>NC_062544.1:105106254-105725573 GCF_016906955.1 Phacochoerus africanus
TGCTGCTTCCTCCCTCTGTACCTGTCTTTGTGCTGCTCCACATATGAAATGATCAGTTCTTCACCTGTCCAAATAGTGCATTTCTTTCAGGATCTTGCTTCTCCTGGGAAATCATCCCCTCATATCCTGAAACTTTATGTTCTCAACCCCGAAGTTCCTAGACTAGCAGACTTCCCTCTGGTTCCTGGCCATGTCACTCTTGATATTCTGCTCTTCTGCAAATCAGTCATTATTATTTTCCCAGATCCATTTACGTTCTCACACTTAAGGACCATTCTTAATGACTTTCGTCTATCTCCTGGGTAGGAAATGGTAGTGTTTGTTCTTTATGTTGTCCAGTTTGGGCCTACCATCAGTCCCCTCCTGCCTTCTGGGGCTACTAGAGTTGGAAGAGTTGGCAGGCTATTTGGGGTTTTAGGGAAATTAACTTACAGTGAGGTGAGCCATCATAATTCATGAAGCAGGGAAAACACAAAGTCTGTAAGAGAAAATAATCAGAAAAAGTATCCAATGATTACTTTTAGGATTTAGGGAGGGCCATGTGGCAGGGTTCATTGTGGGGAATCTGAGCCTTGGGTTTTTTTTTTTTTTTTAATTGCCTTGATGATGTCCATTATGAGGATCTTGTATAACTAAGCTATAGAGCAAGGAAGTCATTAGGGAAAAGAATACACTTGAAAAGGATGTGGTTTTTCTCTTTGGGCTTCTTTGCTATTTCCATCTGTATCATTGTTTACTTTTGGTGCCCACTCAAATATGTAGGTACAAAAAGTGACATGGGTTGTACAGTTGAGGGCAGGTACCCGAGTATAGTAATCTCTAAATTAGGCATAGGTTGCTCTTGTTGACATCACACTGGGGAACAGAGAGAAAGAGAAGAAAAATCAGACAGTGACTTGCTGTAGCTCCTGCCTTAGAAGAGCATTCTTTGCTGATCAGTTCCCATATGTGCCCTCAACATGTTTTCAGACTACTCCACATCCCCTGTGATTCATTTGTGAGGGGTCATACTTTTAAATTTATTTCATAATTAACTACTTTGATAACACTAACAAGAAGAGTTTAAAGGACACAAATCTTTGTTTTTGTTTTTTGTTTTTTGCTTTTCAGGGCTGCACCCACAGCATATAGAGATTCCTAGGCTAGGGGTTGAATCAGAGCCACAGCTGCCAGCCTACACCACAGGTATAACAATGCCAGATCTGAGCCACATCTGTGATCTACACCACAACTCACAGTAACACCAGATCCCTAACCCACTGGGCGAGGCCAGGGATCAAACCCACAACTCATGATTAGTAGGTGGATTCTGCTGCATCATGAAGGGAACTCCAAGGACACTAATCTTAACAGGTGTTATAATCTGACCAGTTTGGCCATACTTTCCATCTAGTGATTAGAGGCCATAACTCTTCTCACAATCATTGCTTCAGGCCAGTGTAGCAACTTGGAGGGTACTTACATGATTATGTGGGAATGAGTACTAAGCAAATGATACGTAAATTGTTATAACACCATAAAATTGTATCTGCAAGGAGGAGATAGGCATATGGTTTTGGTTTTGGTTAGGCTTATTGAGATACACTTTATAGATAGTAAAATTTATTTATTTATTTATTTGCCACATTTGCAGAAGTTCCCAGGCTGCAGATCGAACCTGTGCCACAGCAGCAACCCAAGCCACTGCAGTAACAATGCCAGATCCTTAACCTCCAATGTCAAAATTCACCCTTTTAGGAGTTGGCATTGTGGTGCAGTGGAAACAAATCTGACTAGTATCCATGAGAGTACGGGTTTGGTCCCTAGCCTCGATCAGTGGGTCGTGGATCCAGTGTTGCAATGAGATGTGTGTGGTGTAGGTCACAGATGTGGCTCAGATTCCACATTGCTGTGGCTGTGGCTTAGGCCGGCAGCTACAGCTCCAATTTGACCCCTATCCTAGGAACTTCCATATGCTGCAGATGTGGCCCTAAAAAAAAGCAAAGTTCATCCTTTTTAAAGTACATAGTTTGGTGAATTTTGACTAATGAATATAGTTGCATAAACAAGATTTAGAAAATTTCTGTTACCCGCCCCCCCAAATTTCCCTCATCACAGGGAGAAATTTAAAAGGTTGGTAAGATGTTGAGAATTTTTCTTTATTTTCATTCTTTAGTAAGTTTTGTGAAATTCAGAATTCAGGGGAATAAAAGGCAAAAACCAAACTTATTTATTCAGCTGGGGTCAGAGCATCCAAAATATGCAAAGATTCCCTCATCCAGAATCATTGCTAAGAAAAGCAGTCAAGATGTAGGCAATTGACAATAATTGTGTTTTCTGTTTTTTCTTTTTTTGGCTTTTTAGGGCTGCATTTGCAGCATATGCAGGTTCCCAGGCTAGAGGTCAAATCAGAGCTACAGCTGCCAGCCTACACCATAGCCACAGCAACGAAGGATCTGAGCCATGTGTGCAACCTACACCACAGCCCACGGCAATGCCAGATCCTTAACCCACTGAGCAGGGCTGGGGATTGAACCCCCAATCTCATGGTTGCTAGTCAGATTCATTTCTGATGCACCATAACAGCAACTCCCATGCCACTTTCTAATGCAAGGACTAGTGTTGCCTGGTGCCTGGCACTTAAAAGACAATCAGATGGTTTTTGAAAAGGGCCATGATGTAACTGTCAGAAAGGACGGCCATGTAAAAATAAACTCATACATAACTTAAATTACAACATGGTGTTCTCTCACAAGTTTTTATTTTCTCTGAAAGTGAAATAACAATATCACCAGCTGGGGAGTTCCTTTCATGGCTCAGCAGTTAACAAACCCAACTAGGATTCATGAGGATGCGGGTTTGATCCCAGTCCTCGCTCAGTGGGTTAAGGATCCAGTGTTGCCGTGAGCTGTGGTGTAGGTGGCAGACACAGCTCAGATCCCACATTGCTGTGGCTGTGCCATAGGCCGGCAGCTGCAGCTCCAATTCATCCCCTAGCCTGGGAACTTCCATATGCCTCAGGTGTGGCCCTAAAGAAAACAAACAAACAAACAAAAAACCTCCAGCTGACCTCCCCCTCTTCACTCCCAAGTTGCATGAGGTTATACTTCCCTCAGGAAAGGTGCATGGCAGGATAGCAGAGACCTTGAATTAACTCAAATATGTTTAATTTATTGTAAGGACTCCTGTGTGTTTCCTGACATCTGAGGACAACACTGCAGCAGCAAGCTGGAAACCCAAGCAGTCACAATGACAGGCAGCACACTCCACCTTTCTCAGCAGCTTCTTCACTTCCCATCACTACTTCCCTCTTTGGATTCATGTTTTCTTATATCCCAGGAACAAGGCAGAAGCTGCCATAGGTCCCACGTTTGCAACTCCATTCCAGGGACCAGCCCAAATTGAGGCCCTCCCAGACTTAATTCTGAATTCCTAGGAGAGAATCTGAATTGCAAAGTTTGTGTTCACATTCTGCCTATTCTCCTCTGGTAAGGGGTTGCGGGGGGGGGGGGGGGGTGACCCGGGTGGGCCATACAGTATCATGAGGCTTCTGGGGCTCCACCCTTTGGTAAGGGGCAAACACCCAAAAGGTATCACTGAATTATTTGATTACAACCTTTTCCCTCATTTCTGTTCCCCATGTCTCCTGGCAATTAGGATAACTTCAGGATATTTTTCTCCCTACTACTTGTAAGCTTTGAGCAATTTATCTTTGACAGGCCTCCTTGGAGGCATTGATCATCCTTCATTAATATTTCCTGGCTCACAGTGAGCTCTGTGTGCATTCAGATCTCTCTTTATTAATGGCTTGTGACAGGGATAGAGTTGATGGTGGTGTGATATGAAGTGGAGATCTGGTCTCTTCTGATTTCCTCTGTGCTCTGCGTATGAAGGTAAACAGGTACCTTTGGCCATGGGTTGAGTGAGGGTGAATCTCTGTGGCTCTTGGGCCTTTTTCTTTGGGGTGCATGCATAGTTGACAGCATCAGCAAGTCTGGCTCCCTCGTTATAGCTTTCCATCTGATTCATTTCTGGTTATAGTTTTCTAGCTTTTCCTTCTCTTTTCATAGCCAATCCAACATGGAAGCTGGGTTGGTGATAAGAAAAACAATGTGGCTGCATAATTTCTCCTTTAACCTAGCTGCCATTGCCATGTCTGAGGAAGGAAAGGCCTCCAGCAGGGTATTCCCTGCATCTCCCTTAACTGCCCGGATTCCAGCCCTCATCCCACCAAGCTGAGTAGCACCTTCAGAGAGATCTCATTCTGGACACTTTATACCCTACACAGACCTCTGCCTCCTCCTCCTACAGTTCAGTTTAAATCATAATGCACTCAGCTGACAGTGCTTAGCATTTATAATTTACAATCCTCTAGTTTCTAGCCTCCCAGAAGGTTAGCACTCAATGTGTCACATCTTGCCTTAAGAAGACCTCAGAGGTTAGAGGGAACAGGGATTGAGCTGACTTCAGACTGTTGGGTTAATCTTTACCAGTCTACCCCTGGTCTAGGTCTCAGGAATAGGGAGAGATTAAGAAGATATACAAACATTTGTTTCCACCTATGATGCCACGTCTCAGAGGCCTAAAGGCCCTACTTTTCCATCACAGTTGCACGCGGCCCAGCTGCTCCATCTGCAGCCAGCCGCTGAGGTCTGGGCAGGCAGGGTTGCCACAAGACTGCTGCTGCCTGGTTATCTCAAACGGTTCTTACAGAGAGGGCTGGTCCAAGAGAGCGGGCGCCTGGGACTCACACGCCAACGAGAGGGAAACCTCCGGGCTTCCTAGAGCAGACGGTGGGCTCCCGCGGTGCTTCCGGCTCGTTGCTGGCTGGTGAGCGGACGTGTTCGCTGGCCCTCCCACAGAGTAAGCAGCGGTTACCGAGCCAAGGCGGCTCTTCATCTCCTTGGTCTGAGCTGGGTTAAGAGCGTTGACCTGGAAGAGCCTGCCCAGTGAGGCCCTGTGACCTGAGCCTGCGGTGGTGGATTCGTTCATTTACCGAACGGGTTCCCGCACCCGCCTCTGTTCCTGCCTTCCTAGTTGGTGCCTGGAGACGTCTGCGTCGCCTGCTTCCCGCCGCTCTGTGCGGGTCTGCACCCAGCGTCAGCCACCGGTCCACTTGAGCATCTTTTCCTGCTCTGATCCATGGCTAAGCCTCCACCTGCATTTTGTGCCCTTCTCGGTCCTGGCGTCCTGTGCCATCTCTCGAGAGGAGACCCTTCTCGGTCATCGTCAAGGATAAAGTCGCACAGGTTGTCATCAGTAATAATTTGCAATAGAGAGGGTCCAGGGTGAACTGAACTCAGCCTTAGCTTGTACGGAGGTGACCTGGCCTTTGAAAGGGAGAATGAGAAAGTAGGGAGGGAGGCAAATGGAGGCTCAGTAGATCAGGGATGTCAAGTGAAACCCTTCGGTGTTGGCCAGCTGGCCCTTATGGAAGTTAGGTTCCTACCCTCAGAGGGAGACTGGGAGACAAAGGCTCTGTCTTCAGGAGTTGCCTGGAACAAATGCTACATTCTTTTTTTTTTTTTTTTTTTTCTTAGGGCTGCACTCGAGGCATATGGAGATTCCCAGGCTAGAGGTCCAGTGGGAGCTGTAGCTGCTGGCCTACACCACAGCTCATAGCAATGCTGGATCCTTAACCCACTGAGCAAGGCCAGGGATCAAACCCGCAACTTCACGTATGCTAGTCAGATTCCTTAACCGCTGAGCCATAACTAGAACTCAACAAATGCTACATTCTTTTGATGGGCTATGATTTTCTCAGGCAGACCCTCTAAAAGGGGTAGAGTCAATCCTAGGGATGTGGCCTTGAACTGTTAGAAATGATGTTAATGTTTTGTTCAAGTCGTTATATGCCAAGGTTTGAAGGCCTACCCAAGAAAAGTTTCAAAGAGCATGGCAAGAGTTTGGTCAAGGACAGAATCTTTGTCAATGGTCAGGGTCGCTGGACACATTCTTTAGAAGCTATTTTCTGTTCCAACCCAAGCAGTCACTTGGCCAGGATTCTTCTCTAGCCGAGCCTCAGATCTGAATATTGGACTGTAGTGGTGTATCTTGAGAGGCCATGTGCTTTGCCAGCAAGTGGATGGAGAAGTAAACTGAAGAAGTTATTATGCTGTGGGTCAGGGTAGGGGCTGGGCTGTCATGGAGTGTAGGGCGGTCATTGCAGAACAAGAGTTAAGGGAGTCTAGGAATTCCCGTCATGGTGCAGTG
Organism: Phacochoerus africanus; assembly: GCF_016906955.1. Taxonomy (NCBI): domain Eukaryota; kingdom Metazoa; phylum Chordata; class Mammalia; order Artiodactyla; family Suidae; genus Phacochoerus; species Phacochoerus africanus. The sequence goes on from NC_062544.1 coordinate 105,112,447, forward strand.
GAAACGAATCCGACTAGGAACCATGAGGTTGTGGGTTTGATTCCTGGCCTTGCTCAGGGGGTTAAGGGTCCAGCATTGCCGTGAGCTGTGGTGTAGGTTGCACACGCGGCTCAGATCTGGAATTGCTCTGGCTGTGGTGTAGGCCAGCAGCTACAGCAGCAATTAGACCCTTAGCCTGGGAATCTCCATATGCCGCAGGTGAGGCCCTAAAAAAAAAAAAAGTTAAGGGAGTCTAGGGATGGTGGTGAGAGATGTGAAGGGAAGTAATGCTACTTGGTCTGCAAGAGAGGGGCGGTTTCACTCAGAGTCTTTTCTCCTTAGATCTGAGACAATGCCTTTTTTCAAATCAGAGAGCAGTGCAGGAAGCCAGGGGGAGGCAGCCTTGCTTCAGACAGTGTGGTCCCAGGTAAACTGGCTTCCTGACAGCTGCTCTTAGATCACCTGTCAGGGGAGTCAAGGCCAGACTTGGGCTTCCCCTTTGCTGGCAGTATAGCAGGTATGGATGTGTGTCTACACACATGAAGGGGTGTTTCGGGAAAAGTGGTTTGAGGTGAGATGAGATTATCCAGACCGGGAGATAACTTTGGTTAGAGAGAGGACATGTTTTTTTTTCAGAAGATCCGTTTGATTTCAGGAAGTGGAAGCACCCGCCAGTGAAATTTTCTGGGGGCTAGAAATCCACATCACTTTCTACAGACTATGTCTGCCAGCAAGCAGGCCTCCTGTGCCAGTAGTTCACACTTGTCCTTGGAGGCCTTGGAACTTAGGGGAATTTGGAAGACACTGTGGAGACACTATATTAGTAGGGTGTGAATCTAAGAGGGACAGCAGGAGGACTGCAAAACTGATGACATTAGGCAATTCAGAGGACAGAGTAGTGCAGCAAAGGCTGGGGTGTGGAGCCAGGGAATTCTCTGTATTGTTTCCACGATATTTAAAATGTTTTATAGCTCCCGGGAAAAACTTCCCAGGTATTAGTTAATGGACTCTTTTAGCTGTGTAGCCTTAGATGAGTTCTATTTTTTTTGCTTTTTAGGGCTGTACCCGCAGCATGTGAAAATTCCCAAGCTAGGGGTCGAATCGGAGCCACAGCTGCTGGCCTACGCCACAGCCACAGCAGCCGGTGGGATTGAAGCTGCATCTGCAACCTACACCACAGCTCATGGCAATGCTGGATCCCCAACTCACTGAGTGAGGCCGGAGATTGAACCCGCATCCTCATGGATTCTAGTCAGATTCATTTCCAATGCGCCACGAAGGGAAATCCCTTTAGATGATTTCTAAACCTCTTTGGCTTCAGTTTCCTCACTTGTAAAATGAGGATGGTAGCAGTACCTACCTCAGAAGTGAAGATGGAAAGAGATGATGCTTATAAACAGTTTTTAGCACATATTAAGCTCCCATAAATCTTAGCTATTATATAAGACTATAAAGTAACTAGCAGAAGGAAATTTAATTAATGAATATAAATTGATTGCAACAAAGTAATACATTTTAAACATATTTTTCCTTTTGCTATTAAATAAATTGGGGGAGGGCATACCTGTGGCATGTGGAACTTCCCAGGCCAAGCCTTGAACCCATGCCACAGCAGCAACCCAAGCCATTGCAGTGACAACACTGATCCTAAACCCACTGCCTGCACCACAGAGGAACTCCAACATATTTTTCCTTTGGGGATTTTTAATGCTATTTAGAGTTTTGGTTTCTTTTCTTTTCTTTTTTTTTTTTTTAGGTCTTTTTGTTTTTTTAGGGCTGCAGCCGCTGCATATGGAGATTCCCAGGCTAGGGATCCAATTGGAGCTGTAGCTGCTGGTCTACGCCAGAGCCACAGCAAAACGGGATCCTCAACCCACTGAGCGAGGCCAAGGATTGTACCCGCGTCCTCATGGATGCTAGTCAGTTTCGTTAAAGTGCTGAGCCATGACAGGAACTCCTGGTTTAGTTTGAATGTTTTATGTGTAGTTACAAAAGGGAGCTAGGCTGAAGCAATATGCAGCAGATGCCTAAATGCAGGAGACTTTGGCTATTTAGTGTATGAAAGGCCCTCATTATTGGGCATTTGAGACAGCAGAGGGAAAGTCTCTGGATACTGTAGCATCTGGGGCCACAGAAGAGAAGCCATATCCTGGTTCAGTTGCTGTCCAGGCCCTCTGTAGTTGCACTAACTGAAGATTCCTTTTTAATTAAAAACCTTTCTGGGTAGAAGCACTGAATTTCTCCAGGTTGGGCCTGGAACACACATCCAGGTATAGGTGAGAAAGGGCTCTAAGGCTAAATGTTAATAGCTCTTTTCCTAAACCGTGCACACAGTGGAGCCCTCACTGCACTTGTATCTCTAAAAACAAATAATGCAATTAGAAAACAAACTCACAAGCATTTATTACATTCATGCACTACTGTACAGACACTTTGCCAATCCATGAATTCATTTATTATCCTTCAACAGTCCTTTGTGGTTGGTACCACTGTCATACCCATTTAGCAGACAATGAAACAGGCAAAGCAACTTGCTTCTGGTCACAGTTAATAAATGGTGCAGCTAGGTTTCTGGACCTAGGTAGGTGATGCTTTCGACTCATACATTTGGCCATTGAAATGATGGGCTCCACTCTTTACAATTCTCCTACATGGGCGTAGCCGCAGAACCCAGGCTGCTAGGTCATAAGTGTAGTAATGGTTCCTCTTCATTACCTGTAAGGGCAACCAGAAGTGGTGGAGGCCAGAGGACGCTGGATAATTACCAGGATTGTAACCATTTTGTGGTTTGAGCCAGCCGGCCAGCGTCCCCCCCAGAAGCTACCGGGTGGGGGCGCTTCAGGACCCGAGCCTCCTGGCTGACAAGTCTGACCCTTATTGTCTCCCAAAGTGGGGACAGAGTGGTTGTGGCTGGGTTAGGGAACCACAGAGATGGGAAACTTCCCAAGTTCCTAGAGAGGATGGGGAAACCGTTAACATACTTCCGGATGAGCCAGTTGGACGCTTTCCCAAACAGCTGGGCAGGGAGGCTCCTGCTTCAGGAGCCAGTGTTGTAAACTTACCTTCTGGGAGGAGTCAGGTTGCCCTTATTTCGAAAGGAATATATGTACTACTTCCCTGATTGTCCCATAGTTTTTAGGAAAATCTCTTGGGGGTGGGGATAGGTCAAGAAGCTGCCTTAGTCAGACAAATCTAATCAGAAATGAGGCTCTTTACACCAAGCTCTGTTTCCAGCCTGAGAGGTGTCATGAAGAATTTTCTACTAAATAGAATGGCTTTGGAATGTTAACAAAAAACAAACAAACAAACAAGCAGGCGGCTGAAAGCGGACCCACGCTTTCTCTGTGCCTGCCCTGCCCGGGCTTAGTGGTTGTCTGGGATGCGAGTATCCGTGTTGGGGTAACAGATTTCGGTCTCCTGGGGCATAGTACTGGGTTTTCCAACCCCTGTTCCTTTGTGGTGAGGGAGTAACGGGACGCAAGGGGGCATGGGCGAACAGAAGATACTTGCGGGGTGCGAGACAGCATCACTCTTAACCCGCGCCTCTTCATTTTTTTTTTTAGTGTCACTTCTTAGGTCTCAGAGGACATGTGCAAAGCAGAGACTCCTGCCATGCTCCAGATTACCTGGTGCCCGGTGAGCAAGCATCCTCTCAGCCTCTGTGGCTCCCTTTCTCTGCCCTCTCATGCTCTTGATGTCAAGAGAACACATGTCCAAAAAAAAAAAGAAAAAAAGAAACAACCCAAATGTTCATCAACAGATGATTGGATTCGGAAGATGTGGTATACATACACAATGGAATACTACTCAGCCGTAAAAAGAATGACATAATGCCATTTGCAGCAACATGGATGGAACTAGAGAATCTCATACTGAGTGAAATGAGCCAGAAATACCATATGATATCACTTATAACTGGAATCTAATATCCAGCACAAATGAACATCTCCTCAGAAAAGAAAATCATGGACTTGGAGAAGAGACTTGTGGCTGCCTGATGGGAGGGGGAGGGAGTGGGAGGGAGAGCTTGGGCTTATCAGACACAACTTAGAATAGATTTACAAGGAGATCCTGCTGAGTAGCATTGAGAACTTTGTCTAGATACTCATGTTGCAACAGAACAAAGGGTGGGGAAAAAATGTAATTGTAATGTATACATGTAAGGATAACTTGATCCCCTTGCTGTACAGTGGGAAAAAAAAAAAAAACAACAAAAAAAGAATGTATGGAATTAAATCTACTTCAGTAAAAGTATTGGCAAACAACAACAAAAAAAGTAAAGGAGTTCCGGTTGTAGCTCAGTGGAAAGAAACCCGACTAGTATTCATGAGCATCCGGGTTTGATCCCTGGCCTCTCTCAGTGGGTTAAGGATCTGGCAGTTGACTCGAGCTTCGGTGTAGATAGAGGACGCCGCTGGGATCTGGTGTTGCTGTGGCTCTGGTGTAGGAGGGCAGCTGTAACTCCGGATTTGACCCATAGCCTGGGAACTTCCTTATGCCTTAGGTGCTGCCCTAAGAAAAAAAGACTGTCAGCTCCGGATCCAGGTCCAGACTGTGGCTTCCACTGTGCATTTGTCATTGTCTGGTGTGTTTGGGGAAGGGAGGAATTAAGGGGAGTGGAGAAACAAGAATTCCCAAACTAAGACATAATCAAGATGGAAAAAAACAAGGGATTGTGGGGTGACTGATTAGGACAGATTTGGCAGTTAGGACTGAAAAATGGAAATTCACTAAAAAGTGGAATTTGCATCATAACATACAAATTTTCAGTTTTCATTCCTATCCACAGATTGGAAAGTCATCTTGGATAAAGCAATTCTAGTAATGTTTTTATAGATTCCATTGGGTTTTCTACAGAGATACATCATCTATGAATAAAAACAATTTTACGTTTTTCTTTCCAATCTGGATGCTGTTTATTTCTTTTTTCTTGCCTACTTCTACTGGCTAGACCCTCCACTTCAATGTTGAGTAGACGTGGTGAGAGCAAATATTCTTGATGTCTTCCTGATCTTAGGGTAAAACATTCAGTGTTTCAACTAAATTAAGCATGATCTTCACTGTAAGTTTTTGTAAATGCCCTTTATCAGGTTTAGAATGATCTCTTCTATTCCTAGTTTGCCGAGAGTTTTTTTTTTTTTAAATCGGGAATGGATGTTGGATTTTGACCGATGCTTTTTCTTGCTTATGTAGATGATCATATGATTTTTCTTTTTTAGTTTGTGAATTACTTTGGTTTTCAAGTGTTAAACCAATTTTTCATGCATTCCTTGAATAAAACCCTCTTGGTCATGGTGTATTTTTCGTTTACTATATTTTATTTTATTTATTTATTTATTTTTGCTTTTTTATTTTATTTTATTTTATTTTAGGGCTGCACCTGCAGCATACGGAAGTTCCCAGGCTAGGGGTCAAATTGGAGTTGCAGCTGCCGGCCTATACTACAGCCACAGCAACTTGGGATCCGAGCTGCATCTGTGTCCTACACCACAGTTCATGGCAATGCAGGAGCCTTAACCCACTGAGCGAGGCCAGTGATCAAACTCACGTCCTCATGGTTACTAGTTGGGTTCATTTCCACTGAGCCATGACAGGAACTCCTTACTATAGTTTAGATTCTATTTGATAATTTTTTTTTGAGAGAAGACACTGTTTTGTTTTTGTTTTGCTTTTTAGGGCTGCACTCGAGGCATATGGAGATTCCCAGACTGGGGGGTTGAATAGGAACTACACCTGCTGGCCTACACCAGAGCCACAGCAATGCCAGATCTAAGCCATGTCTGCAACCTTCACCATAGCTCATGGCAACACCAGATCCTTAACTCACTGAGCAAGGCCAAGGATCAAAGCAGCAACCTCATGATTCCTTGGTTCTGCTGTATCACAAGGGGAACTCCCATAATGTTTGTTTATTATCCTTTTATTTGCAGTGAACTCACCTTTTTTAATTACTAATATAGGTAATTTTTTTTCTGAGTAATCTGGCCAGCGGTATATAAATTTTATTGATCTTCTCAACCAGTTTTTGGCTGATAAACTTTTAAAGCAAAACTTGTAAATGAAAGGCGAATGGCTTCCTCACTTTGAAAGGTATTGATATGAGAATTAAAATAAAATAGTATATGTATATTTTTTGTCTCTTATTCTGCTTTACCCCTTCTCTGCCTGTTAAATTTTTCTGTGCTCTTCAGACGCCTTACAAAGAATGACCATTAATAACGCACATCACTTCATCTCCACCTCAGCCTTGTGTGCTTTTCTGGATATGACCAGGTTATCTGAGTAAGAAGTATTTTCTAAACAATTTGTTTATAAACGTTTGCTTGTAAACCCTGGCCCAGTGCTGATAATTATATCAGCGTGCAAATGGGCTCAACAGTGAAGGGAAGATAGCCTTCTGGTTTCCCTTTTTAGTTAGTGTAGGAGTTTCCATTCCCATTATCATGTTAAACTATATACAAATTCTGTATAGAGTTTTAGGAAAGAGGAGGAGAATCATTACCTGATTGGCTCAGGGCTGGATATCCATTCCTGGAAGGGTTCTCCTCATGTCTAGTGTTCTTTTATTTTAAAGGCATGCCTGCACGCTGCCCCCTTTCCTTCCGGGTACCCTGGTGTTTGCCCTTTGTGGTCCCCTCAGCTGCAGCATAGGAACCTGCTGCTTTACTAGAGTCAACTTGATGACAGAGGTCAGGTCTCTGTCAAAGATAATGGCATGGATAATTTTTTTTTTTTTTTTTGGCTACACCTGAGGCACGTGGAATTTCCTGGAGCCAGTGATCACATGTGTGCCACAGCAGTGACATAAGCCACAGCGACATGAGCCACAGCAACGACCACGCCAGATCTTTAACCCGAGGCACCACAGAAGAACTCCATCTATCACTTCTTTATGTCTGCCCTGATCCATCCCATTCACTTGGGAGAAAGCTGTAGGTCTTTCTATCCTAGTAAGTAGTCTCTACTGTTTCCTGTCTTGATGCTTCTTACAGGAATGCTCCTGGCCTCACAGGCCCGTCTCCCATCAAGTCTTCCACTTGTGGGGCTCTGCTGCGTGGTAGTCTTTGGTAGCCAGTTGGTGTACATATTGGAAAATAGCTATGTACTCAAGGCAAATCAAAACCACTTGATTCCTGAGTACAATTATTTTCTTTTTTGTGGTATTAGGGGCTGACACTTGTATTTTCTTTTCATGATATCTGTGGGGGGAGGGGTGGAGTGAAGGGGGAGACCAGAACTATCAAGGAAGAATCAACTCCAAGAGAACACATTTCCAAAGAAGCAGAGCCATATGCACTGACCTTAGGGAATGTTCCCCAGCACCTTGACTTTGGGAGCTGCTGATTAGACCCCTAACCTGGGAATCTCCATATACCGCGGGTGTAGCCCTAAAAAAAAAAAAAGACAAAACAAGGGGTATACCAGGAAGAAAAAGGCAAGCTATGTGGACCCTCTATTACAATCTGAATATTGGAAGTCTCCTAAATACAAAACAGAGGGGCCCTCTCCATGAGGAGCCACCTGCATCTTTTTTTTTTTTTGTCTTTTTTGCTATTTCTTGGGCTGCTCCTGCGGCATATGGAGGTTCCCAGGCTAGGGGTCTAATCGGAGCTATAGCCACCAGCCTACACCAGAGCCACAGCAACGCAGGATCCGAGCCGCGTCTGCAACCTACACCACAGCTCACGGCAACGCCCGATCATTAACCCACTGAGCAAGGGCAGGGACCGAACCCGCAACCTCATGGTTCCTAGTCGGATTCGTTAACCACTGTGCCACGACGGGAACTCCCCCATCTGCATCCTGAAGCACATTCCTAATAGGGTGCAGACCCTCGGAGATCTACCTCTGGTGAAGTGCCCACCCTCACTACTTCTGACCCTACAGTGACTTTTTGCTACTTGATTATAGTCTGTGCCTTCAGAGAAATGTTCCCTTTGAGTCAGATGTAACGCCCTATTTGTCTTAAATTCGTCCATCTCATTAATGTTCCAAGTGGCCTTGTATGTCAACATTTCCTTGCAATTTCACCTAGTTATTTTTTATGATTGTGGAAGAAGCTGCCATTATTTTCTGTTACCTGTGGATATGAGAGAAATAAATGTGTTCTGTTTTGACATCCACTTGGGCAGACAGCTTGACTTTGCCCATTTCAGGAAGCAGACAGTAGCAGTTAATCTTTTGGAGCCAGGCCAACTTTGGTATGAACCCAGGCATGTGATCTTGATTAAGTTATGAAAACTTTCCACAAATATCCTTGTCTGTAAAATCAGGATAACCATCTACCTCATAGGTTTGTGCTGAGGATTAATTGCATTAATACATATAGAAATGCTTAGAACAGTGACTGGAGCATAATCAACAAAAGGGTTATTTATCATCAAAGTGTCATTGGTAAGTTTTGACTTATCATGTATATACCAGTGAAATAATCACCACAATCAAGATAATGAACATAGCCATAAACCCCCAAACTTTGCTTATGTCCCTTGGTCATCCCTCCCTCCTGGCTCTCCCCAGGCATCCACTGATCTGTCGGATTGCCTTTTTTTTTTTTTTTTTTGGTCTTTTTAGGGCCACACCCATGGCACTTGGAAGTTCCCAGGCTAGGGATCAAATCAGAGCTACAGCTGCCGGCCTACAACACAGCCACAGCAACAGAGGATCTGAGCCGCGTCTTCGACCTATACCATAGCTCACAGCAACGCTGGATCCTTAACACACTGAGGGAGGCCATGGGTCAAACCTTCATCCTCATGGATACTATTCGGGTTCATTACCACTGAGCCACACTGGGAACTTCTGATCCGCCTTCAGTCACTTTGGATTAACGTTCCTTTTCTAGGATTGTGTACAAATGTGATCACCCTGTATGTATTCTTCTTTTTTGTCTGGTGTCTTACTCAACATAATTACATTGAGATTCACCCATGTTGCACATATCACCGGTTTTATTCCTTTCTATTGCTGAGTGATAGTCTATGGATTTATCACCGTTTGTTTATCCATTCACCTCCTGATGGACATTTGGGTTATTTCCAATTTGGGGCTTTTATAAATAAAGCTGCTGTGAACATTTGTGTTCAGGTTTTTATAAGAAAGTATGCTTTTATTTCTCTTAGGTAAATACCAGAGTGGAATGGCTGAGTCATAAAGTACTTGTATATTTAACTTTTTAAGTATTTTCAAACTGTTCTACAAAGAAGTTGTGCCACTTTAAATTCCTACCAGCACTGTGTGAGAGTTCTATTTCTAATGTCTTTGCCTACATTTAGTATTGTTAGCGTTTTTAATTTTAGCTATTTATAGTAAATGTGTAATGCTGTCTCATGAAGATTTTAATTTGCTTTTTCTAATGACATTTGCATGTGCTTAACTTGCCTTCCATTACGTCTTTGGTTAAAGTTTTTGTTTATAACTTTCTGCCTATGTTTTTATTGGGTTTTCTTTTTATTGTCCTTTGAGAGGTCTTTATATATTATACATACAAGTCCTTTTTCATATGTGTGATTTCCAAACATTTTCTCCAAGCCTGTGGTTTTGTCTTTTCATTCTCTTAATAATATCTTTTGGGAGTTCCCATCGTGGCATAGTGGAAGTGAATCCACTAGGAACCATGAGGTTACAGTTCTATCCCTGGCCTTGCTCAGTGGGTTATGGATCTGGCGTTGCCGTGAGCTGTGGTGTAGGTTGAAGACGTGGCTCAGATCCTACATTGCTGTGGCTGTGGTGTAGGCCAGCAGCTACAGCTCTGATTAGATCCCTAGCCTGGGAACCTCCATATGCCTTGAGTGCGGCCCTAGAAACACAAAAAGACAAAATAATTAATAATAATAATAATCTTTCGAAGAGCAGAAGATTTTAATATGGATGAAGTCTAATTTATCAGCTTTTTCTTTTTTGGACTGTACTTTTAGTCTCATATTTAAGAATTCTTTGCCTTAACTGAGTTTACAAAGACTTTTTCCTATTTTTCCTTCTAGAAGTTTTATAGTTTTAGACTTTACCTTTAGTTCTATCATCTATCTTGAGTTAAACTTTGTATTGAGTCTGAGGTATGGATCCAAGTTCCTTCCTCCCCCTCCTCTCTCCTTTTCTTCTTCTTCTTCTTCTTCTTTTTTTTTTTTTTTTTTGTCTTTTTATGGAAGTTCCAAGGCTAGGGGTTGAGTCAGAGCTGTAGCTGCAGTCCTACGCCACAGCCATAGCAACACCAGATCCAAGTCTCATCTGTGACACACTCCACAGCTCATGGCAACACCGGATCCTTAATCCACTGAGCAGGGCCAGGAATCAAACCTGCATCCTCATGGATAATAGGTTCATTACTGCTGAGCCACAATGGGAACTCCCCTTTCTTTTTAAATTGGTAATCTATTGTGGCACCATTGCCCATATATATGTCAGTCTAGTTCTAGATTCAGTTTCATTGATCTATTTGTCTATCTTGATGCCATTAATACAATGCATTCATTACTGTAGTTTTTCTAAGTGTTGAAGTCATATAGCATTAGTCCTACTTTGTTTTTTGCCAAAGTTGTTTTGACCATTCCAGGTCCTTTGCATTTCCATATGAATTTTATTTATTTATTTTTTTCTTTTTACAGCTGCATCTGTGACATATAGAAGTTTCTGGGCCAGGGGTTGAATCGGAGCTGCAGCTGATGCCTATGCCACAGCCACACTAGATCCCAGCCATGTCTGCAACCTACACTGCAGCTTGCAGCAGTGCTGGATCCTTAACCCTCTGAACCACAATAGGAGCTCTTCCATATGAATTTTAGAATAAATTAGTCAGTTTCCACAAAATACATCCTTAGATTTTAATTGAGATTGTATTGCATCTGTAGATCAATTTTGGTATAATTTACATCTTAACTATATAGTCTTGACTCATGAACATGGTAAATTTCTTCATTTAAAATTTTTTTTATTAATTTCTCTCAGCAGTGTTTTGTAATTTTTTTTCTTTCTCTGTGCCCACGGCACATGAAAGTTTCAGGGATCAAACCCACGTCACATCAGCAACACAAGCCGCTGCAGTGACAGTGCCAGATCTTTAACCCACTGCACCACAGGAGAACTCCCAGTGTTTTGTAATTTTTACTGTATAGGTCTTTCATACCTTTTATCAGATTTATGTCTATTTCATACTTTTTGATGCTATTATAAATAGAAATTTCCAATGTTATTCTTGATATATAGAAATATAATTGATTTTTGTGTTTTGACATTATATACTGCAACCTTGCACTCACTAATTCTAGTAACAGTTTATAGATTGCATAGGATTTTCTGACCTTGAGAATCATGTCCACAAATAACAATTTTACTTCTTCACTTCCAATTCGGGATGTACTTTCTTTTTCTTGTCTTATTATACTGGCTATTGGCTGGAGGTGGGGTGTTGTTAAGGAGAGAATATTTCTGGCATTGTCCAGGTGTGAGACATCTAGCTCTAGACTTTAATTTTCCTGAAACTTGAACAGACTCTTATAGCTGCAAAGGCTGAAGTTTCTAACATCTTGTGGTTCACATTGCCGTCTGGCTTCTTCTAGATCAGCAATGCTTGCACTCCATCCCTCTGCTGAGACTTTTATGGGAACGAATGGGCCCCATATAGCATGCTCCCAGTTTTCTTCTCCAGCTGCCTGTATGTCCAGTCATCCTTCCAATTGGGGGGTTTTATTTGGGCCTACCAGAGATCCCTGATTTCTTCTTACTGCACTGTAATACCAGAGAAATTGCATGTCCAACTTTGTTTCCCTTCCCTTTAGGTTAGTCCCTAATTGTAATAATTGGCTGATATACTGTTTCATAGAGTTTGTGGTGTATATGTGTGTATATGCACATATCTGTGTGCCTATCTCTCTAGATTCATGGTAGATGTTCTTTTGTTAGGTTTAGAGAAGGGGCAGTATGCAAATGTAAGTACTTACCATGCTATTTTCCCTGGAAATTTAATTCTTCTATTTAAAACAATTGTGTTGCATGAACTTTATGATAAAAATACCATCAGCAGATTCCTAAAGTGGCTCAGTGGAAACAAATCTGACTAGTGTCCATGAGGACGAAGGTTCGATCCCTGGCCTTGCTCATTGGGTTAAGGATTTGGCATTGTGTGAGCTGTGTTGTAGGTCTCAGATGAGGCTTGGATCTGGCATTGCTGTGGCTGTGGTATAGGCTGGTGGCTATAGCTCTAATTCGACCCTTAGCCTGGGAACCTCCACATGTCACGGGTGCAGCCCTAAAAAGACAAAAGCAATAATAATAATAATAATAATAATAATAATAATAATAATAATAATAATAATACCATCAGTTTTATAAAATGAACTATTCCTGTGATAGGCAGCTTCTACAGTGGTCCAGTAATTCTCATCCCAGCATTCATGTCCTTGTATCTCTTGTCCAATATTGAATCATTACTGGCCTGTGATAATGGTATATTGAGACAATGATGGGACATGACTTCCAAAGCTAGGTCATAAGTGACATTGCAGCTAGCCTTGGCCTCTTGGATTACTTAGCTTTACTGGTAGCCTGTTACCATGTGGTGAGGAAACAGCCCTGTGCAGATATCCATGTGGGAAGGGATTGAGGTTTCACACCAATAACCAGTACCAACTTGCCAGCCACGTAAGTGAGCTCTTTGGGAGGCACATCATACAGCTTCAGTTGAGCTTTCTGATGCATGATGCCATGCTGCCTCAAGTGATACTTGATTGTAGCCTCATGAGAGATCTCAAGCCAGTACCATCCAGCCAAGCCACTCCTGAATTTTCTAATCCACAGAGACTTTGAGAAACAATCAATGCATCTTGTTTTCAGCCACAAAGTTTTGGGGTGATTTGTAATGTATCTAATATAGTGTCTAGTGTTGTAGGTACCTAACATACTTTTTTTTAGGGCCACACCTGTGGCATATGGAAGTTCCCAGTCTAGGGGTCCAATCAGAGCTGTAGCTGCCGGCCTATACAACAGCCACAGCAACGCCAGATCTGAGCTGTGTCTGTGACCTACACCACAGTTCTTGGCAACGCCGGATCTTTAACCCACTGATCGAGGCCAGGGATTGAACTTGCATCCTCATGGATAGTAGTCAGATTCATTTCTGCTGAGCCACGACAGGAACTCCCCCAACATACTCTTTATGATAGGACTTCCTTATGCTGTAGTTGGTCAGTTAACTATGTCTAATTTCTGTGAAGGGAGTAACAAATTCCTGGGATAGAATCACGTATCCAGATATCCAGGGTCATTCTGTCTTCTAGCAGCAGGAGGCAAATTTCTCTTTTTAGCTCTATAGTGCTTGGTGAGTAGAACCATCTATCTAGAAGTGTTCAGTAGACCTATCAGAGTTGTCAATGGAAAGGTCTGCTCACATCCGCAAGCACACTGGCAAGAAGTGGTCACTGGGTAAGGCTACTGTTAACCATTGACTTTCAGAAGCATTGATCACTGTAGTGAGGCACTTGCTAACTGGCTATTGTCCAATGGATAGGACTATTACTGACTGACTGACTTTCAAGGTGTTTGTCACTGATTGGCTCATATTCTGAGGCTTGGGACTGCCACTGATTTTTTTTTTTCTTTTTGGCTGCCAACCTGTCACACACTGTGGAAGCTCCTAGGCCAGGGATCAAATCCTCACCATAGCTGCGACCTGAGCCCCTACAGTGACAATGCCAGATCCTTAACCCACTGCACCACAGCAGAATCAGGCTGCCATTGATTTTGATAGCTACCAGAAGAATAGTTGCAGGGACCAAAATGAGACTTACTGGCCGATTTTCAGAGCATGTGTGTCAACTCAAATTAATGGCAGTTACTTGTTCTTAAGGACAGTTACTGGCTTGTGACTTGGGACTTTGGTCAAAGAACAGTCTTTCCTTTTCTTGAAACTGGAAAAACAGTGCTTTTAATGTTTTCTTAGCCTCCCCACCTTTTTTTTCTTCCTTCAGGAGAGGCTGTAAAGGATTATCCAGATCTTTGTGGAGGTATGATTTTTTTTCTCAGCCAGTGTTGAAATTTAAGCTATTTAAGTGCCTGTCACTAGGTGGAAGGATAGCTTTAAATTACAGAAATTTTGTAATTTATTGGAAAAAGTTAAACACGGGACATTTAGGATGTCCTGCTAAAGTCAATTCAGGACAAAATCATTTAATATAGTATATGTCTTGGAGTTCCTGCTGTGGCTCAATGGTATCAATGGCATCTCTGGGGCACTGGGACTCAGCTTTGGTTCCCAGCCTGGCACAGTGAGTTAAGGATCCAGCGTCACTGCAGCAGCAGAGGTCGCAACTACAGCTCTGACCTGATCCCTAGCCCAGGAGCTGCAAGGCGGCCAAAAAAGAGAGGGGGAAAAAGGACATGTATATATAGGCCCCTGGCAGCCTTAGTCACCATTATTTTGGTTTTTAAGTGAATCTACCCTAAAAGGTCCTAGGAAGGGAGAGGGCTTTAAAAACATAGGTGGAGGAGTTCCCCGTTGTTGCAAGCTGCGGTGTTGGTCGCAGTTGTGGCTGGGATCTGGTGTTGCTGTGGCATAGGCCTGCAGCTGCAGCTCCGATTTTACTCCTGGCCCAGGAACTTCCCTATGTCACAGGTGCGTCAGTAAAAAAGAAAAAAAAAGGGGGGGGGAGGGCGGAGGTAGGTGGAAACCATGTTTTTCCTAAGGGCTTCTCAGCCTAGCACCCAAGTAATACTCCTAGTGTGGGCCTCTAAGAAATTACACAAGTGTCCACTCTCCCCACGCCTCCACAGCCCAGGCTCCAGGTGATCCACAGAGTAAACGCAGCCGACAGCTGATGCGGCAGTCGGTTATCAGGGGCTCCACCGACGCCGAGGTCCGAGTAGAGCGAAGCGGCATCAGTACGGCGCCCTACCCTGTCCAAAGCCGGCTCAGATGTTGGAGCACAGGTGATGAGAGTTCCGTGGCTCACGCGGCGGTGTGGCGCCCGCCAGTGACGTCACGGGCAAGGGCCCGCTTGAAACTCCGCCTCCTCGGGTCACGTGGTGTCACGCCGCGCGAATCACCGAGAAGGCCAACCTCCAGGCGGCGTAGAGTGGCGCCGAGCAGCCGAGCTAGCTTCCGTGACGGCTTTTAGGGACCCCCTTTTCGGGGTTCGGAGTGGAGTGTAGGTTCCGGCGAATTCTACGTACCAGGTCCGCCCGGCGCCGGCTTCTTGGCTTCCCCTGGCGGCTTGTCAGCACCCAGCCCCAGAACTCGCCTCTCTCTGAATCGGAGCTCGGGCGTCTGGGCCTCGCAGAAGCCTCCGTGGGGCTGCAGGGCCTCCTAGAGCCCTGGCCCTGCCTCCTTGCCCACCGAGGCGTGATTCTCTTTTTTGTCCTATACAACTTGGCTCAACAGCCTTTCGCACCCAGTACTGACGTTTCCGATGTTTGAAGTTTCCTGCTTCCTTGCTTGGGTGGAGATCCCCGTGGGTCTCTTGTCCCCATCACCCACGGAAACACGGAGTATTCTAGTCTTTTTTGTTTGTTTGTTTTTAGGGCAGCAGCCGCGGCATATGGAGGTTCCCAGGCTAGGGGTCGAATCCGAACTGCAGCTGCTGGCCTACACCACAGTCACAGCAAGCAAGATTCAAGCCGCCTCTGCACCCTACACCACAGTTCACAGCAACACCGGATCCTTAACCCACTGAGCGAGGCCAGGGATGGAACCCGCAACTTCATGGTTACTAGTCGGATCCTTTCTGCTGTGCCGCAGTGGGAACTCCCTGAGTATTCTAGTCTTAATCCGAATCCAGCCACCCCCATCTCTCCTCTCCAAAGGCATCTTTTTGGGGTCAATGTAATGGTCCCTATAAGCGCTTTTTAGGTTTTTAGGTTTGTTCAGACCCAGCATTATAGGGGCAGGGTTTGTCTCGAATTGCTCAGTTTGCTCGGTGTGAATGGGCTCAGCAAGGCTGTTGGGCAGAGCAGGCAGGGGGTGGATTGTTTTGAGGACCAGGCAGAGCAATTAATGAGGAGATTGGGGCGATCAGCCAGAGGGAGGCTGATAAGAGTCTCCTGCCAGTGCCAGAAATGGGGAGACTGGGACATCTGTAGGCTGTTGTGGATGATGCAGGACAGGGACTATTGTACTCATGGCTCTTCTTTTCTTAGCTTTTAAGGTTCTTGCTTTTCCAAACCCAGAAGACAGTGCACGGAGCCAGGGGACATCAGCCATGCTCCAAACCACTTGGCCTCAGGTGAGCTGAGCTTCCTTTTAGTCTTTAAAAAAAAAAATTACATGAGCTATCAGGTAGTCAGGAAAGGACCACAAAGGCCTAACTTGACCAGGCTATGGTTTCCCTGGTAGTTGGATTTTTGGCTCAGACTATTTGGAAGGCCTTTTGGACCTCATCAGACAACAGTTTAAGGGTCAGCCCTCCCTTTGAGAAGTTTGTAAATTTTTCCTTTTTCTTTCTCTCTCTCCTGTTGAACTGAGTCCCCTAAGTGTCCTTGTTTAAAGGGACTGAGTGTATTGCCAGTAGAGTAGCCGGAGGCATTTTGGGTTGCCCGATTTTATCCTTGGGGTATGTTTCTTCCCTGCTTCCTCCAGGAGCAGTTGTGAGAACATTCCCTTCTCCCCAACCGCTGTGCTGACTCCAGTCCACAGGCTTCTCTAGGGGCTGCCGGGAGAGAGTGGGGCACTTAAGGGCTTAGCTGAGCTCCTGTGAGTAGGTGTTTTCATTTTTGGTGCCTGAAAAGAACAAGGCTGACTGCATAGGGTCCTGAGAATCTGCTAGGAGAGGGAATCATCTATGAGGTCATCAAGATGAGAATGCGCAGAAGTCATGAACCCCTTCCAGGCTGAGAACCCAGTCTCTGTGGTCTGCACTGTGCTGTCTGTGAAAGCAAAGAAGTTAGCTACTGGGTGCCATTAGAAATTACTGTTGGGAGTTCCTGTTGTGGCTCAGCAGTAAGGAGCCCAACTGTTATCCATGAGAATGCAGGTTCAATCCCTGGCCTCGATTATTGGGTTGGGGATCCATTGTTGCTGTGAGCTGTGGTGTAGGTCACAGATGCAGCTTGGATCCCACATTGCTGTGGCTGTGGTGTAAGCTAGCAGCTGCAGCTATGATTCGACCCCTAGCCTGGGAACTTCCATGTGCCATAAAAAGACAAGACAAAAAAAAAAAAAAAAGAAAAAAAAAGGAAATTGCTCTGTGTCTCATGGAAGGTGCAGAGGCTCTGGTTCCTAGGATGGTGTGTGCATTTTCAAAATAGCTGATCCCTCAGTCTAGATTGGGGGAGGGGCCTGGAAGGAGCATGGTAAAGATGGATCGACCAGTGATTTGGGGAATTAGAGGGGTTTGAAAAGATGTTCTCCAAAGATGGGGCAACACCACGTTATGATGAGGTTCAGGGGTTAGCCACGTGTTTAGAGAAGTTCACGAGCCCCATGTTGAAGGCAGCTTGCTATGTGGGAAGAGCCCAGGTTTTCTGTTTGACAGAGTCGAAGTCCCATCTCTGTCACTTCCTGGCTGTGTGATCTTGGGCAAAGTAAAGATTTTTTCTGAACCTTAGTTTGATCCTTTGAAAAATGGGAGTAAATAATTCCGACTTCATATATACGTTGTAAATAGTAAACGAGATATAAGATCTTGCTATGCCACAGCTTCAGCCATGCCGGATCCTTAACCGACTGCACCATACAGGAACTCCCATGAGATACAAGATTTAAAAGTACCCAGCTAAGGGCCTGGTCCCTTAGGGGCTAATCCACAAATACCAGTTCCTTTCACTCTTGGGAAGATAGAGGTGGCCCCAGGGGAGACAGAGAGGGGCACACCTTAGCAGGTGGGACAGAGCTTAAGACGGGATGTGTCTGTGCCTGGAGACAGTGCATGGCCAGCCTTCTTTGAAGACAGGTGGTTCAGGGAAGAGGCCAGAATGGGCAAGCAGTAGGTTTCCTTCAGGATAGGTAGCTTTCTGATAAGGTAAGAAGGTATAAAAAGAAATTTATAAAATAGTGGGACTTTTTCTAAGGAGTGACTCCTCTCCCCCACTGATCGTGGAAGATGTTGGGAAGACCAAGGAGAAGCTCGGGGAGAAAACCAGTGTGGCCATGTTGCATGTACTTGGCTAGTGGAGACAGAGTGGTAGCTGCCTGCAGTGTTTAGTGTATAGAGAATAAGGTGACAGGTTATGGAGTACACGAGGGCAGCAGGTGCTAGAGGGACAGCTGTGTGGAGACAGGAACATAGGAGCTGATGCAGTTACCAGGCAGGAGGGCCCAGATGCCAGGCTGTGAGATTGGGATGACAGTTTAAAGCCCCAGAGCTGAGCAGCTGGAAAACCATAGGTGTTCTGCACTTGAAGGTGGGGCCACTGGTTGAGGGCTGGCCCCTGACTGGGATGATGGGTGCTCTTGTCCATAGAGCAGACCTTCCACGGGGCTCAAGGTCACAGACCCTGGCAGGTCCATCTCTTCCTTGAAGCTCAAACTGGCCCACTCTGGCCCTGACTCAGAGCTTGAGTGGGAACCTCTTGTTTCAGGAGCCAGTGACCTTTGAGGATGTGGCAGTGTACTTCACCCAAAACCAATGGGCCAGCCTGGCCCCTGTGCAGAAGGCCCTGTACAGGGAGGTGATGCTGGAGAATTATGCAAGTGTTGCTTCCCTGGGTAAGGTCTCTCTTGGTGCCCTCTCTGCTAGTTTGACGTCTTCTTCAGGCTTCTCATAGGCTTTAGGATTGATGGCTCTAGACGGGAGTTCTCCACTCACTACCCTCTGGAGATGCTGGGTGGGCAAATCTGTCGTTCCCTTTGCCTTTGAAATTGGACTTATAGTTACATCCCAGGGAGGAGTATGGTCTGGGCCGTGAGGGAAAGGACTCCCCGGGAGTCCTCTGTGCCTTCATCCATCCACTCTTGTGGGATGTGGGCCCTCTCCCTCGTGAAAGAATCTCCCAGGATATCAGTGCACACAGCTTTTCCTTTCTTCTGAGTCAGGGCGAGCTTACAGTTTCTTCCTGAGGAGAATCACCATCTCCCTGGCCTTACTTTGGAATGCAGTTTAGACCCCTTCCTTAGAACCCCTGGGTGGCTCATTGATCCCCTGGGCAGTCTACTTCTCCCTTCCCCAGCTAGCCCATTGTGAGGTGGGCTGAGAGTTCTCGGGACTGGCTCTGGGTGTCTCGCCTCAACTTGTCTATCTCTTTTTCTTGCTGGAGTAGCATTTCCATTCCCCAAACCTGTTGTGATCTCCCAGCTGGAGAGAGGGGAAGCGCCATGGGGCCCAGATCCCTGGGAAGCAGAGGTTTTGAGAGGCATCTGTCCAGGTGAGTGAGTAAAAGGACCTGGTGGTTTCTGGTTTTGCCTTCCTGTGAGGTTTTTTTTTTTTTGTCATGTTTTTTTAGGGCCGCACCCTCAGCATGTGGAGGTTCCCAGGCTAGGGGTTGAATCGGAGCTATAGCCTATGGCATACACCACAGCCACAGCAACTTGGGATCTGAGCCTCAACTTCGACCTATACCATAGCTCACAGCAATGTCAGATCCTTAACCCACTGAGTGAGGCCAGGGATCAAACCTGCATCCTCATGGATCCTCATCAGATTCATTTCTGCTGAGCCATGACGGGAATTACTGCCTTCCTGGTTTGCTGGAAATGTTTCTTCTGCAGCAGAGGACAAAGCTCCCTGCAGTTTATAAAGTAGTGTTCAGTACATTCTGTGACCTGTACTGAGTTCCAGCTGGAGCCCAGAAGGACTGATCGCTGGGGTGTGTGGCTGCATGCAGTCCCACATCGACGTGGCC
The DNA here is from genome assembly GCF_016906955.1 of Phacochoerus africanus. NCBI lineage: Eukaryota > Metazoa > Chordata > Mammalia > Artiodactyla > Suidae > Phacochoerus > Phacochoerus africanus. The sequence continues at coordinate 105,132,190 of NC_062544.1, forward strand.
ATTCTCTCCCAGCAAAGCTGTGACCCAGTACTTCCAAAACCACCTCTGTTCTCACTTACCAGTGGAAATACTCAATTTTATGCCACTTTCTGTGGCAGAAAATTAGGGGTTCAGCCATACTTCAAGGAAAACATGATTCTGTGGGTCACACTGATTTATTTGTGCCATAGCTATGATTTTGTTTTTTACTTTTAGTTTTTAAATCATTTTTTAGTATTTAAAAGTTCCTGATGCCATCATCTTGATGATTACATTGTATTTGTCTTATGTGGGGCTATAGAGGAAAGGGCATGAATATTCCCGCATACCACACCCAACACATACCTGCCCACCCTAGAATTTCCCTGAGACTGACTGCTTAGAGTCCTGGGAACTTTAGATTACTTGATTTTCTTTCCTTTTGGAAGAAAGTTTCCAGGCCTCACTTCTCACCGATATTGTGACTTTGTAAATTGTGGTTCCTTTAGCAGTAATACCACAGTGGCCTGCACTTCTCTGATTAACTTGTGTTTTAGCTGACTTTCTGAAAGAAATAATCTTTTATCCCAGAATATTATGTGGGATGTTTAAAAGTGTAATTATTAGTCTGTTATTTAGAATTCAGAATTTGGGATGGTTTCCTGGCTTCCAGGTGGGGCATTGGGATCTGTCGTCTCTCTGGTTTGTGTTTCCAGGTTGCTCATGTGCTCCGTCTTATTCACTGATGTGTTTTCCCTCCGTCAGGGTCTCCCTCTCTTTCTTTTAAAAACTGTTTCATGTCTTGCTGATCTCTTCTTTTCTCTCCCCTTCCTGCCTCCTTTCCTCCCCATTCTTTTCTCCTCTTTCTCCTCCTCCCCTCCCCCCCCATTCTTCTTTTTCTTCTTCTCCTCCTTCTCCTTCTCCTCTCTCTTCTTCTCCTTCTCCTCCTCCTCCTTCTTCCTCCACACCTGCTGCATATGGAGGTTCCCAGGCCTGGGATCAAATCCGAGCTGCCACAGAGACAATGCTGGATCCTTAACTGGCTTCACCCCAGTGGGAACTCCTCCTCCCCCTCTTGACATTCTCATTCTGTGCGCTTCGTCTGCCTTGGTTCATTCCCTATCCTTCCTTTTAGGAGGCACTTCCTGGTCTGTTTTCAGGGTCATCACTTCTCTATTTGTATATTACTGTTTTTCTTTTTCTCTCTCATCCTTCCTTCTGAATGCTTGTGGTCATCTCATGGGTATATTTAAAAAGAAGTCATATATAAGAGAGAATGAACCACTGGCTCCTATTTCCCTTCCAGTTCAGTTATGAGGAACACTTATGGTTTCTTCGGTCAGGTGGTGAGTCCTGGACCAAGGCAGAAGAGCCAGCTGTAAAGCAGGAAACCTCTGAAGAACCAGGGTCGCACAGAATGCCAGTGTCTCAGCCCTTTGATATTAAAAGCAAGGCAGCGTGGCAGACTTTCAGTCTGAATCCGAATCTGATACTTCGAGGTGGAATGAAGTTCTACGAATGTAAAGAATGTGGGAAAATCTTCAGATATAACTCAAAGCTCGTTCGGCATCAGATGAGCCACACAGGGGAGAAGCCCTTCAAATGTAAGGAATGTGGCAAAGCTTTCAAGTCCAGCTATGACTGTATTGTACATGAGAAAAATCACATTGGCGAAGGGCCCTATGAGTGTAAGGAGTGTGGCAAAGGCCTGAGTTCCAACACAGCCTTGACTCAGCATCAGAGGATCCACACGGGGGAGAAACCCTATGAGTGTCAGGAGTGTGGCAAGGCTTTTCGTAGGAGCGCAGCCTATCTTCAGCATCAGAGGCTACACACCGGGGAGAAACTCTATAAGTGTAAGGAATGTTGGAAAGCTTTTGGGTGTAGGTCACTTTTTATCGTTCACCAGAGAATTCACACTGGGGAGAAACCCTACCAGTGTAAGGAGTGTGGCAAGGCATTCACCCAGAAGATCGCCTCCATTCAGCATCAGAGAGTTCACACTGGAGAGAAGCCGTATGAGTGTAAGGTATGTGGGAAAGCCTTCAAGTGGTATGGCAGTTTTGTTCAGCATCAGAAATTGCACCCCATGGAGAAGAAGCCTTCCAAGGCTCTTGGGCTGTCCCTGATGAGTCCCCAGGGCCCCTCTGCAGATTTAGCTCCGATACCTCTTCAGGGCCCCTGCTCTGCTCCAGCTATGGCCGTGCCCTCCCTGGCCTTCCCACATGCCGTCCTCATTCCTACCTCCAGGCCCATGTTCATGCTGCTGCCCGCCTCTACAGTACCTTCTTCTCCTGTCCAAATAGTACGAGTCTTCCAGGGTCTTCCTCCCACTGTGAAGCCATCCCCAGTTGTCCTCACCCCTTCTCCTCACCCCTCGTGAGCTCTGTCTTGGCACTTCTCTGGCTATTACATGCAGCAGATCAAACTGGAGTTTGATTTGTGGTTTGTACACTATACATGTGTAACAAGTGTTTGAGCATAAACTCCATTGTAATCTAAATCTTTTGAAGACTGTGTTTATGTAATATATTCTGTTTTCTTCTGAGTAGAAATTGGAAATTCTTGACCTTCATATTGGCTCCTTTCAGGCTTGAACAGTAACGGCTATATCTGCATTCTGGGGATGCTGGTATTTGAAGTGCTGGTAGGATGCGGTGAATTAGCATTTGAGGGAGAGGACATGCCAAGGTGAATTGGGGACATTTGAGGGAGAGGACGTCCCTGTCTTAGGCCCCTATGATTAGAGAGAAGCAGCCTGGGAGAAATGGAGGAGGCATTTAAGATCTGCCAGAATTGAGAATTGGAAAAAGGCTCCAATATAGCCTTTAGAAATGAATACAGATGGTTCAGTGGGTGAGGGTGTAGTTTAGTCATGCAGTTGAAGTGGGGTTGCCCTTGACACAGATCAGTGAGGATCTCATAGGTCTCTGCAAAAGATCATGTGATATAACCAGTTTAAAAAAAAAATGTATGCAGGGGTAACACTCATGCATATGATTTACATGATTGATAGCAGTCATGTTTTTAAACATAAAGTTTGTGGTGTTCCCTGGTGGTTAGTGGGTTAAGGATCCAGTGTTGTCATTGCTGTGCCCTCGTTGCTGCTGCTGTTGTGAGGGTTCAGTCCCTGGTTCAGGAACTCCCACATTGCCATTGGCACAGCCAAAAAGGGAAAAAAAGTAATTTTTTTCTTTATCTTTGATTTTGCTTTTGATATCTAGATGTTTCCTTTTAACTTTGGTTTCCTAAGTAAATACACACCAGGGCATTCATCTTTGTTCCATCCATTGTGTAAATTTTTCTTGGTGGGCATTCTGATTTCCTGCTTGCAAACACTGGCTTCTGCATTTAATTTTCTCCACATAGCATAAATTGTAAATATGAATTTGGCAGATTACTAAAGAAAACAGAGGAACAGATTTGGACAATATTTGAATAAGCCTCCAAAACTTTTTTTTTTTTTTTTTTTTTTTAAAGAATAAAGCAGGTTGTGTGATGGGTCAGCGGCTAAGCTTATGTGATAGGTTAGTGAAGTTAAATTTTGGATTGCCCTTGCTTTTGACCTTAGGTGAGGATCTTTTTAACTATGCAAAGGGCTATGTGAAGTGATTTCTGTAAAAAAGACTTGAGTTATGCATTACAGACAGAGCTTGTTTCATTGCACTTCACTTTATTTGCTTCCCAGATGTGTTTTTGTTTTGTTTTGTTTCTACAAATTCAAGGTTTTTAACAACATTGTATTGCTGGACAATGGCTAGGGTTTGTAGCAATAAAGTATTTTTTTAAGGCATATACTTTTTTTTAAGACATCATGCCATTACACAGATGATAGTGTAAATATAACTTTTATATGCACTGGGAAACCATAAAATCTGTGGGACTCACTCCCTTGCTATATTTGCTTTATTGTGGTGGCCTAGAATTGAACCCACAAAATCTCCGAGGTGTGCCTGTATTACCATTAATATAAAGTAAATTCTTAAACATTGATGGAAGGGGCCGTACATTTTCTTAAAGGTGATTTTGCTTTCTACATGTTTCTCCATTGCAGTTAACAGATAGCTTTTAAATGAGTGGTTCTTTACCATGTGTGTGAATAACCTAGTGTAAACAGAGTCATTTTCTGGCCTAACTTGCAAAGATTCTGATTTTGGAGATCTATGGTGTTACCTAGATCTTTTTTTTTTTGTCTTTTGTCTTGTTGTTGTTGTTGCTATTTCTTGGGCTGCTCCGCCGCATATGGAGGTTCCCAGGCTAGGGGTTGAATTGGAGCTGTAGCCACCAGCCTACGCCAGAGCCACAGCAACGCGTCTGCAACCTACACCACAGCTCACGGCAACGCCGGATCCTTAACCCACTGAGCAAGGGCAGGGACCGAACCCGCAACCTCATGGTTCCTAGTCGGATTCGTTAACCACTGCGCCACGACGGGAACTCCTGTTACCTAGATCTTTAATGTGGACCACACTTGGAGAGAGGAGCCTTGAGCAGAAAATGCCTGGAGGCTGTTTGGGTGTGAGCATTGATACAGGGCTTGCCCTATTTTACAGTGGTCTTTAGGAGAGAGAGCTGTAAAAATAGTTTGGGTGGTGTCAGTTTAGAAGAAGAAAGAAAAGTAAAATGCCTATAGGGAAAAAAAGAAAGGGGCAAAGAGATCTGATGAGGCCTATGAAGAGTTCTTGAGGTCTCCAGTGCCAGAAGGTTTGTGGGGATTGACATTGGCTACGTTTTGTTGTTTTTGCTATTTATTTGCATGTTGCCTGAAAGAATGAGGAAAAATTTTTTCTTATATAAAGTAAACACAGTTTACAGTAGCTCTTGAGTTAAAGGACGCTGCATATGGCTTAGAACTGGTTGAACAGCAGTAAGAACAGGTCATAGCAGGTCTATGGGTTGTGGCAAAAGGGAGTACCCAGCGCAATATTTTCAGTGTTGAATACATTCTTTCTTTCTTATTTATGGAGTTCTCAGGCTAGGAGTCAGGTCTGAGCTGCAGTTTTGACTTATACCACAGTGTGGCAATGCCAGATCCTTTAACCCACTGTGCCAGGCCAGGGATCAAACCTGCGTCCTGGTGCTTCAGAGACACTGCCAATCCCATTGCATTACAGCGGGAACTTCTTGAATGCATTGTTTAGAAAGTAATTTTGAAGGCTTGCAATTCAGAAAGTTGGGTGTGGTGTTGGTGATGGGAAACGAAACAATTAAGCAAAAGTAAAAGACCAAAGGAAAAAACCCCAAATAAACTTTGCAAGAATAAGTTATACATTGGAGTTTGGTAAAAATAGCAGTTGAACATGTTAGCACACACACATTCCTGGAACTTGACTAAAACAGTAATAAAGACATTAAAAATTGAGAGGCATACATTTGCAAGGACAATGAAAATAAGCTGATGATAACATTTTGGAAGCTTGAAAGCCGGTGAGAGTTGTGACTTTTAGCAGAACTGAGGAAGGTGGATCCTAAGCCACATTGAGGGAAGCTGAGCAGCCCTCCAGTGTGGCGGAATTGCCAGAAAGGCGTAGGAATTGGGGATTCAGATACCCCTGGAAATAGAGGATGCTGGTAGGGTGAAGAATGGGAAAATGGGCTATAAGACTTTAAGAAGCACTTAGATTCCCACTCTTCTCTGAAACAGTATAGCAAGAATTTGGTGTGTCGGGGAGCCACATTGAATGTTAGGTCCTTCTCTGTTATGCTCTACCTTCTACCCCTGGTTCTACCCAGAACCTCCCAACTAGATTCATGTACTTTCTAGGCTGGAAATCAGAACTTTGGGAGATCTGATCAATTCAAGAGAAGAGACCAATGAGACTGACATCTTAGATTTTTCATCACATAAATGGCTCAACATAGAAACTCCCACTGTGCACAGAGAGCTTCATTCTTTTTTCTTCATTCTTCATTCTCTTGCTTTGTCGTGTTCACTCGATAAAACACAAGCTCTGATTAAACATAGCTCTTTGCCTCCTATATGCCTGCATCCATGCTACCAAAAGTAGGATGGGGAAAAAGCACACTGCCCTGCAGAATTATCTCCCTTTATGTTTATGATCAGTAACTTCAAGTAGGCCTGTCATGCTTCCCGACAGACATACTGGGCCCCCGTCACGCCCCACTTTTGTAAACTGCTGCTCTGTACCTTTTATCTCTCTCCTTTACTTTTTTATTTTTTATTTTTATTTTTTTATGGCCATACCTGCGGCATATGGAATTTCCCAGGGTAGAGGATGAATCAGAGCTGCAGCTGCTGGCCTACACCAGAGCTTACAATAATGCGGGATCCTTAACCCACTGAGTGAGGCCAGGGATTGAACCTGCATCTTCATGGATACTATTGGGTTCTTAACCCACTGAGCCACAATAGGAACTCCCCTTCTCTCTTCTTAAACCTCCAGTATCTCCAGTCCTCACCACACTGATTGATTTTGCCCTTTGCTGGGATAACTATGGTCCAGAGAGCAGCTGTGCCTTCAGCCTGGGTACCAGAATAAGACACAATTCTACCTCTTCTGTTCTGAGGAGCAGAGTATTTGTACAATCTTTTTTTTTTGGTCTTTTTGTCTTTTCTAGGGCTATGCCTGCAGTACATGGAGGTTCCCAGGCTAGGGGTCCAACTGGAGCTGTTGCCGCCGGCCTACGCCAGAGCCATGGCAACTCGGGATCCAAGCCGCGTCTGAGACCCACACCACAACTCATAGCAACGCCAGATCCTTAACCCACTGAGCGAGGTCAGGGATGGAACCCGAAACCTCATGGTTCCTAGTCGGACTTGTTAACCACTGCGCCATGAGAGGAACTCCTATTTGTACCATCTTAAATGTTTCTCCAGGAGAAGTTAACTAGGTGCAGGAGAAATCACAGAAACTCTCTACAAGTTGTACAGCACCTTGGCTGGATTATCAAAATGAACACCTCCAGCGAGGGGCATTTGGAAATTGTGTCCTTCATACATGTGACCTGAGAAAGGTATGTCACTTACAAGTGTCTTAGAGATGATTGTTCCGAATCTAACCATGAGTTATTCACCAGGCAAACCCCACATGGAGTATATTCTATTCAAAAAGGGATTTCCAGGAGTTCCCTGGTGGCCTTGCAATTAAGGATTTGGCATGGTCACTACTGTGGCTCAGGTTCGATCCCTGGCCTGAGAACTTCTGCATGCTGTGGGTGTGACCTGAAAAAATAACAAGGAACAAAATGAGTTTCCTTGTGCTTTTACAAATGTAAATGTCGTAAAAGACAGAGACTGAGACAAGATATTCCAAGCTAGGGGTGACTAAAAGATTATGACAACTAAATACAGTATTTGGCTGGATCCCTTACTAGAGGGAAAGAAATTAGTAATACAAAACAAAGCAGATTACAAAAAAAAAAAAAATTCCAGGCAGTTACGAAGTACAGGAGAAGCAACAAGTTGAATAGGAAAATGTGATTATAAAACACTTATCAGGTAACAGTCTTTACAGTCATGATAAATCACTATTTTTTATAACCAGAATCTGTGATGTAAATCTATTGAGAGAATGATGGAGTATAGTGAGATGTAAGAACTATATCCTCAACAATTACAACCCGAACTCAATAGACTCAACAGAGTCTATCTAAAATTATTAACTCCTTGAAGAGCAATATAAGCATATGTGTTAGATCCCATTGGTTATCTGTGAAACAGCCAGCCTCTTTCTTCAGATTTTGTTCAGCATTTCCTCCTTCTATTGGCTGTGAATGGCAGGGGACATCTCCCCTCAGGAGGTTACTCTGAAAGTTTGTGCTGAGTTGGGCTGGGGCCCAGTACCTGGGCCTGGAAAAACCACCCCTTGCCTGTCTGAGACTTAAGTTATTCTTGGGCCCTGGAACTTTTGGGTTGGTTTGTCTTGTGCTAATAAAAGGGTAGATAATTTAAAAAACTTTGTCTTGTAAAATGTCCCCCAATATTGATGTATATGGTTGGTTACTTCCTCTGGGTATTGACCTGTTCCTCTTTTCTCTGTATTTGCTGTATCCTAGAAGTTTGTCTAGGAAGTTTGATTAGGTTCTGGCACATATTTCCAGCAAAAATGTGTCATGGTGATGTTGTATCTTTCATATTGCATTTCAGAAAGTACTTAATGCTAAGACACCCTGCTGTTAAATGATGCTAAGCTTGATTGCTTGGTTAAGGTGGTGACCATTAGACCTTTCTATTGTAAAGGTCCCTTTCTGTTTGAAATCACTATGGACTCTATGGCAGGATACTTTAGCATCATGCTAGGTTTTTTTTTTTTTTTTACTACCCCACAATCTTTTGTCTAATGGTTTTTAACATCCATTAATGATTTTTGCTGAAACTGATCATTGGAGATTGTGAGAGAGTACTTTTGCAATTGTCATTTTTTCTATGTTTATTAGTCTGTATTCTTCCATAAAGATCTTTTTATCCTCTTTATTCTATCACTATGGACTTCTGTTTTTTTAGGAAAAAAATGCCATTCAATATATTATAATCAATTATAGTTCTTCTTATTATTAATTTTTCCCACCTTTGGCTACTGGAATGGCCAATTTTCCCTTTCAGTCTGGCTCCTAGGTCCTCTGGCCATGTCCTAATTAGTCTTTGATCATATTTGTGTTTTCTGGCTGATACTTCCCATCCCTATCCCTGAAATCAATCGGTTCTCCAAGGAGCCATGGTGTGGGGAATAATATTTATTTATTTATTTTCTTTTTTGGCTACCCCACGACACATGGAGTTCTCGGCCTAGGGATCAGATCTCCATTGCAGTTGCCACCTACACGGCAGCTGCAGCAGTTCAGATCCTTTAACCCACTGTGCCAGGCCAGGGATTGAACCTGTGTCCTGGCACTGCAGAGCTGCCGCCGATCCTGTTGCGCCACAGCAGGAACTCCAGGAATAATATTTAGAAGCTTCTGAGAGCTGGGACCCAGATGTCTTGTGTAAGTTTGAACTCTAGTTCATGACTGAGGGGCTGTTGGACTTTTTTCTGGCTTTCCAACTCTCTTCATGTGGAAACCCATACTGTATGATAATACAGATCTCTGTGATCTTGGTGCTGAAAGATGGTGATCAAGAGGCATCCATTGTTGATTCTCATTTGACCTTGTAGCCATCATGTTTTTTGTTTTTGTTTTTGTTTTGTTTTTAGTATAAGAAAAGATTAAATAATCTGTGATTGGCTGACATGCCTAATTCATACAGCCATCTCATTCCAAATAACTGACAGCGTGCCTGACGTATGGAAGGTTTTCAATAAGAGCTTTTTGAAGAAATAAATTACTAAAGCGCCTTTGTGTAAGTGGTTATTGCCTTATCATAATTCAAGCTGTAACTTAATGTCACCAAAGACTAAGCAGTAAATATATAGAGATTCATGAGCTATAAATTGTAAAAACAACCCTCACTACATACTAAAATACAGACAAATAATATATACGGATCCTAGTTTGTTTATAAATTGAAGAAACTCTTCCCACAGTGATAGGATTGCTTTAAAGACATGCAGAAAAGATTATCTTGAGTTAAGTAAATGTATATCAGTAGGTAAACGCTTGTCATTAGCAAGAAAAGAAAGAACAACGTGAGAAGCAGCAAGTTTAGTCTTTCTTTTTTGGTGAGGAAGAGGGAAAAATTAGGTGTTGTTTACAACTTTATTTTACTTGTGCCTGAATTTTAAGCAAGTGACATTTCTAAGAAAAAAAAATGGTATTTTCAAGTGAGAGAGCACATTAGCCATGGAAACAAAGGGAAAAAACAAAGATGAATTGAGTCATTTTAGGTCTTCTAGCTGGATGCACTGTAGACCCCAAAACCAGTTCACTATGTTCTTATTGGGATCCACTGGAGTTCTTCTGACTTTTTCTGGTATGAGAGTGATCCAGAGAGGGGGTGAGCCCTGTTTAAATCTTACTTCATTTGAAAAAAGATTCATACAGATTCACCAATTATGTTTTAATAGTTTCCATATTTGGCTTATCATTTTCTCTCCCTCCATATATGTGTGTGGGTGTTTGTCTAGATGTATGTACATATATGCGTACACTTTTTTTTCTGAGCCCTTTGAGAGTAAATTGCAGACATCATGTCCTATCACGCTTAAATACTTCCATGGGTATATCCAAGAATAAGAATATTTTCTTATGTAACTTCAATATAATTGTCAATTTCAGGAAATTTAGCATTGACCCAATACTGTTTTCTAATTTATAGTCTATATTCCAGTTCCACCAATTATCCCATTAATATTGTTTTTAGCTATTTTTATTTCCAACCCAGAACCACATATTGCATTTAATTTTCACATCTCTCTGGGGTCCTTAAATTTGGAACACTCCCTTAGTCTTTCATAACTTTGACATTATGTAACCTGGGTTTCTGTGTTTCCTTGTTATTAGATTGAGATTATACATTTTAGCCAAGAATATCCCATAAGTGATTTGTGTCCTTTTCAGTGCATTTTACCGTGAGGCCTACATTGTGGGTTGATTTTATCCCATTATTGATGATGTGAATATTGATCATTTGGTTAAGGTGGTGTCCATCATATTTTTCCACCATTAAATTACAATTTTTCCTTTTATAATTAATAAGTACTTTTTTGTGGGAGATATTTTGAGTTTATGCAAATATCCTGTTCCTTTCTTGCCTGAATTATCTCTCTAATTTTTTAATAGAGATAATTATCTATTTATCTATCTATCCATCCATCCATCCATTCATCTAATCTATGGAGCATAAGAAACCCTGAATCAAGCTTTATAATTCTACTAAATTATCCTGGGCAGGTGAAATGGCTGCAGAATGCCAGCAAACTTCAGACTATTAATTCAGTAGATGGACAAGCCAATCAGGTGAAAGCTGCTAGATATTTTTAAACAGAGCCATAAACAAAACCAGGGGAAGAAAGAATAAATTTAGGCTGAGACCAGAGCTTCTAAGTCCTCAGATCACAATTGTCCCACTACTCAGAGCCAGGCGAATCTTGATTAAGATGACCCTTGAGGTGATGCAACTTTATTCCTGGGACTCAGAACTCTCTTTTGAGTTCCTGAATGTTTATTTGCAAAATATACTTAGTTTCCAAGGCTGCGATTCTTTCCTGGGGGGAAACTTCACCTCTTCCTGAAGACCCTGAGAAGAGTGCTGGCCACATCCACTCTGGTGCCCTCCAGTGCCTGGTAGTGAAGGGCAGAGAGGTCCCTGGCTTCACCTGGACGGCGGGATTTGGGTTTTCTTGGGCTCACTGTGTATGGTGCATTTATACCACATCTCAAATGAAAACATTGGTTTGTATACATTGGTCCTGTGTGGTGTGGGTCCTTGACATAGCTCATAAGAAAAGATGACCATTCAGAAGAAAGATCTCAAATTGGGTGATTTGTTAGTGACAAACTCCTGCTGGGCTTTCCTAAGTATCTGTGGCCCCAGGACAGAATTATTTTCATAGCTAAATAACAGTACAGTTATTTTCATTCATTTCTCCCCTGGCAAGGAAAATTAATGCCTACTGGCTTGCATGGAAACTTATGTTCAAAGAAAATGTCTATAGCACTAGTCATAAAGAACTCTGACGGTCAGAGTAAGTGTTCTTTAAGCTAAAAAATAACTGTTATGATGGCAAGAGACTATAATCTACTTTCATTGAAATATAATTAGCATAAAATGAAATGCACATATCTTGAGCATTTGATTATTTTTGACAATAATTATATACATGTGTGCACCATTGCCAAGACAAGTTATGGACAATTTTAATCATTCCAGGAGGGGTTCCTCTTGTGGCGCAGTGGTTAACAAATCTGACTAGGAACCATGAGGTTGCGGGTTCCATCCCTGGCCTTGCTCAGTGGGTTAAGGATCCGGCGTTGTCGTGAGCTGTGGCATGGGTCGCAGACACAGTTCGGATCCCACGTTGCTGTGGTGCTGGCATAGGCTGGTGGCTACAGCTGCAATTAGACCCCTAGCCTGGGAACCTGCATATGCTGCGGGAGCGGCTCAAGAAAAGGCAAAAAGACAAAAAAAAAAAATCCCTCCAGAGAGTTCCTTCTGTTCTCTTCCAGTCAATACTCACCACCCAGAAGTAGATACTGTTCTCATTTCTTCCACTATCTCTCCCTGCAAGGTATTCTCATCACTATTTGAACTTGTTTCTCAGAAGGTTGGCTTTGCCTGTTTTTGATCTTCATATAAAGTGAATCATACTCTTTTTGGTGGTCCATTTTCTTTCTTTCCTTTTTTATTTTTATTTTTGTTTTGCTTTTTAGGGCCACATCCATGGCATATGGAGGTTCCCAGGCTAAGGGTTGAATCAGAGCTACAGCTGCCAGCCACAGCCACAGCAGCGCCAGATCCGAGCCCCATCTGGGACCCACACCACAGCTCATGGCCAGATCCTTACCCCCACGAAGTGAGGCCAGGGATCGAACCCATAACCTCATGGTTCCTAGTTGGATTCGTTTCCGATGCGCCATGAGGGAACTCCTGGGGGTACAGTTTCTTAACTCAATGTCTGTGAGATTCATCTGTTTGTTTTTTTAATTGCTATGTAATATTCTCCAAAATTATTTTGAAGCAAATTCCAGACAGCAAATCATTCCATTCATAAATATTTCAGTATGTAACTCTAAAAGGTAAGTAGTTTAAAAAGACCCTACATTATCACATCTCAAAGAAATCAGCACAGATGTTCTGACATACTTCTTACCCTCTGTCTGGAAGGGATGTTAGGGGTTGTGGTTCAGGCTGGGTCAGGAACACAGGGGATTGGGGGCTTGTCCAGGGCAGAGGGGCACAGAGTGGGAGGAAACATTTATGAACTCTCAGGGGGATGCTGGGGAAGAGAAGGCACAAATAGTGAGAGAGAGGAGAGGATGACATCATCCTGTGGTTCAGGTTGGGTTGTGAACAGTGGGGCTTGGGGCTTGCTGGAATGTACATGGAATGAGTGAGTGACAATATCATTGCCCTGTTTTCTACTCCTTCTGCCTTTTATTCTTGGGCTTCCCGCCCCTGAACCATATTCCTTAAGAAGCATTTTTTTTTCTCCTGATGTGTGTTTACAATGCTTGAAGATTCAAGGAGCCTGCCTTTGGGCACACAGTATTGCTCAGCCCCAAATACTTTTCTTCTCTTTTGTTTAAACATGGGTCTTATTCACAAACCCACCCCCTCTTTTTGTGGGGATTTAATTTTGACTATAAGAGATTGGTCCTAGTCCCAGATTATCGTGAATCTGTCTGCATACTGTCTTCTCTTGTTCATTAAAAAAAAACATGCTTTCCATCTTAATTTTCTATTCCAAAAATGGTGTCTGTCAGCCCAATCCAACATGCAAATCACTGACAGCACATTTCATGTGTTTGGTCTATTTCCCTGTGCCTCTCTCTCTCTCTCCAGCCCTCCTGCTGTTTCCCTGCCTGTGTGTTCTTTTATTCCGTTGATAGCTTTCATTTTGGTCTCCCCTTCGCATCTGGCCCTTCAAGCTGGGCTGCGGTTCTGCACTGCGGCTGGGCCGTTCAGCGATTGGACTCTTTCCAGCCCCCACCAAATGCCGTCTCTTTCTGTAGCAGAAAGATGAGCTTAGGATGTCTTTCTTATGGTGCCTCGAATGATATATTTTGCTTTAGGTGCAAAAGCCCATGCCAGCTTGAAATGGCTTGATTTTTGTTGTTATTTGTGATTATATAGATGAAAAGACAAGATTCCTCTTTTCGAGAAACAGCAAAACTATCAACATATGTAATTATATGTAAAATATATAATGGGGAATAGAGGACATGAGGTATGTGGTATATATGTAGAAAAAAATTCAGTGTACAGCTGGGGCTGGGACAGCTGCAGAGAATGAGGTGAGGTAATATGCATCCCTACACCCCAAGATAGGTATTTGCAAATTTCCTTTAACAATAAAGGATCTTTTTACAGACTGGTATCAGTTGAGATGGGCTAGGGTGTGCTGCAGTAACAAGCAGCCCACTGTATTTCAGTGGTGTAAGGCAGTAAAGGTTTATTTCTTACTCAGATGCATATCCTTGGTGGGTTTTGGGACTCTGTTCTGCATCACTATTTTCATGATGGAACTCTGAGTGACACAGTATCCCCCACCTGGAATGTTGCTGATCACTGTATCAGAAGGAAAAGAAAGCATAGCAAAGCTCGCATAAGCTCTTAAAACTTCATCCACCAATAATATATTCACTTCTGCTCTTATTGGCCAAAGGAATGATTCCAACAGCACGGGGATATATATCTTATCATTCAGAGATTAATTTATTTATCCTAGAGTGTAGAATCTGGACTTAAGCCACATCTTACGATTCTATATCTAATGCTTTCCCTCCTGTACCGCAGCTGTCCCAAATGATCCTTGTTGTAGTATTGTTTCATTTACTTATTCTTTCTATAGTTTTTTGTTCTATTGCTAAGGCTAAAATATTCCCTTGTTTGTATTTCATCAGTATGGCCAGGTACCTCATGTACAAAGAATGTATTTGTTTAGCAGGCCTATTTATACTCGTACACATGTGTATTTTCAATTTCTTCCTTTCCAGTTCAGAAAACTCTGTTGGTAATGAATTTTTCATTAAAGCAGTGCAAGATTGGAAAATAAAATATGCTTCAACACATTTTCTAAAATAATCAACACAAATCCAATGTGAGAATCAAACAATTATTACCTTCAGAATTAGCCCTGGTTATTAAAATGCAATTATACTTGGAAAAGTGACTCAGCAGGAGGCCATGTTTATTTTTTTCCCCTCATTTTCACAGTAAATTTTCTCTGTGTAGCGGCCATTGCCTCCACACTCTCCTCCTAATCTCTGAACAATACTCAAGGATAAAATTATTTCTTCCTCTATTGATTTCAAAGATACCAATCAGACATGGTCTCATATGGCCTGCAGATGTGTTTTATGTGGTTCACAGTGTTTACAATTAAAAATATTCAATGACAACACTTAAAAATCTTCCACACAAGTTTGGATTTGCACCTTCTCTCGGAAAACTGGAAACTGTGGCAACTCTGGCCTCCATTCCCCTGTGGAAGCACTTGCCTGAGCAGCGGCTGCCCCTTTAGTAAGGCCACATGCTCTGCCAACAGATCCCCACTGAACATGCACCCCCATCCTGGACCTCTTCACTCATTTGAGATTCCCAAGTAAGGCAGAGAGGGATTGGGTGGGGCCTTTCTCAATATCCTTCCCTCCCTGATTCTCTGCAGCTGTCTTAGCCCTAGCTGTCCGAAGCCTCTTGCTGCCCTGAGCTGCTCTGCAGGGGAGCCTCCCTGAGAGCCTCCTGCAGGCTGAGGGCCAGATGCCAGAGTAGGAGGTACCAGTAGAGGACTAGGCAGGACTCAGCCCTGCAGTGTGTCCTGTCCCTTGGTTCCTGTTACAGATTTCAGGTGCTGTCCAGCTCCTACGTGGAGCCCTGGCTTGCCTTTCTGCTTCCAGCCTTTTTACAGGGACAGTCCACCCCTTGTTTGGTCCCATGAGGTACAGAGCTGGCTGTAACCTTTCCTCACCTCACCGCCTGGCCATATCCTCTGGCTCTATCCACTCCTTGGGCCCCCAAGTGGGCTTGGCACTGCCTAAAATGTTAGTTATTTGCATAGAAAATGTTGGCAATTGGGGGAGTTGCCTTCATGGCTCAGCAGTTAACGGACCCGACTAGCATTCATGAAGATGTGGGTTCTATCCCTGGCCTTGCTCAGTGGGTTAAGGATCTGGTGTTGCCGTGAGCTGTGGTGTAGGTCCCAGACGCAGCTCAGATCCCACATTGCTGTGGTTGTGGTGTAGGCTGGCAGCAACAGCTCCAATTGGACCCCTAGCCTGGGAACCTCCATATGCTGCAAGTGCAGCCCTAAAGAAGACAAAAAGACCAAAAAAAAAAAAAAAAAAGGAAAATGTCAGTAATTGGGTCTTTGCCTCAGGAAGCCAGGTGAATAACTAGCCAATGGCACAGAATAGAGTCCAGAAACTGACCCATGCATATACAGCCACCTGATTTATGGCAGAGGTGACCCTGGGATGTAGAGTAAGATGGTCTTTTTAATAAAAGTGTTGGGTCAACCACATATTTCTATGGGGAAAAACAGTCTATCTTTACTTCACATATATGCAAAAATCCAGGTGGATTTCAGATCTGAAACAGAAGGGGCCTCTGGAAGATTACAGGAACATCCTCATGACCCATTTATTTCATTTAGTCTTTTTTTAGAGTCATTCAACATAGTGGAATTGAGAACTTACTGTGTACTTGACTCTGTGCTGCGGGGCAGGGATATGAGTCAAAAAGACAGTCCCTTCCCTGGAAGAGCATGCAGTTTAGTGAAGAGAACAGGTGACTATGACCAAGTGTGATGAGAATTATATCAGTGTGCTCTGGGAACCAGAGATGGGGGTACCCAGTGCAGCCCAGGGGAGGGAGGAGGGAGGGATTCTGGGAGGAGGTGATGGTATATGAGGGAGGGGCTAGCCAGGAGGAGTGGGGTAAAAAGCATGCCAGGCTGATAAACCAGTATCTCCAAAGGCAAGGAGAAACAGGGCATAAGGATTGCCACCTGTATCTTTAAAACGTGTAGAAGTTCACTTGTTTTTTGGATTCTTGTAGAGAAATATTACATTCAGCACATTCACCATGAAGTGCTGGTTAAGGCTGGGTCTTATCCTAGTTACACAGATGAAGACAGGTTAAACTGGAGCCCTTGGATGATTTATCAAGTCCACCTAGCTGGACAGTGAAGACAGTAAAATTAGAACCCAGGACTTTGGATGCCTGCTTTTATACTCTTTCTGCTGTGCCAAGTGGCTGCCAATTCTGCTCCGGACAGGCCCTTGGGACATCACAAAACCCTGTAGGCTTTGAGAGCAAGAGGAAGGATGCTCTGAGCATACAATTAGCCAGTTAGTGCCTTCAGGCTTCCTGGCATAGTTAGTTTAGTTAAACCTAGGGGTTTGGCACGGGGCCGGTTATATGGACAGAGACGCAGAGGACCAGAGCCACAGATGTGCTGAATCCAAAGCGTCTATTTTACACCCAGTAATTCATTGTTGGCAGGCGGCTCTAGAAGAAAATGCACACTCAGACGCTCTACTGAGCACCTGCCGCTAGGTGGAGCTCGGATGCAGGCATAACTGGGAGGGTTTGCATTGGCTGCCCCTGCACAGAAGCTACATGAAGGTACTGGCATCTCTAACAGAAAACACGATGGAGAGGGGTGGGGGGACCTGTACACATTAAAGATGACCATATCCACATGTGGGCCTGCCAATATCAGCCTCTGTGCCTTTTCAAGTCTTGGGCTGAATGTCAAGTTGTCCTTGTGAGGTCTGTATGCACTGAAACTAGCAGGGAAATGGCAAGTAAGAAGCATAGGCTCTTCTCCCTGCCCTGTCTGCCTTTACCTGTGGAGGCCACACACAGCTGTATTTGGAATCTGGAAAGCATATGCTCCCCTCTCCTCCCGGTGTGTAAACACAGCCCTACACCCACAAGACCCTAAATACACATGGTACAAATTGGCACCAATTTCTGCTGGTGAAATTCTGGATGGTCTCATCAGACCTATTTTCCTTTTCTAATGTTCTGTTTTGCTCTCCATTGGGCAATCCATGTGGATGACAAGCAAACCTCTTGGCACTTTGATACCTCAGTTTTCACCTCTCTGATGGGGGGATGGTTACAACTTGGACCTCCTAGAGCATCAAGCAAAAGAACAGAACCAAGAGAGCTTTGCAGGCCGTAAAATGCGCCATGTGCTTTTTGTGGCTCTACCTGTGGTGTCAGGTCTTGTTATGCTGTTCACTCCTCTTCCTACTTCTGGATAGCCTTTATCATGTGCCAGGCATGGTGCTAAGTGTTTCCTCATTCAAAAAATCCCCCCAATCTCCCCAAACCTTGTAAAGCAGTGTTCTAGACTAGGGGCAGAAGGGGGCTTCAAGCCTAGGTTTGGAGCTTCAAGACTGAGCCCCCTCCCCAGTACCCGAGATGCCTTATTCCGATCAAAGACAAATTGCTGTGATGGGAAACCATGTGCCTTATTTTCCATATTTTAATTTATTACCAGATGGAGGCTTCAGAGTGGTTTTCCCTGTGGCTCTCACCTCCATTTATACTCACTTGCAGCCTCAAGGCTCCTCTTTGGGCTCAGCTGTACTTCACTTCCATCTGCTTCTCCTTCCTGGGATGGAGTGGAAGAGAAGATGGTGATGGGCAGAGCTGGGAAGGCAGGATGGGAGAGCCCTACCCTGTATGTGTCCTGATGCAGGGAGGGTGGGTGAGGTGAGAGGTTACCCCACCCCCAGGCACCACTTGGCCTCCTTAGGGATAGTGACACTTCCTGGTATTTTTATCAGAGTCCTCTTCGGGCCCTGTTGAGTGGAGTGATGCTGGGCACACAGAATTAGAAAATATAAGGCATTCTTCCTGGGGTGATAGCCTCCTCACTGCCTCAGAGCTGTTGTGGGCCAGTGAGGTGGACCCTCCCTCCTTTTGCTTCTCTGAAAGGCTCCTGGCCTCTGGGAGGTCCGGCTGCCTCCCAGATCTCAGGGCTTCATCTAGGTGATGAAGGTCTGTATCAGGTGGGCCTGGGACCTGGTGCTTTTTCAGTTTTTTATAATTTCACAGAGAGGTGCCTGTTTTAACAAGGATCATGGTTAGCATTTGAATTTTAAATTCATTAGGAAAGAGTGAGGGGTGTGAGAAGGGGAGATGTGTTCTGTAAATATATCAAGTTATGGTACCAGCACTGAGTGACAGGACGGAAGCCAGCTGGACAAAAAGACTGCTGCTGGATAGAGCCCCTCTCACCCTAAGGTTCTGGGATTCAATGACCAGATTGCATTCATTTATTTTCATTAAGGTGTGACAGATACATTAATATGTCTATCTTTAGATTTTACACAGAGACTATGAACAAGGCCTCTCTCAGCCAGGTTCTCCAGACAGCAGCTTTAGGAACAAACAAAAGGAGCTGTACCACTGTGGGAAAGTGCTTCCCCAGCTCCCGACTGCTCATTCTAGTAAGTCCAGCCAGCCCTACAGGGAGGAGGTGGCTCTGGTGGGTCAGCCAGGCCAGAGGTGGACCTGGAACCATGGTTCAGGGACACCTCCCTTGAGTGGCTGCTGCCCCTTGAGCCTGATGGGCACCTCTGGCCAAGTGATACAGGAATGAAGTTGGCCCCTCTCCCTGCAGATGTCCTGGGGAAGGAGTGGTTGGGGAAGGAAACCTCCTCTCTTCCCAGGACAACTCCAAAGGCAAATATTTAGTCCATGGTCAGGTCCCAAGTCCCAGTTTCCAATTCAGCAAGTTGGCCTCTGAACATAAGGGCAGTGACGTCAAATGCAAAGAGATTAGGGAATTAACCAATTATTTGCCAAGTGCTTTCCTAGAATCCAGCTGGATTCTAGGCAGGAAAATAAAACATTTGTCAGGTGGCATGTGGTGGTGTTGCTGGCAAAGGATGAGTGCCAGGAGAGGGGGGTTGGTGGCACAGTAGAGCTCAGAGTAGGGGGCACCCCACCTGTGGTGCAAGGGAATGAGGGAGAGCTGATGTTTGGGGAAAAGTTGGAACCAGGGGAGTGATGAAAGCCAGAAGGGCTTCCACACAGAGGAGTGGCTTGTGCAAAAACCTAGGGGTGCCCTGGGCTTAGAGAGTAGCTCTGCCTCTGAGAAGAGAAGCCCGGTGGAGAGATGGGCCATGGGTGGGCCACTTTAGGAGGATTTGGAAAAGGAAGGAATGCCTAAGGGTACACACAATTTTAAGTCAACAGCACCGGTAGAAAACCAAACACTCCCTAGCACATCCCATCTATAGCCCCATGACCACGGGGAGCAGGCTGGCCAGAGGGCATGGCGCAGGGTTGGTTTCCCTGGGGTGGTGAGGGCAGAGGTCCTTTCACACTAGATTAAACATGAATCACTTGCAGGGTCCTTGCCACGCCCAGCCCCGTCTAAAGGTCACTGATCCCAAGTGTCTGGCATTGTGATTTGTAGCTGCTGCTAAGTGGGATGTCTCTAGTCAGGGGTCATCTTAGTGTGATGTTTTCAGGATTGGTCCCTGTGTAAGGGGGGGGGGGCGTCGCAGCCCAAGACAGACCTAATGGGGGAGAAACACAGGGCTGTCAGGAGAGGCCAGAGTGTGGTCAGCATGCTCCTTGCTCTACAAACCTTCCCTGGGTTCTGCTAGGGTTTGGGGTCAAGGAGCCCTCCTCCAGCCTCATAGCAGGGATAGCATCCCTGAGTCCCAGCCACTCCCAGCCTAGCCCCATGGGCCTCATGGGCATGGCTTCCTCCTTGCTGGTCTGGTCAGGTTTGGATAATAGAGTTCCCATTATATCATCCCACCTTCCCTGAGAAGGGCAATTCTGGCAATGATGGCCACGGCACACAAGGTCACGGGAAGGGCACTGGTGTCAGGCTCCAATACTGAATAAGACAGTTGCATCCACTGGGCAAATCACTCAGCTTCTTGAAACCTGTGATTTCTCTTCTGTACAGGGCCAACATCTCCAACTTGCAGGGATAGAGCCCGAATGAGATGATGTGTATAACTCTGAGGTGCAGCCCTAGTGCAGTTCTTCCAGACATGATCTTGCACCTTGCAGTGGACCATTCTTCTGCTACCCTGGGCCAGACATTCAGAAAGTCTCCTTTGACTGGCAGAAGCCTGGTTCAGTCCCAGGGAAACCAGTCCCAGGAAAACCAGCTGTGGCCGGCTTCCTGGGTGCCCTGCTGCTCATGGCCTGCAGAGGGCAGCAGCGGGACGCACGCTGAGTTCAGACCTCTCCCGACCAGACTGGGTGTTTTCCCTGCTGCTTGACATGGAAAGTTATCCATTGCATCCATGAATGCATCTTGGGTCGATTTGTTTTTAAATAGGTGATGTTTGAGATTCCTTTATGAAAGCCCTTCACATCTGGCATTCAAAGAAAATCATCAGTCTAGACTCTCAGGCTGATAGCTGCTTGTATGAAATTTGGGCCTGTTTTCCAGTAAAAGTGCCTGCTTGCTCCCAGCCTAGCTCCCGCCCCCTCTCGCTCCTTCTCTTCGTGTGACCTTTTATCTCAGCGGGAGCCCTGACTAGAAAGAGGGTTCTGGAAATGTGGTGTGTTTCTCATTAAGTTTCTGCAGCAAAAATTCACGCGATACAAAGCTCTTTTTTCCCCTTCTTTCTTTGCCCTGCATATCTGCAATAACGCCTGCTATTTAGGTTTATATTTAATTTGAGACGATTGAAGACCGAAATCTCATTGATACCAAGAGTTTAAAAAAAAAAATCTGTCTCTAGGGTCCTGGTGATATGCTTGGGTCCTTTTTCCTTGGCACTGAGGTGGTCATAGAATTCCAAATACACCCAGTCCTCTGCTGGGGCCTGAAGGACCCCATTGCCTTCTTTTCCCAAATCTGAACATTTCTTTTTTTAAAATTTGAGGCTTTGACTTTGGGAAATTGTAAGGATGGAGGCTGCCAAGTAGGCCCAGGATTCCGTGGAGCCCTAAGGAGCCCCTGGGGACTGGAGTCTCCCAGCTTTCATTGGGGGAGTAGGGGCGCAGGTGAGGATCACTGCTGTGAACCAGGGATGCTCTTTCCTGCATCGGTTGAGAGATCCCCATCTGAAACCTAAGGTCCGTGGCAGCAAAGTTGAGACAGAGGAGGAGAGAGAGAGGAGGCCACAGGTCCTGATGACTCCAAGTTCCCTTTATCTCCTCCTGGGGCCAGTGGCCTATTTCTCCCAGAGGCTGCAAGCCCTCTACTGACTCTGCAAAATGTGGAGCCACATGTCAGAATGTGTGCAGCTGGTGTGTCTCAAAATAGGCTTCATGCCTAAAGCCAAGGCCCCGGGGAGCAGGGATCGAGGCACATCTGTGCAGGTGAGCAGTCTGGTCATGGTGGCGTGAGCCGAGGTTCTCTCTTCACCCAGTCTCTTCACACTCAGTCACTGGGACTCCTCTTGGGCCCTCATTTTGTCCTTGGCAGTGGGAGGGGCTGGCCTGCTTTTCATCTTCCTTTGAAGAGCAGCAGGGTCCTCTGCCTTACAGTTGTTTCTGGGCCTGCCCTTCACTGTGCCCCCTCAGAGGCAGACCTCAGGTGGCCCTGGCTCTTGGCTGACTCACCCTCTCCTCCTGGGGTAGCACGTTGCCCTCTATCACCAGCAGTCATAGAAGCCTTCAGGATCCAGTCTTCAGTTCATAAGCTTCAGTTATGACTGACAGGGTGGAAACAAGGAGTGGGCCGTCCATTCCTGCTCTGAATGCCACTAACTCCTTGGGGCAATTCCCTTCTACCCTCTGCGCTGGTCCTTGTCTTTGCCATCTGGGGTTTGACCTGATGTTTGCTAGACTCCCAGTTCAAAAAGCCTGTGGCAGGGGTTAGTGAACAAGTGCCTGCAGTGGCCTGTTTTACTAAATAAAGCTTAATGGGCACAAAGCCAAGCCCATCATTTCCATACCGTCTGGGGCTGCTTTTGTGCGGTAGCAGCAGAACTGAATAGTCATAACGGAGGCAACGTGGCCTGTGAAGCCTAAGATATTTATCGTCTGGCTCTTTACAGAAAAAATTTACCAACCTCTGGTCTATAGCTTCAATTTTGTTTCATTTTCCCTGGAGTGAGGCAGAGCTGTTCCCAGGCCACAGTCTTTTTGTTTTGTGGTGACAGGTCATTTGAATGAGGCAAAGGGGGCTCTCCCAGGATCCCAGCCAGAGAGCAGGTGAAGCAATCTGTATTAGTCAGCTCTGGCTACTGTAACAAAATACCACAGCCTGGGTGGCTTCAACAACATATATTTTTCTTACAGTTCTGGAGACTGGAAGTTCAAGATCAAGATGCTAGCAAATTCAGTTTCATCCTGAGGCCTCTTCTGTTGGCTTGGAGGCCACCATCTTCCCGTGTCCTCACACAGCCTGGCCTTGGAGTGTGTGTGCATGTGATGGGGGTGTCTTGTGTCTCTTCTTATAAGGACACTAATCTTCTTGGATTAGAGGTCTGCTCTTATGCCCTCATTTAACCTTAACTACCCCCTTACGCACCCAGTCTCCAAATACATTGGGGTTGAATCTTCAGCATATGAATTTTGGGGAGAGACAATTCAGTCTATAATAGAATCCTAACTCTTTTCACAGAAGGCTTTCTAATTATGCCACCCAGACAGATGGGGAAGTATGGCCATGGAGGGTCCGACGCTTATTTTGTATCTTTGGTTGGATTTCCCAGAAGCAAACTGTGAGATAAAAACTTATGTGCCAGCAATGCATTGACAACGGGTTCCCTGGGGATTGTTCAGGGAGTTCTGGAGGAGCAGGGCGAGAGCTCAGGCCCACAGCAGGTGGCTTCATTCTGCCCTTGCAGGGAAGCGCTGGGGTGTGAGTTCCATCTCAGAGCCTGGGACATCCACACCTGTCACTCAGTGGCTAAGGGCTGCCTTGGGGGGAAAGCAGCTCTCGTTGCCTGAGGGCGGTCCTCCAATGGGAGTCTCAGGTGCAAGCGTCAGAGGCAAGATCACATAGAAGCCTGTGGAGGGCTGTGCAGCAGCTGTGAAAGAGCTTGGAGAGCATCTGGGCAGGGCGTTGTCTGTGTGATTACATCTGCACAGAAAAGTCTGAGGCAACAACAAGATGTATATCCAAGAGTGCTGAGGCTCAGTCTGGGAGGAAGGGACTAAACCTTTCCTCCAGACCTGGCACACAGTAGGTGCTCAGTTAGGCTTCAGAGCTGCTTGGAGAGGAGCTGGAGTGATGGGTGACAGGCTGGGTCAGAGTTCTGGCTCTCCTCAGAGCTGCAATACCTGCCTTGAGCCTCACAGTCCGGAAAAGCCTGGGGTTTGACCATTTGCTCCAACGAAGAACTTTTCTGAGTGTGGGTCTCAAAGACTTTCTTTAAAACACAGGGGAGTAGCTTTTCCCCAGCAGTGGTGTGAGGAGAGGGGTTCAGAAACACTGGGGTG
The DNA here is from genome assembly GCF_016906955.1 of Phacochoerus africanus. NCBI lineage: Eukaryota > Metazoa > Chordata > Mammalia > Artiodactyla > Suidae > Phacochoerus > Phacochoerus africanus. Next base: position 105,156,092 of record NC_062544.1, read on the forward strand.
TGGTAGGTGGGAACAGAAGATTTGCAGGTAGCTTGAGTGGGATTTTTGTTTCTACCTTGATTTTTCACCCATCTCAGAACAAATGAAACAGTGGCTGACTTTACATGTTTTTGGTCAGTTGTGTCATGTCGCCTCAAAATTTTTTTTTCTCTTTTGGGAATATTGAACTGAGAAACTGTTAGAAATAAAGAGAGTTCAGTAAGGCAGCCAGTCACAAAATAAATGTACAGAAATCAATAGCTCTATTTCCAACAGTAACCACTTAGAAAAAATACTGGAAAAGAAAGACCTCGCTCACAATAGAAACAAAAGATATTTATCACCTCAAAGCAAACTTCTGGGAGAAAACACACGTGCTGCCCTTCCCTCCCTCCGCCCAGGCATCCCTCCGTAGTGGGAGGAAATTGTTATGACTACAGCTTGGATTCCTGGCCTCCACCCCTCAGAGCACAGGGGGCCAGCATTTCTGTGGCTGTCTTAGCGGGAGGTTTTTGTCTCCTCAGAGGCATGTTGAAGATATAAGCTCATGACAGCTGCTCTGGGCAGCTGCCAAAGGGCAGCTGGGCCTGCTGGTTGCCCGTGGTGGTCACTGTGGGTGGTCACCAGAGCCCAGGGCCCGGCCGGAGCAGGGAGACATTGGAGTGGTGCTGTTTCCTGGAGAGCCGGCTGGCTCTGGATGGGTACAGGTTGACCACTGCTCCCACTCAGGGATGCCTCAGTGAACCAGCTGGCCATGCCAGTATGTCTGCAGAACACAAAAGAGGTCACTGATAAGAGTCTCTCCTGTAACCAGGCTGGTGTCCTATCTGGGATGGGGTTAGGTTGAGGAAGAAATCCAGGGCTCTTTGATCCCAGGAACATTCTAAGCAGATCTCCGACTTGGGTGGAAGTGTCACATACATTAGTCAGGATGATTTTCCTTTGCAAATGGCAGATAGCCTAGCTTAACCTGCTCCCTACCCCAAAAAGTGTATGAACCAGACCAAGAGGATCCCACCTGTTTCCCCTAGGTACAGGGCAGACCAGACTGACTGCCCACTGCCAGCCTTTGTGGCTTCCCAAGGAGTCTACTTCACCCATTCTCAGGATGGGCCAGCAAGGAAGAGGTACCAAGGCTACCCAGGGGCACCCTGCTACAGCAACAGAAAAAGAGGTGGGTTACCTCAGTTTCCTTGCCCGGAGGCAGGATGGCTCTGAAATATGTACCCCACAGATATCCTGAAGTTTCTGAGTGGGACTGAGCCCAAGGTGGCCTTTAGCACTTACATGCTCCGCAATGTACCTTCTCTTCTCTTCTCTTCTCTCCTCTCCTCTCCTCTCCTCTCCTCTTCTCCGTCTTACTTCCTCATTCCCCTGCTGATGTGTTCTGGGATGCTTGTCAAATAAACTCTTTGTATATACACCCTCTTTGAAGAAGCCTCAACTGAGAGAGAAAGAGAGAGAAAGAGGAGGGAGAGGAGAGGGAGCAGTGTGTGTAGGTGAGAGAGAGAATGAGAGAGACAGAGAAAGGAACAGAAAAAGGGAAGGAGAGATTTAGCCTCATACAACTGGAATCCAGGCATAGGGTTAGATCCAGAGGACTCAAACAGTGTCATTAGGACTTAATCTCTCTCCTCCTCCCATCACTTGGCTCTGTTTCCTTCCTACACAGAATGTCTCAACACAGTGGTTCCCAGAACTCTCAGGCTTATAGTCTCCCAACTAAACCACCCTAGCAGAAAGAAGGGAATCCAAGCAAATCTTGGAATTGCAAACTACTGACTTGTACACATCAGCCATCACTGAGGCCAGGTGGATGGAATGGTCCAATTGGCCCGTCCTGAGGCATGTGCCTGTGGCTCCCTTTCAGGTCTTCTACACACCCACATTCTCCTTCACCCATCCACGCGGTTTCGTACAGTGTAGAGATCGGAAGCAGGGAAAAGGGACTATGTTTTGGAAGTAGATAAGGGCAGACACTTGCCTGTGTCATGTGCTGATTTGTAGACGGGAGAAGCCTTGGATGCATCTGTACCTCTAGAGTTGGATCACTTGCTAAGTGTCAGACAATATGGGTGACTATTTTCAGAGAATCCGTGGGTAAGCCAGACCACTCTTTTCCTCAAAGTTATGAGACAAGAAAAGAATATCCCAGCTGAAGTACTGCGTCCTTCTGCTTTCTAGTGATTTCTGCTGCTAGTGATTTCTGTGGATGAAAAGAAACTTTGACAAGAAAATAGAAGGTGAGAAGGGGGCTGATGTCTGGAGAGTCACTACTTTGCGCCAGGCATCATCCTATCTGGTTGTGATTCATTTAACATCAACCCTACCTCTTATTGACGGGCACACAGAAGTGAGGAGGTGTTAAGTCAGGTACCGAAAAAGCAAAACAGGAACTCTGAGCCTGGACTGTTTTCACCCCTCAGCCATGGTATCACCATTATTTTCAATGCTTTCCCTCAGAGAATGATGTCAGGAGAGGCAAGTATGCTCTGCTGGTTCTATGGTCAGGATAACTCGTCTTCTCACAAGTTTAAATACCATGATATTGGAAAGGAGAGACTTTCAGTGACTGGGGCATAGTTACACATGGTCTAAGAATTAGAAGCCATCCATTGTGCTCATGAAATCACAGAGAGCTTAATAGCAAAGAATTAGTCATATGCTCCCATCCAGGCTGGAGATGCCTGTCTGTGTAGTACAAGAGGCAGGCAAGGGGGACAGGCAGTTGGCTCCCGAGGGCAAGGACTCTGCCTGCATATGTTATGACTTTGTCCCCAGCACCCAGCACAGTGCCTGACACACAGTGGGTGCTCAGGATGCATGTGGTGAGTAAATGAACAAATGGGGTCACACTGGTGACTCTTTTTTCTTTTTCTTTTATTTTTTTTGTCTTTTTAGGGCTGCACCCATGGCATATTGAGGTTCCCAGGCTAGGGGTCCAGTTGGAGCTGTAGCCGCTGGCCCACATCACAGCCACAGCAGAGTGGTATTTGAGCCACATCTGTGATCTATACCATATCACAGCAACACACGATCCTTAACCCATTGAGAAAGGCCAGGGATCGAACCTGAATCCTCGTGGATGCTAGTCAGATTCATTTCTGCCGAGCCACAATGGGAACCCCTCTTTTAGCTTTTTAGGGCCACATGGGTGGCATATGGAAGTTACCAGGCTAGAGGATGAATCAGCGCTGCAGCTGCTGGCTTGTGTCACACCCATAGCAACACTAGATCTGAGCTGTGTCTGCAACCTACACCACAGCTAATGATAATGCCAGATCCTTAACTCACTGAGAGGGGCCTGGGATCTAATCCACATCTTCATGGATACTACTTGGGTTCTTAACCCGCTGAGCCACAACAGGAACTCCCAACTTTTTTCTTTTTTTAAAAACACTACTTTCCAGTATCTTTCCATCACAGCAAATAAATCATTTCTGCTGGCTGCATAATAGTTCCTAATAGGTCAACTTCCAATACAGTTCAAAATTGTTTGATATATGTTTAACTATTGAGTTCCCTATTTTTGGACATCTTGAGGGGAGATGTTAAACAGTGCCATGAATGAACAAAACCTGCTCTTAAATTTTTGCAGTTTTTTCAAATAATTTCCCTAAGATACATGCAGAAAATAATTGCTTAGTTTAATAGCACACACATTTTAAGGCTTCCTCCCCCTTCTTGGAGGGATACACATAGCCAAATTGATATCCATATGTAATAAGAAAAAATGTCATTTCTTTTAAAAAATGAAACAGATTTTCCCTTGGCACCATTTTGGGCTAGACATGGCACATATTAGCACTCCAAAGCTAATTAATTCATTTTTATGGATTATTGTTTAAGATGTGTGGGCCACTGGATAAGGTTTGAAAATCCACTTGCTTTTTATTCCTACCATCCTGTTCTGCGAATCTTTGGTGACTCTCTGGAGAGGATGAGCATCTTGTCTTTGGGCTGCGATGCCATGTCTCATGGAGCTTACATCCTGCTTTGCTTCCTCTCCACACCCGTCACCTCATTAGTGCCTCACACAGGATCCAGATTCCAAAAATACTTGTGGAATTAATCGTTGGCAAGAGTGTGAGAAACCCAGACTTGCACACACTGTTGGTGGGAGTATTAATTGGTAGAGCCACTTTGGAGGCAATTTGGCAGCCTCTATTAAAATGTAAAATGTGCATACCCTGTGATTCAGCAATTACAGTTTTCCACGTCTTCTCAGGAGAAACTGTTGCACGTGTGCAGACGTTCACTGGAGCACTGATCATAATAGTAAAATACAGAAAGCAACTCAAATGTCTATTAATCGGGGAATGATTGAAAAAAATGTCTTTTCCTGTGCAATAGTTGGAATGAAATAGACCAGAGACTAAATGTTGGGTCCCGTGGGCCAAATCCAAGCCAGCAGACATATTTTATTCATGTTGCAAAGTATTTTTGATCCATATAATCTGCAGCTATTTTAGTAGAGTTGATTCTTATTATTTGTGGTAAAGTTCTATACAGTCACTATGAACACTGAATTAGTGAATACTGAATTAGCGAATATTGAACCTTACTCTCCGGGGCAAATACAGGAGTAGGTTTCTGTGGGTCTCTGGCCACATTTTCATCAACCAGTAAATATATAGCCTTGTCTCATGTATGTTTTTGTTTAAATATGACTTACTAATATACATTATGGATTCATTAACATTAAACTCATGGTGGACAGAATCATAACTCATGCCTTAATGAAGTTTATCTAAAAGATATATTTTCTCCATAAGGCACATCACAGCCTTCTTAGGAACATAAAATTACATTTCAGGACATAACTCAGGGGCCATTTTAAACAGAGAATTTACAAAAAAAGAAAAGAAAAGAAAAGAAAAGCGGCACAAAAATGTGAACAATGTGACATTAAATAGACATGGAAAGGACACATGTTTATGAGGGCTGAAACAAGGAGGCAGAGTCCCCTTGATCAAACTCAGCTGGGAATGTGCATGGCAGATGACTCAAGTTTTTTGCTGCTCTTCACACACCTGTAAATGACCACAAAAACTCTGAGGGCATTGATTTGGGGTAATCAGTAAATTTAGTGAGTATGGAAATTCACAAATATAGAATCTGGGAATAATAATTGTATGCACTTCTAGAGTATAAGAACATTGGCGTTCCCGTCGTGGTGCAGGGGTTAATGAATCCGACTAGGAACCATGAGGTTGCGGGTTCAATCCCGGGCCTTGCTCAGTGGGTTAAGGATCGGGTGTTGCCGTGAGCTGTGGTGTAGGTTGCAGCGCGGCTCTGGTCCTGCGTTGCTGTGGCTGTGGTGTAGGCCAGCAGCTGTAGCTCCGATTCGACCCCTAGCCTGGGAATCTCCATAAGCCACAGGAGCGGCCCTAGAAAAGGCAAAAAAAGACCAAAAAAAAAAAGTTTTTAAAAACATAACCTCGATTATTGGAGCTCCTGCTGTGGCACAATGGGGTTGGCAGCATCTTGGGAGTTCTAGGACTGGTTCAATCCCTGGCCTGGTATAATGGGTTAAGTATCCAGCATTGGCGCAGCTATGGCTTAGTTTGCAGCTGTGGCTTGGATCTGATCCCTGGCCCAGGAGCTCCATATGCTGAGGGTCGGCAAAGAAAATAAAATAACCTCAATTATCATTTTTGCTCTTAGATGCCTTAATATTGTGGAATATCCATCAAAATACACATTTTTCCAATCATCTTATTAAAGAATTTTGAGTCCATGGATTTAATCATAGTTGGTATGTTTGAATTCATTTGCAATGATTATTATGATTGATTTTATTATTTATCTTTAGGGTTATTATTACTGATGCTCAAATTGTCTCATATTTAGCCCATGGGTGTTTTTTCAAGTTGGCATAACCCCAGTAGTATGATAATTTTCTTTCCTTTGGGTACAATTAAATGTTTAGGTGCCTCTTAATTATTTCCTGTTCCAGAACTTGAATTAGCTATTTCTCCTGGCAGGTTTGGTTACTTTTAGTGAGAAATGGTATAGAGAAACCCTGATATGAGTGGTAAGGGTGCTCACTGCTATCAGCATTGTCACTCTTTTCAGTCCTCTTGAATGAGCAGAACTGGGAAATATGAGGAATACCTACTGTCAGTCTATCTAATCAATCATGAAATATATTATGAATTTGAACCCATACTTCCTTTTCAGTTTCAGTATTTTATATATATATATAGTCTTTTGTCTTTTTAGGGCTGCACCTGCTGCATTTGGAGGTTCCCAGGCTAGGGGTGAATTGGAACTGTGGCCTGCGCCACGGCTCATGCCAATGCCAGATCCTTAACCCACTGAGCAAGGCCAGGGATCGAACCCGCAACCTCATGGTTCTTGGTCCAATTCCTTTCTGCTGTGCCATGATGGGAACTCTATTTTTTTTAACTTAACACTAACACCTGCATTTCCTTCTTCCCCACACCCAGAGTCTCTGTTCTCAAAAACAGAGGATGGTTAAGTATCAAGTAATTAATCAATAGTTTTATCTCACATTACATTACCCATACTACAGTTTTAAAATAGCAGAACCACATACTATCACCAGCAATATCATTACTGAAAATACTTTGTTTTTTTTTGTAGTTCTTTTTGTACTTAGGATATATCCCACTAGGAGTGTGCAGTCAAATTACTATAGCTTCTTTTGAACAACAAAGGAAAACATAAACAAAATGAAAAGAAAACCTGTGGGCTGGGAGAAACTATTTGCAAATGATGGGATGGACAAGGGCCTTGATTTCCAAAATATACAAACAGCTCGTACAACTCAACAACAACAATAAAAAACAAACAACCCAATAGAAAAATGGGTGGGAGACCTAAATAGACATTTTTTCAGATAAGACATATGGGTGGCCGACAAGCACATGAAAAGATGCTCAACATTGGTAATTATTAGAGCAATGAAAATCAAAACTACAATGAGGTCTCACCTCACATCAGTTAGAAAGGCCATCATTTAAAAAAATCTACAAATAACAAATGCTGGAGAGGGTGTGGAGAAAAGGGAACCCTCCTACACTGTTGGTGGGAATGTAAGTTGGTGCAGCCACATGGAAAACTGTATGGAGGTTTCTCAAAAAACTAAAAATAGAGGTGCCATATGATCCAGCAATCCCACTCCTGGCACATATCCAGACAAAACTATAATTCGGAAAGATACATCCATTGTTCATAGCAGCACTAGTCACAATAGCCAAAACAAAGAAACAACCTAAATGTCCATCAGCAGATGAATAAAGATATACCACATATGGAATACAATTCACCTATAAAAAGAATGAAATAGTGCCATTTGCAGCAACACGGATAGACCTAGAGATTATCATACTAAGTGAAATAAGTCAGAAAGAGAAAGGTAAATACCATATGATATCACTTATATACAGAATCTAAAATGTGACACAAATCAAGATTTCCCATGTGGTGCAGCAGGTGAAGGATCTGGTGTCATTGCAGTGTCCCAAATAACTGCTGTGGTGGGGGTTGGATCCTTGGCCTAGGAATTGTCATTAGGCCATGGGTGTGGCAAAAAAAAAATGACACAAATGAATGTATCTATGAAACAGAAACAGACTCACAGAACTAGAGAACAGACCTGTGGCTGCCAAGGGGGAGAGGGGTGAGGGAGAGATAGAGCAGGAGTTTGGGGTTAGCAGATGCAACTATCATATACAGAATGGATACACAAGGTCCTATTGTATAGCACAGGGAACTATATTCAATATCCTATGATAAATCATAATGGAAAAGAATATGAAAAAGTATATAACTGAATCACTTTGCTGTACAGCGGAAATCAATACAATGTTGTAAATTAACTATACTTAAATAAAAGAAGTTTTAAAAAATTGCTATAGCTTGTCTGTGTTTTTTTGCTCCCAAATGGGTACACAGGTTCATTCGTTTCATTTCATTTTCTGCATTTTGGGATTAATATTTAAAAATTCAATTTTGTCTTAAAATATGTAAAAGGATTACATAGCGTCAAACACATCTAAAAAACAAAATAGAGTTCCCATTGTGGTTTAGCAGGATAAGAACCCATTGTAGTGTCCAAGAGGATACAAGTTCAATCTCTGGCCTTACTCAGTGGGCTAAGGATCCAGTGTTGCCACAACCTGTGGCATAGGTCACAGATGTGGTTCAGATCTGGCGTTGCCATGGCTGTGGAGTAGGCTGGCAGCTGCAGCTCTGACTTGATCCCTAGCCTGGGAACTTCCATATGCTGTAGGTTCAGCCATAAAAAGAAAAAAATAATAAATTTTAAAAAATTAAAAAATGAAAGTGAGTCTAGCTTCTATCCCTGTCTCACCTACTTTGTACCTTCTCTTCCCCTGTAGAAAACCCTTAAAAAATTCTGTGGTTTATTCTTCCACTGAAAAATAGAATTAATTGTGCCTATATTTCCTCCTGACAGAAACAGTAGAATGTAATACACAGTTTTCTGCACTTAAAAAATCACTTTAACAGAATTATCTTGGAAGTTACACCATAGTAGAGGATAGGGCTCTTCCTCATTCCTTATTATAGCTATATAGTACTCTATCACATGGATATACATAATTTATTCAACCAGTCCAAGATTGTGGCATTTTGATTGTTTTCTGTCTTAGCTATTATAGTTACTGGCCTTGTGCATATATCTCTTTTGTACTTTTGCCAGTATATATTTGAAATAAGTTGTAATAAGTCTGATTATTGGACCAAAGGGTAGATGAGTATGTAATTTTACAAAATAGCTCCAAATTCTCTTCCATAGGGGTTATAAAAATATATAAATATATATATATAAATTTTCTCAAAGCTTAATCAACAGGGTATATCGTTGAGCTTATAGATTTTTGCTAGTCTTTTGGATAGGTGAGGGATTGTATCTCAATATAGTTTTAATCTGCATTTCTGTTGTTATTGCCCAACTTTTCGAGGAAAATAATACATTTCATATAAAAATCTGAATCTCCGTCTTGAAAAATTTGGCTGCACTAAGTTTTTTTTTCAAGATATTCCCTTATACACACTTTTTTTTTTTTTTTTTTTTTTTTAAGGACTGTACATGGGGCATATGGAAGTTCCCAGTCCTGGGATAGAATTGGAACTGTAGCTGCCGGCCTATGCCACAGCCACAGCAAGGCTGGATCTTTAACCCATTGAGTGAGGCTAGGGATTGAAACTGTGACCTCATGGATACTAGTCAGGTTTGTTTCTGCTGTGCCACAGCAAGAACTCCTGGCTGCACTAAATTAATATTTCCACCTGGCATAGCTGGCTCACCTTAGATGGGTATGTTTTTGCAGTTTAGTACAGACTGCACTTTACCTCCTCACTATAGCACCCGCCTTTTCCTGTCAACATTTGAATTTGTCAGCCCATTCCCTGACTTGGAAAGCAGGTGTATCTGTTATCTATCGCCACAAAAATGCTGTGTCATAAGCATCACAGTCACAAAACTGCAGTGGCTTGTGACACTGAGCATTTGTTGCTCTTGTATCAGGGGTGGTTGGCTACATGGCTCTGCGGATCTTAGCTGGGCTCACTCACCTGTCTGAGGGTTTGGTTAACTATCGACTGACCTAGATTATTTTTGGCTACATGGTTATAGAGCCATATGGAGAGTGTGATCCCATAAATGTAAACCCAGTGTTCATTGGATGGTGTGCTCTTTATTTAGCTTCCGCTCTTGGCCTGAGCCCTCACTCCTAGGTCTATGGGTGGGGCCTAGGTCCCACTTAGACCCATATGTCTTCTTGTTCCCCCTGAGTGCGCTCCTCCCCGATGACCCATTCCTAGCGCTCCAGTCTCAAGCATCTGCTCAATGTCAGTAAGGATTTTTGCTTCTCCCTGGGTCCTTTGGCTCTGTCAGAGTTGGGAATGTTTTCTGGTTCTGCCTGAAATGTGTGGTGGGAGGGAAAAACAGGTAATAAAGTTGACCTTAATAGAAGAAGACTGAGCTCCCCCAGGGAAAGGGGAATCCTGCTAGAAGACCACATCTGGCCTTGAACTGCACCTCTTTCCTGGGTCCCAGCCTGGCAGCCCACCTTGCAGATTCTGGACTTGCCAAGACAGTTGCATGAGCTGATTTCTTAAAGTAAAATCTCTCTCTTTCTCTCTGTACACACACACACACACACACACACACACACACACACACACACACACACACACACTGTAGATTCTGTTTCTCTGGAGAACTCTGACTAATAGAGAATGTTAGCGGGGGAAGGGCTCCAACATGTGTTGCTTCTTTTCTTCTAAAGTAACTTAAAATAAATACACTTCCCCACAGTGAGGCTTCATTTCCTTCAGTTTTTGTTTTTTGTTTTTTTGTCTTTTTAGGGCTGCACCCATACGATATGGAAGTTGCCAGGCTAGGGGTCCAACCGGAGCTGTAGCCGTGGACTATGCCATAGCCACAGCAATGCGGGATCCAAGCCACATCTGTGACCTACACCACAGCTCATGGCAATGCTAGATCCTTAACCTACTGAGTGAGGCCAGGGATTGAACCTGAGCCCTTATGGATGCTAGTCAGGTTTGTTAACTGCTGAGCCACACTGGGAATTCCCTTCTGCACTTTTATGTGAAAAAACGACTATTCCCCACATAAACAAAATGCTGACTTTATTCTTTGTCAATTATAAACTCTGTTCTTAGGATGCTATCCGTTCTTGTTCTGAGTTGCACTATGGAGATTTCTGGAAATAACTGACAATGAAGGGTCTCGGCTCCACATAAGGGTTCCATTTCCCATGGATTTTCTTCCTGCACTGGTGAGTTGAATGGGGCAGTGAGAGGGTAGCACTAGGGTAAAAGAAGTCTCTTCACTTTGCCCCAAACTTTTAGAGGGTCTTTGTAGTTATGTCCCCCAAAAGATTCAGATCTTCCCTAAGCAGTTCTTATTTTCAGAAACTGTCCTGAACTCTGGGACAGGTTTGGTTCAGGCCAAACCCAGTAAGAGGGATGGTACAGACATAAGAATATTTTGGGCCATTTTGCCTCATTGAACCTGACAGAAATTTGTGCTTAGATCTTTGGGTCTCAAAAGTGGGAGGCTTTGTGTGTCCTGGAAACGCTGAGTCCTGTGAAAATGGCACCAGTGACACACAGATCTGACTCACCTTTGGGGATCCCTGAGTGTCTATGAAAAAGGTCTCAGTAGCCAGGCTGGGAAGAGGAGAGGAAGTGAGCAGGCCGAGCCAGCACGCTAGACTCTGTGTTCACTGTGGCTGAGCCTGGGATGCTTCTCTTCCTATCACATTATTTTGTAAATATTCCATGGAGTGTTTGTTCTAAATATCCTTTGATTTGGCAGAGGCATCTTGGCATCACGGGGAACCGGCAGCTGGGAGAAGCACTGAAGGTGCTGTGTGGTGGGGGCTGAGCTCTTAAATGCTCATAAATTCTGCATGCTGCAGATACAACAAAACACATCACAAACACATGCTCTGAAAATCTTCTTATGAATCCTTTTCAATCTGTGCCTCTGCAGAGGACACACGCATCATCTGAAAAAATAACCATGCGGTCTTCCAAACTCACCATGGGGTGAATGAGGGACTGATGGGATTGACTCCCCAAATTTGAGTCTCCACCCCCAGATTCCAATATTAAAAGCCCTCTGTGGGGGGGGGGAGGAGAGGGGTGAATGGAAGAAGGGGAGAGGAGGGAGAGGAAAGTGAGAAAACCAGTCTCCCAGTGGAGCCACAGCTCTTCTCTGGGGGAAGAAACTGATGTGAGGAAGGTGGGAGCGATAGTCAGCCATCATAGCATAGGGTCTTTTGAGCCAGCTATATCTGGGTTCAAATCCAAGTCCTACTGCTTACCAGCTGTGTGAGAAGAGGCAAGTTATCCACAGCCTTGAGCCTTAGCTTTCTTATGTGTACAAGGAGGGTGATAATTACCTCAGAGAGTTTGGCAGGCCAAGATCATGAATGTGAAGAATGTGGCACATAGTAGGTCTTTATGGACACCAGATGTTGCTTTTATGGTACCACACACCTGATTGTGGCCCTGTGAGGAAGGCCCCTGGACAGCGTCACTACCTTCTGGGAAGGCTGCGAAGAGGGAAGACTGGAGCCTGTGGCCCATGAGTCAGGGGAGGTGGAGCTGAATTGAATTCTTGGCTCCTGGTTGAGGCTCAGTCTAATTAAAGAAACTGATTTTTGCTAAACCGTTGCCTGAGAGATTGGAGGAAGTGACCAGCCCTGGGGGAAGATGTGTGTTTTGTTCTCTGACCTTCGGCTACCTCGCCTGGGAGAGGCAGCTGAGGCAGGGGAAACTTGTTTATCTGACCCCTGCTTATTTGGACGGAGTCCTCAGCAGGCTGCCTGTGTCTCTCCAACATGCCCTGCAGGACAGGCACTGACCCCCTGAGATGCTGGAGTGTCTGCTCTGGCCTGTCCATAGGAGACATTTATCTTAGATTATTCAGGTGTGTGTGTGTCCCTGTCCTAATCCAGATTAATAGCAGGTCTGAAAGGTGAAAAATCCAAAAGGAAAATTAATCAAAGACTTGGAGTTCCCATTGTGGAGCCGTGGAAATGAATATGACTAGGAACAATGAGGTTTCGGGTTCGATCCCTGGCCTTGCTCAGTGGGTTAAGGATCCGGCATTGCTGTGAGCTGTGGTGTAGATCACAGACACGGCTCGGATCTCGAGTTGCTGTGGCTCTGGCGTAGGCTGGCAGCAACAGCTCCGATTGGACCCCTAGCCTGAGACCCTCCATATGCTGTGGGTGCAGCCCTAAAAAGATAAAAGACAAAAGACAAAAAAAAAAAAAAAAGAAAGAAAGAAAATGAATCAAAGACAATAATTACTTTACAAAGAAACCTGTCTCTCTCCCTCCTTCAATCTCTCCCTTCTTTTGATGAACTTGATGCAAACCCCAGCTGTTGCTTCCTAGTAAAATCTTGGCTTTTCCACAGTATCCATGAAGGTTATATCAGGGTCATTTTCCCTCAGACAATGGAGTTATATTGAAGAACTGAGCTACCCAAAGTGAGATGGCAACATGGTATACTGGCAAAGTCAGAGGGTTTGGGTAAATTTGGCCTGAGTTTGTGTCCTGGCCTGGGATTCTGGGGCTGTGTGACCTGGGGCAAATCACTTACCTGCTTTGAACCCTAGTTTCTCCGTATGTGGAAATGATCTTGGTTTGCTTACTTAACAAAAAAAAAAAAAACCTTTTTATTTTTAAACAGTTCTTTGAGATATAATTTACATACCATGCCATAAAGTTCATCTATGCGAAGTGTAAAACCCAATGTTTTCAGTAGATTTAAGAGTTGTGCAGACATCATCATAGTATAATTTTAGAACATTTTCAGATTTCCCATCGTGGCTCCATGGAAACGAATCTGACCAGGATCCATGAAGACGGAGCCTTGCTCAGTGGGTTAAGGATCCGGCATTGCCGTGAGCTTCAGTGTAGATTGCAGACATGGCTCGGATCCTGTGTTGCTGTGGCTGTGGTACAGGCCAGAGGCTATAGCTCTGATTCGACCCCTACTCTGGGAACCTCCATATGCCACAGGTGCAGCCCTAAGAGACAAAAAATAAAAACATTAAAAAAAGAACATTTTCATCATCTTCCAGAAGAAATCTTCATTAACAATCATTTCTTATCCTCTTGACTCCACCCCCACATTCCCCCATCTCTTGGCTCTAAGTAACCACTAACCATTTTCTGTCTCTTTGTCTATTCTGGACATGTCATATAAATGGAATCATAGAATATGTGCTCTTTTCATTCAGCATAATGTTTTCAAGTTTCATCCATATTGTAGTATGTATCGGTACTTTATTCCTTTTTATTGCTGGAAAATATTCCATTGTATGGGTATACCACATTTTATTTATCCATTCATGAATTGGTGGAAACTTAGGTTGCTTCTGCTTTTTTTTCCTCTTTTAAAAAAATTGAAATATGGTTGATTAATAATATTGTTAGTTTCAGGTGTATAGCAAAGTGATATATATTATATATATATTCATAATCTTTTCCATTATAGGTTATTGCAAGATATTGAATATAGTTCCCTGTGTTATACAGTAGAACTTTGTTGTTTGTTTTATATACAGTGGTGTATATCTGTTGATTTGCTTACTTTTGGTATGTGCCTCAATTTCTTGCCATATTTATGTCTTGTTCTAAATTGAAATTGTGATTTTTGAAGGTGAACAAGAACTCAACACTGAAATTTTAGGTGATTACTTATAATCATGCCTTGGATTATATCCACCTCTGGATCATATCAGGGTGTCAAGAAAAAGGCCAAAAATTCCCTGAGGTTTTATATTGGGCAAGATTGAGAGCAACAGTAGATTTTTGAATCAGAAAATATAAATGAATGTTCCTCAATTTTGAGGCCAAGAATCAGAGCATTGAAGGAATAAAATTTCTTTTTTTCTTTTTAAAGTTTGATTGAAGTATAGTTAATTTACAATATTGTGATAATTTCTGATGTACAACAAAGTGATTCAGTTATACATATACACACATCCATTCTTTTTCAGATTCTTTAACTACATAAGTTATCACGGAATATTAGATAGAGTTCCCTGGGCTCTACAGCAGGTCCCCATTGGCCAGTCATTCCATATACCACGTGTGCATATACCAATCCCAAACCCTCAGTCCATCTCTCCCCTAACCTGTCCCCTTTCATAACCATGGGCTTGTTTTCAAAGTCTGTGAGTCTGTTTCTGTTCTGCAAATAAGTTCATTTGTATCCTTTTTTTTAGATTCCACAAGTGATATGATGTTTGTCTTTCTCTTTTTGACTAACTTCACTTAGTATGGTATCTCTAGGTCCATCCATGTTGCTGCAAGTGGCATTATCTTGTTCTTTTTTATGCCACATCTTCTATATCCATTCCTCTGTTGATGGACATTTAGGTGGTTTCCATGTCTTGGCTATTATAAATAGTGCTGCAATGAACATTGGGGTGGCCATATATTTTTGAATTATGGTTTTCTTCAGATAGATGCACAGGAGTGGGATTGCTGGTATATGGTAGTTCTATTTTTAATTTTTTTGAGGAAACGCCACACTGTTTTTCATAATAGTTGTCCCATTGTACATCCCCACCAACAGTGTAAGAGGGTTCCCTTTTCTCCACACCTTCTCCAGCATAAAGAGTCTTTTTTTTGTAGTTGTACAGTGATCCAATTTTATAGGATTTCCATCCCACACCCCTAGCCTATCCCCCCACCCCCCAAACTGTCTCCTTTGGAAACCATAAGTTTTTCAGTGTCTGTGAGTCAGTATCTGTTCTGCAAAGAAGTTCATTGTGTCTTTTTTTTCAGATTCCACATGTCAGTGATAGCATTTGATGTTGGTGTCTCATTGTCTGGCTGACTTCACTTAGCATGATAGTTTCTAAGTCCATCCATGTTGCTAAAAATGCTGTTATTTCATTCCTTTTAACGGCTGAGTAATATTCCATTGTATATATGTACCACATCTTCTTAAGCCACTCCTCTCTCAATGGACATTTAGGTTGTTTCCATGTCTTGGCTATTGAAAATAGTGCTGCAATGAACATTGGAGTACATGTGTCTTTTCAAGTCACGGTTTTCTCTGGGTAGATGCCCAGGAGTGGAATTGCTGGATCAAATGGTAGTTCTATTTTTAGTTTTCTGAGGCATCTCCATACTGTTTTCCACAGTGGTTTCACCAATTTACAATCCCACCAACAGTGTGATAGGGTTCCTTTTTCTCCAAATCCTCTCTAGCACTTATTGTTGGTAGACATTTTGATGATGGCCATTCTGGCTGGTGTAAGGTGGTACCTCATAGTGGTTTTGATTTGCATTTCTCTAATAATGAGTGATGTTGAGCAACTTTGTCATGTGTTTTTTGGCCATCCATATGTCTTTGGAGAATTGTCTGTTTAGATCTTCTGCCCATTTTTTATGGGGTTTTTTGTTTTTTTTGGTATTGAGCAGTAGGAGGTGTTTATAAATTTTGGAGATTAATCCCTTGTCAGTTGATTCATTTGCAAAGATTTTCTCCCATTCTGTGGGTTGTCTTCTCATTTTGTTTAGGGTTTCCTTTGCTGTGCAGAAACTTTTTAGTTTAATTACATACCACTTGTTTATTTTTGTTTTTACTGTCATTACTCTAAGAGGTGGATCTGAGAAGATGTTTCTGTCTTTTATGTCAGAAAGTGTTTGGCCTATGTTTTACTCTAAGAGTTTTATAGTGTCTGGTCTTATATGTAGGTCTTTAATCCATTTGGAGTTTATTTTTTGTGTATGGTGTTAGGAATTGTTCTAATTTCATTCGTTTCCATGTAGCTGTCCAGTTTTTCCAGCACCACTTGTTGAAGGGGCTGTCTTTACTCCATTGTATATTCTTGCCTCCTTTGTCATAGATAAGTTTAATTCTGGGCTTTCTCTCCTGTTCCACTGATCTCTATTTCTGTCTTTGTGCCACTACCATGTGGTTTTGATGATTGTTGCTTTGTAGCCTCGTCTGAAGTCCGGGAGCCTGATTCCTCCAGCTCCGTTTTTCTTTTTCAGGATGTCTTTGGCTATTCTGGGTCTTTTGTGCTTCCAATCAAACTTTAAAATATTTTGTTCAAGTTCTGTGAAAAATGTCCTTGGTAATTTGATAGGGATTGCATTGAATCTGTAGATTGCCTTAGGTAGTATAGTCATTTTGACAATATTAACTCTTCCAATCCACGAGCATGGTATGTCTTTCCATCTATTTGTGTCATCTTTGATTTCTTTCATCAGTGGCTTATAGTTTTCAGAGTACAAGTCTTTTGTGTCTTTAGGTAGGTTTACTCCTAGGTAGTTTATTCTTTTGGATGCAATGGTAAACGGGATTGCTTCCCTAATTTCTCTTTCTGATCTTTCATTGTTAGTGTATAGAAATGCCTTCAATTTCTGTGTATTAATTTTGTATCAACTTCGCCAAATTCGTGGATGAGCTCTAACAGTTTTCTGGTAGAGTCTTTAGGATTCTCTAGGTACAATATCATGTCATCTGCAAATAGTGATAGTTTTACTTCTTTCTTTCCAATTGGATTCCTTTTATTTCTTATACTTCTCTGATTGCTGTGGCTAGGACTTCCAAAACTATGTTGAAGAGTAGTGGCGAGAGTGGACATCCTTCTCTTTTCCTGATCTCGGCAGGAATTCTTTCAGCTTTTCACCATTGAGAATGATGTTAGCTGTGGGTTTTTCATATATGGCCTTTATTATGTTGAGGTAGATTCCCCCTATGCCCACTTTCTGAAGGGTTTTTTATCAGAAATGGGTGTTGGATTTTGTCAAAGGCTTTTTCTGCATCTATTGAGAGGATCATATATATGGTTTGTATTCTTCAGTTTGTTAATGTGGTGTATCACACTGACTGATCTGCGGATATTGAAGAACCCTTGCATCCCTGGGATAAATCCCACTTGATCACGATGTACAATTCTTTTAATGTATTGTTGCATTCGTTTTGCTAGTATTTTGTTGAGGGTTTTTGCACCTAGGCTCATCAATGAAATTGGCCTGTAATTTTCTTTTTTTGTGGTATCTTTGTCTGGTTTTGATATCAGGGTGATGGTGGCCTCATAGAATGAGTTTGGGAATATCCCTTCTTCTGCAATTTTTTGGAATAGTTTCAGAAGGATAGGTGTTAGCTCTTCTCTAAATGTTTGATAGAATTCTCCTGTGAAGTCATCTGGTCCTGGACTTTTGTTTGTTGGAAGTTATTTATTTATTTATTTTTGTCTCTTCTAGGGCCGTACCTGCAGCACATGGAAGTTCCCAGGCTAGGGGTCTAATCGCAGCTGTAGCTGCTGGCCTATGCCAGAGCCACAGCAATGTGGGATCTGATCCGTGTCTGGGACCTTCACCACAGCTCACAGCAATGCCGGAACCTTAACCCACTGAGTGAGGCCAGGAATCGAACCCACAACCTCATGGTTCCTAGTCAGATTCGTTAATCACTGAACCACAACAGGAACTCCGGAAATTTTTAAATCACAGTTTCAATTTCGGTTCTTGTGATTGATCTGTTCATATTTTCTATTTCATCTTGGTTTAATCTTGGAAGATTGTACTTTTCTCAGAATTTGTCCATTTCTTCTAGGTTTTCCATTTTATTGGCACATAGTTGCATATAGTAGTCTCTTATGATCCTTTGTGTTTCTGTGATGTCCGTTGTTACTTCTCCTTTTTCATTTCTAATTTGATTGAGTCCTCTCTCTTTTTTTCTTGATACGTCTGGCTAAGGGTTTATCAATTCTGTTGATCTTTTCAAAGAACCAGCTTTAATTTCATTGATCTTTTATATGGTTTTCTTTGCTTCTATTTCATTGATTTCTGCTCTGAATTTATGATTTCTTTCCTTCTACTAACTTTAGGTCTTGTCTGTCCTTCTCTCTCAAGCTGCTTTAGATGTAAAGATAGTTTGTTTATTTGAGCTTTTTCTTGTTCCCTGGGGTGGGTCTGTATTGCTATAAACTTTCCTCTTAGAGCTGCTTTGGCTACCTCCCATAGGTTTTGGAGTGTTGTGTCTTTGTTGTCATTTGCTTCTAAGTATTTTTTCATTTCCTCTTTGATATCTTCAGTGATCCATTGGTTGTTTAGTAGCATGTTGTTTATTCTCCACATGTTTGTGTTTTTGCAGTTTTTTTTGTTGTTGTTGGTGGTGATTTTCAGTTGTATAGATAGCATTCTGGTCGGAAAAGATGCTTGATATGATTTCAATTTTCTTGATGTTACTGAGGTTGGATTTGTAGCCCAGGATGTGATCAATCTTGGAGAATGTTCCATGTGCACTTGAGAAGAATGTGTATTCTATTGCTTTTGGATGGAATGTCCTATAAATATCTATGTAGCCCATCTGGTCTAATGCTTCATTTAGGGCCTGTGTTTCCTTATTGATTTTCTGTCTGGATGATCTGTCCATTGCTGTAAGTGGGGTGTTAAAGTCCCACACTATGATTGTGTTATTGTTGATTTGTCATTTTAAGTTGTTAGCAATTGCCTTATATATTGTTGTGAACCTATGTTGGGTGCATAGATATTTAAAATTGTTAATTCATCTTCTTGGATTGATCCTTTGATCATTATGTAGTGACCTTCCTTGTCCCTTAAAATATTCTTCATTTTAAAGTCTGTTTTGTCTGATATGAGTATAGCTACTCCAGCTTTCTTTTGATTCCTGTTTGTGTGGAATATTTTCTTCCATCCTCTCACTTTCAATTTGTATGTATCCCTAGAAGTGAAGTGGGTCTCTTGAAGACAGCATATATATGCGTCTTGTTTTTGTATCCATTCAGCCAGTCTGTTTTTTGGTTGGGGCGTTTAGTCCATTAACATTTAAGGTAATTGATATGTATGTTGTTATTGCCATTTTATTAATTGCTTTGGATTAGTTTTTGTTGTTCTTTTTTTCTTCCCTTCTTTTCTTGTTCTCTCCTCTTGTGGTTTGATGACTATCTTTAGTGTTGTATTTGAGTTAATTTTTCTTATTTGTTTGTGTATCAATTGTAGATTTTTGGTTTGCCATTATTCTGAAGTTTTGATATAAGAGTCTATATATATATATGTACACAAGATTGTTTTAAGTTGTTGGTCTCTTAATTGCAAGTGCATCTCCAGTGTCCTGCATTTGCACCCTCTTCTTCTCATGGTTTTTGATTTTGGTGGCATAATTGTGCATGGATAATTTCATATCTTTACTGTATATATACCTTTACTGGTGAGTCTTGTCATTTGTGGTATTTTTGTATCTGGTTTTGGCCTTTTCTTTTCTGCCTTGAGAAGTTCCTTTAGTATTTGTCCTAAAGCTGGTTTAGTGTTGCTGAATTCTCTTAGCTTTTGCTTATCTGTGAAGCTTTTGATTTCTCCTTCAAATCTGAATGAGATCCTTTCTGGGTAAAGTAATCTTGGTTCGAGGTTTTTTTCCTTTCATCATGTTAAATATATCATGCCACTCCCTTCTGGCCTGCAGCATTTCTGCTGAAAAATCTGCTGATAACCTTATTGCGGTTCTCTTGTATGTTATTTGTTTCTTTTCCATAGTTGCTTTCAATATTTTCTCTTTAATTTTAGTCAGTTTGATTAATATGTACCTCAGCATGTTCCTCCTGGGGTTTATGTAATATGATAGTTGTTGTGCTTCCTAGATTTGAGTGAGTGGTTCCTTTCCCATGTTAGGGAAGTTTTCGGCTATTATCTCTGAATATTTTTTCTGTCCCTTTCTCTCTTCTCCTTCTGGTACCCCTAAAATACAGATTTTGGTGAAATTAACATTGTTCCAGAGTTCTCTGAGACTCTCTGCATTTGTTTTCAGTCTTTTTTCTCCCTTCTGTTCCACATCAGTGATTTCCACTAATCTTTCCTCCACCTTGCTTATTCATTTTTCTGCCTCTTGTATTCTGCTGTTGGCTGCTTCTAATGAATTTTTTATTTCAGTTATTGTATTTTGCATCTCTTCTTGCTTAAGTTTTATATCTTGTATCTCTTTGCTCAGAATTCACTGTAAATCATCCATCTTTGCCTCCAGTTTATTTCCAATGTCTTGCATCATCTTCAGCATCAACAGTCTAAAGTCTTTTCCCTGGAGACTGAGAATCTCCTGATCACTTAGCTGAGTTTATGGGTTTTTTTTTCTTTCTCCGTTATCTGAGTTATAGTTCTCTGTCTTTTCATTTTTATAGGTTTTTTATGTGGTGACCTTTGTACAGATAATAGAGTTGTAGCCTCTCTTACTTCTGGCATCTGCCCCCCTTGTGGCTGAAGTTGGTACGGTTGCTTGCTGTAGGCTTCCTGATGGGAGGGACTGTTGCCTGCTCACTAATAGGTGGAGCTGATTCCTATCCCTATGGTGGGTGGGGTTTTGTCCCTGGGTGAGAGTAGAGGCAGCTATGTGCTTGGAGGGTCTTTAGGTAGCCTGTTTACTGCTGTGTAATGGTAAACAGGGGCTGTGATCCCACCTGGATTGTTGTTTGCCCTGGGGCTTCTCAATGCTGATGGGTGGGGCCAGATTTTCCCAAAATGGCCACTCCCAAAGAAACACATGCTGATGAAGATTCCCAAGAACTTTGCTTCCAATATCCTTCCCCCACAACAAGCCATATTCATTCCTGCTTTCCCAGGAGGTCCTCCAGGAACCACAGCCATGTCTGACCCAGATTCATATGGAGATTTTGCTTTGCCCTGGGACCCAGTGCACGTGAAAATCTGTGTGCGCCTTCCAAGAACTGGGTGTCCGCTTCCCCCAGTCCCATGGAGCTTCTGCACACAAGCCCCACTGGCCTTCAATGCCAGATGCTCCAGGGCTCTTTCTCACAGTGCCAGATCCCCATGCATGGGGGTTTGATGTGTGGCTCAGAACTCTCACTCCTGTAGGTGAGTCTCTGTGAACCAGTTACTTTTCAGCTTCCCACTCGGGAGGTATGGGGTTGCTTATATTGTGTAATCACCCCGCCTATCTCTTGATGAGGCCTCCTCTTTGTCTTCTGGAGTTGGATATTTTTTAGAAAGTTTCTGGTCCATTTGGTTGACGATTGCTCAGCATTTGGTTGTAATTTTGTTGTTTTTAGGAGAGAAGTTGAGCTCCAGTCCTTCTATTCTACCACCTTAATCCCATCTCCTAAGGATTCCTTAAAAACAAAAAATAGGGCTGCCACATGACCCTGAAATCCCACTCATGGGCATATACCTGGAGAAAATTCTAATTCAAAATATACACACACCCCCTATGTTTATAGCAGCACTAGTCACAATATCCAGGACATGAAATAATCTAAATGTCCATCATCAGACGAATGGAAAAAGAAGATGTGGTACATATACACAATGGAATACTACTCAGCCATAAAAATGAAATAATGCCATTTGCAGCAACATGGATGGATACAGTGATTATCATACTAAGAGAAGTCAGACAGAGAAAGACAAATATCATATGATAGCATTTATATGTGCAATCTAAAATATGACACAAATGGGGAGTTATATGATATCACTTATATATGGAATCAAAAAAATGATACAAATGAATTTATTTATGAAACAGAAACAGATTTACAGACATAAAAAACAAATTTATGGTTACCAAGGGGAAAGGGGTAGGGACAAACTAGGAATTTGGGATTAACAGAGTACTATGTATAAAATAGATAAACAAAAGTTCCTACTGTATAGCACAGAAAACTATATTCAATATCTTGTAATAAACCATAATGGAAAATATATGAAAAACAATATATGTGAATATATATATGTGGGAGTTCCTGCTGTGGAACAACAGGATTGGTGGTGTCTCTGCAGTGCCAGGACACAGATTCGATCCCCAGCTGGGTGCAATGGGGTAAAGGTTCAGGTGTTGCTGCATCTTCAGGGTAGGTTGCAACTGTGGCTTGGATCTGATCCCTGGCCTGGGAACTCTCTATGCCTTGGGTGGCCAAAAAAGAAAAAAATATACATATGTGTGTGTGTGTGTGAGTGTGTGTAACTGAATCACTTTGCTGTACATCAGAAACTAACACAACATTGTAAATAAACTACAATTAAAAAAAAATCCCATGCCCTGTGGAGTGGGTAGCATGGTAACAGGTCATTCTTGATAATCTTGTGAATACGGATTCAACCAAAACATGCTCTTCTGTGTTTGCCCTGCTCAGAAAGAGCAACTATGGAGGCCTCTGATGGCCAGGTGTCTTGGATCAGTCTGCTTAGAGCTAGAGTTTCATCCAACAGAGCCATTGCCCCTATACCAGATATCCCAGAGAGCCTGCTGCCTGAGAGGTCCTCTACAGCTGGTGGGATTTTGAGGGGCCTGGGATGGAGGTTCACAGCACTCCATGTTGGCTAGTATCTCCCCACACTTCTGCTTTAAGAGCCTGGTGGATGGGCTATTACTAGGTATGGGAGGATGCTGGACATGAACTCTAATGGACTTTAATTGATATGCTGGATGGCAAGCACCGTGGGAGCTCTGAGGTTAGCAAATATCAGTGACCCTGAAAGAGTCCTGGTCTCCCCATAGATCTCTGTGTATGTGATGAAGCTGAACCCAGGAGGAAGAAGTGGAGGTTCTTGGATTCCAGGTAGCTTGTCAAAAGCCTTCCTCAAAAGGCTTGATTGTACTGTTGTTGCTGCAGGGCTTTGACCCCAGAGGAGGTGCCCTAGTGCTCCCCCCTATAGCTCCTCCACCCAGGGGCCTTTCTGGCACATCATGGAAGTACTTTGTAAACAATGCCCTTTACAAAAGTTTAGTCTGTTTTATCAATTATTATCATTATATTGATCTTCAATGGAGAGTTTTTATTCATCTCCAATGGAATATATAGAGAAACCTTCCCCTGATAGCTGGATGCAAGTTCTTGTCCCTGTTCCAAGAAGAAAATTCTCCCAGGAATGTAGTTTATGGAATCTTTTCCTGATAATGCTGTTTTCCTCCAAGTGTTTATTGGTGAAGCCCTCCAGAGCAATATTATCCCCAAGACACCTTATTATGGATAATATCCAACCCCTTATTCCCTTTAAAGATGCAAACAATCTTGGTAGCTTGCTTGCTGTGTGGTGTATGTGATGCTTTATCATCTTTACTAAGCACTGTGAGGAGTCAGAAAAAGATGAGATTTCTGTTCTGGGTAAAATGGAATATTAGATATTCTAAAACCCTTCTATTATGAAACAACTGAAAATGCTAGATAAAAATGCTTATATAAGAAATGTAATTTTGGAGTTCTCTGGTGGCTCAGTGGGTTGAAGATCCAGTGTTGTCATTGCTGTGGCTTGGGTTCGATCCCTGGCTCCAGAACTTCCACATGCCATGAGTCCAGCCCAAAAAAACCCTTAATTTAAAATGCATGGATGACCTTGTCAGAAAATGAAGGTGGTTGGCATTTTCTGGTGGTCTGGTGGTCTAGCAGTTAAGGGTTTGGCTTTGTCACTGCTGCGGCAAAGCAAAAAAAAAAAAAAAAAGAGGGGAAGTCATCAGAGACTGGGAACAAAGTGGGGAATGGGTAGGAGGGCAGGGGTGTGTGAGTGCCAACATTGCTAGCTGTCTGGAGGCCCCTGAAACTACAGACAGGAAGAGGGGCAAGGCGTCTGGACCTGGGAAGAGTTAGAGTCTTCTCTCTACTCCGTATGAAGCTATGACTCACAAAGGGCTTGTACTTGTAGTAAGTGTAAACGAGGAAAAACCCTCCTTCCAAAGGAAAAACGAAAGAAAACGTGTCTGTCTCAGTGTGGTCTTGATTCTTAGGAAGGGGGGAAAAGCATCCTCTCTGAATCTGTGGACCTGAGCTGGCTCTTGGGTTGGGCTGGTGCCTGAATGCTGTTATTTGGAAGGATTGAAATAAACAAGTAGGTAATTTTAATTTAACATGGGCCTGGGATAGTCAGGCCTTCCACTATCTGGAAGAAGCAAATGGAGAATGCTCTAGAGCCAAAGAATCCCCCCTAATGAAATTCCAATGATTATGGGCTCTCTCCCTCTCTCTCTCTCTCACACACACAATTATAAAACTTACAAGGAAATAGGGAACTTGAGAAAGTCAGTAGGAACAACTGTACTGGAAAAACTCTTGTTTCTTTGTGCTGTTAATGTTTTCAATACCTCATTCTGGTTACCAACTGTCTGAATTTCCCCACATACTAAGCAAGTCTCTGACATCAACTGGCTGTCTTACTATTCAACTCAACTCTACCTACTTGGATATGGCATCAGTTCCTTAGGTTCAGGGCCCAGTCCCATAAGACTGGCCCCACTTTACATGTCAGTTCCAAGTCCAAGTTGTCACCTGTGCTTCTGACAGACCAACTATAAATTGGAGGTTCCCACCATCTCCTCCTTGGTTTCAAAAATTTGTTAGAGTGGCTCTCAGAACTCAGGAAAACAGATTACTTACTAGATCCCTGGTTTATGATCAAAGGATACAACTCAGCAACAGCTCGATGGAAGGGATGCATGGGGCCAGGTATGTGAGCAGGGATGTGGAACTTCTATACCCTCTCTGGGCATGCCACCCTCCCTGCACCTCCATGTGCTCACAATCCCAGAAGCTCTCCTACTCCTTTGGTGAGAGTTTTCTACTGAGGCTTTGTTACATGGACATGACCAATTAATCATTGACCATGGTGATTAATTCAACCCTTCCCGCCTCCTTCGAGGTTAGAGGCAGGGATGGCGAAGAGAAGGGTTATGTGTGAAATTTCCAACCCTTTGGTCACATGGTTGGTTCCTCTGGCTTTCTAAAAGTTATTTCATTAACATAAACTCAGGTGTGGTAGAAAGGGACTTGTTAATGAACACCAAAAGACACCTATAAGCTAGTTCTTATCACTTAGGAAATTCCAATGATTTTAGGAACTGTGCCAGGAAGGGATAAGGCAAAGTATATTTCTTCTAAAATGT
Source organism: Phacochoerus africanus (assembly GCF_016906955.1). Classification (NCBI taxonomy): domain Eukaryota; kingdom Metazoa; phylum Chordata; class Mammalia; order Artiodactyla; family Suidae; genus Phacochoerus; species Phacochoerus africanus. The sequence goes on from NC_062544.1 coordinate 105,181,481, forward strand.
AATATCATAACAACATACTTTAGAAAAGGAGTTAGTAAAGCCTCAGCAATTAAAATTATCAGATATAGAAGTGCCCACCATGGCACAGTGGGTTAATAATCTGATTGCAGCAGCTCAGGTTGCTACAGAGATGTGGGTTCGATCTCCAGCCTGGCAGCAGTAGGTTAAAGGATCCAGTGTCTCTGCAGCTGCAGCTGGGATTCATTCCCTGCCTGGGAACTTCCATACACAGTGGGTGGGGCCATAAAAAGAAATAAAAAGAATTATCAGATACAGAATATAAAATAAATATTCCAACTCTTTTTAAAGAAATAAGAGAAGTAATTAAAAACATGAACCAGGAGGAAGAGAGTGAAAATGACCAGAAAGAACTGAAAAAGAACCAACTCATATTTATGGAAATGAAAAGCATAATGATGGAAATTAAAAACCAGTGGAAATTAATATTGAAAATTTAAAGCCCAATGGAAGTGTTCAATAGCCAATTCAGGACAGTTGAGGCAAAACCCAGTGAACCAGGAAAAAACAAGAAGACATCACAGAGAATGTGGTACAGAGAGAAGGTATGTAGAGTGTAAAGTTCTCCATATTCTAGTTTGGGTTCTAATTTCATTAGGAGAATGGGGAGAGACACTGGTCAAAGAAATAACTGATGAAAACTTTCTAGGGTAGATGAAAGACACATTTTCAGCTTCAGGAATCCCCTCACATTCCTTCCCTGTAAGTGGGGACATGGATTTCTACCTTCCTGAATTAAGGGGATTAAATAAATTGAGAGATAGGAAAATAGTGATTATATCGTCATCAGACTGTAAACATTTTAGCTCAGTTCTGTTCATTGAATAATTATTGGACACATAGAGCTATGACATTGAACACTTGCTAAGTGAAGCAGCCTTCTAAATGTGAAGTATGGTCCTTGTTCTAACACAAGTGGCATAACCCAAGAGTTTGCAGGAGAGGCAGAACTCAGGTACCCCGCCCCTAGACACACTGAATCTGAATCTGCATTTTAATAAGACCCCCAGATAACGTGTATGCACATTTCCATGCAAGGAACGCTGATCTAACCCCATGCATTAATTTATTTAATCCTTAAAACAACTCTAATTCAAATCCTGACTCCAGAGCCATCACCCAGTCCTGGAGTCCTAATACCCAGTACAAGACCTGGCTTGAACTGTTGTCTGTGAATAAATATACATTTCACTCTCTTTCCCATCTGGAAGTGGGGAGAGGGTTGCTGAGGGCAATATAATATCTAGGGAGGGTCCAGAGGGTTTAAGGGACATTATCTAATTCAAGTTTACAGTGGATGGAGCAAGAATCTAGAGTTCCTTACCCCCAAAGCCCTGCAGCTACTTCCTGTTTTGGTCCATTCACCCTGTTCTTACAGAGAAAGAATTAAGAGTAGAATTTTAAAAATCACCAAGGCTTGGTGACCTAGTCTTTCCTTTTGATGGGCAGGTATGTTTAGGTTTGTAAAGCGAGCCACGGGAACCCTGAATGGGGTACAGTCTTGAGAGCCAAGAGCCTGGAAAGAGCTGGCATCGTTTGTAACTCGGTGGAGGGATTGCTCTGCCTGTGTTCCAGGAAGTCCTTGCTCCACTTCTGAGTGCCTCAGCATTCGCCCAGAGGGAATCATTAATCAGCCCAATCTCCTTAATTAAAGCTCTACAATATTTCACTAAAGATTAATATCTATTTGCAAAAAGGTGAATTTTCAACCTGTTAGGTGCAATGAGCACAAACTCTGAGTCACAGATACTCTAAATTCCATCAGTACCTCCAGGGCAGAGCCACACATGGGATGACTTTGAAGGTCTTATGGGGCACTTTCTATATGTGGAATAATTATTCCTACTATCCACCATTAACTACCGCTAACATTCTACTACTATTACTAAATGATAGCAACTACTGTTACCCCATATCAGGCATGGTGCAAAATACTTTTTGTGTGTTATCTCATTTAATCCTCCTAACCATCCAGTGAAGTAAGATAAGACTTATCCCTATTTCACAGATGAAACAGTTGAAATTTCAAAAGGTTAAGCAATGTGCCTAGCAGCAGAGCCAGTGCATATCATAGCTGGAATTTGCATAAAGTTTGAGTCCATGTCCTTAACAAAGATGCCAAGGTTTCATTATACTTCTTTCATGTTTGGGACCCCATGACGTTCCCATAAAGGTCTTTCCCAATCCATGAATTGGTGAAGGGATTGTATTTGTTAGAATGTTTTCTTCAGCAAATATCTGACTACATGTTTCTACTTCACTAATCAGGATCAGGAAATATATTGTCTCACGCTGGTGGACAACAGTCCAGAGGAGGTGAGTATCAGAGAGGAAGGAAGTCATCCTGGTGGTTCTGGCACTGTGTCTCTGTAACTCTGGCTAGATCTTCCTCTATGTGTCCTTCATCCTCAGATAAGCTTCCCTCATGGTGCCAGTGTGGCCACAGCTCCCCCAGGCTTTGCTTCTGTACTCCAGAAGAGGAGAAGGAATTAGTTTCTCTCTTTAGAGTGGGGAAGGCTGAAGACATGAAAACAACCTAAATATCCATCAGCAGATGAATTGGTAAAGGACATGTGGTATATACATACAATGGAATACTACTCGTCCTTAACACAGAATTTGCGGTAACATGGATGGATTATCATACTAAGTGAAGTAAGTCAGGAGAAAGATAAATACCATATGTTATAACTTATATGTGGAATCTAAAATATGACACAAATGAATGTATCTGTGAAACAGATACAAGCTCAAAGACATAGAAAACAGACTTGTGTTTGCCAAGGGCAGGGGGTAGGTGGGATGGACTGGAAGTTTGGGGGAGTAGATGCAGACTATTATATATGGAAGGGATAAACAACAAGGCCCTACTGCAGAGCACAAGCAACTATATTCAATATCCTTAGATAAATCATAATGGAAAAGAATATTTTAAAAAGAGTGTATATGTGTATATATAACTGAATCACTTTGCTGTAAAGCATAAATTAATATAACTCTGTGAGTCAACTATATTTCAATAAAAAAAATAAATAGAGCAGGGAAGGCTGTGATGTGCCCGGTCTCTGGTGTCCTCTTACTTCCTCTTTATGGGCTCAAGTGACCTTGAAGATGATCGGATCTGTCATGATTGTCCTATCTCCAAACTGGGTTTGCCCCCTTACCCCAGCTGCACTGCTATGGCAGTAATTCAAGAAGCACTAAGAGGAATAGGAAGAGAAATGGATATATTTGGATGTATTTAGGAAATCAAATCAACAGGACTTGGTGACCAATTGGATAGAGAGGTGACAGAGAGGGGTCTGAGGGTGTCACCGGGTCTCTGGCTTGGATGAGTGGTTGGGACCAGAGAGATGGGGAAGGCAAGAGGAAGAACCTACTACAGAATGCTGACCATGTAACAGGGCCTAATGGATCCAGGTGCCAGTCAGGAGAACCTCCCAAGGATGCCTTTCATGAAATCTGGATTTGAGTTTGGAGCATCACTGTGGCTCAGAATCTCTGCGTCCCTTTCTGCATCCTTGGTGAAGGTGCCTTGGCAAACAGGACGAAGCAGAGGCTCGCATGTGTGCCAAGTGGACGAGTCCATAGATGCTGATAACTAGTATTCTGTCAACCAAGACAAGCAGCAGGAGGGCTTTTCTGGCATTTGCTTGGGGTTATTCCTAGCGATTTGAAGGTCTCTTCACTGCTTGCTGGTGTGGCTCCATGGTAATGTGTTCCTTTGTCTTATACAAATATTAATAAAAATATTTTGCATAGAGCTGTGGGCACCTTTCTGGAAGGTCTGAGGGCTTGGAGCAGCCTCAGGCTGAGGAAGAATTGATCTCTGCAAGGGGAGGAGGACTTGCACACCAAGTCCCTCTGCTGAAGATTTCAGAGCTGCTGACATAGAAGGGAGAGGATTCTCACAGCTTTTCCAAAGGTGACAGTGTGTCCTGAGATGGCTCAGCTCCTGTGCTAGGACTGGGAGCTGGTACCTAAGCTGAGCCTGGAAAGACCAAATAACATCTACATGAAGTGGAGCTGGGCTTAATCACAGGGAACCTGGTTTCCTCCCACCTTCCAGCCCACTCACTGCTTCAGATTTTGGACAAAGGGGTCTTGGGTGGGGAAGTGGAAAGAAATGAAGAGGGTGTGGTGGTACAGGTGCCAGGCTAGGGATAAGCTTTTGCTCACCTTTAATGTTCAGAACAGCCCCATGAGGGACACATTCTCATTCTGCTCAGAGATGAGGAACTGGAACCCAAGAGATGCTAAGACCTTGCCTAAGATTGTGCAGTGAGGCCTGGAGGTGTGATCTCCCTGCTGGGATGTCTGATTTTATTTAATTAATTAATTTATTTATTTATTTTTGTCTTTTCTAGGGCTGTATCCTCGGCATATGGAGTTTCCCAGGCTAGGGGGCGAATCAGAGCTGTAGCTGCCGGCCTACGCCAGAGCCACAGCAATGCCATATCTAAGCCACGTCTGTGACCTACACCACAGCTCATGGCAACGCTGGATTCCCAACCCACTGAGCAAGGCCAGGGATTGAACCCCCAACCTCATGGTTCCTAGTGGGATTCGTTAACCACTGAGCCACGATGGGAACTCCCGGGATGTCTGATTTTAAATTTTATGTTCCTTTTGAAATCAGATGCAAAGAAGAGAGGAGAGAAGATCCACAGGGAACCAAGGTGGCCCTTCAGATTCCTTGCAAAAAGAATATAGCACCTCAACGTTCCACCCAATCCCCAGGGAATCAGCAAGCTTCACACTGCTGAACTGATAAAAACCATGAAAACCAGTGACAGAGTCAGGTCCAAAATTGTCTCAAAGGACTAATAAAAGGCCAAATCTAACAAGATGACATAGCACGAGTATTGTATATTAGTCAGATTCTTGAAAACAATGTGGATTAGACCTGTCCATACATTGTATAGGTGCTTTGCACATGAAATCTCATTTAATGAGCACAGCTATCCAATGAAGCAGGCACTGCTATCCCATTTTGCAGATAAGAAAACAGGTGTAGAGAGGTTAAGCAGTTGGTTAAGGTCACCCTGGTAAGTAAATGGTGGGTCCAGATCTGACCCGCAACCAGGCAGTCTGATCCAAAAGCTCATCTTCTTGACCACCATGCATTGTTACCTTCTGACAGCAGCTAGCTCAAAATCTGCTTGTGCAGAACTTAGATGGGCTCCCATTAACATCTAGGAGGAAATGAGGATGCTTACCACTGCTGCTGTTATTTAACAACTTAAAAAATAAATAGAGCAAAGGGATAAGTAAAATCAAGGCTAGGCTAATCTTTTGTTTGTTTGTTTTTTGTTTTTTATTAGGGCTGCACTCGAGGCATATGGAGGTTCCCAGGCTAGGGGTTGAATCGGAGCTACAGCAGCTGGCCTACACCACAGCCACAGCAACGCAGGATCTGAGCTGTGTCTGCGACCTATACCACAGTTCATGGCAATGCCAGATCCTTAACCCATTGAGCGAGGCCAGAGATTGAACCCGCAACCTCACGGTTACTGGTCGGATTTGTTTTTGCTGCACCACAATGTGAACTCCAAGGCTTGGCTAATCTTCTCATGGATGCTATTATTATCACCCAAGAAGAAAAACAAAACCAAGAGATCCAACTGAAAAACCATTTACAATAATATAAGACTGCAGTATGAGGGTCTATTTAAGAACAGCAGAATCAATGATTTTTTTCTACGTCAGCAATAATCCCTTATAAATTTTACTTTAAAAATCCCATTCAGAATAGTAATACAAATATGAAGATCTCAAAAAGAAGTGTACAGAACAAACTCAACAAGAAATATATAGAAACTATATATAAACAGATGACAAAAATTTTCCTCAGAGACACAAAAGAAAACATGAATAATTTAAGAGACATGCCTAATCAAGAGTAGGAAGAGCTGGAGTTCTCATTGTGGCTCAGAGGTAACAAATTCATAAGGATTCGGGTCCAATCCCTGGCCTCACTCAGTGGGTTAAGGATCTGGTGTTGCTGTGAGCTACTGGCATAAGTCATGACTCGGCTCAGAAGGATCTGCATTGCTGTGGCTGTGGCTGTGGCAGCAGCGGCAGCTCCAATTTGACCCCTAGCCTGGGAATTTCCATATGCCGAAGATGTGGCTGGAAAAAAAAAAAAAGACCCAATAATTACAGGTGGCAGTAATTCCCATACTAATCACTGAGATGCAATTCTGTTAACTCTCTCAGTATGTTTTTTCAATTGAGATATTACTTATCACAGGATGACAATAATTCCCAAATTAATGGTTTTGTGTATTTTTAACTGTATTTTTAATACAGGCCTTTTTTTTTTTTTTTTTTGTCTTTTTGCTACTTCTTGGGCCGCTCCCGCGGCATATGGAGGTTCCCAGGCTAGGGGTCGAATCGGAGCTGTAGCCACAGGCCTACGCCAGAGCCACAGCAACGCGGGATCCGAGCCGCGTCTGCAACCTACACCACAGCTCACAGCAACACAGGATCGTTAACCCACTGAGCAAGGGCAGGGATCGAACCCACAACCTCATGGTTCCTAGTCGGATTCGTTAACCACTGCGCCACGACCAGAACTCCTAATACAGGCCTTTTAAGTGAAGTAATATGTGTTCTTGGTTAAAAAAAAAAACCATATTGTACAGAAAGGTTTATAAAGGTTTGTAAACTGTTTCTTGCTTCATCCTTCCCACCTGGAGCCCCACTTTTTGGAGATAGTCCTTATTAACATGTTTAGCTGTTTCTTCTGAAGGTTGCCTCCACATTTTAGAGACTGATCAATTTTGGACATTCATGATTGACCTCTTACTATGGCAAATGGGGACTTAGTTGCCTTCTACCACCTCTCTCGCTCTAATGGCCCAATGTAATAATATCACTCTTCATTTTTTTATGGGTTACGCTTGTCACTTTCAGAGATTTGCTTACACTCTACCCTCACTAGGTCAGCAATAGTGTCTTGTGCCTCTTCATTTGGTAAGATGAAGGTGGTAACATCCCTACAAGTCTTCTACCCCTTTCCACTCCATTACCTGAAATTAAATGTCTGCATTATCAGGGTGGAGGATATTTATGCTACAGTCTTTTCTCCTGAAGTCTTGCTTGACTCTAGGTAAGTTTTAAAAGTGGAAAATTATTAAACAGTGATTGCTTTGTCACAAACACTGCTCATTACAGAGCCAACTAGTGTGCTGTGACGATGGGGCCTTCCTTGAACAGGTTGGTTTTTGTTTTTCCTGGAGTTAAAAAAGATCTTTCCTACTGTTCTCAAGTTGTTTGCCTTTAGTCCAAATTCTGGAAGGTGTAAGACTTCTCAAATTTTGCCTCCAGACTCCAGCCTTCAAGCTTCTGGTCCTGTTTGAGCTGATTGCCCATCTCTGCAACTTCCCTCCACCCTCTCTGCTGACTCTCCTATTTGGGGGGACCGTGTGTGAGCCCTTATATTTTAGATTCCTAAGAACAGATGGAAGGTAATTTTTCTCACTTCATTTTTAAAATTAATTATTATTATTATTTTTTGGCTGAAGTATGCTCTGGCATGACAGAGGATCTCAGTTCCCAGACCAGGGACTAAACCTGGGCTGTAGCAGTGACAGGGCTGAGTTCTAACCACTAGACCACCAGGGAACTCCTTTTTCTCACTTCTACATAATCCAAAATGACTTGATTCTATTCTAATTCCTAATGGCTTTAACTTATATTCATAATTATTGTCTGAATCACTTCATTTGGGGCTGCAAACTGGCAGATTTTTAAATTTCTTCAGTCTTTCTACATCTTTTAGCTAGCATTCTGCTGTAAAGAAATTTTTTTTTTTTTTTTTTTTTTTGCTTTTTAGGGCCACACCCTTGGCACATGGAAGTTCCCAGGCTAGGGGTCAAATCGGAGCTACAGCTTCTGGCCTACACCACAGCCAGAGCAATGTGGGATCTGAGCCCCTGTCTGTGACCCACACCACAGTTCAGGGCAACACTGGATCCCTAACCTACTGAGCAAGGCCAGGGATCAAACCTGCATCCTCATGGATCCTGGTCAGGATCGTTAACTGCTGAGCCATGAAGGGAACTCTCTCTCTCTTTTTTTTAAAAAAATCATCAAATAATCCAACTGCTGCTCCTAAAAAGCTGGATTGCTTAATTCTTCTCTCAACAATTTTTAGGGAAAGGAGTTGGTGAAAGCACCATAGGTCAGGTTTTGTTTATAAATGTCAGTTGAACGTATCTGTGAAAAAGAAAACAAAAAACACCTGGCTGCTCTTCTATGGGGTTGATGTATAAACAATCCACTGTGAGTCCTGGGTTTCTTTCTGTTTGGTAACCAGAAGGGTGGGGGAGTCCTGAATCAAATAGATTCAAGTCCCAAGCCTTTGCTTCAGGACAGATCTCACCTCCTGGGAACGCTTCCTGACTCTCCTGTGGCCTTGTGCAAAGAATACCCTAGGTACCAGCTTGACCCACTGTAATTCCGGCATTTTAAAATTTCATGCTCCACATGTTTTCAGAATAATTGCTGTGTCCAGAAAAGCTGTGTCCGCCTTAGCAAAGCTGGCCTCTTCCTCGAGCTGCCCCCCAAGCCTTGTCCACGCATCGGGGCTTGTGTAAAGGAAAAAGATCCCTAATGACTCTCCAGTCCTATTTGGTTAATCTGTTGTGTTGCATTGAATACTTCTGGGTTTAGAGGTCACTGGAGCTTTGCAGAAAAAGGAGAAAAAGAGGACATTTAAAATGTTTTGTAATCCTCTTGTCTCTTCAAGCAAAGATTGTAATTTCTGGTTCAAGGGAACTGTAGCATAAACAATCTGCCTTATTTTGTTTGTCCCAGGGAAAAAAAATACAACTAACACCCAAAGTGGCCTCCTTTCCTGGTGTGTGTACATATATACATACATTCACTTTCATTTCTTTCTCAACACAGATGTGAGCTCTCTGCTGCTGTTCTGGACCCTGAACTGGACCTGAAAGCTGTGGATACTGGACACAGATGGTGTGGCCACATCCCAGGGTGGAAGTCATTTCCATGCTCTTCCCCAGAGAGCTTCTCTAGGCAAAACAAAACTGCTCACAAAGGGTTTCCTTATCAGAACAATGACAGGGTGGAACTTGCCAGAAGACCTGTGTTGCAGTGTCCTGCATGGCATGGGCACCGGATAGGCAGTCAATAAGTATTGCCTCCCCACCCACCCTGCTCCCAACAAGGTAATCCTGCAAGTGTCCTCTAGACCTGCTGTTCTATGCCTCCATCGGTAAAATAGTGGGGATCAAGTAGAAAGCCTCCTGGGGAAGCAGATGGGAAAGCCCTGGACTCACAGGTAGGGGTTTCAGCAGCGCTGTTCCTAAATGGGTAGAACTTTGGAGAAGATTCTTCACACTGAAGCCTCCCTTGGGGAATGAGTCTACTAAGGTAGAGCTTATGACTCCCATGATTCCCATTTGATTTTCCATTTTTTTTCTTTCAAAATGAAACTATATGTATATTTTCCCCTAATACATCTATATTATAAAAAAATTCAAACACTACCAAGAAGGACCAAGTCTTCCTAGCCCATGGACTTAACAGCTGGATATAAAGTCGTTCAGACATAAAAAATGAATATCACAGAAGTGTGAATAACTTAAACTTTTTAAATTACATTTTTCCCCACTGTACAGCATGGGGACCCAGTTACACATACATGTATACATATTTTTTTTTCTCTAATTCTGTTCTCTCTTGAAACATATATATTTAGGTACTTCCCTCATCTGTGTATGACCTGTATCACTGATATCTTCCCAGGTCAGCTTCTATTTACACGGAATTCTATTGTTTGGAATCCTGGACCCCCATTCCTCCTCTTGGCTGATCTAAAAACCTGATATCACACACCTGTGGACTCCCTGGGGTGTTCTTGGTGACTTCTCATCCTCACAAGTTTCCCCAGAAAGGAGGGTTGGGGGGTGAGTGTATCTGAGTTTTCACAATGTTTTCTTCTTGTGAGTGCAAACCATGGTGATATTCTGAGAGTGTCCCCCAACACAGAAAGGCCCCCAAAGCACCATGACCCTGACTTGTATTTTGGGATCCCCGCTATTTATGAAATATTCCCTCTGCTGTTCTGCCCCGGAGAAGTTGAGTCTGCAGAGATGTAAACTGGATCTCTACTCTGGCCTCATTTTTTTCTTCCTTGTTTCATTTTTTAATTGGAGTACAACTGAGATACAGGAAAGTGCATGCATCATCTGATATTTACAATATCACATAAATGATATTGGAACCATCTGTATATCTATCACCCAGGTTGAGGGGCTGGACATGCCAGCATCCAGGTGCTTTCTGCTCCTGGACTGCTTTTCCATTGCCCAAGTCCTAGTGCTCTTCTCACTGCCTGTGGGGCCAATAGTACCAGGAAGCACATAGCTGGGCCACTGCATTTCCTACCTCAGATGTCATTTCCTCATTCCCCCTACCCTCACCCCCCAGGACCTATTCCAAAGAAGTCACCATCCTGGAAGAACTAGCCAGTGTCCTGGATCTTCCCATCTCCATTTTCCTGCATCCCCACCTCCATTTTCCTGCATCCCCACTTCTGCCTGGATCCTGATCCAGACCAGAGCTACCAGCAGCCACCCCGATGTAGACCCGACACAGTCCAGAAAGGGTTAAACTCAGGCGAGCACCAGCTCCACGCAGTTAATCCGGGATTCTCGGCACTGATCTCCGCGCCTGTCATTTGCATTTCTCTCCTTTGTGCCGGCTTTTCTTCCTCCCCGACCGCAGGCCCGGGCGCCCACATTAGCATACGGTGCCCGGCGCGCCGGCTGCAGAGCCCCCGCTGAGCGCCAGCCTGCGCGATCTGCAGGCGCCATCAATTTTTCAGCACTTTTCTCATTTCTCATTACAGTCAGGCCCATGCGGATCCCCACTCAACACCCTCAGCCGTCCTGCCGGCGAGCCAGGGGCTGTCAGGTCCCTCCTCGACCCTCCCTTGCACGCCCTAGCTTGTTGAGGCCCCCACCGTCGTAATTAATCACAGTAGTAATCCCGGCCAAGCCTGCCTTTCTGCATAATTATGTCAACGCGTTCGGGTGCCTGGGCTGACAGAAATCTGACCAACCTTGAACAGTGGACCTTGTATCCCTGCCCCCAGCACCACCACTAGGGCCTGGGTTCCTTGCCTAACCCTGCCCCACACTCAGGTTTAGGCACTCAGGAACAGATGGCCACGCCCATGCTGAGAGGGGCGCTGAGGTATGGGAGTGGTGCATTTTTATGGGCTAGGTAGTTTTGTAGGCTAAAGGACTGGGGGGAATAGTCTAGCTATCTTGGAGAAAGGGCACATATTTCTAGGAATTGGAGCACCACTTACTTTAGGGCCTTTTATGGGCAGCATCGAAACTGTCATGGCGCCTACGAGTGCATCATTTAGCTTATATATTACCATGCTTGTACTGAGGGGGCTCAAGGTCTACTGAAGGTCAAATCTTCCGCCATCTTCAGCCTGGTAGGTACTATCCAGTTTTTGCTGTATCCTGTTCTTAACGGTTGTGTCATTTTTTAAAAAAATGGTTGTGCCCTGCCCCCTTCCCTCCTTCTCAGAAGCATGGCCACAGCCATGAAGTTATCTTTAGGTACCAAAGTGGGTGGTTGTCATAGCGATGTGTGCATTATTAAGACAGTGTTGTTCATCCCGGCAGCTAATCCTATAATGAAGGTGGCTCATTATCAGGTTGAGGCAAAGATGGCTTTTCTCTCCTTTTTGCTGTAGGCTTGGGGTCCAGTGGGGTCCCCAGCTCCAAGGTGGATCACAGACTCCTAGCAAGCATCTTTTTTCTATTTACCCCAACCTCCTTTCCTGCCTTTTCTAGGGGAAGATACAGGGGGATGGGGCTGGGCAGGGCTCCTGGAACCTTTGCCCATGATATGTGCCATCGCCAGTGTCTGCTGCTTTGTGAAGCACTTAAGCACACCTGAGAACTATGTTGGCCCAGGCAGCTGGAGCCTGTGTGAATTAAAATTCTATATTGGCCTGAAAACAGTCAGTTCCCTTGCTTTTCTTCTGCACCTGTTTCTCTTGCTTACCTAGTCCCAGAAAACCAACCCAGAGACCAAATAGTGCTTTTTGCATCACCACCATTTATTTAATAGAGACTTTGTTTCCCAGTGCTCATTGCAATTTTGAGTCTCTTAGTTTCATTAGAAGTTCACTGCCACCTCAAATTTGGGTGCCTGCTATTTTCCTTAATGACCAGATGTCAGTTATTTAAAATCATTTTGGAGATTGTCATTGCTTTCTTTGTCTACCTGCTTTTTTTTTTTTTTTTTAAGATTGTTACAGAAGTCTGTTGGGCTCAAGTTTAGTTTTCATGCTGCTTGTGAATCTCAACTACCCTTTTCTTTTAAAGTTATGCTGCTTCTAATTTTGCTCACTATTCAGCTTAAGGAAGCACCCTCTACAGAGGGAAAGGTGAACACAAACCAAGTAAGCTGCTGCCAAGTATTATGCGGGTCATCATGGATCTGAGAGGTGAGTGGGGAAAGGAAATGGCTTGTACCTTATTTTGTTATTCAGTGTAGGTCATGGTGAATAGAGATGCTGCCCTTCCAGGGACAGCCCTCAGTGATGCCCAGATGCCCTCCGCACTGCCTGTCTCCAATCCACCATTTCCTCCAGAGCTTTCAACAGCCTGCCCTGCAGCTTTACAACAGGCTAGCATTTTGTGGTAGGTTTTCTCAGAGCACAGTCACCCATGTGAGAATCACCTGGGGACTGATTAAAAATGCCAGTCTTAGGGTCCCCTACCTGACCACCTGGAGCTTCCATTTTCCTTAGGTAAATATGATGCACATAGATTATTTTTCATGAACCTTTTTGTGAAATTTAATAGTGGGTTTCCTTTTTCTTTCCCTCCTCTTACAAGTAATATAGGGTTACAGTGAAGCTGGTTCAGGGAAAATGAGAAGTGATTCTTGATCTCCAGGTACCCTCCTGAGGGACTCCTACATTTTTCAGGTTTTTTTTTTTTTTTTTGGTCTTTTTTGCCTTTTCTAGGGCCACTTCCCTCGGCATATAGAGGTTCCCAGGCTAGGGGTCTAATCAGAGCTGTAGCTGCCGGCCTATGCCAGAGCCACAGCAATGCAGAATCCAAGCCGCATCTTCCACCTACAGATGGCAATGCCGGATCGAACCTGCAACCTTATGGTTCCTAGTTGGATTCGTTAACCACTGAGCCACGATGGGAACTCCTAGTTTTTTTTTTTTTTAATGATTTTTATTTTTTTTCATTGTAGCTGGTTTACAGTGTTGTCATTTTTCTGTACAGCAAGGTGACCAGCCATACATACATGTATACATTCTTTTTTCTCACTTTATCATGCTGCATCTTAAGTGACCAGATATAGTTCCCAGTGCCATATTCAGTTTTTTTTTAATGTATCTTTCTAGAGATATTCTTTACAAATATATTTATATAAATCCCTTTAAGATCCACAAATGGAAGCATCCTAAATACATTGTTCTGTCATTTGCTTTCTTCCCAACGCAGTATATCTTATCTGTGGTTTCATATCAACATATTGAGGTCTTTCTCATTTTAAAAAATGGTGGTGCAGTACATTTTGTGTGGGATGTAGTATATTTTATGGGTCTGATAAAGCTGCTGTCTGTTTCTGATCAGACATCTTTCTCTCCTCAGGCTTTAAGAATAGGGTCTCACAAATCTGTAACCACCCCTGGGAAAAGGAGACAGATGATTTTTTTTGAGCCCTACTTTTGACCATAAGCTAGCCTGTCTTGGATTGGGTTTCCCTCTAGGCTGACCTGGATTCCAGTGTGGATCATTATCTGGAAAGTGATCACAGGGAACTCCTGTAGGACAGCAGGGACGACCCGGGTTATTAATACACTGGGGGCTGATTGGTTGTTGGTGGGGGTGTTGAATTCCCCTGCACTTCTGTTCTGGCCTCACTAGGAAGGTGGGTCCCAGTGACCAGAGAAAGCAGATCTCAGGCAAAGAGATACAGGTGCCAGCAGCTGGAAGTGGGCAGGTATGCACTGAAATAGAGTTGGGGTGTGTGTGTGTGTGGTTGGGGTACCAACAGTGACTGCTGCACAGGTGGAGGCCAAAGTTTCCCAATTCATCTCTGTACTAAAAAAAGAGCCATTGACATGGATGCAGTGTCAGAAAAATAGAACGTCTTCCTAGTTCTGCTTTTCTGAGTGGTGACTTTGGGGAAGTTGAGTCATCCAACCTTTTGGAGATTTACTTTTCTCATCTGGAAAATAGGGTTAATAGCACCTGTCTCAGGATGGTTTTGAAGATTAAATGAGATTTCTAGTTTTGTGAAAAGGGCTTCAGATCTCCATGTGTGTAAGATTACTGTTACGTATAACAGTTGACCCTAGGGAAAGCAAGAAATTTGCCTCATTCAGAACGTGCCTGAGGTCACACCACATTTGGTAATATCAGAACCCCTATTCCCTGATGTCATGCAAGTTATTCTCTAAAAATACCCACTTTCAAATTCAGACTAACCCAAATGGCACCAAGAGGCCAACAAAATAGGAAGAAAATGATTCACAGGGAAATACTTTCCATCAGGAGAAAAGCAAAACCTTTAAACCTGAAGAAGTAGTATCACCTTGTTTATCCAAAACAGCCTGGGTTTTATGGTCAGAAAGATGCTTGAAGTTTGCTTAGTTCATTGGTTTCAAACACTTTTAGTCTCAAAATGCTTCCTTTAAAGAGAATGGTGCTTAAAAGCATTACCAGGTGAAAATGGAGTGCTCCTTCAGTGGAGTTTGGTGGGGACTCAGGCCCTCCCCTGGGTGTCACTCACTTCCACCTTTGCTCATCCCAGCAGGCCTCAGGTTCCCCCAGGCTCTACAGATGTAGTTTGTAGACAACTTGTTTGATATAAAGGATGAGATGGGGCCCCATGTCATTCCAAGCTGGGGCCCCTTTAAATGGTCCAGAGAACACGGGCCAAGGCATTGTGGAGGGTCAATAACTCAGGGCTGCAAGACCCCAATCTTGGAGAAGAGGAAGCCAGTGAGACCTCCACCCCCAGCTCTGATTCTGTGCTTTAAGGGTAAGCTCTTGAGTCCCTTTTCCCCTGACCCCCTTTGAAGTTGGGAGCCCCACCTGAAGCTCCAATCTGTCCAGTGCATTGTCCGCTCATTTTCCTTCATGCTCAGCACACTCTTTCCCCAGCCCTCTTTGCTCTCACACACATAAACTGATTCTCACTGGTCCCAAGGGACTGTCCTGCTAGGCCACTTCCCTCCCATCAAGCCCTTAGGAGAGGGGGATGGGATGCCCAGATCGACGAGGGCACTTGTCTGAGGTGTCAAAGCTTCCGCAAGCCACTGGTGCAGAGCAATTTGGGCTACATGTGGTTCACAGTAGCTGTAGATCCCCCTGTGTCGGGGTATCTTCTATTTTGCCTTTCCTCTTATCCAAATTAGCCTCCTCCAAGGGCCTCGTTGCCCCTCCAATATCAGCTAAATAGTACTGGGGAAGACAGTCTTGGATACTGATGGGCACCTCTTTTCTCCAGGGGAGAAACAACTGGAAATGGGATTGGATATGTCCATACATGTCTGGCAAGAACAACTCTGATCTGATCTTCCTGTTGTGACTGTGCTACTTCCTGGCAGGCAGCCCCCTAAGCCTCAGTTTCCTTGTCTGTAAAATTGTGATGGTGATGCCTTCCTCCTTGGGTTACTGTGAAAACTACACAGAATGATGTGTGTGAAAGGGCTTTGGAAATTGGAAAGGCTTCAGGATTGAAAGGGACACCTTTATTACTGTCCCTTTGTGATGGCTGTGGAGCTGTAATTCTGTCAAGGTGGAACAGAGGCAGCGTGGCATGGGGTGCAGAATATACTTGCTTCTCCAGGAAAACTTGCCCTTTCTGGAGAGAGCTGTGCCCTTCAGATGCCCATGACCCATGTGGGTGGGAGTGGGTGGATAACCGCCCCAGCTTTTCAGTTCTCCTTTGGGGTTATTCAGAGGCATGATCTTGTCTCAGAGGTCCTCAGCATGGCCCCAGTACTGCTCATTAACGCACCTCTTACTAAATTTCCTTCTTTCTCTCACCCCCCACCCACTCTCCTCTTACCCCACTCTCTGGGGGTTCTCCTCCCAAACAAACTACCTGTACCCTAATCCTTGTTTCAGGGGTTCATTTTGAGGGAGCCCGGACTGAGTCACACAGCCACTTGCACAGAAGCAGAAGAGGGTCGAGGGAGGATGTAGGGAGAGCAGAGGGTCAGGCCTCCCACAGCTGAGGTGATAGGAGGCAGGAAATAGGGGTCTTGCTCAGTGACTCAGGAAGGATGTGGGGTCCCTGGAAGCTGCCTGTCCCCTGCTAGCATGACCTCAACTGGAACCCAAGGCTCCCTCCCAGCCATGTGCTAGCTTGTCCTCAAGAGTGTTCTCTGCCTGAGGCCACTCCCGGGCTCATCTATGCCCAGCTGGGGAGGGGACATAGCACATGGGGATTGTGGGCTATAGTGAGGGCTCCACCCCTGCGAGCTTCTGGGCCATGTTGAGTGTTTGGAGCTGAATCTGCTGAGAATGTGTCACATACCCTAAAGCAATATGATGAAGCAAAACAACAAAAAGCAAATTGGTAGGGGGGCAATTTGAAATTGAACTTACTACATGAACTTGCACACGTTGAACTTCTCTGGGTCCCTATTTTCCATCTGTAAAATCAGTGGTGGGGGGACTAGAGGATCTCTGTGAGTTGTCCTAGCTCAGAAATTTATACAGGACCTGTCTTCACTGACTCTGCTTCTAGGTACCCCTGGCAGAGATAAGTCAGGCCTGATTGAAGGTTGGTTCACAGCTCATCTACACCATCTCTAGAGCATTACATGAAAAAAGAGTTCCCAGCATGGCTGGAGCCCACTGCAAAGTGTTTTTTTCCACCTTGGGTCCTGTCCTGTACTCCTTGTACTGAAGCCTTCTGCTTGGAAGGCTGTGATGCCATGTCTTGTAGGTATAATCCTCATTCTGCTTCTTATCTTTCTTCTCTCCCCCATGTAGATTTATAGGTTTCTGGCCCAAGTTGGGGAAGGGGGGAATTATTTATAAAGTTTTTTTTTTTTTTTGCCTTTTAGGGCTGCATGTGTGGCATATGGAAATTCTTAGGCTAGGGGTCGAATTGGAGCTACAGCTGCCGGTGTATGCCACAGCCATAGCAACACCAGATCTGAGCTGCATCTGTGACCTACCCCACAGCTCATGGCAATGCCTGATCCTCAACCCATGGGCAAGGCCAGGGATAGAAACTGCGTCCTCATGGATAGTAGTCAGGTTTGTTAATGCTGAGCCACAGCGGAAACTCTGTACTTTTAAAGTTTTACTACTAGGTTGGTCTGAACTTCCTTAATACTTAACCCTAAGGTGAGATATGAAGAGGTGTAGTGGTTTGTGCTTGACTTTGGTGCTGGTGGTGTATGTGGACCTTTGTGGACCTGTCACCCATGGCTGGACTGAAACCAGGTCCTTGAGAGGACGTGGTATGGAGCATTCCCAAGGCCTGTTGTGCAGCCTGGGGAAAGGCAGGGTCAAGCAGTTGCCTGAAGTTACAATCACTGGTGTAATGAACTTGAAAGAGAAATTCGTTGGGCAATAGAAAACTGAAGAAAGTTATATTTGTTAGACGTCTATGTTTGTAGACTGAGATTTTATTTATTTATTTATTTATTGGTCTTTTTTTGCTTTTTCTAGGGCCGCTCCCACGGCATATGGAGGTTCCCAGGCTAGGGGTCTAATTGGAGCTGTAGCCACCAGCCTACACCAGAGCCACAGCAACGTGGGATCTGAGCCCAGTCTGCAACCTACACCAGAGCTCACGGCAACCCCGGATCCTTAACCCACTGAGCAAGGCCAGGGATCGAACCTACAACCTCTTGGTTCCTAGTCGAATTCGTTAACCACTGTGCCACGACAGGAACTCTGAGATTTTATTTTTTATTTTAGAAAATTTTTTATTGGAGTGTAGTTGATTTACAAAGTTGTGTTTCAGGTATATATATATATATATATATATATATATATATATATATATATATAGCAAAGTAAGGCAATTATCCATGTACACATATCTGTTCCTTTTCAGATTTTTTTTCTATATGGGTTATTACGGAATATAGATTTCCCTGTGCTATGCAGTAGTAGACTGAGATTTTCTATGTGCTTTATATAGACTATTAAGTTTAATGTCAATCTGATATGATGGGAAAAAAACAAATTTTATTTTATTTCCTTTTTGGTGTTTCTGTCTTTTTAAGGTTGCACCCATGGCATATGGAGGTTCCCAGGCTAGGGGTCCAATCAGAGCTGTAGCTGCTGCTCTATGCCACAGCCATAGCAATGTGGGATCCGAGCGGTGTCTGCAAGCTACACCACAGCTCACAGCAATGCCGGATCCTTAACCCACTGAGCGAGGCCAGGGATTGAACCCACGTCCTCATGGATGCTAGTCGGGTTCGCTAACCACTGAGCCATGATGGGAACTCTGAAAACAAATTTTAGAGTCTGATCAGCACTAGATTTGAATTCAGGTCCTTTTGCTTAGTTGTTGAGTGATTGTGGGTTACTTGTGTAACTTTTCTAACCTTCATTCCTGCACTCTAAGCTTCATTCCTGCACATGCCATATCAGGAATGATGATACTTACCTTGAAGGGTTGTTGGGGGGTTAATAGTGATTCCTATGAAAGCTCCAATAATGGGTTTTCAATATGTATCATTTTACTCAAGATCAGTTGTACATGAAATCAATTTGCAGTTACATTTTACTAAAGCTCCTTTATATGCTGTTGGTCCACTTAATTTTTAACAGAATTATGTTATTCAAAAAGTTCTTAGCAAAGCTATTCCTTCTGGGTATTGTTGTAAGCAGATTTAAATGGGATGAACCCCAATGTCATTGTCTTCACGGCCCAGAGTCTGGCATAGCCCTACCTGGACAGCAGGCCACTTAGAGAGTGACCATCTTGCCCTTCTTTTTCTCCAAGAATGACACATATAAAACATGGGCTTGTTTTCCCAGTGGACCTTTGGTATTTGTTTTTGGTTGGAAGAAGTGCAGCATTTGACTTTGGTATTTGTTTTTGGTTGGAAACCATTCAGTGAAGGAATTCCCTTCCTTTCTCCTTTCCAGCATCTCTCCCAACCACAGAGGCCAAAGCTAATGTAAAAGGAATGAGGGGCGTTCCTGTTGTGGCTCAGTGGAAATGAATCTGACTAGCATCCATGAGGATGCAGATTTGACCCCTAGCCTGGATGTGGCCCTAAAAAGACAATAAATAAATAAAGAAAGAAAGAAATAGAAAAGTAAAGAAATAAGTAAAACGAGATGGTTACAAAACATTTATAGTTGTAGAGTAGCCCATCTGTTATTGAAGAAAGGTCTTCTTTTTTTCCCCCAGGAAAAAAAAAAAGCTCACAGCCACCTTCTAAGTTCAGAGAAAACACCACGCCTCTCTGGACAACAGTAATAATCAATTCTGACAATAGTCTCCTGAGCTCAGTGGTCTACAGTGACCAGTCCTGCAGTGTACATGAAGTGACCCCCATCACTGCCCACACACTTGGATTCGTGGTGGCCAAGCATGTGAACCTGTCACGCTTACCTTCATACTTCCTAATTATCAGACATACAACCAATGGATCGGAACTCTAGTTTGGAGGCAAGACCCAGATTTTGGCAGATAGCATTACTGGCTCTGCATTCTTTACCTGCCTGACATCCTCATTCTTGCTATGGCCTCATTGTGGGTGGGGTATAGTCCCCATCCCTTCACTTTGGGCTGGGCCATGCAACCTTCTTGAGCCAGTGATATCTTGGCAAAAATGAGTGGATACCAGTTCTAAGCCTAGGCCTTGAGAGGTTTCAGACGTGTCTGATTTTTCCCTTCTGCTCAGAGGAGACCTTCCAGGCATCTGTATCCCTCGTGATCTGGGCCCTGGAATGAACACATGTGGAGTAAGTGTGAGCCAAATCTCAGTGAGAGCCAGGACGGACTCCATCCAAAGCTGGAGGCAGAACCACCCAGCCAAGCCCAGCCTGGATCTGCCAGCCTCCAGCTGACGTGGGGACCCACAGACCCATGAATACACGAATGAAAATGATGATTACTAAGATTGAGGTGGTTTGCTATATAGCAATAGTGCAGCAACAGTTAATGTGCTTGCTTGCTTTCTAATCGAATGCCACAGTATATTGACCTTGGACACCAGACATGGTGGGGACACAGGAAGCACCCCAGCAGAAAGGCTCTTTCTGACTTGAGGGCTGGGATCTGCCTCAAGGAGAAGGTGTGAGACTCAATTAAGATACAATTAAGATCCTCCTCCGTGGCCTCCCTTTTATCTCCTGTCCTCATTATCCCACTTCCTTTTCTTCTCACCGTGGGAATGGTGCCGCTGTTGCATGCTGATGAGTTTGTCTGTGGCCCAACTTCTGAGCTAGAGACGTCTGGGTAATTAATTTGGATTTAAGCTCCTCCAACCAGCCCTTGATAGACCCATGACTGAGTGCATTGGAAGGCCTTGATTTCTCCCGGGCATTTTTTGGGTACTTAGAGGTCAAGAGTCATTTGATACCTGTCTATCTACAGTCGGTCTCAAAGTGAGTTTTCAAAAATGCATGAAAATGTACAGTTGTTTCAAGTGACTTAGCTTACTCCTGGGAACCTCCCCCACTCCCCCCACATGCTCTGAAGTGTTTTGCATTTCATCTTTAAAATTTGGTTACAAAGCAATTCTCCTTCATGAATGTATGAAATATTTACTGGGCGTGAGGCTTGGCTGGAGCCCAGGCAGAATGTGCGCACCTTGACACAAGGCCCCCACTGAAGGAAGGTGAAGAGCAAGTAGAAATAAGGGTGTAACTCCAAAAGGTCAACAGGGAATGGGCTCAAGAGGTCATAGCCCGGTTTCATATGTCTTTGTTTCTGGGTACGCAGTGCGCCTTCTGACTTTTCATATTTCTTTGCCTTCTCTCTACCCAATTTAAATCTTCTCAAGGCCCAGTCTTTCTAGTTTTCATCAGGACTAAATGAAATTGCTCATGTTCTGAAATGCAGTAGTGCTTACTGCAATGGCTTGCAAAATATTGGCTGTGTCCCACAATAAGAAATAAATTTTGGGAGTTCTCTTCATGGTGCATCGGAAGCAAATCTGACTAGTAACCATGAGTTGTGGGTTCGATCCCTGGCCTCGCTTATTGGTTTAAGGATCCAGTGTGGCCGTGAGCTATGGTGTTGGGTTTCAGATGTGGCTTGGATCTGGCATGGCTGTGGCTGTGGCATAGGCTGGTGGCTACAGCACCCATTCGACCCCTAACCTGGGAACTTCCATATGCTGTGGGTGCAGCCATAAAAAGCAAGAAAAAAAAAAAAGAAAGTTTGCATCCGTTCCTAACACACACACACACACACACACACATACACTTTTATATGTGTTAAATTTCACTCTCTGTCTTAATCTGTGTTCCCCCAGAAGTAGACCCCAAGATAAGGATTCACATGCAAGTGGTTTATTTGGGAGATGATGACAGGAAAGACCAGTAGGGGAGTAGGGAAGTGAACCAGGAAAAGGAAGGAAGATATTAAAGGCACATCATCCACAGGTCTGTAATCTCACTGGGGGACTCTGCAAACAGTTTTTGTGGGACCTAGCCTTCAGGTTGTCCCCCAGTGATCCTGGCCTCCTGGTGTTCACGCCCTTGTGAAATTTCCTCCCACACTGAACTGTGCCTGTGGCCTGAATGTCTGGTAGATATGGCAGAAAGAAGGGATGCTGTTCATGGCAGGCAGCCTCTGCAATGGCCTTAGTTATCTCCACCTCCTGGTGTTCATGCGCTGTGCAATCCCCTTTCCTAGAGGAGAGCCATGTATAACCAACAAGTGACTCTGTTCTAACCAAGAGGATATAACAACGTTGATGGATCTCACTTCTGAGATTAGGTCACAAAAAGATTCTAGCTTTTGTCTTGCTTGTGGTCTCTTGCTCTTTCCTTCACTGACTCTGAGGACAAACAAGCTCACATGTTGTGAGCTACTATCTGGAGAGGCCCATGTGGGGAGGAACTGGTGTCTGCAGCCAACAGCCTGTTAGGCCCTAAGTTCTGCCAGCAGCTATGCATGTGAGCTTGGAAAGGGATCCTTCCCCAGTTGGGCCTTGAGATGACTGTAGCCCTGGTTGCAGCCTTGAGAGAGATTCTTGAGTCAGAGGCACCCACTAAGCTGTGCCCAGATTCCTGACCCATAGAAAGTGTGAGTGAATACATTTTTTAAGCACATTTTTTGAAGCTGCTAAGTTTTGGGGTAATTTGTTTTATAGCCATAGATTATTAGTGAAGCATCTGACTTTTGAAGCTAGGTTATAAGAACCTTTGCTCTTTCCACTTTGGTCTCTCTTTCTCTTGGATTACAGGCTTGGGAAAAACCAGCCACAGACTGTGAGGGCACTCCAGAAGCCATAGGGGCAAGTGTATGTGGCAATGAACTGGGGCCGCCTGCCAACAACCAGATTTGTGCATGAGCCAACTTAGAAGCAGGTCATTCAGCTCCAGCCAAGCTTTGACTGACTGCAGTCGCAACTGACTTCTTGACTCCCATCTCATGGGTCACCTGGAGCCAGACCACCAATCAAGTATCTTCTGAATTCCTGATCAACAAAAATGGTGAGGTAATAAACATTTATTGTTGTCTCAAGCTGCTGTGTTTTGGGAGTAAATTCCTATGTAACAATAAATAACTAATACGGTGTAGAACAAGTGACTCAGAGTTACTCAACCCAAATGAGGGCTACACATCTGTCAGTGAATGTGAGCTGTTTTGAGGTGGTGTTAATTCCCCTGCACTGATTTGTGGGCAGAGAGGGCTTTAGTGGCCAGAGAAAGCTTGCAGGCAAACAGATGTTCTGACAGTTGGAAGTCAGGTCTGTGTTTACCCAAAGCTAGAGGTGAGGGGATATGAGTAGGGGGGCTCCCAGGGCCTGTTAACTCTCAAACTTAACTTAAATCTCATCTCTACTACTTCCCTTCTTTCTTTTCAGAGCCTGGTTCCTCCAGGATATTTCCCCTGGTAGAAGGAAGAGAAGGCAAGCACCCCTTTCCATAATTGACCCATCTTGGGGGCTTCTTTTGATGGGTGTTGGTGTTTCTTGCGCCAACACTGACTGGTTGTTGATGTTCTCTGTGATATGAATCCACAGGTGAGGCTTGCTTATGGGGTGCATGTCTAGGTCTTTGAAGGGCCCCACGGTAATTCCCTTATGGAGACTGACCTCTCCTGCCCCCACTCAGCTTGCACTGTGATATCCGTCCCATAGCCTCCCTGTGCATGGTGGGCAGCCCAGTTGAGTGAGTACAGGAAGGACAAGTAGAGTCCAGTGTGTGATGTGTGCCTGACCTTTGAGGGACTTACAGTATCAGCCTCAGCAGACAGGCTGTTCCGTGCTCTTCTCTTCTGCCATATGCCTCCCCTATAGTTATATCCCTGCTCTGATAGGCACAGTGCATCCCTGGGGTTGAGGTGCCTATTCCCCATCTTGAAGGAATCCCAGATCTTCTCCTCTGATGCTTGACACCTTCTTGCCTGGCTCTGAGGTGGGGCTGGGGGAGTCTCTCATATCCAACATGGCCTTACAGTTAGTGGCTGTGCCATGGGTCCTAGCTTCTATTTCCAGCGCAGCAGGGAAACTCTTGCCTGGCCACCAGTAATACAAATAAAACCCCTTTCTCATGCTGAGCAGTGGGTACTCCACAAATATTCGTTTTCCTCATTCTCAGTGTCAAGAATGGAACATGCACCAGTGTGGTTGGCCTTAGGACATGGGTTTAATACAAAAATGGGCTCACAGAGTGAGGGAAAAGAAAGAATGTGTGCTCTTGCTCCTATTCCGAATGCACGGTCTCACATGGAGTGGGTCCCTACGGAGCTGTTTCAGGAGCACTTTCAACAGAAAACAAATATATAGAGATGCAGAGCCTTTGATGCTTGTGGGGGAAATGGAATAGTGGCCTTGCCTGGTCTTCAGTGGCTGCTGCCATGAGCCAGGGGCTTCCCCTTCCTGGGCACCTGGTGGCTGCCACCCTGCTTGCTGGTTTTCTGTAAAATGTGGCCAGATGCAAGCCGTACGCCAGGGACCCTCCCTTCCCAAGGCTGCCTGGGCTCCCTCCCCTTCTCTTTCTTCCTTCCTTTCTTCTTCCATCCATATATTTCTGTATCTACTACAAAGGTCAGAAAAACAAATCAATGAAAAGAAGGACCCAATAATCCTGAGACCTGGCTCGGAGGTGGGAGGTGGGGAGGGAAGTCGCTCAATAAAATGAAAGAGAATTTAAAAATTCTCTGAACAAGGCACAGCATGGGGTCTCGATCAAAGGGCCAAGCAGCTTCAGCTTCGTGTGTGCAGGAGCTGGATGCTCTGAGGCTGGGGGAGAGCAGCCCCCACACCTCGGCCCCCCTCCCCTCCCTTCCAACACACACACACACACACACACACACACACACACACACTTACTCATAGCACATGCACATGCGCAGGCACTCTCCTTGGACCACCACCTGACTGCTAAAGAAAGATCTGAGGATGGTTTTCTGGAGTCTGGGAAACAGAGGGGAGAACACATTGGGAGCCCACTTATATGCCTGTAGTGGTCCCCCTTTCCAAAGCTGTGTGAAGATCCCATCCACATGAGAGGGGCAAATGCCCTTTGAGGACCAGACAAGCATATTAATAGTAACTGAGGAATGGGATGTTCTAAAGTCCCTCTTGGCTTTTTTTTGAACTGACCTTGGAAAGAGGTGAGAAAGTAAAAACCCATCAGTCTTCAAAGAACCAAGTCAGCTTTTTAAAGTCCCTTCCTGTGAATGGCAGCTCTTTCATGAAGTCTTTCCTGACACATACCCTCGTCCCCCAACTCAAGGCACTCTCCCCTTGAAGCACCCACTGTACCCTAGTACTCTTCCAGCAGAGCACCTGGGGTAATTTATCATTCTTCATCATCAGTGTGTCCCATTCTATTCAAAGGGGGCCAGTGGTAAAGCAGATTAGGGGCAAACTTAATTGGCGAGTGAGCTTGGACAAGTGATATAACCTCAGATTCCTCATCTGTAAAATGGGGCTAGTAAATGGAGTTCTTCTTTCAAAAAGTGGCTCTTCACATATTTAAGGGCAGGCTTTCTCCATTAGGCTCAGCAGGCTCTGCTGTTTTCACAGTTCTTCAGCTATGTTACTTCCAAAAATGTTTTGAGCAAGAACAGCATTGTGAGAATAAGGATGGAGGCTCTCTGCTTTGGGGAGCATTGAATGTTATATGTTCTGGCATGTTTGCTATCAAGTGACTCATTGTGCTTATTGTACATCAGTGTAGAAAATATGAGGACTTACATATGTACATAGGTGGAGAAGGCAACATATGTGTGTCTCTATGAGTGTGTGTATGTGTGTGTGTGTGTGAGTGCATATGATTATTTTCCTGCTTCTCTCCAAAGAATTTTGAGGTGGCTCGCTGATTAAAACAGACTAAGAGGGAGTTCCCGTCGTGGCGCAGTGGTTAACGAATCCGACTAGGAACCATGAGGTTGCGGGTTCGGTCCCTGCCCTTGCTCAGTGGGTTAAGGATCCGGCGTTGCTGTGAGCTGTGGTGTAGGTCGCAGACTTGGCTCAGATCCCGCGTTGCTGTGGCTCTGGCGTACGCCGGTGGCTATAGCTCCGATTGGACCCCTAGCCTGGGAACCTCCATATGCCGTGGGAGTGGCCCAAGAAATACCAAAAAAAAACAAACAAACAAACAAAAAAAACCAGACTAAGAAACAAATCACTTAATAATAAAACAGAATAAAGATTATGGAAAGACTGCAGAAGTAGATGCTTTAAGATTCCTTAGTAGAACAGATTAAACATGTGCAGGAAATTTGGCTGTTTCTTAGAAGTTAAGGCTCTAAAACAAATCCTTGTGGTTATCTTGTTTTTGTTTTAGCAAAAATGTTTTATTCTCTGACTAATTCCTGCTTGTGGTGGGTTAGAGACATGGCAGCTGGATCCAGGGAGATGAGAAATTTAAGTAGGCTTAGAAGTTGGCAGCTAACAGCATATTGGCTTGTGTCTTTTTTTTTCACCTACTTTTCTTTGTCTTTATCTTATTTACGTAACAAAAACAAAAAAGTCCTCTATTTTTTCCGCATTATTTCTATAACAATTCTGTGTATGGCATAAACATCATTCTCATAAACTGAAGCCCCAGAGAGTCCAGGGTGACCTGTCCATTGTATGGATATACCACAATTTATTTATCCATTCTCTTATTGATGGACATTTCAGCTGTTTCTGCGTGGGACTTTAATAAATAAAGCTACTATGAACATTCCTTAAATTTTTTTTTTAAATTAAAGTATAGTTGATTTACTATGTTGTGCCAATTTCTACTGTATAGCAAAGTGATCCAGTCATATATATATACATTCTCTTTCTTACATTCTCTTCCATCATGGTCTATCCCAAAAGACTGGTTATAGTTTCCTGTGCTACACAGTAGGACCTCATTGCTTACCCATTCCAAATGTAAAAGTTTACATCTACTAACCTCAAATTCCCACTCCCTCCCCTTCGGCAATCACAAGTCTGTTCTCCATGTCTGTGAATCTGTTTCTGTTTTATAGATAGGTTCATTTGTGCCACATTTTAGATTACACATATGAGTGATATCATATGGTATTTGTCTTTCTCTTTCTGACTTACTTCACTTAGTATGAGAATCTCTAGTTGCTTCTTTGTTATTCTTGTATAGGTCTTGTGGATTTATGTTTTCATTTCTCTTGAGAAAATATCTAAGGGTGAAATTGCCAGATCATGGGAATGGTGAATGTTTCATTTTTTAGTAGAATTTTACCAGTTTACACTCCTAAAAATGGTGTTCAAGAGTTCCAGCTTCTACGTATTCTCACCAACCCTTGGTGTTGTCAGTCTTTGTTTGTAGCTATTCCTGTGAGTATGTAGAGGTCTTACAGTGTAGTTTTGATTTTCATTTCCTTGATGATCAGTGACTTTGACACCTTTTCATATGTGATCTGGCCATTGGAATATTGTCCTCAGCACCTGAAGGAATGAGCTACTGCTACTCACAATAACAGACTAATTTCAAATCCATTATGTTGAGTTAAAAAAGCCAGACAAGAAAAGAGAACATACTGTATGATTTTGTATTCTGTAACTTTACTGAATTCAATTATTAGTTCTAAGTTTTTTGGTGGTGGTGTTGGATTTTTTCTATATAGCATGATATTATCAGCAAACTGGCAGTTTTGCTTCTTCTTTTCCAACTTGGATGCTTTTTATTTTTTTTTCTTGCCTAATTACTATAGTTAGGACTTCCAATACTATGTTGAGTAAGAGTGGTGAAAGTTGGCATCCTTATCTTGTTCCTAATCTTAGAGGGAAAGCTTTCAATTTTCAACATTGAGTATGATGTTGTTGGGTTGTCATATGGCTTTTATAATTTTGATGTATCTTTCCTCTATACCACTGTATTGAGAGTTTTTAATCATAAATGAATGTTGAATTTTGTCAAGTGACTTTTCTGCATGAATTGAGATGATCATGTGATTTTTATTCTTCCTTTCTTTTTTGTCTTTTTAGGGCCACGCCTGTGGCATATGGAGACTACCAGGCTAGGGATTGAATCCTAGCTGTAGCTGCTGGCCTACGCCACAGCCACAGCAATGCCAGATCCAAGCCATGTGTGTGATCTATACCACAGCCCACAGCAATGCCGGATCCTTAATCCACTGAGCAAGGCCAGGGATTGAACCTTCATCCTCATGAATACTAGTCAGATTTGTTTCTGCTGAGCCATGATGGGAACTCTTATCCTTCCTTTTGTTAATGTGGTATATCACATTGATTGATGTGCAGAATAAGAAGCATGCTTGCGTCTTTGGAATAAATCTTCCTTGGTCATGGTGTATGCTAAGGGGGGATAATTTTTATAATTTTGTAGAAAGTCATCCTTTTTTTGAGATTTAAATTTTAAAAAAAATTTTAATGATTTTTTTCCATTATAGTTGGTTTATAGTGTTCTGTCAGTTTTCTACTGTACAGCAAAATGACCCAGTCTCTCTCTCTCTCACACATACACATTCTTTTTCTCACAATATCCTCCATCATACTTCATCATATGTGACTAGATATAGTTCCCAGTGCTATACAGCAGGATCTCATTGCTTATCCATTCCAAATGCAATAGTTTGCATTTATTAACCCCAGATTCCCAGTCCATCCCACTCCCTCCCCCTCCCCCTTGGCAACATAAGTCTGTTCTCCAAATCCATGAGTATTTTCTGTGGAAAGATTCATTTGTGCCATACATTAGATTCCAGATATCTGATATCATATGGTATTTGTGAAAGTCATCCTTTAAGCCTACAGGGCCATTGTGGTGAACATTGGGTCATGAAAATCTGTTCGTGAGCAAAGCCTGCCGTGGTACTTGTTGAAATAGCAGTTTATGATCATTTTGGTGGAGAGATATTTCATCCTAAAGATAGAAGCCTAACTGGGGAACATTTTTTGCTTATTCATCCATTCTTGCTCCCTTTTTTTCCATCCATCCTCCATCAAACCAATATTTTCTGTGTAGCGAGGCTGATGAACACTGTGTTCTGGACACTATGCTAGCTTCTGGAGACGAATTGGTATTTTTCCCCTTTTAAGCAGGGAATTCAATGACATTTTTATTTGTATGCTTCCCTCTCTGACTCCCTAGGACTTTTAAACACCTCTAGCCAGGATGTGACAAACACCTTTTCTTTCCAAGCTGGAGAGCGCATCTCTGCCTTTGGATATTACAAATGAGCTGGAGAAAGCTCCATAAGGCAGTGTTTTCTCAAATTCACACTATCAGTTCCTCTCTGTGGTTAAGGAGTCCTTCCTGCTTGGGCTCATTTGTGCTGCTGCCCTGTCTGGTCTTTGGCACCAGAGGCCTACTGGAGCATCTGATGTAAAACATAGCCTTTTTTTCCAGTTTACACTTAGAGAATGATCTTGCATTCTGAAATAGGAAAAAAAAGAAGGTGGGGGGGTACCACAATAATCAAAGA
The DNA here is from genome assembly GCF_016906955.1 of Phacochoerus africanus. NCBI lineage: Eukaryota > Metazoa > Chordata > Mammalia > Artiodactyla > Suidae > Phacochoerus > Phacochoerus africanus. Next base: position 105,210,605 of record NC_062544.1, read on the forward strand.
AATAGTCTCTTATATTTGCATAGCTCTTTATACTTGCAATTATTTTCACATTAATTTTCCCTATCACCCACCAGTAGGAAGGTAGGGGATAGGTATCATCATTGCCATTTTTTATTGTAGTTAAAAAACATATAACATGAGATATACCCTCTTCACAAAGTTTTAAGCATACAGTATAGTATTAACTATAGGCACAATGTGGTACAGCGGTTCTCTAGAACTTTTCCACTGTATACCCATTTAACAGCAATTACCCATGTCCCTCTCCCTGCAGCCTTGTCAACCACCATTCTACTTTGTGTTTCTATGAGTTTGACTACTTTCAATGCCTCATATAATTGGATTCATGCAGTATTTGTCCTTCTGTGACTGGATTATTTTTATCTAGCATAATGTCCTCAAGGTTCATTCATATTATATCCTATGACAGGATTTCTTTGTTATGGTTGAATAATATTTCATTGTATGTAAATACCACATTTTAAAAATCCATTCATCCATTGATGGACGTTTAGGTTGTTTCCATTTTTTGGCTATTGTGAATAGTGCTGCAGTGAACATAGTATAATAGGGAAGAATGAATCTGACTTCATATTGGATCTGTTCCTTTAACTTTACTTTAACCTTTGTGCTTTATTGCTTGTGCTTAGTCATGCTGGCTCTGCACCTTTTGTGAAAGAATGTTGCCTATAGCTTGAAACATACAGGATAGCCTGACCATGACCTGATCTGAACAGAGAACAACAGGACCATTTTAAACTGACTATGACCTGACCTACGTGGACAGCTACAAGAACAAAGGATCTGGAGTTCCTGTTGTGGCTCAGTGGTACCGAACCTGATTAGTATCCATGAGAATGTGGGTTCTATCCATGGCCCTGCTTAGCTGGTTAAGGATCTGGTGTTGCCTTAAGCTGTGGTGTAGATCACAGATACAGCTTGGATCTGGCATTGCTGTGGCTATGGCGGTGGCTGGCAGCTGCACCTCTGACTCGACCCCTAGCCTGGGAACTTTCATATGCCACAGGTGCAACCCTAAAACAAAACAAAACAAAAAAAGAGCAAAGGATCTGACATCAGGACATTTGTGTTTGCAGCAACTAACCATACCCCTCCCTCACCTTGCCTTTAAAAGGGCTTTGCTGAAAGCCTTCAGGAAGTTTGGGCTTTAAAAAAATTTTTTTTGATTATTTTATTTATCAAAAATTTTTTAATTTCAGTTGATTTACAGTATTCTGTCAGTTTCTTCTGTACAGCAAAGTAACTCAGTTATACATATGTAAACATTCTTTTTTCACATTATCCACCATCATGTTCCGTCACAAGTGACTAGATAAATTTCCTTGGACTATATAGCAGAATCTCATTGCTTATCCATTCCAAATGCAATAGTTTGCATCTACTAACCCCAAACTCCCAGTCCCACTCCTTCCCCCTTCCTCTTGGCAACCACAAATCTGTTCTCCATGTCCATGAATTTGCTTCTTTTCTGTAGATAGGTTCATTTGTGCTGTATATTAGATTCCAGATATAAATGATATCATATGGTATTTGCCTTTCTCCTTCTGACTTACTTCAGTTAGTATGAGAGTCTCCAGTTCCATCTTTTTTGCTGCAAATAGCATTATTTTTTTCTTTTTTTATGGCCTAGTAGTATTCCATTGTGTATACATTCCACATCTTCTTAATCCATTCATCTATCATTGGATGTTTAGGTTGTTTCCATGTCTTGGCTATTGTGAATAGTGCTGCAGTGAACACAGGGGTGCATGATCTTTTTCAATGAATGCTTTGTTTGGATATATGCCCAAGAGTGGGATTGCTGGATCATATGGTAGTTTTATATTTATCTTTCTGAGATACCTCCATGCTGTTTTCTATAGTGTTTGTACCAGTTTACATTCCCACCAACAGTGTAGGAGTGTTCCCTTTTCTCCATACCCTCTCCAGAATTTGTTGTTTGTAGACTTATTAATGACAGCCATCTTGACTGGTGTGAGAACTCAATGTAGTTTTGACTTGCATTTCCCTAACAATTAGTGATGCTGAGCTTTTCTTCATATGCCTCTTGGCCATCCATATGTCTTCTTTGGAGAAATGTCTATTTAGGTCTTCTGCCCACTTTTCAATTGGGTTTTTTTTGTTGTTGTTGTTGAGTTGTATGAGTTGTTTGTGTATTTTGGAGATTAAGCTCTTGATAGTTGCATCATTTGCATCTATTTTGTCCCATTCTGTAGGTCGTCTTTTTAAGTTTGGGCTTTTTAAAGCATGAGCCACCTTGCAGTAAACCCTGCAGTGAACTTTCCTCTGCTTAGCCCTGCTGTTCTGGCATTGTTTTGCCTTACTATGCTTTGGGCACATGGACTTGTGTTCAGTAACAATAGGAGTACAAATATCTTTTTGAGATCCTGACTTCAATTCTCTTGGATAAATACACAGAAGTGGGATTGCTAGGTCATATAGTAGTTCTACTTCTGATTTTTTTGAGAATCTTCTCTAATAGGGGTGGGTAACACTTCCATACTGTTTTCCGCAGAGGTTGCATCATGAGGTAAATATTATTAATACACAAAGAAATCCCATGGCACTGACATGCTAGACACACTGCCCCACTAACTTCTGACATTTATGGATCCTTAATAGATAAGGAATGTCAGTTAGCCACTTTACAATTAGCCAGGCAGTCCCAGAAATCTCTTGGGATGGGGACATTCTCATTAACCCTTAGCATCCTTGTTCATCAGCATTTCCAAACAGCTGGCCTTGGAGCTGGAAATGTAGGGAGACAGTAGGCAGTTGGTCACCCTCTCACATGTGACATGGGGAGAAGAGCAGGGATAGAAGGAATAAAAGGCACAGAGAGATAAAGTGACTCAATTCATGCTTCTGGCTGGGTCTAGAATAGATGGCGAAGCTAAGAATAGAATTTTAAATTATCAAATGATACACATTTATCTCGTAGCAACTGACCTCATGTTGCAATGTGTGATTCTTATTTTAAAATCAAGATTTCAGTCATTTCCTATTAATCTTTTTACCATTTATCTTGTAGCAGTTGAGTCTGTAGAAATAAGATGATGTCATGTGATTCAAAGAGGACCAGACTTGAAGAGAAATGTATAAATGATTCCTGGCCAGATATATGGTTTTTAATACCAGGTTGCCCTGGATCAGATGTTATCAAAGAAGGGTCATGGCTGTAGAGCAAAGTGGGGAACTGCTGAGGGTCTCCTCTGAGAGAGCACTTGGAGACCTGGGTGGGCTAGAGCTCACTGAGGCAGCATGAAACTGGATGGTGCTTGGATTTAAAAAGCAGGTTAATATAGCAGGAAAGGGCCATTGAATGGGGCAATGAGGGAGATTGGGAACTTGGGTTGGAATAAAGGCTTGACTTTGGAAGATAGATAGACAAGCATCTGTCTAGAATAAAGACAGATGTAGAGAAGACATCTGAAAGACTCTTTAAGTCTCATGGCAGAGAGAATCAGACTCTATATTGAAGGACCTGACACAATGCTTTGTGTGTAGTAGGCCTTAAACATATACTGGCTCCTCAAAAGATGTTGGGTAGTAAAAATTGAATGAATCCAAATAACCACAGGGATATTCTAGGAGAACATTTGTATAATGAGTAGAAGGATCTTTGCAGTAAGGTTGCTAATGCCCTCTTCATTATAAAAAATTGTGGACACCCTGTTTAAAGCAGGGGTGGGAGGCCCAGAGTTCCTCTGCATTGCTATTTGGTGTTTGATTTTCCCCTCAGTGAATCCATGAATCACCTTCTTGAAACTTCCATGGTTTCCTGTCACACAATTTTAAAAACCACTAGATGAAATGATCTCTAAGGCCAATTCTAAGAGCCAATGATTTGTGTTATTAGCAAATTTCTCCATAAATTATCTCATGTTTTATCATGTCTGAAGTCTCTTTGGTTTACTTTAGTGCCTGTGGTTTAGCTGTATAGGTTTGGATGTCAGGGATGGTAAGGGCAGTCCCATGACATTTTTCTAGCAGAAGACTGTCTTTGGTCAGCAAATTCAGCAAGGACTATTCCTAGGAAGGTCTAGGCATGGATGCGAACCAGTCGTTTTTATCTCATAGGTCTTTGAATAGAACTATGGTAGATGGCAAACATGGCCATGATTATTCCCCTCCCCATAGTTACAGGGTGACTTTGCAACTCCTCATATCATGATTTGGAGTTTACTTCTTTACCCTTAGAGTCCGAGAAGGCTCCGTAACTTAATTTGACCCATGAAATGTGGTGAAAGTGACATGGTGCCTGTTTTGAGCATTGTCAGCCATCATGTGACAACCCAGGCTAGCAGGCAGAGAATGGCAGTCATATAGACTGAGAATAGAGACAAACCATCTCAGCTGAGGCCATCCTTCATCAGTCAGTTACCAGTTGACCTAGCAGCTGTCTGCAGAGGTATGAGGAAGTTGAGACCAGAAGAACTGTCCATCTGAGCCCAGTTCAGATTGTCAAAACAAAGAATCGTGAGCTAAATAAATTGTTGTGGTTTTAAATCACTGCATTTTTTGTTTTTTGGTCTTTTCTATGGCTGCACCCATGGCATATGGAGACTCCCAGGCTAGGGGTCTAATTGGAGCTGTAGTGGCCAGCCTATGCCAGAGCCACAGCAACATGTGATCTGAGCCACATCTGCGACCTACACCACAGTTCATGGCAACAATGGATCCTTAACCCACTGAGCAAAGTCAGGGATTGAACCCACAACATCATGGTTCCTAGTCGGATTCGTTAACCACTGAGCCACGGCAGGAACTCCAAAATCACTGCATTTTGGATGGCTCGTTATATAGAAAACGTTAACAGATAAAATTCATAGAATGTACAATGCCAAGAGTAAACCCTAACATAAAATGTGTACTGTGGGTGATTATGATTTGTCAGTGTAGGTTCACCAGTTGTAACAAATGTATCACTTTGGTGGAGGGTGTTAATAATCAGAGTCGATGCATGTATGAAGACAGGGGGTATGTGGGAAATCACTGTACCTTCCTCTCAGTTTTGCTGTAAACCTAGAATTGATCTAAAAGAAGTCTTTTTCTAAAAGTTAATGGATATAAAGAGTTGATTAAGGAAATGACCAACAGAATCTCCAGAATCTTGGTGCAGTTACCCTGGGGTCTCAGTGTAACCCTTTATGGCAGAGAGACTGCTAATGTGCTCTGTAAAACATTTCATTTTCTTCTTGTTCATACAGGAATACTAAATCTCCCAGCCTCCTTCCATATCACTACTTCTGGCCAAATGTAATGTGAGCAGAATAATGAGTATCATTTCTGGGCTGGAGTGATTGAATGTTTAGTATACTTGCCTCAGACTCTTTCTTTACTTCATTTGCCAGTTGGATGAAACCAGAGTGGCATCAAAGACCACGATGGTAGAGCCGTGAGATGGAATCAGATTGTTGAGAGAGAGTATCTCATGTGTATTCATCTTTGATGTAAGTTATTTATGTTTTTTGATGCCACTGAGATTTGAAATTGTTTGTTACAGCAGCTAGCATTGATTACCCTGAATAATACCTAGTTATAGACAAGGAACAATTAATGCCTTAAAGCTCTGAGGGAGTTTATTTTCGAGAGGCTCAATTTATTTATTTTTTATTGTAAATACACTTAAAAATTAGATAATACATCCACATGCTTCAAAATTAAAAAGATACTAAGATTTAGAATAAAAAATATTTTCTTCTGTGTATACTCTAGCCATTGATTCTTTTATTTCAAAGCAGTGTTAGATATTTCCTAAGTTCTTTCAGAAATATTTTGCACATATGCAAATGAGTGGATATATATATATTTCACATGTAATACATATATGCATGTATATATATATATGTATTTTGCAAATTGCAGCATGTCGTACATATTGTTTCCTTACTTGAAGAAAATTTAACACTAAACTTTCCTTATAATACATAAACAGCTTCCCTTTTTTCCCCAGCTGTGTACTATTACATTGATGGACATGTTATAAGTAATTTAATCACCTCCAAGTTGTTTACTGTTCAGCTTGTTTCCAATTTTTTGCTAATGTAAGCAATACTACAGTAACACCATCCTTATACATATACTATTGCTTACAAAAGTGTAAGTTTACATGAAAGAAAAATTACTAAAATTGGAATGAAATAACATTATGAATGTGTATTATTGAAGGTTTCCAAATTTCCTTCAGAGATTTTACAATTTATGCTTCATCAGTTGTATATGAAAGTGCCTGTTTTTCTACACTTTCTCCAGCACAGGATGATAATCAGTGTTTTGATCTTTGATGAACTGATAACATCTCTATTATGAGTATCTTGTGAATCTTTTCATATGTTTAAAAGTTATTGGTTTTCCTTTTGGTAAACTGTCCTTTTCATTTGCCCATTTTTCTAAGCTATTGGGTTGTTGGTCTTTTTCTGTTACTTTGAGTCATAGGAGGAATAGATGAGGTTTGTGTTAAGAGGTAGAGGGAGTCAGCTTTTTATTGCCCTCAACTGAGCATATGGCTCATAGAACACAGACGGGAAAGTAACCATTGCCAGTCCATCTGGTCATGAGGAGAACAAAGGAAACTCTAGCTTTGTTCAAGGTCATATACAAAGGGCCTACTATGAGGGCTGGCTCATAAGAAGTGCTTAATAAATATTTACTGAATTTCTAATTAGCAAGTGAATGCTTGCCAAATGCTGGTGCTTGGAATTTTTGGTTGTTTTTTTTTGTTTGATTGTCCCCCCCCCCATGCTGAATTCCTTCCAAAACTTGGTTTCTGCCCCTACAAATGGTTCCGTGGTGGGGTCTTGGGTGTTGGTAATGTGAGCACTAAGTGTTCTGCTACATCAGCTGGAGGAGAATGCCAGAGGATGCTTAAGGAAGCACCTCCAGGGCCACGAAGGCCCATGTGGGTTCTGTATGCCCAGCCCCAGGCACCTGGTGTGCTACAGGCCCTAAAGTGCTATCTATGGAATGGATACACAAATTTAAATGATGGAAAGAAAAGCATCAGGAGTTGGTAAGAGAAAGTTTTGAGGGAAAGGGAACAAATAGGTATTTGCTAAGCACCTACTGTTATCAAATAAAACTTGGATCAGCTTGCTCATGTGTGGTAAAGCCAATCTGTTGAAACCAGGTTGTGGTGAAGGGAAGTGCAGCATTTATGGCAGGATGCCAGACAAGGAGTCCAGGTAGCTAGTGTTCAGAAGACCTGACCTCCCTGAAGGCTTTCAGGGAAAGGTTTTAAAGACAGGGTGAGGCAGGGGGTTTCTGGGTCTGTGACCAGCTCTTGGATGTTCTTCTGATTGGCTGCTGGTGAGGTAATTGGGAATCCACATGGGGAGTCAGCCATCACCTTCTGGTTCCAACCTGTCTGGTGGTCTGCATGCTTGCGATCAGCATACAGTTAACTTCTTCCACGTGGTGGGGGTTTCAGCATCTGCATCACAGCTCAAAGGATATGGCTCAGAATATTATCTGAGGAGGAACTAAATATCCTTGATTTTGTTTAATGGCTAAACTGTTATTTTGTATTGCTTGACTGTTTTCCTTTCTTTTTTCATTTTTTCACTTCTCTGATCAAATTTACTTTTTGGAACTCAGGGAAGGCCTGAGGAGGCTAAAGTTTTTCTACAGACAAGAGGCAGGCAGAGGACACAAGGAGGAGGTCTGTTCCAGGAATGTCCTGAAGGGAATAAATAGGTATTTGCTCAGCACTTACAAGGAACAGGTAGCTTTGTTGTCATTACTTCATTTAATCTTCAGGACACTCCTCTTAGTATTCTCATTAGAAAAACAAAGCTTAGGCAGAGAGAATGTTGAATGACTCTTTCAGAGTCACATGAATGGTGAGTGCTTTAGCCAGCTGCAAATGTTGGTCTCAGTGATGTGAAAGCCCCTGTGCTTTTTCGAGATATCAGTTTGTTTGCGATTATGTATTCTTTTTGCATGCTGTAAGGTCAGTCCTATAGATGAGGATCTTTACTGCTTTCAGTCAGGATGCCTCTCCCCTTTCTGGGGCAGCAATGCCACACTGGGATAAGGGCAGTGGAAACACAAGGAAACCTCAGCCTGCCCCTTCTCCTTACCTTGACTTCTTCCATGGAGTTGCTGGCAAAGCTTGGAGCCTCTCAGTTCTGACAGCAGCATTTCTGTTATCACATGTTATCAGCATCAGCTCTCCCTGCGACAGAGTGCTTACTGGAATCTTTCAGAAGCCCACTTATCAAGCATCCCACACCGGAGAGGTCCCAGGTCTCCAGAAACAAGGCCCTTTCCATGAGCCTGACGTGGAATTAACTTCCTGTGGGACCCTGTGGAGACTTGATGAACCAGTCACAATTGGTTCCACATTGCCTTTCCATGAGCTTTATTTTATTTTTTACTCCAAATCTTATGGCTGTTGCATTAGCACCAGCTCCACAAGTTGCTTAGAAACTGCTTTGTGTCAGCAGGCTCATCCAGGTCCCCATGTGCAGGCAGAGTGATAAGCACCACTATTTATTTTTTAAAATACAGACATGCAATTAAGAAAAATGTTCTGATGTCTGTGAAGTCTGGCTGGCAGCAAACAGTCAGTGAGAAAGGCCTCAAGGTGGAACAGAGCTGGGGATTTCAGTGAGCAAATGAACAAATAAGACCCCCCCCATTTACTCCTTTCTCTGTAAACTTAGGGTCAGTGCTAATTTTAGGTGAGCCACTTTTTTGTTTTTTTTTTTCAACCCAGTTCTTCTCTGGCTCTTCCCAGTCTTTCAGAATTAAAGATGTTACTTAAAGGGTAGACACTTCCAACTCCATGTCTTACTATTCTGAACATGACAAAGGAAGAGAAAAGAAGATGCAGATGGCGATGGACATTTGTTGTGCTTGTCAGCCCAGCTCTATGTCCCCTTTTTCTGCTAACGGCACTTTGATTTTTGTATTGAGACACCACTGCTCTTTTATTCAAGACCACAAAGTTTGTGAGGGTAACTCCACCCAGCACCAGGGAGCAGACACAAAACCCAGGTCTGGCCTGGGGTGATGGTTCAGGGCTGGAACATGACCCTGAGAGCATCAGTCCTGGGGCTTTGTTGAAACTCTGGGAAAAGTGGCATTTTCTTTATGCTGGAGTCCTAAGCCCTGTAGGGTAGACACATGGTTCTGCTGGGGGTCACCTTTGTCACTGCATGGAGGAGACATGCTGAGAATGAAGCCAAAATAGAATAAATTTAAGAGATGGAGATCACATTCTTGGAGCCATTAGATCCAGCCTTTTCAGTAAAGGGAGTCCATAAATATCTTCCCTCTTCCTTTGTTTTTGCTCTAGCCGGTTTGACTTGGGCTTTTGTTAGTGGCAACCAAAATAGTCCTAGAAAACAATTGTGCCAGTCCCTCACTCCTGCCATCAAAGATCTGCTTCCCACCTTCTAAATAGAGCCAGGACAAAGGACCTTGCCTTGTGGGGGGTCCCATGAAAATCTTGATACCTATTGGTACAGATATTTCTCTTCCATTGGAACAGTGGGTGAAGGGGAATTGGATGTGTGCTCGACAACCAGGAGCAGAGGAAGAAGTCTTGGAGCTCTGATCTCAGTAGAAATGTGTATTACAGTGCCAGCATGTGGTGGTGGAAGAGAAACATCTGATGTGGGCTCTTGATTCTAGGAACTTTGGTTTTGAGAACGCGATAGCTGCGTGTATAGGTGAAGTTAAAGGCACAGGCCTACAAGGCAGACTTTGTGGGGAGACCTAGATAGTCAGGGTTGCAGGAGTCCATGAGGGATAAAGCGGCTGGTGGAGAGGCAGTCTTCCTAAAGCTGTAGGGTCGGGGGTTAGAGTGGTCAGTGGAGAGAAGGCAGAGAGACAAGGTCAGCAAAACTCTGACAGCCTCCATTTCTGGGTGGGAGGGTCCGCCTGTCGTCCTCCAGCCCCCTCCTTTACACATTGCTTCCCTTTCTCTGTCCCCCCAAACTCTCATGGAGCAGGGGAGGGTATGGCTGTTAGGAGTCCTCCTGTCCACTCCTACACCCCTGGGAGTCCAGCACAAGATGAGTGGGCTTTGAATTACATCAGGGCGGAAGTAGGTTAGACCGAAGGAAGAACCAAGCAGGACTCCTTGAAGGGCCCATATTGGTTGCCATGGCAACATGCTGACTCTTTCCCTGGAGGAATTTTAAAATAGGTCATGTGTTCCTTTTTATGGAGGTTGGGAGTCCTGCCAGGAACGATGATGGGACCTGCAAAGGACTCAGCATGAGAGGTCAAATTCTGTCAAATCACAGATTTTACTTATAGAAATCTGTACAAAAGGACAACTCTCTTTTATCGGCAGGGCTGCTCTCATGGGCGACCTGTTTGCACAGCTTGGGCAAATGTGCTCATCCAAGGAGCCTGTGTGATTATGGTTTCTTGACATGCCTTCTCTGGGGGCTGAAGCTCCTGCGTGTCACCTGGGTGTATCCACCCTTCCTTCACTTTGTGGCTTTCCTTCCAATACTTGCGTGGGGTCCCTTCAAGCATCACTCCTTAGAGCTTTGGATCCAGGTTGGACTCTCCGATCTGCCTGTTAGTAACCAGGAGTTGCAGTCAGACTACTGAAATGTTTGGAGCCTTGGTTCTTAATCTATAAAAATTAGGGATCAAGTCACTTAACTGGACACACCGGGCAGAGGAGGAAATGAAACAGGGCCAAGAAATGACCTAGCCCTGTATATGGCTCAGAGCAGACATGCAGGCAGCATCAGTTTCCTTTTTAAATTGGGTTTTCATCTCTTTTAGCAGAAATTAATAAATTTAGGGCAGTCACACCTCTTGAGAATCTCGTCCCAACTCAGTGTCCCTTAGGCAGATATGCCTTCCTAGAAGCCCCACCTCAGGCAAATCTCACCTCATGCTCTCTTTTTATTCTTCTTTCTAATTTGCACTTACATGTTTATTATCATTTGCTGAATGTCTGCCTCTGTGGTAAGAATGGGAAGGCAGGGACCTTGTCTGCTATGTTCTCCACTGTATCCCCAGTGCCTGGCACATGGTAAAGGTTCAGTAAATGTTTGTTGAATGAACAAATGAATAATCAGAAACCTCGCTTGGTAGTTGCATATGTCTTTGCTTAATAAGACACCGGGGAAATGAAGACATGGCTCTAATAAATGTAATTTCTCTGGGAGGAAAAATCTTTACAAACATAAGCCCATGTGATGTATAGAAATAATTAAATGGTCCTTTGGTGGTGGAAAAGTGAGTAACTCCTAGAGTTACATGGTCTGGTTGAATTTTGCTTTTGTCTGCTCTGGTTTAATGCAGCAGCCTTCATCATCTGCATCTGTTGCTTCCACCTGCTGAATTCCATGGACTAGATCACATCTGTGTCGCTTTAGGTTCTTGGCAGGAGTATTTTGGCTCAAAATAGATCCCTAATTGTTTGCCCCTCAAATACCTGTCAATGTGTTTCTTTCTTTCTTCCTACAGGCTATGGGTAGGGTTGTCCCTGTGCCATCTTGCTTATGCTTCCTCTGGGCTGGGCACAGTAATAGCTGCCTCACAGCCTCAGTGCATCCATGTGTATGCCCAGGATTGTAAGCATGTGTGAAGGCATTGAGGAGACATGGCTAGGAGGGGCATCCCCTGGGGTAATAAAGAAGCTACTCAGTGGAAATAAGGGATGGAAGTGGAGTCACCTCGTTCCTGTGGCACTCTTTTCATCATTCCAACTGGAGATAAGCTTCATCTCCACAAGCCACATCAAAGTCCCCTTTATATCAGCAGTACTGTCATAGTGGTTTCTGGGAAAGGTTTTCTGGGTAAATGATGCCTAGTAACTCTCCCAGAATTCCTTCTGCAGTGGAGAAAGAGATGGTGTTAGAGATGAGTAACTGGCTGCTCTTCCCTTCCACAGAAGATGTCGCACTGGAGAGTTGCCCAGCTAGAGACAGCATTTCTCAACCTGCCTTGTACTTGCTTGTAATCACGTGACTTCTTCTCACCAATAGAACATGAGAGGAAGTGATGTGTATTGCTACTGGGCCAAGAATTTTCATAAAAGAAACTTGGTTGCCTTCTCTGCACTAGTTTATTTCTGCCAGTTGGATATGAGTATATCAGGAAATGGGCAGGGGGGTGGAAACCAGAGGGGAAGTTGCTGGTGTCTGAATGACCCTGTTGGAGGGGAGCCGCCTGCAGACTTGAACACCTGCCCAGGTACGTGAGCAAGACATAAACTTTTACCATGTTGAAACATTACGTGTGTGGATCTCTTTATCATAGCAGCTTGGTCTACAGTGAATAATACAGAATACTCCCAGTCTGAGCCAATGGAGTGAGTGGCAGGGCAGAGAAAATGGTTTTTATTAGCTTCCTGTATCTTCTTCTAGAGTTTAATATAAATATAATTTTTTAATTTTTTCTTTTTTTTCTTTCTTTCTTTTTTGGGCCACACCCACAGCATATGGAAGTTCCCAGGCTAGGGGTCGAATCAGAGATGTAGTTGCCAGCCTATGCCACAGTCACAGCAATGCTGGATCTGAGCCGCATCTGCGACCTACCCCACAGCTCACGGCAATGCCAGATCCTTAACCTACTGAGTGGGGCCAGGGATAGAACCTGTGTCCTCATGGATACTAGTCCAGTTTTTTTAACCACTGAGCCATGATGGGAACTCCTAGATATAATTTTATTTGTATTCACACAATATATAAAAATACATATATTTAAATGCAAATGTAAGCATATGTATATGCAGCCTGCTACATTTTATATTTTTATTTGACAGTAAACCTTAGACAGCTTTCCATATCCATATACATCAGTACATGGCTTCTTCATCTTTTTTCTCAGCTATGTAGTATTCCATTAAATGGTGTTACCATAATTTAACCGGTTGCTTCTTGATGGATGCTTGAGTTGTCTCCACTCTTGTTGTTACAGACAGTGCAGCAAAGAATAATCTTTTTATGTGTGTAGGAATATCAGTAGGACACATTTCTGAAATGGGATTATTTTGTCAAGGGGTAAATGCATTTACAGTTTTCATGGGTGTCTGCTCCTGGTCTTTGCATCTTCTTTCTTGGGAGGGTCCAGGACACATTCAGACTAGTACTTGGAAATTCATTTCTCTAGAGCCTCCTGCTACCAGTAAAAGAATTCACTTGAACAGAGAGCATGTGACCAGAGCTCAATCTTGGTGCAGTATCTTAGAACACCCCAAAGTAGGTGTTACCATATTTCTGGATTTCTTAAGTCTTGCCAGCCAGAGGTGGTGCATCTGCTCTCTTCTTTTGAGCATGGTGCTCATGAGAGCTTTGAAATCTGAATTGTCCTTCCCCATCTGTCAGAGGCTCTTTGACTGCCACAGGTTGGTGGTGACACCCAAGGGAAGTGATGTATGACAGAACTGCAGAAACTGTGTGGTTCAGAACTGGGGCCCTGGACTCAGACCATTTGGGTTTGGATTTCTGGCTTCATCTTTTCTTAACTTTATGACCTTGGGCAAGTGTTTAACCCCTTGGAAAGACCTTAGTTTCCTCAGCTGTAACATGGAAACATGATAACAGAGTTGTGAGGATCATAGAAGATAATGTAGATGAAACATTTAGCACATTGAATGGTACAAAGTACTCATGGTAAACATAAGTGTTAAATGATCTGTTTGAGTCAGCAAGTGTTATTTGTTCTTTTAATTGACATTACACCAATTCTTAATGGATGCTTGAGTTGCCTTTACTCAAACTTTGGTTGAATGATGCAGACTTTGGTTAAATGGTGTTTATAAGACACCTATAAGTTCCTAGTTTTTGTCACATTCACTCCTCTGATCAACTCTTATTTTTAAATTTTTTTATTTTCTTAATTTTTTATTGTCTTTTTGCCGTTTCTTGTGCTGCTCCCACGGCATATGGAGGTTCCCAGGCTAGGGGTCTAATCGGAGCTGTAGCCACCGGCCTACGCCAGAGCCACAGCAACGTGGGATCGAGCCGTGTCTGCAACCTACACCACAGCTCATGGGAAAGCCGGATCCTTAACCCACTGAGCCAAGTTAAGGCCAGGGACCGAACCTGCAACCTCATGGTTCCTAGTCGGATTCGTTAACCACTGCGCCATGATGGGAACTCCATGATCAACTCTTCTTGGTAACAGACTGATCTAGGGAAGTGTTGGTATATTTCAAGTGAAGGTTTTTGGTTTAAAGATCATCAGCTCAAACATGAAATAAACTCATAACCCAAAAAGATGGTAAATTCATAAATGCTTCTTCCCTCTTTTAAGCTGTTTTTCAATTTGTCCAAACCAAGTGACATTTATGTTGTGTCAGTGTAGCACAGAGGAAAATGGAGAGCAAAACAGCTTTTAGCATACCTGCTGCTTTAGGTTGATAGACTTTATAGACTGGCATTCATGATGGATAATCTAACTCCTGTTATGGTTCTGTGGCCATGTTATTTTTACAGAGTAGCTATAATATTAGGTTCTAATCAAAGATCATATTTTTATCCTGATAATTTAACAGTGTGCTTGAGGTATAGTATTGCTCAATGGGCATTTATCAAATGTATAAATGAATGAATGAATACATGAGCCAGTGGAGAAAGACCATTGGTGAGTAAGATATAGAATGCATAAGTACATTCATGCTTTTGGAGAGTTTCATTTTTCATTCTGCTGTTGTCTCTCCTTCATGGGTCATCATTTCCTCTGAGCAAGAGTTGTTGTTGTTGTTGTTGTTTTATGGCCTCACCCATGGCATATGGAAAGACAAGTTCCTGGGTCAGGGATTGAATCTGAGCTGCAGCTGCAGCCAACGCTGCACCTGTGGCAATGCCAGATCCTTTAACCCACTGTGCCAGGCCAGGAATTGAACCCACACCTCTGCAGCAACCTGAGCTGATACATTTGGATTCTTAACTCACTGTGCCACAGTAGGAACTCCAAGAGTCATTTTTATTCAATAACCACTGTGTAGTGAGTGCTTACTTTGTGAAGACCTGTGCTGGGGGCTGGTGGGCATATAGGGGTCATTGGTTCTCTATGTCATTGATTAAATTTAGATTAGAGAACTTTTTCACCTGGTAGGGATTGAGATGTTCTAAATTGTTAGACTCTAATGACTTTGCACCAGAATCCTTACTGACTTTAGAAAATGAAGCTTTGAATATTTTCTGCCTGTTATGATTCTGGTAGGAGAATCGCCACCAAAGAGAAATGAGAATGAAACACAGGAAGTCTGACCAATAATGCAGGTCTGAGTCTGACCTTGAGCATCCCAGTGCTGTCAGACATTCCACATCACAGGTGAGGAGGGGCCAGGAGGGGAGTCTGTGAACATGCCTGGCGCTCCAAGGACTCCCCCAGTTCCAGTGGCCTCTGCCCTGACGCTAAGCCCTAGCCCCACTTCCTGCTATTACGCTGTCAACAGCTAAATGCAGCCCAGCTCAATCCTTTTGAAGGCAGTGACCTACTCACCTTTGCAAAGAAGACATGAGTGTGTTCTCAGCTTCCAACTGCTTTCCGCCCTTGGCCACCCAGCAGGACGTGGCAAATTGGATCTGAGCACACATGTTGTAGCGTGACCTACTGTAACCGTAGCCTGAAGTGGCCTTCCTAGTCCATAACTATGATGCTTTTGGTTTAAATACCATTTGTAAGGATTGATTCTCTTTTACTTTTATTATTTATTTGTTTATTCTTATTATTCTTAGGCCAGAAAATGTGTAAAACTAAATTATTTGATCGGTAAAAATCCTGATTTAGGGTAAAGATGAACAATTAAAGACTACCCCACCCCACTGCCTTGAGAAGTGGGCACTTTTTCATAAGAGTAGGGAAAAAAACAGGTGGAAGGTTGTGGAGAATTTTACCAACACCCACACACAGATGTCCCATTGGCACAGGGAAGTGAACAGCCATCTCGTACTGAGAATTACCTGTGCCAGCCACTGTGCTGTGTACTTTATCTCTGTAAACTTAGTTCTTACAATAGCCTTCAAATAAAGGGCCATTTTCTCTTTTTTATAGATGAGGAAACCAAGGCTCAGAGACACTGACTCATAACAGGCCACCCCAGTGAGCAATGAGGGGGTATTTATTCCTTCATGGGGTCTATCATCCAAAGCAGATCTTGAAGACTGTGGGCCAGATCTGGCTTTGCTTGGTATACAGTGTTTAAAAATAACCCAAGTTAAGCTGCTACAGTCAAAAGCTAGGAAATTTTACATAAAAATCTAGGCTTTAGGTTTCTCTTGAAGAACACCTGGCTATGGTGAACTGCATACCTATATGATAGAATTGGCTGAGTGGAAGGTTCCAGGTGGGGGGAACCTTCCTGGGGTCACCACATCCCTTATTTGCCCCACTGTATTCATTTATATCCCACTGGGACCCTCACCCATTAGAGTTTGATGTCCTTGTTCTAGGTTTCTCTGTGGGTAATGGTGAGGAGTGTTGTATGGGGTAGGAATAGTGGAGGAGAAGGTAGCTGTGTGGGGGATGAAAGGTAACGAGGCAGAAGACATATTCTGCAATATTCTGGAGCCAGCTCAACAGTTTTAATAAGCTGAGTTAACCGTTTTGAGTTTGGGTGGCTTGAGATCAGATGAAAGAGATGTACTAGTTGATCTCTGAATTTCCATCTAATTATGAGCCTCTCTTTTTTTTTTTTTTTCTTTTTGCTATTTCTTTGGGCCGCTCCCGCGGCATATGGAGGTTCCTAGGCTAGGGGTCGAATCGGAGCTGTAGCCACTGGCCTATGCCAGAGCCACAGCAACGCTGGATCCGAGCCGCGTCTGCAACCTACACCACAGCTCACAGCAACGCCGGATCGTTAACCCACTGAGCAAGGGCAGGGACCGAACCCGCAATCTCATGGTTCCTAGTCGGATTCGTTAACCACTGCGCCACGACGGGAACTCCAAATTATGGGCTTCTCTTTTGGTTTTGCCTCTTCTATAAAACCATTTACTTTCCTTACTGCGAGTGAGTTTGTCTTAATTCCCTAATTTCAAGTGCAAGAGGGAACAAATTCAAGGATTTTGAAGGAATAATTTCCCTTTGAGCCAGTTTGTTTAATATCTTGAGGCCCTGTTGACTCATTGGGTCACATTAGAAAATGAACAGCCTGCTTAGAATTTGCTGCTGTGATAAGGGTTTGAGATGCTCAGATGTTAGAACACTTGTGCACATCCAGTGAGTAGATGCACCTTACGATTCCAGCGTGTTCCTCCTGCAACATGGTGGCAAGAACTTTGTACAACACACTGTCTATCCTCTTCCTTTCTCACAGACTCCTGATTCTGCCATCTTCCGATTGCTGTTAAAGAATCAGTCCATCTTTTGATCCTTGTACCATGCCAAAAGAGCATACTTGTGGAGCACTTTGCTGAAAAGGAAGCCTTCTGTGCTTATTAGGTATTAGGGAGGCCATGGCAAAAATTTTGATGTATGGCTGTATAACACCTGATATAATAGGTGCATATAGTGGTTGCTGAATTCATGAGCTTGAACATTTTATTTTTAAGTACAGTTAATTTACACGTTGTGCCAATTTCTGCTGTATAGCAAAGTAACGCAGTCATGCATAAATATACATTGTTTTCCTCATGTTATCTTCCATCACATTCTATCTCAAGAGATTGGATATAGTTCCCTGTGCTGTACAGTAGAACATGAGCTTGAACATTTTAGACATGTTTTTCAACTAACCCCCCTCAGTTATTAATGTGCATTATTTTTATATCAGTTCTCTACTTCCAGTGCTCATCCTGAGCTGTCTGGCTGATTTTTTTTTCTTTTCCCCAGTCTAATCATGGATCTTTACCTTCACTCATATTAATCTTTTTCATGTTATTAGGGTTCTTTGGCTACAGATTCTTTCACTTTACTCCTGCTCTTTACATTCTCCTGTTTCCCTTAGGACATCACCTCTGTCCTTATTTCAGATATTGGCACAGTTCTTAACCAGGAATGAAGAATCTTGGCAAGGTGTTCCCTGCTGGTCTAGTGATTAGGATTCAACACTTTCACTGCTGTGGCCTGTGTTCAGTCCCTGGTCGGGGAGCTGAGATCCTATGTCAAGACATTGAACTTTGCAGCACCTCCCCCCACCCTACCCTCCCAAAATATCAGCAGGCTATCACATGACCTGTGCTGCTACTTCCTTTGATCTTGGAGTTGTTGGATAGCAAGGGACAGAAAACTGCTCAATCTAGTTTATGAAAAGGAGATTTTATTTTAAGCACTCTGGGAAATTTTACACACTCTGATTTCTCTCTACCATTTGGGTCCTCAAGGTTTCCAGTTTTTCTATGGAAGCTGCTACAGTTGCCAGCTGTGCAGACTTGGAGTTCTGCCCATTCACTGAGGTTTACAGCATCATGGCTGCCCTCAAGAGGTTCCCTCAGACCCCAGGATCACTTGGCCTTCTAGCTCAGCTGCCTATGTTCATATATCCTTGGGATTTAACCCAGTTTAGTACAAGCATCCACATCTGTTTCAGCCATCTGTGGCCAAAAGCACAATCATACAGTGGGGCTGCCTATTCAAGATTGTGCATGGGAGAGTTTCTCCAAGTTGGAGTGTAATAGAGAAGGAAATGATTGCACTTATCTAGGTTTCCTCCCAAGGCCAAAAATTGCCTCCATAGTCAAGAGGCATCAATATTTCAAGGCCTCACAACCGTCTACGTGGGCCTGCTATCTGGTTCCACAGAAGATAGAACTTTGTTCATTCAAATATCTTTTATTGGGAAGGCATTTGTTTGTTCATTACTGGGGAAAGTCAACAATTTCCTATTGCCCCATTATGATTTAATTAGAATATTAATCAGCTATGCTCTGTACAATTTTGGCTTAAAAATCACCATGCAATATACTAAAATTCCAAGGAACAGAGCCAATTTAATTTGTATTAGATTTTTGCCCCAGGTTAGCACTAGGGACTTCTTATTGCATGTCTCATGCAGCTATTATTATTATAAATATGCATATTGTGCAAATTAAAATCATATTTTATTCAGGGAAAATCCTCTCTGTTTGCTCCAGTCCTACTGACTATGTCTCTGTTCCTGAGGGAATTCAGTACTTGTGATGCCTATTATGGTAGCTCTAGCAAGGATCTGTCCCTGGACCAGTCAGCCACTTACCACTTCTGAAAGGATAGAGGTTACTCCCTTGCAACAAGGGCTGCACTGAGGACTTAGAGGAGGAATAGATGATGGCCATTGCTTCTCCCTGAGTTTCTGGTGATCTGTCAACAGCACAAGTGCAGCTAAGGTGCCAAGATCTATCAGGGAGTCTGAAGGGTCAAGTGTCCTCTGACCATTCAGTCCAGACATGGACTCTGACTAAGGACAAATTAACTTCATCCAGAAAAACCCTGTGGCAGATTTACTGGAGGGAGAGGCTGTGTAACTCAACTCCTCCTGGCCTCAGTTTCTTCTATGTAAAAATGAGAAGACATTTATTTAGGCTGGGCTCATTTCCAACTCCGCCATTCCAGCTATAGCCCTTGGGCCAACCCCTCCCTGGCTCTGAACCTCACACCCTCTCACTGGGTTCTGAGCAGCAAGTGGGAAGATGTAATGAAAAGAGCACATGGAAGTTACATACAAAAAGCCATGTGGGGGTGATTGTTCCAGAACTTTGATTCAGACCCCTTCCAATCTCCATATTTTTGGTATCATCATTTAGTGGTTCTAGACTATAGCTCTGGAGCCAGACAGCTGTGTTGAATCTCAGCTCTAATAATTACTAAGAGTAGGAATAAGGTGTTTCCTGACCTGGGTTCTGGTTTCACAGGTATAGTCAGTGTGCAAAAACTCATGGATCTGTGCCCTAAAGATGTGTGCCCTTTCTCCATCTGTGTTACATCCTCAGAACAGTATCTTATTTTGTTATCTTTAATAATTTTGATGTATAGTACAAACAATCAAAACATGTGAAGAAATTTTTTTGGCATCCCTAGAGTGTTAAAATAAAATCTATAAAAATTGATATTTATAATTTTTTTAACAGGTACCATCAGGACTCAGCAAATACTAAATTTGATTTATTTTGAGGGACATTACAATAGAATCAAAATTGTGGAAACACTTGATAGGGCTCTCTCCCTTGAATACAATATACACAAAGTGGACCATGTCAAGAAACCATTCCCTTGCCTCGTCACTTCTCACCTCCTGTATTTTTTAGCACTGAAAGGTCTGAAGAACAAAAAAGCTAAACTATGTCCCAGAAGTAGCTCATGAACCTTTTGCACAAACAAAAATAGTTTTTTCAAATATAATTCTCTAGCTTCACTCATTCACATTTTTTTTGCAAATGTGATCATTATACTCTCTCATCTTTACACATTTAAAATATACATGAAATTATAGCTATATACAAGAATTGGATAACCATACACATTATGTGTAATTATATGACTTATAGCAAAAATCTTTTATATCAGCACATAAAAATTCTATTCTTTTTAAAGTTTTAGTGGAATATTACACTATGGTTATACGCTATTAATCCGGTATTGATGGGCAGGTTACTGCAAATGTATATAACCTATTGCAATAAGCAGTCTTATGCGGCTTTGCACTTTTTTGTTCTGGTGAAATTGTTCCCTAAAACTGGAGTTTTCAGGTTAAAGTGCCCAAATATTTTAAGTGTTGGTAGGTATTATCTACTTGCCTTCAAAAATCTATCAAATTACACTTCATGAGGAGCATATAAGAATTTTTTTTTGACCTTTTGCCATTTCTTGGGCCACTCCCATGGCATATGGAGGTTCCCAGGTTAGGGGTCTACTCCGAGCTGTAGCCACTGGCCAATGCTAGAGCCACAGCAACACGGGATCCGAGCTGCGTCTGCAACCTACACCACAGCTCACAGCAACGCCGGATCCTTAACCCACTGAGCAAGGCCAGGGATCGAACCCGCAACCTCATTGTTCCTTGTCAGATTCGTTAACCACTGAGCCACAACGGGAACTCCAAGAATGTTTTCTTCTTCATATACTCACCAGAGATTGGAATTATCAAGCTCTGCTAATGAGCTATCTAAAATGAGTAATTGCAGCATTTTTGGTTCTCCTCTTGTAAAATACTAAAATTCTAGTCTTGTTAAATAGCTTTTTGGATTTTTGCTTGGATATCAAGTAGCTTTACAAATATAAATCAACAGAATTTTTTGAGACTTGATTAAACTCCATTCTAAATATATCTGATTCTGTTAGGTTTTTAGTTCTATAATATTATCACTTTTATCACCCGTTAATTTAATTCAGCTGATTTTCAAGATCCATTATTATAATTTATTTTTTTAACTCAGTAAATTTTATTACATTTATAGTTATACAATGATCATCACAACCCAATTTTATAGTATTTCCATCCCAAACCCCCAGCCCATCTCCCCACCCCCAACCTGTCTCTTTTGGAAACCTTAAGTTTTTCAAAGTCTGTGAGTCAGTCTCTTTTCTGGAAAGAAGTTCATTGTGTCCTTTTTTTTAGATTCCATGTGTAAATGATAGCATATGATGTTGGTGTCTCACTGTCTTACTTTACCTAGCATGATAATTTCTAGGTCCATCCATATTGCTGCAAATGCCTTTATTTATTTCTATTTAATGGCTGAGTAATGTTCCATTGTGTATATGTACCACATCTTCCTTATCCACTCCTCTGTTGGTGGGCATTTAGGTTGCTTCCCATGTCTTCTTTCCCATTGTATATAGTGCTGCAGTGAACATTGGAGAACATGTATCTTTTCGAGTTATGGTTTTCTCTGGATAGATGCCCAGGAGTGGGATTGCTGGATCAAACAATAACTCTATGTTGTGTTTTCTGAGGAATCTCCATATATCAAAATGACTCTACTACCCAAGGCAATCTACAGATTTGACACAATCCCTACCAAATTACCAAGGACATTTTTCACAGAACTCGGACAAAATATTTTAAAGTTTGTTTGGAAGCACAAAAGACCCAGAATAGCCAAAGTTGTCCTGAAAAAGAAAAATGGAGCTGGAGGAATCAAACTCCCTGACTTCAGGCTCTACTACAAAGCAATAATCATCAAAACCATATGGTACTGGCACAAAGACAGAAATAGAGATCCGTGGAATAGGATAGAAAGCCCAGAATTAAACCCACACACCTATAGTCAACTAATAGATGACAAAAGAGGCAAGAATACACAGTGGAGAAAAGACAGCCCTTTGAATAAGTGGTGCTGGGAAACCTGGATAGCCACATGGAAAAGAATGAAATTAGAACACTTCTAACACCATACACAAAAATAAACTCAAAATGGATTAAAGACCTAGACATAAGACCAGATACTATAAAACTCTTAGAGGAAAACATAGGCCAAACACTCTCTGACATAAAAGACAGAAACATCTTCTCAGATCCTCCTCTTAGAGTAATGACAGTAAAAACAAAAATAAATAAGTGGGACTTAATTAAACTTAAAAGTCTCTGCACAGCAAAGGAAACCCTAAACAAAATGAGAAGACAACCCACAGAATGGGAGAAAGTCTTTGCAAATGAATCAACTGACAAGGGCTTAATCTCCAAAATTTATAAACACTTTCTGCAGCTCCATACCAAACAAACAAACAACCCCATCAAAAAATGAGCAGAAGATCTAAACAGACAATTCTCCAAAGAAGACATACAGATGGCCAACATCACTAATGAAAAGATGTTCAACATCACTGATTATTTGACAAATGCAAATCAAAACTATTATGAGGTACCTACTACATGGGCCAGAATGTCCATCATCAAAAAGTCTACAAACAATAATTGCTGGAGATGTTGTGGAGAAACGGGAACCCTCTTACACTTTGGTGGGAATGAAAATTGGTGTTACTACTGTGGAAAACAGTATGGAGGTATCCTGTGACTTTGCCAAATTCATTGATCAGCTCTAACAGTTTTCTGGTAGAGTCTTTAGGATTCTCTAGGTATAGTATCATGTCATCTGCAAATAGTGATAGTTTTACTTCTTCCTGTCCATTTTGGATTCCTTTTATTTCTTTTTCTTTTCTGATTGCTGTGGCTAGGACTTTCAAAACTGTTGAATAGTAGTGGCAAGAGTGGACAAACTTGTCTTGTTCCTGATCTCAGTGGGAATTCTTTCAGCTTTTCACCATTGAGAATGCTGTTAGCTGTGGGTTTGTCATATATGGCCTTTATTATGTTGAGGTGGGTTCCCTCTATGCCCACTTTCTAGAAGGTTTTTTTTTCTTTTCAGAAATGGGTGTTGGATTTGTCAAAGGCTTTTTCTGCATCTAATGAGAGGATCATATGGTTTTTATCCTTCAGTTTGTTAATGTGTTGTACCACACTGATTGATTTGTGGATATTGAAGAACCCTTGCATCCCTGGGATAAGTTCCACTTGATCATGATGTACACTCTTTTTAATGTATTGTTGGATGTGGTTTGCTAGTATTTTGCTGAAGATTTTTGCATCTATGTTCATCAGTGAAATTGGCCTGTAATTTTACTTTTTTGCATAGTATTTTTGTCTGATTTTGGTATCAGGGTGATGGTGGCCTCATAGAAGGAGTTTGGGAGTATCCCTTCCTCTACAGTTTTTTGGAATAGTTTCAGAAGGATAGGTGTTAGCTCTTCTCTAAATGTTTGATAGAATATGCCTCTGAAGCCATCTGGTCCTGGACTTTTGTTTGTTGGAAGTTTTTAAATCACAGTTTCAATTTCAGTACTTGTGATGGGTCCATTCATCTTTTCTATTTCATCTTGGTTTAGTCTTGTAAGATTGTACTTTTCTCAGAATTTGTCCATTTCTTCTAGGTTTTCGGTTTTATTGGAGTATAGTTGCATATAGTAGTCTTTTATAATCCTTTGTGTTTCTGTGATGCCCATTGTTACTTCTCCATTTTCATTTCTAATTTGATTGATTTGAGTTCTCTCTTTTTCTTGATGAGTCTGCCTAAGGATTTATCAATTTTGTTGATCTTTTCAAAGAACCAGCTTTTCATTTCATTGATCTTTTCTATGGTTTTCTTTGCTTCTATTTCATTGATTTCTGCTCTGATCTTTATGATTTCTTTCAATCTGCTAATTTTAGGTCTTGTCTGTTCTCTCTCTAGCTGCTTTAGATGTAAAGTTAGGTTGTTTATTTGAGCTTTTTCTTGTTTCCTGAGGTGGGCTTGTATTGCTATAAACTTTCCTCTTAGAACGGCTTTTGCTGTATCCCATAGGTTTTGGAGTGTTGTGTCTTTGTTGTCATTTGCTTCTAAGTATTCTTCAATTTCCTCTTTGATTTCTTCAGTGATCCATTGGTTATTTAGTAGCATGTTGTTTAGTCTCCACGTGTTTGTGTTTTTTGCAGTTTTTTTCTTGTTGGTGATTTCCAGTTATATAGCGTTGTGGTCGGAAAAGATGCTTGATATGATTTCAATTTCCTTAAAGTTACCGAGGTTGGATTTGTAGCCCAGGATATGATCAATCTTAGAGAATGTTCCATGTACACTTGAGAAGAATGTGTATTCTGTTGCTTTTGGATGGAATGTCCTATAAATATCTATGAAGTCCATCTGGTTTAATGCTTCATTTAGCGCCTGTGTTTCCTTATTGATTTTCTGTCTGGATGATCTGTCCATTGCTGTAAGTGGGGTGTTAAAGTCCCCTACTATGATTGTGTTATTGTTGATTTGTCCTTTTAAGGTTGTTAGCAGTTGCCTTATACATTGTGGTGAAGCTATGTTGGGTGCATAGATATTTAAAATTGTTATATCTTCTTCTTGGATTGATCCTTTGATCATTATGTAATGACCTTCTTTGTCCCTTAAAATATTCATTTTAAAGTCTGTTTTGTCTGATATGAGTATTGCTACTCCAGCTTTCTTTTGATCCCTGTTTGCATGGAATATTTTCTTCCATCCTCTCTCTTTGAATTTGTATGTGTCCTTAGAAGTGAAGTGGGTCTCTTGAAGACAGCATATATATGGATCTTGTTTTTGTATCCATTCAGCCCATCTATGTCTTTTGGTTGGGGCATTTAGTCCATTTACATTGAAGGTAATTATTGATATGTATGTTCACATTGCTATTTTATTAACTGTTTCAGGTTTGTTTTTGTTGTTTTTTTTTTCCTTCCCTTCTTCTCCTGTTCACTTCTCTTGTGTTTTGATGACTATCTTTAGTGTTGTATTTGAGATGATCTTTCTTACTTGCATGTATATCTGTTGTAGATTTTTTGTTTGCAGTTGCCCTGAAGTTTTGATATAGGAGTCTCTCTATATATACGAGATTGTTTTAAGTTGTTGGTCTCTTAATTGCAAGTGCATCTCCAGGGTTCTGCATTTGTACCCTTCTTTTCTCATGATTTCTGATTTTGGTAGCTTATTTGTGTGTGGATGATTTCCTACATTTTCTGTATATATGCCTTTACTGCCATTTTCTGTATATATAAGCCTTGTCATTTGCAACAGTTTTGTTTCTAGTTGTGGCCTTTTTTTTCCACCTAAAGAAGTTCCTTTAGTATTTGTTGTAAAGCTGGTTTAGTGGTTTTGAATTCTCTTAGCTTTTACTTTTCTGAAAAGCTTTTGATTTCTCCTTCAAATCTGAATGAGAGACTTGCTGGTTAGAGTAATCTTAGTTGGAGGTTTTTCTTCCTTTCTTCACTCTAGGTATATCATGCCACTTCCTTCTGGCTGCAGAGTTTCTGCTGCAAAATCTACTGATATCCTTATCAGGGTTCCCTTGTATGTCATTTGTTTTCTATTGTTCTTTTCAATATTTTCTCTTTAGTTTTGATCAGTTTGATTAATATGTGTCTTGGGGTATTCCTCCCTGGGTTTATTTTATATGGTATTCATTATGCTTCCTGGATTTTCATGAGTGATTCCTTTCCCATGTTAGGCAAGTTTTTAGCTGTTACCTCTTCAATTATTTTTTCTGGTCCTTTCTCTCTCTCTTCTCCTTCTGGCACCCCTATAATATGGATGTTGGTGCGTTTAATGTTGTCCCAGAGTCTATTAGACTGTCTTCATTTCTTTTAAGTCTTTTTTCTCTTTTCTGTTCCACTTCAGTGATTTCTGCTAGTCTGTCCTCCACCTTGCTGATTTGCTTTTCTGCCTTCTGTATACTGCTGTTGGTTTCTTCTAATGAATTTTTTTTTTTTGGTCTTTTTGACATTTCTTGGGCCGCTCTCGTGGCATATGGAGATTCCCAGGCTAGGGATCGAATCGGAGCTGTAGCCACCAGCCTACGCCAGAACCACAGCAACACGGGATCCGAGCCGCGTCTGCAACCTACACCACAGCTCACAGCAACGCCGGATCGTTAACCCACTGAGCAAGGCCAGGGATTGAACCCGCAACCTCATGGTTCCTAGTCGGATTCGTTAACCACTGCGCCACGGCGGAAACTCCATAATGAATTTTTTATTTCAGTTACTGTATTTTGCATCTCTGCTTTCTTAATCCTTAAATCTTGCATTTATTTACTCAGTGTTCCTTATAATTTACCAATTCTTGCCTCCAGTTTATTTCCAATGTCTTGAATCTTCACTATCTTTAGTCTAAGGTCTTTTTCGTGGAGGTTGATTATCTCCAGATCACTTAGCTATTTTTCTGTATTTTTTTTCTTGCTCCCTTATCTGAGTCATAATTCCCTGCCATTTCATTTTGTATAGATTTTTGGTGTCATCTTCTTTTTGCAGACAATAGAGTTGTAGTAGGCCAAAGTTGTAGTAGGCTTCCTGATGGGAGGGACTGGTGCCTGACCACTGGTAGGTAGAGCTGATTCTTATCTCTCTTGTGGGTGTGGCTTTGTCTATGGGTGAGATTAGAGGTGACTGTGTGCCTGGGGGGTGTTTAGGCAGCCTGTTTGCTGATGGGTGGGACAGTGATCCCACCTGGATTATTGTTTGGCCTGGAGCTTCTCAGCACTGATGGGTGGGGCCAGATTTTTCCAGAATGGCCACCTCTAGAGGAACACATGCTGATGATTATTCCCAAGAACTTTGCCTCCAGTGTACTTCCCCAACAATGTGCCATAGTTACCCCCTCTTTTCCCAGGAGATCCTCCAAGAACTGCAGTCAGGTCTGACCCAGATTCCTATGGAGTCTCTGCTTTTTCCTGGGACCCTGTGTGTGCCTTTCAAGAGTGGAGTCTCTCTTTCTCCTAGTCCCATGGAGCTCCTTTACACAAACCCCACTGGCCTTAATTGTCAAATGCTCTGGGAATTCCTTCTCCTAATGCCAGGTCCCCAGGAACAGGGACCTCACATGGGGCTCAGAACTCTCACTCCTGTAGGTGAGCATGTGTGATACAATTACTTTCCAGTCTGGGCTGCCCACCCAGCAGGTATGGGGTTGCTTATATTGTGTAATCTCCCCTCCTACTATCTTGATGTGGCCTCCTCTTTGTCTTCTGGAGTAGGATATATTTTTTTGTTGGTTTGCAGTCTATTTGGTTGAAGGTAGTTTAGCAGTTGGTTGTAATTTTGTTGCTTTTATGAGAGAAGGTGAGTGCCAGGCCTTCTACTCTGCCGTCTTAATCCCATCTCCCTTCTCTCTCTCAACAGTGTCCTATTTTTATTAGTGCCTGGAAGTTAGAAAATTCCTGGGAAAACTGCAGACCTTTAAAGGCTGTGGAATTGTCAGTGTCCAAGCCAGAACCTCAAGGGATAAAGGACTTTCCAATTTGTGGAGATTATAGGCAGAATAAGTAGAAAATCACACTAAGGTATAGATATGATATGATTAGAGGACGGGCCTGCAATAGGAAGGCCCAGAAAAGAGGATCAAGAGACCAGGATATGGTGGGACTCTCTTCAGCTGGGTGAAAGAGCTGGGGCTGTGGGTTCCCCTCCTCCACCCTCAGGAACCCTTTGTAATTTTACTAATGATCTGTGACATAGGCTTAGAACTCTGTTGACTAAGCACACATCTCAGTGTGCTTTGCCTGAGGCAGCTGTGGGCTTTAGCTGATGGACAACCATCTCCCTCTTCTGAGGAAACTTAGTGAGACAATGGGCTTTGATTTTATTTTTTATTTCTTTTATGAGGTTGGGCTCCTCCTTCTATCATTTTTATTCCTATAGGGGAGCGAATTGCCAGCAGTCTTCAGGAAAAGGAGACATCAACTAGGTAAGGACATGGAGACCCAGACCCAGTGTGATTGGCTTTTGATTTTCCCATTCCTCTTCCACCTTTGTAAATTAATTCTTTTTGCACTGAGAGACATCTCACATCTGCACATGTAGAAGAGAATAAAACTATCATGTGGAAAGGGTTTAGAATGGAGACTAGTGTTTCTATCTGAATGTTACAGGCTATTTTTCTCAGTCTGATTGAGGGCTTCAGGGTGGAATCCCAAAAAGGGTGATTCAATGGCCCTGGGTTGGATTAAGGGAATTTAGGTGATCTAAAGGAGAATGGTGTGTTTAACATGATTTCATCAGCTGCATATCTTAGTTGTCTCTTGAATAAGTGTATCCTTTGTATTAGGGACTATCTAAAGAGCAGTATTGAACTTCTGAAAGCCTCTGAAGATATGCCAGAGCACACAGTCTGTCAGGGAATGGAATCATACTTGATGGAGCATCAAGCAGTTGTAGGTCCAAGACTTTGCCTGTCTTCAGCTGAGGACTGAAGTCCACCTGAAATATCAATTAAGGAAAATATACAGAAAACCCTCTTATGAGTTTTTCAAAGAAGGAAACACTGGAAATATTTCTATCTACTTTAAAAGTGAATGTTTTGTTCTTTCAATTCTAGATAAGATGGAGTAGATGCATTTCTTCCTACTAAATATGAAAATGATAAACATTATGAACAAACGAGAAAGTTCTGAAAGACAAAGAAGACGTAGATTAGCCACAGACCTCAGGACTTGAGAAACAGAATAGCTGTGATTTTTCTGGGTTTTCTTTTTGTCTCATTCTATCCCAGACTGGCTGCAACCCAGTCCACCTGTCCAGAAGCTGGCAATCCAGAAATGTTGATGTCTACAGGCAAAAATAGGGCAAGAAATGCCTTCTCTCTTTAGCTAAAGGACCATGAAAGGTACAGCTTGGAAGGATAGAGCAATTGTTTGATAATAATTACAGATTATTATCTTATCCAATTAAATTAAACATGCCTTTTCCTCATCTCCATCAGCAGAGGCTAAATACGGAGCCTAAACCTCTAACCTCACTTGGTGCTCTCACCACTCTTATTCAGCATAGTACTTGAAGTACTATTTAGTGCAATAAGGAAATAAAAAGCATATAGATTGGAAAAGAATTAAACAACTTGCAGATGACATGATGGCATATGTAGAAAATCCCCATAAGTCTCCAAAAAAAAAAAAAAAAACCCACCCACCTTCTAGAACTAATACATGAGCTGAGTAAAGTTGCAAGATAAAAAAATCAACATAAAAAAGTGAATTGTATTTCTATACACTAGTAATGAAGGCATGGAAACTGAAATAGTAAATGTAACATTTATGATCACTTAAAAATAAATATTGAGGTGTAAATTCAACAGAACTTGTGCAGGACTTGTATGCTGAAAATTGCAAAATGATAGTGAAAGAAATTGAAGAGCTAACTAAATGGAGAGATACACCATGTTCATAGATTGAAAGACTAAATAGAAAATATAATTTCTGTCCACATTGACCTATATGTCAGCACAATTCCTACTAAAATCCCAGCAAGATTTTTTTTTGGTAGAAATGGAGAATTTTATTCTAAAATTTATATACAAAAGTTAAGGAATAAGATTAGCTAAAAACAGTCTTCTTAAAAAAATGCGAAGAATCAGTCTGCTTCATTTTAAGACTTACAGTAGGGCTAAACTATTTCATTTTTAGAAGAAAATATAAGAGAAAATATTTTTCACCTATAGCTTGGTGAAAAGTTCTTAGACAAAATACCTAACATATGATTCATAAAAGAAAAAATTGGTAAATTATACTTCATCAAAATTTAAACTTTGCTCTACAAAAGACCCTGTTAAAAGGTTGAAAAGAGAAGCTATGTACTTAGAGAAAAGTTTTTTTTTTTTTGTCTTTTTGCTATTTCCTTGGGGCCGCTCCCATGGCATATGGAGGTTCCCAGGCTAGGGGTTGAATTGGAGCTGTAGCCACTAGCCCACACCAGAGCCACAGCAACGCGGGATCCAAGCCGCGTCTGCAACCTACACCACAGCTCATGGCAACGCCGGATCCTTAACCCACTGAGCAAGGGCAGGAACCGAACCCGCAACCTCATGGTTCCTAGTCGGATTCGTTAACCACTGCGCCACGACGGGAACTCCAGAGAAAAGTTCTGCAAACAATATATATGACAAAGGACATGAATTGGATATATAAAGAAGTTTTAAAACTCAATAGTAAAATCACAATCCAATTGGAAAACAGGCAAAAGGTATGAAGAGATATTTCACTATAAAGTATATATAGATGGCAAATAAGCACATGAAAAGATGTTCAGTTCTACGAGCCACTAGGGAAATGCCAATTAAGACCGCAAAGAGACATCACTGCCTTATTTTTAAATAGCCAAAATAAAAAATAGTGACTATACCAAACACTGGCAGGGATACAGAGAAACTGGTTCTCTCATAAATTGCTGGTGGGAATCTAAAATGGCATAGCCACTCTGGAAAATGGTTTGGCAGTTTCTTATAAATAAAACATACACTTATAGAACAGTCCGGTGACCATACTCCTGGCCATTTACCCAGAGAAATGACTCTTCTGCCCATATAAAAACCATAATGTGAATATTCGTAGCAGCTTTATTTGTAACAGCCCCAGACAGGAAACAAAATATTTTTCCTAGATGAATGGGGTACATTTACACCTTGGAATACTACCCATCAATAAAAAGGAACAGTTGACACAATTTGGATAGATCTCAAAGGCATTATGCTGAATGAAAAAAAAAGCCTGTCTCAAAGGGGCACATGCTACATGATTCCATTTATATAACACTCTTGAAATGACAAAATTATAGATATGGAAGACAGATTAGTGGTGGCCAGGGTTTAGTGATGCTGAGTGGGAGGAGATGGGAGAAATCATGAAGGGTTAGCATGAGGGAGATCTTTGTAGTGGCAGAATAATTTTGTGCTTTGACTGTAGTGGGGTTACAAAAATTCATACATGTGATAATGACATAGAACTATATACGCACATTGTACCAATGTCTGTTTTGGCTTTGATATTGTGCTATAGTTATGTGGCAAGTAACCATTAGGGTAAATTGGGTGAAGCCTTCCCAGGACCTCTCTATTTTTGCAACTAACTGTGAATCTATAATTATTTCAAAACAAAAAGTTAAAAGAATGATAAAAACCTAAAGAAATAAAATACTTTGTAAATTTACATTGATGATGCTGTCAATTCAAATATAGGATTACAGAGCAAACCTCACTGATATAACATTTCAATCTCTATTTCCTCTCACTGAACAACTTGATTCTCAATGACACCATCACAAGTATATACATATTTTTAACAGCACATATCCAGCAGACCCTTTTTTTTTAGGGTTGCATCTGTAGCATATGGTAGTTCCCAGGCTAGGGGTCAAATTGGAGCTAAAGCTGCTGGCTTACACCACGGCCACAGCAACAAAGGATCCAAGTTGCATCTGCAACTTACACCACAGCTCATGCCAGATCCCTGACCCACTTTGGGAGGCCATGGATTGAACCTGCATCCTCATGGATAATAGTCAGATTCGTTTCCACTGTACCATAATGGGAACTCTTTGTTTCTTTTTTTCCTCCAGCAGGCTCTTGGATAATAATACCAACATTACCACCAACAATGTGATTACTGAAAACAATTTAAGAATTTTGCGGTTCCCTCTTTAAAGTATATCTTTCTAGGGATGTACAGATAATTACTGTAGAATCAGAGTACTTTCCCTCCGGACTGTGTTACTAAAGGCTATACATCTGTGTTCACATGTTTAATTTTTCTTCTTTAGGGATTATCTCTTTAAAATATAATTTCATTTTGCATGATTTCAAGTAAAATCCTCAAAACCAGTCATATTCAGAGAAGCCTGGATTTTATCTCCTCTATTCCCCTCTGTCTATAGGTAATCATTTAAAAAGTTGTATGGTTCATCCTTCTGTTTTAAAATACACATTTGCATACCTATGCATATCTCTATATCCACCCCTTTTTAGGAACTATATGAACTTCATCACATTGAAAATTTTACTTAACTATTTATTCTGGTAACTACTTCCTTATACTACTTTTGACATAAGTATAATACTCCACTGTGTGGGCATACCATATTTTATTCAATCATTTTCCTTTTTTTTTCTTTTTAGTGCTGCACCTGTGGCATATGGAAGTTCCAGGCTAGGGGCCAAACCAGAGCTGCAGCTTCTGGCTTATACCTCAGCCACAGCAACATGGATCTGAGCCACATCTGTGACCTACACCACAGCTCAGGGCAGTGCTGGATCCTTAATCCACTGAGCAAGGCCAGGGATCAAACCCACATCTTTGTGGATATTAGTGGGGTTCGTTACCACTGAGCCACAATGGGAACTCCTCAATCATTATTCTATTGATGAGCATTTAATTTTTTTTCTAGTTTTCTGATATAACACTGTAACAAATAGTCATATGAACATATTTCTTGTTTTTGCCATGAATCTTTGGGATATATTTCTAGATGTAAGATTGCTGAACTAAACGATCATTTTTATAGATACACAGATGAAACACTAAAACGGAATGCAGGATTTAAGTTCTGTGAGAATGATCATGAATTTTTGACCTCTGGGTTTTTCCTCAGGGTAGTGTGATGCTCCACCAGGGGGATGGTCACTGTGGAGATTTGAAAGGTAAGCCTGCTCCATCACCTCTTGATGGCCTTTGGGCAGTGAACTGAGTCAGGAATGTGGGTGGAAGTGCTGAGCAGGGTACCAAATTACTCCTGAGAACTGTTTTGCTCTCCAGCCTCCCAGGAAATTTCTACCACTTTTTGTGCCGATCATTATCCATCTCTTGATATAACAGGACTCTGTGTGTCCCAGGCATCTTGCTCATTCAATTCATTCACTGTAGAAAGAGAAGATTATTAGGAAAGCTGGGAAAACAGAGACTCAAAAAAGTTAAGTCCGTTGCTGTGGCTGTGGCGTAGGCCTGTGGCTACAGCTCTGATTAGACCCCTAGCCTGGGAATCTCCATGTGCCTCAGGTGCAGCCCTAAAAAAAGACAAATAAAAAAAATTAAGTTTCTCAAATGTCAGAGCTAATAAGTGATGTAGCCAGTTTCAAAGCTTGATTAGAATATTCTGGAAGATAATGGAGTAAAGGTGTTTCTCAGAACTCTTCTCCAAATATCCAGAATTTGGGGTATTTGGAGAGAACAAAAAATAGGGAATTATGAAGCATTTGGAACCCTGAATCATAAAACACCAAATAAGAGAAAGGGGGGAAGAAAGTTTCATGACTTAGCTAAGAGGTTAAAGCTTCAAACTGAGTGATTCCGATGTGTATGTGTGAGCCTGTATATGTGTATGTGTGTGAGAGTGTGATGTGCACACAGACTCTGTTTCTTGCTTTTGTCATGCAGAGTGCAGGAAATGCTAAGACGTGGGGAGCACAGGAGCCTTAAAATGCTGAGTGAGGTGGGGCAGAGGAGATGGTAGTAATTTGAAAGTTGATGTAAGAAGCAGTGAGGTATTAGATTCTTAGCCCATTTCTGCAGGACAGCTAGGATTTAATCTGTGGAGAAGTGGAATCAGAGAGGGTAGGATGTGGGGCTAGGGAAGGCAGCTATGTCTCGATTTGCGGTAACAGGGAATCAGTAGGTGATATCTAAAATGGATAAATCTGGAGATAACAGCACATGGATATCATTTGGAGACATGGCAGTAAAGCCTGGAGAAAAATACACCAAAGTGTTAAAATGATTGCCTAAACAAAAATAAATGGTGAAATTGGGAATAGATAGGAGAATGCCCAAATGTCGATAATCATTGAAAGTGCATGACAGGTACATGAAGAATCATCATGCCATTCTCCTTACTTTTGGATATGTTTGAAAATTTCTATAAATAAAAACTATAAAATCGAGGGCCACTGTTGATGATGACGATGATGATTAAAGCACCATTAGACTTTTGAAGCTGTTGTTCAGGAATACCCTGGTGGCAAAACAAACAAACAAACAAAAAACAAACAAACAAACAAAAAAACAAACCCCAGCAAACCTGATTTGTTCATTCCTGAGTTTAGGTCTCAAGCAATTAAAGTAAGCATGGCAGCTTGAGGTCCTGGAGGAAGCTCTTCTGTCTAGGGCAAAAACTGGAGGATTTGGGAAAGTTGTCCATCCTCCTTGAGCTTCAGACTCCTTCTCTGTAAAATGCAGAGTTTGAACCAACTCCAAAGTCTGTAATATTAGGATTTAACAGGGTAGGAACAGACTGTGGGAATGGAATGGGACAAGCTGGGTGCAAGGGGAGTGTATTAAAATTTCTTTGAGAAAATGAGGGCTAAATGAAAGTGAAGATTTTCTGCTGTCAGAGAATCTTAAATTAAGAATGGCTTCCACTTTCCTTATTTTCTTCTCCAATGCTTTGTAATCCTCTTCAGCCAATTTAGAAGATGCCTCTATGTGCTCTGGGAGGATTATATTTCAATAGGAGCAACATTTGATTATGTGGAGGAGCTTAGCAGGGACCAGTGAACACCACTGGTGACAGTGACTAATGAAAGAGCAAGGCCAACAGCATGTGAATGGGGATGAGTGTTGTGTGGCTACGCTTCTAGCCTTAGTTAAATCGAAGGGTCCAATTTGGTCTGCTGAACAAACATATTTATTAAGGTTTATTGAACACAAAATTAATTTCGGAGACATTAATCTAAAGAGAACTCGACTGACAGCAACAGTGGTGGTGTTTAATGGAAGACAGAGTGAACAAATGAGCCAGGTCTGCCACAGCCCTTCCTTTTGTTGAGGAAATATGAGTATCCTCAGGGCTTTCATAGACTCTAATCCCTTCTTTTGAACAATACAGCTTCCAAATAGACCAAGTGAGCAAAACAGAATCCTGAAGGATGCACAATCCAAGAGACAAATGTCCTGAAATTGCGTTGGCTTCAGGATGAGAAGCCATCTGCTGTGGTACATCTTCTCTTCCTGCTTTGGTGTTCTTTATATATATGCTTGGGTTGGGATTTATTTTATATCAAACTGTAACCTGCCTTCTCACATTGTGGTCCACAGACCAACACTAGCAGAATCCTCTGGGAACTTCTCAGAAATGCGGACTCTCAGTTGCTGGCCCAGACCTGCTGAATTTGAAGCTGCATTTTAACCAGATTCCAGGTGATTTGTAAGCATATTTGATTTTTGAGAGGCTCTGTTTCATCAAGTTCCTGCCTTTATGAAGGAAGAATGAGAACAATCTAGCTTGGGTAGTCCAGAAAACCAAGGACTGTTTGAAATTTCCCCCCTCTAAATTAAAAAACTAAAGACTGATGAAGCAAATTTCAAAACAAAAAACAAACAACAACAACAACAAAAAAACAAAACAGAAGTGCATAGGAAAAAAAAGTCACCTGTCATCTTGTGAACTCAGTGTAACTACAACGAACATTTTCGAGTATGTCCCTCCAGCCTTTATTCTATGCATATTATGTGTCATTCAGTCATTTAGTTGAGCATCACTTATTGAGCATCTAGGAGGCACTGGGTACTGCGGATACAGTGATGAATAAGGCTGATAAGTTTTTCGGGGAAACTAATGTGTAGCCATAGAAGGCTTAGCCAGTTCCTTACTGTGGATGGGAACTCTACGGTCTCCCCTTGCCTAATCTCTGCTTTCTTGTCCCCTCCATCTCTTTGGACCTAGCCCTCTGGAGACAGTGATGTCTCTTCTACATCTGTCCCCACTTCTCCTCATCCAGATACTGACCCTCAAATTCCCCTTTCCTTGGGGTCTGGTTTTATACGATTAGACAATAACACTTATTGAGTGCTTACAACGTGCTAGGCACTGCATTAAGTACTTTGTATGTGTCATCTCTTCTCCTTGCAACAGTCCTATCAGGTATATACTGTTATCATCCCCATTCTACAGTTGCCCAAGGTCACCCAGGCAATCAAACTGGCAATCAAACTTCAGAGCTAGTGTTGAGCTGATATACTGGTTCATGCTAGAGAAGTTATTATGATGGATATTAACTAACACGTGTCTCACCTGTGTCTTTAGTAGGGAACTGCCAGAGA
The DNA here is from genome assembly GCF_016906955.1 of Phacochoerus africanus. Lineage (NCBI taxonomy): Eukaryota > Metazoa > Chordata > Mammalia > Artiodactyla > Suidae > Phacochoerus > Phacochoerus africanus. Next base: position 105,246,818 of record NC_062544.1, read on the forward strand.
GCAGATAAGATGACTTAGCCCAAAAGAATGAATCTCTGTAACATCTTAATAAGATAGGAAGATCAAGTGGGGTGGAGGGAGGTTAGGAGAGTTAGGAGAATATATACCCTATTTCACATCATTCAGTTTTCCAGTGATCTTATTGCTTTGTTTTGGCTAAGCAGGAAAAAAAACCCAAAAGATTTTCCAGTTGCTGACTCTAAAAACCCTTTTAGAAATTTGACTTCCTGTAACACTGTATATTAAAAAAATTTTTTATTGAAGTATAGTTGATTTATAATGTTCCTTAAATTTCCATTGTACAGCAAAGTGACTCATATATATACATTCTTTTTTTTTCATGCTGTCTTCCATTATGTTCTAACCCAAGAGATTGGACATAGTCCCCTGTGCTGTACAGTAGGACCCCATTGCTTGTCCATTCCAAATGTAATAGTTTGCATCTACTAATCCCAAACTCCCCCTCCATCTCACTCCCCTCCCCCTTGCCCTTGGCAACTATAACTCTTTTCTTTATGTCTGTGATCTCTTGTCTCTTTTAAGTCCCAGCCAGGCAGTTGTTGACCCAGAAGCCTCCTATTCGTTCCTTTTTTAAATTAATTGAAGAGTAGTTTATTTACAATGTTGTGTTAGTTTCAGGTGTACAGAAAATTGATTCATACACACACACACACATATATATATGTATATCTATAAATATATCTATTCTTGCTTCTACTCATTCTTTAAGGCCCAACCTGGGGACTTAACTGCTTGAAGGCTTTCATGCCTTACCTAGCCTGAGCTGCCTCTTCTTTCCTATCTTCCCATTGCCTAATTATAGGTCTCTGAGTATTTGACTGGTCTGTCTAAGCCTCAGTCATCTCATCTATAAGATGGGAATAAACACAGGGTCTACATCCTAGGACTGTGGCGGAAGGCTGCAGGAGATATGTTTAGCTCCATAACTAGCATGTGGTAAATACTTAATGGTATTTATCCTTTATTTTCATGGTGAAATTTTTAATCTTTTAATGTACATGTCTATTTCCCCCCTGACTGTTTTTGGGAGAGCAGTTACTCATTTTTATATCTTAAGGAGAAAGGATAGACCCCAAATTGTTCAGTGGAAGTACTAGCAGAAAAGAAAATGAATCAGTGCTCTTATGAGGTAAGAAATTAAGACAAGGATTTCTTTTATAATGACATCGCATGCTCTAGAGCTTAGAGGTAGAAGGAGACACTGTTGATGGACGGTGTGAGTAAATATTTTACATGTTTCCAAAGTATTAATGAAAAAAATCCTGATTCAGGGAGTTGCTGCTGTGGCACAGTGGGTTAAGAATTCGAATGCAGCAGCTCTAGTCACTGCTGGAGCATGGATTCAGTTCCTGGCCTGGGAACTTCCATGTATGGTGAGTGTGAGCGTAAAAAAAAAATAATCCCAATTTAGTAAATGTCCAGTGATCTTGGCTCTCTCTTGGTATTTGTGGCTGTAGCTTATGGTTCAGTATATTTTTCAGTGTCAGGTATTATGGTTACAGGTTTAAGGAGAACTTGTCACTGGTTTAGGGGAGATTTAGGCTGATCAGTGAATTGGAAAATACCTATAAAAGATTAAAGAATTCAGTAGTAGCTGATATTAGAAGAAAAAAAGCTATAGAGCAAATTGACAATATTATGACAATAGAGAATGTGTGTGTGTGTGTGTGTGTGTCTGTGTGTTTATACACACAAAGATACATCTCAAGTTATGTTCAGCTTAATTTGGGCATAGACTCGTCTCAATTTCTACGGCAGACAAAATGAGAGGACTCTGATAGTTTGGGGCTTAGATCTGCTCTAAAGGGCTTTCTATTTGAAATAAGGGATTTAAATTAATTATAAACAAGGATCTTTTGAGACTATATTAGCCTTTACCTGCTTCCCAGGTTATAGAGAAAGGTCTAGGGTAGCCTTTACCTGAATTTATTTTTTTAAATGAGTTACTTTGCTATAATAAAAAATCCTGGTTAATGAATTTCTTGGGGAATTTTATGCAGATGAAATGTGAACAGAATATAACTACATACTAATTCCACAGATGTCTTAGGTTACTATTAGCAAAGGAAGCCTGTGTTTCTCAAAGGACTAATAATGGCCTAGGACAATGTTAGACCTCTTAAGATTAAGTAATACTTACTATAATCATAATGTTGAATTTCTCCAAGATGCTCAATAATAATTTTGTCTCAGCTTCTGGTTGAACTCTCTGGCCTCTCCTGACTGATAGCAGAGTCTGGGATGGAGAAATCTCCTTCCAGATGGCCATTGTGATCCAGCATCTGCAGCCTCTGAAGGCTGAGGTCATGCTCATTTCTCCAACTTCCTGTTTCAGAAAGAACTATTCTTGGCTTGAAGTTAGGCTGCATGCCTAAGCTTTGTTTCTCTTTAATTTGCTTTTCCTAGCTGCATAATATTTGGTTGCAAAACTAAATGACCAATGGGACCTAAATTATGGTCAGAGTATGCCACCTGGGCCAATTCCACCATGACCACCCCACTTTTCAGACTAATCAAGATTCCCAGATGACCCTATGAATGAAAAGGTACCTTAGGCAAGTGGCCATACCCACAGTCATCCCACCAGTGTCCTCTCTGAGATTTGGCTTCTGTTCTGTTCTAGTCTGAAGAGGAATGCTTTTTTCCATTTGTCTGTCATCATTCATTCTCCACCCATTCACTCATTCCAGGCACCTTCACAGGTTTTAAGAATATGAATGAGTTTGTTTTCAGTGAGTTCATAAGTAAACCAGAAGGAAGACCCTTACAAGCTAGTGTGACTAGTGCGCTGTCAGGGGTTTGTACATATGAGAGGGCTTGGTGATATAATCTTTAAAGACTTCTTGGAAGGTTAACTAATCTCCTGGGGCTCTTGGGGGGAGTTAAGAACTATGGATTTGTCCCATTTGCTCAATGGCAACTCATTGGTGAGTGGGGTGGGCAGAGAGAACAGTTAGAAATATTTTCAGCTGCATAATGTATGACATTCTCTGGTGTAGAATGTGTGGTCCAAGATAGAATTTCAAAAGTGATACTTTTTGAAAACGGTGTGATATTGTGGTAGGATGTTTTATAGTGAGGAGAATTTATGAATGTTTCAGGTATTTTTTATCTGCAATCATCTTGTGACTCTTGGGGCAATGGTTAGGCAAGGACCTATCTCTGTCTATGACATGTCAGCCTTAAAGATGTAACTCATTGAGTAAACCTTCAGAAGGGGTGTCTTTGACCTTGACCTTGTGAGGCCAAGGAGAGACTGGGATAGGAATAATTCTTTAAAGTGATCGAAGGAATGAGTTTAGGAACTTCTCCAACCTGGCTTTTATTCCCAGGTCTTCTACTTAATTTGGGCATGTTTCTTAACTTCCTAAACTTCAGTTTCCTCTATTTGTAAAATAGAATAAACCTGCCTCAGAGGTTTGTATTGGGGAATTAAATAAGGTAATACAGCTTTGATTGGATTCTCTCATAGCAGACTCTCAGTTGAGGATTGATTGAAATGATTTATTAGGGAACAGACCTAGGGAAAAAGATTGCTTTTATGTAAGAAGAGAGGCAATTCTATACATTTATTTTACTCAGTTCCTCACTGATTTGAAATTCCATCCTTTAAATATACAACCCCCTATTTTGTTTCATTAATTATTCCATTCATCATTGTTTTAATAACTATAGATTTATAGTACATTTAATATGATAGAATGAACCCTCCTTAATTGCTGGCATTTAAAAAATATTCTGCCTATTCTTACACATTTATTTTCCCAGATGAACTTTAGAATGATTTTTATCGAGTTAGTAGAAAAGTTACCTAGGAATTTTGATTGACATTTGTTCAATTTATAGATTTAGAGAAATGACATTTTTGCATTTTTAATCTTCCTATCCAAAAACATAGCATCCCTCTCCATAATTCCTATGTTCTTTTAGATTCTTTAGCACAATTAAATTAAAAAATTTTTTAATTTAATTTTTATTTTATATTGGAATATAGTTGATTTATAATGTCTTGGTTTCAGGTGTACTGCAAAGTGATTCAGTTATACATATACATACATCCATTCTTTTTTCAGATTCTTTTCCCATATAGGTTGCTACAGAATATTGATAGTGTTCCCTGTGTTCTACAGTAGGTCCTTATGGATTATCTATTTTACATACAGTAGTGTGTATCTGTTAATCTCAAACTCCTAATTTATCCCTCCTCTTGCCCCCACCTTTCCCCTTTAGTAAGCATAAATTTGTTTTTGAAGTCTGTTGAGTCTGTTTCTGTTTTGTAAATGTTCATTTGTATCATTTTTAGATTCCATTTATAAGTGATATCATATGAAATTTTTTCCTCTGTCTGACTTCACTTAGTGTGATAATCTCTAGGTCCATCCATGTTGAATGCAAATGGCATTCTTTCCTTCTTTTTTTTTTAGCTGAGTAATATTCCATTGTATATATGTACCATATCTTCTTTATCCATTTCTCTGTTGATGGACATTTAAGTTGCTTCCATGATTTGGCTATTATAAATAGTGCTGCAATGAACATTGGGGTGCATGTGTATTTTTGAATTATGGTATTCTCCAGATAGATGCCCAGGATTGGGATTGCTGGATCATATTTTTAGTTTTAGAAGGAAACTCCATACTGTTCTCTGTAGTGGTTGCACCATTTTTAATCACACCAACAGTGTAAGAGGGTTCTGTTTTCTCCACACCCTCTCCAGCATTTATTGTTTGTAGACTTTTTGTTGATGGCTATCCTGACCAGTGTGAGGTGACACCTTACTATAGTTTTGATTTGCATTTCTCTAGTAATTAGTGATGTAGAACATCTTTTCATGTGCTTTTTGGCCATCTGTATGTTGTCTTTGGAGAAGTGTCTGTTTAGATCTTCTGGACATTTTTTGATTTGGTTGGTTGTTTTTTTGATAGTGAGTTGCATGAGCTGTTGTGTATTTTGGAGATTGATTCCCAATTGCTAATGAAGTGTCTTCATTTGCAAATATTTTTCTCCCATTCTGTGGGTTTTCTTTTCATTTTTTATGGTTTCCTTTGCCGTACAGAAGATTTTAAGTTAGGTCTCATTTTGTGTGTATTTTCATTACTCTGGGAAGTGGAATAAAAAAGATATTGAGATATTGCTGTGATATATGTCAGAATGTGTTCTGCCTATGTTTTCCTCTGAGAGTTTTATAGTATCCAGTCTTACATTTATGTCTTTAATCCATTTTGAGTTTATTTTTATGTCTGGTGTTAGAACATGTTATAATTTCATTTTTTTACATGTAGCTGTCCAGTTTTCCCAGCAACACTTATTGAAGGGACTGTCTTTTCTCCACTGTATATTCTTGCTTCCTGTTTCATAGGTTAGCTGACCATAGGTGCATGGGTTTATTTCTGGGCTTTCTATCCTGTTCCGTTGATCTCTATTTCTGTTTCTGTGCCACTACGATACTGTTTTGACGACTGTAGCTTTCTAGTATAACCTAAAATCAGGGAGCCTGATTCCCCAGCTGTTTTTCTTCCTCAGGATTGCTTTGGCTATTCAGGGTCTTTTGTGTTTCCATAGATTTAAAATTTTTTTGTTCTAGTCCTGTAAGAAACACCATTGGTAATTTGATAGGGATTGCATTGAATCTGTAGCATAGTCATTTTGGCAATATTGATTCTTGGGTAGCATAGTCATTTTTGACAATATTAATTCTTCTAATACAAGAACATGGTATATCTTTCCATCTATTTGTGTCATCTTCAATATTTTTCATCAGCATCTTCTAGTTTCCAGAGTATAGGTCTTTTGCCTCCTTAGGAAGGTTTATTCCTGGGTATTTTATTCTTTTCAATGTGTTAGGAAATGGGATTTTGTCCTTAATACCTCTTATTTTATTTTATTTTACTTTTTCCTTTTTGTTATTTCCCCAAACAAATTTTTTTTTCTACTATACAGCATGGTGACCCAGTTACACATACATGTATACATTCTATTTTCTCACATTATCATGCTCCATCATAAATGTCTAGACATAGTTCCCAGTGCTACACAGCAGGATCTCATTGCTAATCCATTCCAAAGGCAACAGTCTGTATTTATTAACCCCAAGCCCCCGAACCACCTTACTCCCTCCCCCTCCCCTTTGGCAACCACAAGTCTATTCTCCAAGTCCATGATTTCTTTTTGGTGGAAAGGTTCCTTTGTGCCCTATATTAGATTCCAGATATAAGTGATATCATATGGTATTTGTCTTTCTCTTTCTGACTTACTTCACTCAGGATGAGTCTCTAGTTCCATCCATGTTGCTGCAAATGGCATTATGTCATTCTTTTTTATGGCTGAGTAGGATTCCATTGTGTATACATACCACTTCTTCCTAATCCAATCATCTGTCGATGGACATTTGGGCTGTTTCCATGTCTTGGCTATTGTGAATAGTGCTGCAATGAACATGCGGGTGCATGTGTCTTTTTCAAGGAAAGTTTTGTCCAGATATATGCCCAAGAGTGGGGTTGCTGAGTCATATGGAAGTTCTATGTATAGATTTCTAAGGTACCTCCATACTGTTCTCCATAGTGGTTGTACCAACTTACAGTCCCACCAAGAGTGCAGGAGGGTTTCCTTTTCTCCACACCCCCTCCAGCATTTGTTATCTGAGGACTTATTGATGATGGCCATTCTGACTGGTGTGAGGTGGTATCTGGTGGTAGTTTTGATTTGCATTTCTCTAATAATCAGAGATGTTGAGCATTTTTTCATGTGCTTGTTGGCCATCTGTACATCTTCCTTGGAGAACTGTCTATTCGGGTCTTTTGCCCGTTTTTCAATTGGGTGGTTGGCTTTTTTGCCATTGAGTTGTATAAGTTGCTTGTATACTCTAGAGATTAAGCCCTTGTCAGTTGCATCACTGGAAACTATTTTTCTCCCATTCTGTAAGTTGTTTTTTTGTGTTCTTTTTGGTGTCCTTTGCTGTGCAAAAGCTTGTCAGTTTGATGAGGTCCCATTGGTTTATTTTTGCTTTTATTTTTGTTGCTTTGGGAGACGGACCTGAGAAAATATTCGTAAGGTTGATGCCAGAGAATGTTTTGCCTATGTTCTCTTCCAGGAGTTTGATGGTGTCTTGTCTTATATTTAAGTCTTTCAGCCATTTTGAGTTTATTTTCATGCATGGTGTGAGGGTGTGTTCTAGTTTCATTGCTTTGCATGCAGCTGTCCAGGTTTCCCTGCAAGACTTGCCAAAAACACTGTCTTTTCCCCATTTTGTATTCTTGCCTCCTTTGTCAAAGATTAATTGACCATAGTTGTCTGGGTTTATTTATGGTTCTCTATTCTGTTCCATTGGTCTGTCTGTCTGTTTTGGTACCAGAATATCTCTTTTTGATCTTTCATTGTTGGTATATAGAAATGCACAAGATTTCTGTGTATTAATTTTGTATCCTGCAAATTTACCAAATTTGCTGATGAGTTCTAATAGTTTTCTGTTAGCATCTCTAGCATTTTTTTGTTTTTTTGTTTTGTTTGTTTGTTTTTGTTTTTTTGGTCACCCCATGGCATGTAGTGTTCCCAGGCCAGGGATCCCATCTGAGCTGCTGTTGTGACCTACGTCACAGCTCGGGCAATGTTGGATCCTTTAACCCACTGTGCTGGGTCTGGGATTAAACCTGAGTCCTGGTGCTGTAGAGATATTGCCAATCCTGTTGTGCCACAGTTGGAACTCTTCTAGGATTTTCTATGTATAGTACAGTGACATTTTACTTCTTTTCCAGTTTGGATTCCTTTTATTTCTTTTACCTCTTTGGTTGTCGTGGCTAGGACTTTCAAAACTGTGCTCAATAAAAGTGGCAAGAGTGGACATCCTTGTCTCTCATTCCTGATCCTAGAGGAAGTTCTTTCAGCTTTTAATCATTGAGTGTGATGTTAGCTGTGGGTTTGTCATATTTGGCCTTGATTATGTTGAGGTAAGTTCCCTCTAGGCCCACTTTCTGAAGAGTTTTTTTTTTTAATCATAAATTAGTGTTGAATTTTGTCAAAAGCTTTTTCTGCATCTGTTGAGATGATCATATGGTTTTTATTCTTCAGTTTGTTAATGTGGTATGTCATACTGATTGATTTGCATATATGAAAAATCCTTGTATCCCTGGAATAAATTCTACTTGATTACGGTATATGATCCTTTTAATATATTGTTGAATTTGGTTTGCTAGTATTTTGTTGAGAATATTTACATCTATATTCGTCAGTAATCTTGACCTGTAATTTTATTTTTTTTGTGTTATCTTTGTCTGGTTTTGGTATCAGTATGATGGTGGTCTCATAGAATGAGTTTGAGAGTGTTCCTTCCTCTGAAATTTTGGAATAGTGTCAGAAGGCTAGATGTGAACTCTAAATGTTGGATAGAATTGGCCTATGAAACTATCTGGTTCTGGACTTTTGTTCGTTGGAAGTTTCTTTTTTTTTCAAGCCACACCCTTGGAAGGCAGAAGTTAGAAGTTCCTGGGCTAGGGATTGAATCCACTCCATAGCAGTGGTCTGAGCCACAGCATGACAGTGTTGGAGCCTTAACCCTCTGTGCCACCAGAGAACTCTTTGTTTGTTGGAAATTTTTAAATTACAGTTTGAATTACAGTGCTTGTGGTTGCTGTGTTCATATTTTATATTTATTCCTGGTTCTGTATTGGAAGATTGTACCTTTCTAAGAATTTGTCCATTTCTTCTAGGTTATCCATCTTACTGGCATGTTGTTACTTGTAGTAGTCTCCTATGATCCTTTATATTTCTATGGTATCAGTTATAATGTCTCCTTTTTTGCCTCTCATTTTACTGATTTGAGCCCTGTCTCTTTTTTCTTGATGAGTCTGGCTCCTTTAGCACAACTTTATTGTTTTATTTTTATTTTTGCTTTTTAGGGCCTCACTGGTGGCATGTGGACATTCCCAGGCTAGGGGTCGAATGAGAACTACAGCTGCTGGCCTACATCACAGCCACAGCAAAGCCAGATCTGAGCCACCTCTGTGACCTACACCACAGCTCATGGCAATGCCAGATCCTAAACCCACTGAGTGAGGCCAGGGATCAAACCTGCAACCTCAGGGTTCCTAGTCGGATTCATTTCTGCTACACCACAATGGGAACTCCTCCTTTAGAACAACTTTGTAGTATTAATCTTATAGATAATGTATCAGTTTGTGGGATTTATTTATATGTACCTTATATTAATGTGAGTGGAATCTGTTTTTATATTGTATTTTCTAAGTGAATTAGATTTTTTTCTTGGTGTATAAGAAATCTGCTGCTTTTCTGCACTTATTTTGTTGTCACTTCATTGAATTTGCTTATTAGCAATAATTTTTCAGTTAATTTTCTTATATTTTTGAGGAATGCAATGACAGTATACACAGATAATGGGAAAAATGCTTTCTCATGTAGATTATTAATGACTTTCATTTTACTTTTTAGTTATTTTATGTTTATACTGTTTGAGACTTTAATCAGAATGCTAATGTTTCACCATTAAGCAGGTTTCAAATTATTGGTTTTGTTTACGTACACATTATTAATTTTTATTGTTTTTTTTTAAAGCCACACTCACGGCATATGGAAGTTCCTAGGCTAAGGGTCAAATCGGAGCTGCAGCTGCCAGCCTATGCCACAGCCATAGCAATGCAGGATCCAAGCCACATCTGTGATCTACATCACAGCTGATGGCAACACTGGATCATTAACCCACTGAGTAGGACCAGGGATTGAACCCATGTCCTCATGGATACTAGTCGGGTTTGTTATACTGCTGAGCCATGATGGGAACTCCTACATTATTAATTTTATTGAAGTTCTAAAAAATCAGGATATTATGCTTTTTGGAAACCTCTCATGATCATCACACGATTTCCCCCTTTGATTCATTAATATGAAGAAATAGAGTATTAGATTTCTTAATTTTGTACTGTGCTTACCTTCCTGGAATAAATCCCACTTGAATTAATTATTAAAATATCCTTAGATTCTATTTTCCATTATATTTAGACTTTATATGTATGTTTATAAATATTGGAGTGTTTTTTCTTAAAAAGTTATCATGGCCAAGTTAATATATCAGCACTATGTTAGTGTCTTTAAAAAAAATGAAGATATGTTCGTACTTTCCTTGTTCTCTGATATTTCCTAAATAGCATATGAGGTTTGATTTTGAAATAACTCATCCTTGAAACAATTTAAAACTGTCACTCTTTTGAGGAGGGGTTTCCTTCTGACAGTTTTCCCAGTTTTGATCTGTGGAGACAGGAGAAAGTAATTATTTTTTAACTTCTCTTATCAAAGGGAGTTGTCCACAATCACGTTAGCCATTAACTGAACCTAGAATTGGCTCTTCAGGGAAGCTATTTCCTTTTCTTAGGAGAGGACACCAGGGGCATCTATAGCCCTGGATGGGAAGTTAGTGGACTGACTTCAGGGCTTGGTCATACCCCACCCCACACCTGAACTTCACTGAGGAGAGAAAGCAGAGCAGGGAGAGGGCTGGGTACTCAAATCCTGTCCCTACTTTGCCCTCCCTGCCTTCTCCTCCTAGGAGAACTCTATATTCACCCAAAGGTTTTCATATGTCTCTTAAAATCTCCTAATTAAAATCCCACAGGTCCAATTCATCCTGTCTCCTTGTCTTTCAAATGTCCTTTCCTTCTATGTTCTTTATTCAATTAGGGGCATCTCTACCTACTCAGTTTCTCAAAGCAAGAACTTGTGCTTTATCCTAGATCATTCCTCCTTCCTTACATATCCCATTTGATGCATTGGCAGTATCTCTCAAATTCATCTCTTTCTCATCATCTCTGCCTTACTCCAGGCCCTTAAATCTGGTCACTTCATTATTGCATTTTAGCCTTGCCATCCGTCTCTTACTCTCGTCTTGTGCTCTGGTGTGCTCCCACTCATCAAATCTCCTTCTACCAGAGTGATCTTTCAAAAAATAATTTTGGTTTTTGTCAAAGTACTGTATATACTTAAAAATATCAAATGCAAGTCCACACTTACTGGTCTGCATTTTTTTTTTCTTTTTTAGGGCTGCATGTGCGGCATATGAAGGTTCCCAGACTAGGGGTCATATCGGAGCTGTGGCCTCCAGCCTACACCACAGCCATAGCAACACGGGATCCAAGCCATGTCTGCAACCCATGCCACAGCTCATGGCAATGTTGAATCCTTGACCCACTAAGCAAGGCCAGGAATCAAACCCCCATCTTCATGGATGCTAGTCAGATTCATTTCCACTGAGCCATAACGGGAACTCCAGTCTGCGTTTTATTTAATCGAAAAGCTTTGAATCAGGAATTTCTGTCGTGGCTCAGTGGTTAATGAATCTGACTGGGAATCATGAGGTTGTGGATTCGATCCCTGGCCTCACTCAGTGGGTTAAGGATCTGGCATTGCCGTGGGCTGTGGTGTAGGTCGCAGACGCAGCTCGGATCCCATGTTGCTGTGGCTCTGGCGTAGGCTGGTGGCTACAGCTCCAATTAGACCCCTAGCCTGGGAACCTCCATATGCCTCAGGGTGCGGCCCTAGAAAAGACAAAAAAAAAGAAAAAAAAAGGCTTTGAATCAAAACCACAGTGAGCTATCCTTCACACCTGTTAGAATGATTATTATCAAAAAGACAACTAACAAGTGTCCATGAGGATGTTTCCATGTTCTACCTCCAGAGAGATTTTACCACACAAAGTAGTTGAAGTGTGTGTCCTCTTAATGGCTCCATGTAGCTGACAAAATAACGTCCAAACTTCTTTAATGATCAGCCCTGCCTGTACCTTTTTCCCTTGAGATCCTCACCCTTTGTTTTTCCAGGATGTCCTTTGAATGTCTCTCTCTGTGCTTTATCACATTAGGTTCTACTCAGTTTCTCTACTTTTTTGGTGAGCTTGCTGAGGGCTGGGATTGGCTTCTGTTTTCCTGAAATATTATAGGAATTAACTATTGAATAAATGTAAACAAAACTACTGTAACTTTTGTTTCTTTGGCTGGTCACCCCAAAGTATGATTTGTTAAAGAATTGCTCCCAGTAGAATTTACCTACAGAGGAGAAAAGCTGGACAGGGAAGGGAATGAAGTGAGGCAAGAATGTAATTTTAGGTGAAAGTAGCGGCCTCAGCCTCATCCTGTAGGGAAACTATAGAGTATAAATTATCCCTCAGTGTTTTGTCCAAGCTTCAGGCAAGAAAGTTGGGTTTTCATAATCCAGAACCACCAGTCACAGGCTAAGTTCTGTTCTGAGGTAAGGAAACTAACTACCTTAGTTGGTCTTAGTTGGTCTAGGACTGCCCTGGTTTTAGAATTAAAAGTCTCATGACCCAAGAAACAGTTCAGCTGGGGCAAGGATAGTTGGCAACACTATCAGACACTTCTAGCTCTGTGTTTGTAGGAAAAGTGAATCCAGTAGCCCAAAGGAAGTCCTTGGAAGAAACAGTTGCAGCCATTAGAAGCTGTGGTAGGCAGAATGATGACCCCCCAAAGATGTCCACAGCCTAATCCCCAAAACTGTGGATACTTTGTCTTAGATAGCAAAAGGGACTTTGTAGATATGATTAAATTAAGGATCTTGAGATGGAGAGATTATCTTGGATTATCCAAGTGGGTCCAGTATAATCACCTTTAAGTGGAAGAAGGAGGCAGGAGAGTAGGAGGAGATATGATGACAGAAGCTGAGATCAGAATGATGCCATTGCTGGCTTTGCAGAGGGAGCCACAAAGCAAGAAATGCGGGCAGCCTCTAGAAGCTAGAAAAGACAAGAAATAGATTCTTCCCTAGAGTCTCCTAAAGGAATATAACCATGTGACACATTGATTTTAGCCCCGTGAGATGTATTTTGTACTTCTGACTTCCAGAACTTTAAGATAATAAGTGTGTGTGTATGTATGCGTATGTATTTTTGGCCACACTCATGGTATATGGAAGTTCCTGGGCTAGGGATCAAATCCGACCTATAGCTGCAACCTACGCCACAGCTGCAGCAATGCTGGCTCCTTAGCCCACTGTGCCACAGCAGGAACTCCTAAGTACATGTTGTTTTAAACCACCAAGTTTGTGGAAATTTGTTTTAGAAGCAATAGGAAACTAATGCAAAGGCAAAGGTTTATTGAACTGGGTGGAGGGGGTGTCCCAACAATATCTACTCCCTCCACATGAGAAAACTAAATCAGAGAGCTAACACTTTAAATCAATAGTTGACAAATTAGTTAACTATCAAACTGTGGAAGTATGGCATAGTGGTTAAGCTATGGGATCTGGAATTTGCTACCCATTGGTTAAGTCTTGGCTTTGGGCACTTTTTAGCTCTCTGACCTTGGCGTGTTAACATACATATTTCTGACCTTCAGCGCCTCTGTAAATGGGGATAATAATAAAACACAAGAGCTGTTCTAAGGATTAAATTAAATGAACATGTGAAGTGCCTCATATACAGTAAAATCTCAATGCAGATATTACTGGTAGCACTGGGGAAATCCCATATATGTTCAGCTGTTAAAATCTAAATACAGCATGAGGTAAAAGTCAAGCTTGGTGACTATTAGGGATTAAAATCACTTAACATGTCCAGAGGGTACAGTGCCAGAGTTTGTGTTTATAATCTTATAGACAGTATGTACATATGAGAGTTTACTTCTTACCAGAGTGAGATTATATAATGCTGAGTCCAAGTATAAAACACGTTACAGTATTTTAAATTACTTAAAAGAGGGAGGGAGTTGTTGAATAATGTACAGTGGGCTTCCTTTTTAGCATTTTAGCACTTTTTCAGTCCACCGTTTGTTTATTTAAAGGATGGCTTTTACCTTCTTTCTAGCTCTTTTCCTGAGATCTTTGTTAAGACCATTGTACTTGGGCCAACTTCTCTTCCCAAGGTTATCTGGGGGGGGGGGGTATTTTCCCAGCCCTTTGATATGCTAAGCAGCCATAAATGGGGAGAGTTTAATAAACAACCATTATGTTGCTATTGGAAGTGTCAGAACTGGTATAACTAGTAATTTTGTAGTAGTGAGTGAAGTTCACCTATAACTAGAAAGTCACTGAGTGTCTCAGATCAGCTTCAGCTCAATCTAGAAACGGGGCCCTACAGACTCTTTTTCTTATGAAAGTGCCTGCTATTCAGATGGGCGGTTACCCGAGGTTTTTAATTGTCTCCCTAGGATGATGGCTAAAACTCAAACCAGCTCTAGCTCGTGTGTGTGGACTTTTAAAGAGGGCATCAGGGAAGCCAAAGCTGTTGATTATACTGGGGGGTAGCAACCATTCGGAAGTGGTGTATCTGTATTTGCCCTGCCTCCCTCTACCTAGGACACACAATGCAGAGCTGTCGAGTGTCCCAATAGGGCTTTCTTCTATATTTCAGGGATGTCACTGGTTTGGGCTGGATCTCTTTTAAACGTGGTGCATTTTCTCCGTGGGCAAAATGGTGGCAGAGAGGAGGCTGAAACTGAGTGTGAGGGAGGAGGTCTTTGGCAGGTCAGAGTCCCAGGGGGCTGGCCTCGTGCTTGATGAGGAAGGGAGTGGTGTAGGAGGGCTTACTTTGCTCTGAGGCTTTGCCAGCTCCTGGAAATGTGAAAACCCTCCCTGAGGAGGACCAGTTAAAACAACAACCAGAGACATCAGTCATGGGGTGATTTTAAGGCCAAAGGGAAAGTATTGAGATGGAAAAAGAAGGTGGGCAGCCACAGAAGCTCAAACCACTGCCTCCTCTCCCAGGGCTTTGTTGTGCAGCCTCCAGCCACCCTCTACCCCCTCCTTCTGCTGCCCTGAAGCCTGCCTCCCACACCTTTGTTCGCCAGATGAACTGCAGTGTCTGTGCCTCGCCTAAGGCAGGGCCTTTCAGGGATAGAGCTGTGTTTGTCTCCACTGTGTGTTGAACTTGGCAGGTGCAGTCACATTTCCATCCAAGCCAAACCACCACCTTTCAGAAGAGAGGGTTGGGCTTGGAATCCACGGCTTGGGGCAGGCCCTGTGTCCGACCACTGATGGTTGGAAGTAGACGTTGTCCTTCTCCAGTTCCCATGCCAGCCTGCTGCTGGTAATGACTGGGAAGAGAAGAAACAGGCACTGAGGGCTGGAAGTCACAGGAGGAGGCTGGACTGTGGTGGGAGGTTGGAATGAGGGTAGCTTCCTGGCCAGAGGTTCAAGCAGCCCCAAGAGTCAACTATTGCTTTGAATGAATAAGCAGTTATTGGCTATGTGGATGCCATCTGTGTGAATACCTTAGTGCACTGAGTCAACTGGAGAATGAGGTCCTGTTTCTCAAGAACCAGCCTTCCTAGCAGAAAGCAATGGGAGAATGATGGGTCCATTCAGGGGGTGTTTCTCCCCAGCCTGGTTTTCCCACCACTGCTGGCACAGCCTCCCTCCCATCTCTGGTAGCTCCCAGCAGGACCACTGCTCCACCTCCACATCCTCCCCATGGGTTTACAGAGCTGGCGTTCTCATTTCATTACTGGAAACTGAAGTCCTGGGCCCTTGTGTGAATAGCTTGTTTTTTTCCTCTGCTGGATGTGTGACCCTCTAGTGATTTGCCCTCTCTATGACTCTACTAAAACTCTTCTAAAAGACCCAAACCAGCACACATAGCCCAGACCAGCTCACTGACAACCACTGACCATTCAGTCCCTGGAGACCTGCTTTCCTCTGAATTTGACAGTGGCTGTGGTAGAGACACTGACTATGGTAGAGGCACAAATTTAGGCCACAATGATTTCTCAGACATGTTTTCAGCTTTAACTGAGTCAAATGAAGGAAGAAGGAGGATGTGGAAGAAAAAGAGTCCAACCTCAGGTGCCCCACCTCCACCATTGGCTCTACTGGGAAATCCTAAAGGGTTACCAGGCTGGTTGGACTAGTCTCTGTGTGTTTTGTGTGTTCTGGATTGCCAGCAGCTGGAATGCTTCCATAAACAAGAGATGTTATGATTTGGTGTGTGAATTTGCTTTTTCTCCCTTCTCCTTTTTTTTAAAATCTCCTTTTTCTGAATATAAAGCACGATTCAGATACTCAGGATTATCTTCCTTCCTTCTCTCTGAATCTCCTTCTGAATCTTCTTCTTCTCCCCACCTCCTCTTGCTTCTACTAAGAGACAGCTTGTTGGGGGTCTTTAGTAAGCTACTGCTGTATTTCTGGTGGTTACAACACCTGTGAGTCTTGCATTTCCTTGAATTTAACCATGCTCTTCCTCTCCCATTGCTGAATCTTCTCAACCTGGATCATTGTTTCTCATCACATTGGATAGCTCACTTTTCTCTCCAAGACTCATTTTAAAGATGAGTTCCTCCTGAAGCCTTCCTCTTCCCCAGTGGCCAGAGAACAGACCAAATGCCTCTCCTTTCTGCTTCTGTAGCATCTTGCATCTTCTCTGTCAACATCACAGCATTGTATTGGTTCAGTGTTTGTGCCAATGGTTTCTCTGGTGGTGGTGGGGAGTCTCACCTTCTTATAATCACCAATAGCCTAACCCTAAACCGTCATACAGCCCAGATTCGAAGAGTGTGTCTTCTCCAGGGGTAATTCCAGAGCCCCTGCTGTAGTCATCCTTCTAGACTGTTAGTTTTGGGAGGGAGGAACCAAGTCTTCCTTTATCACTGGACCCTTGGGCTGAAGTGTGTTAAGTGCTCCATAAATATTTATTGAATGAATGACTGGATGAATTGATTTCCTTAGAATAACTGACACTGGCTCAAGTTTGAAGACTCTACTGAATAATGGAGGGATAACAGGGGAGAAAGAGTGAATATACTACAATCCCTAGAATGGCTGACAAAGTTTTATATAGAGACAGGTCCTAACATAACTAATCCTCTCCCAAGTCAGGATCTTCACTGAGATACTCTGGGGAGAGACAAGAGCGAGAGCCAGGGAGAGCAAGAGCAGAAGAGAGAGCATGCCTAGGTAGCTGCTGGTCTTTATTTCATTTCTATTTACTTCCACTAGAGGATTAAAATGGAAATAGTTGTGATAGTTTAAACCTCTTCTTTCTTGATATCTGTTTCAGGCAGCTTCAGAGAGGGCTCTTAATTCTAGAGAATTATGTAGCGGAAATGTATGCTATAGTTAAAATAAAAGAGAGTTTAAAGATGGCATCATAAAATCAGGATCTTTTTCTTTTTTTAGTTATCACTGTCATCATTTACATAGTTTTTAAAGTTTTTATGTCTAATCACTTATGATGGAGAATGATAATGTGAGAAAAAAAGAATGTATACATGTATGGGTAACTGAGTCACCATACTATACAGTAGAAAAAAATAAATAAAAGGTAAAAAAAATTTTTAGTAAGTAAAATTGATTTATAATGTTGACCAATTTCAGCTGCACAGCAAAGTGACCCAGTCATACATATATATAAACATTCCTTTCTTATATTATCTTCTATCATGGTCTATCCCAAGAAATTGTATATAGTTCCTGTGCTATACAGTGGGCCCTCATTGCATATCTATTCTAAATGTAATAGTTTGCATCTACTAACCTCAAACTCCCAGTCCATCCCACTCCCTCCCCCTTCCCCCTTGGCAACCACAAGTCTGTTCTCTACATCTTTGAGTCTTGATGTTTTGTAGGTAGGTTCATTTTTGCCATATTTTATTTTATTTTTTAATTTTGGGGGGCCACACCTATGGCATATGGAAGTTCCCTGGCTATGGTTCAAATTGGAACCATAGCCACCAACTATGCCACAGCCAAGCAATGCCAGATCTGAGCCTAATCTATGATCTATGCCACAGCTTGAGGCAACACCAGATCCTTAACCTACTGAGTGAGGCCAGGGATTTAACCCTCATCCTCATGGATGCTAGTCAGTTTCTTAACCTGCTGAGTCACAATGAGAAGTCCATTTTGCCATATTTTAGACTCTGCATATAAGTGATATCATATGGTATTTGTCTTTCTCTTTCTGACTTACTTCACTTAGTATGAGAATCTCTAGTTCCATCCATGTTGCTGCAGATGGCATTATTTTGTTCTTTTTATGGCTGAATAGTATTCTATTGTTTACATGTACCACATCTTAATTAATTCCTCTGTTGATGGCCATTTAGGTTGTTTCTATGTCTTGGCTATTGTGAATAGTGCTGTGAACATAGGGGTGTGTGTATCTTTTTGAATGGAAATTTTGTCTGGATATATTCCCAAGAGTGGGATGGTTTATGCTAGTTCTTCTTCTTCTTCTTTTTTTTTTTTTTTTTTTTTTTGCTTTTTAGGGCTGCACCTGTTGTGTATGGAGGTTCCCAGGCTAGGGGTCTAATGAGAGCTGCAGCTGCCGGCCTACACCACAGCCACAGCAATGGAGGATCCGAGATGTGTCTGTGACCAACACCATAGCTCACAGCAACTCCAGATCCTTAACCCACTGAGCGAGGCCAGGGATCAAAACCGAAATCTCATGGTTACTAGTTGGATGCATTTCTGCTGTGCCATGATGGAAACTCTGGATCATATGCTAGTTCTATATTTAGTTTTCTGAGGAACCTTCATACTGTTTGCCATAGAGGTTGTACCAATTTACATTCCCACCAACAGTGCAGGAGGGGTCCTTTTCCTCCACACCCTCTGCAGCATTAATTATCTGTAGATTTATCAATTATTTATTTAGGTCTATCTTCTTGATGAGTCTGTCCAGAGCTTTTTCAATTTTGTTTACCCTTTCAAAGATCCAGATTTTGGTTTTATTGATTTTTTTCTATTGTTTTTTAATCTCTGTTTTATTGGTTTCCTCTCTGATCTTCATGGTTTCCTTCCTTCTCCTGACTTTAGGTTTTGTTTGTTCTTCTTTTTTAAAGGTAGGTGGTAGGTAGGTTTTTGATTTGAGACTTTTCTTCTTTTTTTGAGGAAGGCCTCTATCATTATAAACTTCTAAGAACTGCTTTTGCAGAATAGATTTTGTGTGATTATATTTTCATTGTTTCTTGTTTCAAGATATTTTTAAATTTCCCTTTTGATTTCCTCATTGACTTATTGGTTTTTTAGTAGCATGTTATTTAGTCTGCATGTAGTCATTTTTTTTCTCATTTCTTTTCCTGTAGTTGATTTCTAGTTTCATGCCATCGAGGTCAGAGAAGATGCTTGAAATAATTTTTGTACACTTAAATTTGTTGAGGTTAGTTTTGTGCCCCAGTATGTGGTCCATCTAGAGAATGTTCCCTGTGTACTTGCAAAGAGTGTATATTCTGTTTTTTTTTTTTTTTTTTGATGTAATGTCCTTAAAATTAAGCACAATGAAGCCTGACTTTTCTGTTGTGTCATTTAGGATCTCTGTTGCCGTATTGATTTTCTGTCTAGAAGTTCTGTCCATTGCTATGAGTAGGGTGTTAAGGTCTCCTACCATTATTGTATTGGCATCAATTTCTCCTTTAATGTCTGTTAGTATTTGTTTTATGTATTTAGGTGCTCCTATTTTAGGGGTATATATATTGGTAAATATAATATCCTCTTCTTGAGTTGATTGTTTTATCGTTAAATATTGTTCTTCTTTATCTTTCTTTATGGCCTTATTTTAAAGTCTATTTTGTCTGATATGAGTATTCTGACTCCCACTTTCCTGTCATTTTCATTCACATGAAATATATTTTTTCATCCTCTCTCTTTCAAGTTAGATGTGTCCCTTGCCCTCAAGTGGGTCTATACTAGGTAGCATATTGTAGGCTCTTGTTTTTTCTTATCCAGTCTGCCACTTTATGTCTTTTGATTGGAACATTCAGTCCATTGATTTTTAAGGTAATTTTTGATAAATATGTATTTGTTGCCATTTTAAACCTTGTTTTCCAGTTGATTCTGTGTTTCTCCTTTGTTCCTTTTTCTTTCCTTTTTTTTGGTTGGGCTATTTCCTTTTATCTAATGTTTGTGTCCTCTTTTTGTCTTTTGTGAATGTAATGTTTGGTTTTCACTTGTGGTTGCCCTGTTTTTCAAGTCTGTGAACCCATTTTATATTTGCTTGCTTTCTAGTCATAGTCACATAGGCTCAAACACATTCTAAAAAAGAGTCTTAATTTTTTTATGCTCTTTCCCCACATTTTATGATTTTGATGTCCCTTTTTACATCTTCATGTTTATCCTTTTGCTATTTCTTGTATTTATCATCATCACTTCCACAAATAGTTTTTTTTCCTTTTGATCTGTATACAGACTTATTTAAGTGATTAATTTCCAATTGTGATTTCTTCCATCCTGCGTATCATCTTACTTCTTTCTTATTTAGAGGAGACCTTTCATTATTTCTTTTAGGATAGGTTTAGTATTGCTGTATTCTCTTAGTTTTTGTTTGGGAAATTAATTCTGCTATTTTAAATGATAATCTTGCTGGATAGAGTACTCTAGGTTGTAATTTTTTTCCCCTTTTAGGACTTTGAATATTATCTTGCCAATCTCTTCTGGGCTATAGCGTTTCTGTAGAGAAATCAGCTGATAGCCTTATGGAAGTTCCCTTGTAATTAACTCTTGGTTTTTCTCTTGCTGCCCTTAGAATCCTCTCCTTATCTTTAACTTTTTCCATTTTTATTATAATATGTCTTAGTGTGGGTTTATTTGGGTTCAGCTTGTTTGGTGCCCTCTATGTGTTTTGTATCTGAATATCTGATTCTTTCTTTAGATTTGGAAAGTTTTCAGACATAATTTCTTGGAAAAAAAAATTTAAATCTGTTCAAACTTACATTTTTTATTATTAATTTTTTAATAGTTATTTCCACAGTACAATTTTTTTCTACCATACAGCATGGTGACCCAGTTACACATACATGTACACATTCCATTTTCTCACATTATCATGCTCCATTATAAGTGACTGGACATAGTTCCCAGTGCTACCCAGCAGGATCTCATCAAATATATTTTTAATTCCCTTTTCTTTTTCTTCTCCTTCTGGAATCTCTATTATATGTAGATTGGCACACTTTATATTATCCCATAAATCTCTTATATTGCTTTCATTTGGCTTTCGGTCTGCTATCCTGATTGTGTGATTTTCATTATTCTATCTTCCAAGTCACTTATTGATTCCTCCTCTGCATTATTCATTCTGCTGTTCAATGCCTTTAGCTCAGCTTTCATCTCTGCAAATGAATTTTCTAATTTTTCTTGAAACTTCCTTATACTTTCTAGTTCTTTCTAAAAGTATTCTGTGCTACTGTTAATATCTCTTCTTAATTCCTTCAGTATTTTCATTACCTCCTTTTTGAACTCATCTGTTAGATTTCAAAAGTCTGTTTCATTGTTTATTCCTTCAGGGGAATTCTCCTGTCCTTTTAAATAGGGATGGTTCCTGAGCTATTTCATTTTGCTTGTATTTCTCCTACTCTGTGAGTTTAGGGAAAGCAGTTATCTGCTGTAGTCCTGGAGAGTTATTTATATGTGGGAGAGTTCCTGGGTAGCTTGTGAAGGCTTACTATTTTTTTGGTGCAGGGGCTGCTTTTGGTTTAGATACTTGCTGTCTCATTCCTAGGTGTGTGCAGGCCATTGTCCCCTTGTTGGGGGTGTGAAGGTGTATGGTCTGTGTGTGCTTCCTGGGAGTTGGAGCAATGTGGTGGTGGCTGCAGGCACCACATGGTTTCTGAGCCTTTGTTAGTGTCAGTGGCCCTCAGAGAGGTGGGGGCCAGTGCCCAGAGCTCTTTGGAGTGGCAACAGTAGGGCATGTGTGTTCCCAGAGAGGTGAGCAACAAGCAATGCTTGGTTGCAGGGACTTCAACAGCTATGACTGCTGAGGTGACTGGGGATACAGGTTGTGCCTGTTCTTTTTCTTTTTAAGATGAAATTTTAAAAAATCTAAGGAATAACCTGAATGAAAATACTACATGTCATCATTTATGAGATATTGCTAAGATGATACTCACAGGAAAATTATCATCTTAATTATGTTTATCAATAAAAAAGAAAATAAAAACAAATAAGCATCTAACTCAGTAATTTAGAAAGAGCAAAATAAACCTAAGAAAAATAGAAAGAAGGAATTAATAAGAAATTAAGAATTACAAAAATATTAAAACAAATCAAATATATCCAAGTTCTGATTTTTTTTTACAAAACTAAAGAGATAATGCATTAACTATTTAGAAAAAAAATGGATAATGCAAAAATTCACAAAATTTAAAAAGTTAAAAATTGAACAGATACAGAGGAAATTATAAGAATCACAAGAGATTGCTTAGCTAAACTATGTAAATATATCTGAACACCTAGCTGTAATAAATATTGTTTTAGGGAAGCATACTTTACCAAAAAGGATGTGGAAAACAATAAAAAATCTTAAAAAACCAAATACTATAAAATAAATTGAAAAAGTTGTCAAAGAGCTGTCCTCCAAAAAGCACCAGAGCCAGATGGTTTCAGAGGAATTCTTCCAAATCTTTCAAGAAGATGGCAATGCCATTTAAACTGCTTTAAGGCATAGAAAAAGGAGAAAATCTTTCAATTTTTTTTCATAAAGCAAGCATAATATTGATACCAATCACCATAAATGTGCACAAAAAAGAAAATCACTGTTTAATCTCACTTACACTGGTGCTAAAAATCCCAAATAAATCGAAGAGCTCTGGGTAGAAAAATATACCATAACCAATGGAGTCTAGTCAAAAGCATATCTTGGATTTAATAATAAGAATGGCTTAATATAATGGTTTAATACCAGAGAATCTTTCCAGTTGTTTTTCTTTTAAAAAGTCAAAAATGTCAAAATCCAAGTGTCCATCAATGGGTGAATGGATAAAGAAGAGGTGATATATGTATATACAGTGGAATGTAACTTGGGCATAAGAAAAGAATTAAATCTTGCTACAACTTGGATGGACCTTGAGGGTGTTGTGTTATGTGAAATAAGTCGAGCAGAGAAAGACAAATACATATGATCTTACATGTGAAATTTTAAAAACAAGTAAACAGGCTCAGGTACAAAGGACAGATTGTTGGCTGCCAGAGGTGGGGGTGTGAGGGTAGCCAAAATAGGTAAAAGAAGTAAAAGTACAAACTTCTAGTTATAAGATAAGTAAGCCTTGGGTATGTATGTAGTGTATATAGCATGGTGACTGTAGTTAATTACACTGTATAGCATATTTGAAAGTTGCTAAGAGACTAGATCCAAAATTTCTTATAAGAGAAAAATTTCTTTGTAACTATGTGTAGGGATGAATATGAACTAGACTTATTGTGGTGGTCATTTTATAAAATATAAATATTGAATCATTATGTTGTATACCTGAAACTATTATTATATGTCAATTAAACCTCAAAAAATGAAAGAAGTTAGATGGAAAAAATCAAAACCTCATTAAGCCTTTTAACATGTATTTTATTGTTTGATATTTTTGACTGAGATAGGTGACATCATAATAGTTTCAGTGCTTAGGGCTTCTTAAACGTTTAAAAGTTTTTAATGATTGCAGCAAGAAGTTGGATAGCATGGGAGACTGGCTCCTTTGAAAGGGGCTTCTGGATCTGGTGGTTGACACATTTAAGAGCAGAAGTTCTTGGGGGATGAGTATGTGAGAGAGAGAAAGAGGGCTGGTCTGAGGCCCCCTGCCCCTATAACCTAGCCCCTTAACAAGGGATGCAGGGCATTCACCTACCACCTGAGATCTGTAGCACTCTTAAATGTTTGAATTGACCTGGATCTCAAAGAAAAATGTGCCCTGCCTCTTGGGGGGATCATGGATTGGCACCTACACAGTGGCAAAGGTGGCAGCTAATTTCTAGGACATTCACAAGGATAATATTTTTAGATGCAGTGGTAGAAGAGTGAAGGTGACCTTGAGGTGGAGGAGGAAAGATTAACATTGTTAGGAATGAGTATAACAGTGAATCAGTCAGCTACTACAGTCCATTGTTGGCCTAGAGGAGAATCAGTGAGAGGGTTGCACCCATTTTGAACATTTCCACCCTGTCAAATCTACCTGGGTATGTGTATTAACTGAGAGACAGAGACAGAAGGGGGGAGGGTTGCTGAGAGGAAGCAGGGTGTTTTCTTTTTAAGAGAAGATCAATAATTTAGGATCAATACTTTGTACAGCGAACCTGCTGGTTACTCGTTTCTGGTTTGCAGCAATAGCTGCTTCTTACTGAGGCTGTTTCCCTGGAGGAATGCAGGAAACTGTCACACCAGCCAGCTTGATGGGGTCTCCTGAGTGCCCTTGTGCTGGGCAGCATTCGATAACTCATCACTCACAGAGCTGCCAGACAGAACACAGGCAGACCTTTTTTTTTTTTTTTTTTTGGTACATACTGCATCACATTATCTTGGACAACTGATCTTGTCCTTAATTTGATAGTGCACCAAACCCTATGCTGGTGCTTTAAGGACAGTATCTTTGCTCTAGTTTGTATCTATAAGCCCTGGATGCATTAAAATAGAAATGTAGAAAGTAAGGTCTTGGCGAACCTGTTTTTCTGGAACAAGTTGACTGTCAAAGTTGGCTGTGTGGCAAGCTAGCCCTGGGACAGCACTGCAAGCCCATAGAAGCATAGGGTGCTTGGCTCTTGTCAGCCCGAACCTGTCCATGCAGCCTAGAATCCTCACTTCCTCATCTTGAAGGGTGGCTAGCTGGCTTCTCTTCAATCTCTTCCAGGGATGGAAAGCTTACCACTGTAAAACCAACCCTGCCCCTCTTTTCTAAAAATAAGAGAGCATCTCTTGCTATGTTTGCCTGCTTTATCATTTAAAAGCCCTGTCAACTTTATAATGAAAAAAATGACACCTGCCAGTGTTTTATTTCCTATTTCTTTGATCTAGAGGTGTCGAATGGCTTTTTTCATGTCATTGATATTCATTCTTTGGTGATTTAATTCCATCTTTCCTTTATTCATTCTTTTTTCTATTGGTGTGATAGTTTTTAAAATTAACTTATGAGAACTTTTATGACAAAATCATAGCCTTTATATTTTTGTACTTTGATATTTTTATATTTCTTTCCTAATTTTTGTTGACTTATTTTATTTTTTATCTTTTTTTAGGGCTCCACCCGCAGCATGTGGAGGTTCCCAGGCTAGGGGTCTAATCGGAGCTATAGCTGCTGGCCTACGCCACAGCCACAGCAATGTGGAATCTGAGCCGTGAATGTGACCTACACCACAGCTCACTGCAACGCTGGATCCTTAACCCACTAAGCGAGGCCAGGGATCAAACCTGTGTCCTCATGGATATTAGTTAGATTTATTTCTGCTGAGCCATGATGGGAACTCCTCTTTCCTAATTTTTAATTTTGTTAGTGTTGGTTTTGGTGGGAAAATATTTTCAGTTTTGGGGAGTTCTATCTTTCTGCAACCTTTTATTGTTTTTATCCATAGAAATGCCTCCATTCTGAAAAAAACTGAAAATATCACTTACATTTTAATCTATACTTTTACCTTCTTTAAAACATATTTAGTACATATTTAGCACAGCTGAATTTTTGTTTATTGTGAAGTCTGGATGAGATCTTTTTTTTGCCCTCAAAAATGGCCATTCTCTCCAATACCATTTGTTCAATAACCCACCTCTCTTTCTTAGTTTATGATCCTTATAATGTGCATAGTTCCCAAGCATTCAAGACCCAGTTTTCTTGGAGCAGCTTTCATCATTATAAATTTCTTCTGTATTGAACTGAAATCTGTTATGTTCTTTGACTTTTTGAGACTTCTGTCCCTCTAGCTCCCAAATATCAGTGCCTCTATCCTATCATTCTGTCAAAATGGGTTGAGTAGCTTTGAGGAGAGATGGCTCAGCATCAGAGCACCTTGCTGGGGAATATACTTTGCTCTTGTTGTCTTCTTAGTGAAAAGAAGTCACCCTCTATATTGCAGTGAAGCTGGTGAGAAATCTTCCTTGGTACCTTTGAGGGCAGTTTTCTCAAAAGGCTGGATGTAGGGAGAATGGTCTCTAGCGCCAAGGGAGAAACATTTTTCAAAAAGTGTTGCTTTTTAAAGGTTTGAAAACAAATCAGCCTTACCCATGGGGAGTTGGACAGGTAGGTGGGGAAGAAGAAACAGGTGGTGGCTCTGAGTCATCAAGGGGATCAGGATATGCCACCCCAAAATATACCACTTCGGCATAAAAATTATTTTGAGTTCAAGACATCTGATTTCCTGAAATCCCTTATCCACCAAAAAGTAGAGCCTCCCCTACAAATTCAATAGTCATAAATCTCCTCTCCAAGGAAGAGAAGTTGGAGAGTAGATACGGAAAATATTTTTAGAACAAAAGTGATTATCAGTCTGATAACTTTGTAGGATTATCTGGTAAATTCTATGTGCCACAGTTGATTGGCCATATTGACAAACCATCAGTGACAAAAAAGAAATGAACAGAGAAAAGACAGATTTTTATTAACATCTGTAAAAACTTTATATTTGTTTTTTATAATAGACAAAAAATTTACATTTTTCTTTTTTCTTATGCTTAAATTCATTAGTCCTATTAAGAATTAAACAATTACTTTATCTCTCTGTCCCCATCTATCCATCTGTCAGTTGATCGATTACTAATAGATATATTTCTTTGTGAATAGCTTATAATATTTTTTCAACCTTGGCTGGAGGCCCATGGATGCATCCTCCAGCCCAGCCCAGTGTCTGCCATACAGTGGGCATTCACCCAACACATTAAAGCATCCAGGCCCTAACTAAGGTGTGCAAGGCCTGGGCACTGGATTTGGGATGCTGACACTATCCCTGACTGCATTCAAGGCTTGGAATGGTCACCTAATGATCCTGAGCTTCTGTCTGCCCATTACTGTAAAGTGAATATGAATGATCAGGATTTGGATGCAGCATCAGATGAGACGCACAGATCCAAAAGCCTTTTGTATAGATAGGAAAGCATCTAGTGAACAAGGAAGTAAGCCCTCAGGGCGTGTGGAAAAGTTCTCAGGAATACTGAACGTGAGTTGTTTTAAGGGAATCATTTTCTAGATCCTTAGTTTCCCAGATTTGAGAATACACACATTTTCCAAGTTTGAGAATGCCTTTGAATTTATAAATTTTATTTACCTATTTTGTTATTAAAAAAAAAAAAAAGGCAGCGAAAGGCATACTACCCACAATCTGACTGAGATACATTTCTACAAGGTGAGAAAACTTTAGGGAGAATGGAGAAAAACAAGGGGAAGTATCCTTTATTGCTTATGATTCCATTAACCCTGAGCTCTCAGCTCCCCATCTTATACATCTCGTGTTTAGAGGAAAGATGGTCTAAGAGACAGTATTTTGACCATGTTAGGATATTCTGAATACATACATGGGGTAGCCTCTTTGGGGAGAGTCAAGATAATTTTGCTTCTTGAAGGAGAGTCCAATGACAGCAAAGCAAAAAGAGCATCAGTCAGAAACATTGAATTCTAAAGAAGAAAGAGCTCATATTTTGAAAATGTATTTAAATGTAAGCAATATGTTCCAACTACACTCAGTACTAAGCTCAGGTCAGGTCTTCAGCTGAAAAGAACAGCACCATAGCACAACTCAAGCATGTGGCTTAGTGACACTGATTCATTGAAATTTAGCTGAAAGGCTTGCCAACACATTCAAGATACATCAAATAAAACCCACAGATAAAGTTTAGTTGACTTGTTTTGGATGCAGTGTATGCTATTCAGTAAGGTAATTTAAAATCCTTTTTATGAAATATCATGAAATAATCCAGTGGTAGCTAATGCTCATTTTATTTTGCCATATGAAATATTTAATCTTTTCTACCTCCTATTAATAAGAATAATATTATTCTAGCTTCTGGACTGATTAATTTTCAGCAGAATGTACCTTTCTCTTTCACTAAATGCATTTGAAAAGGTAGATCATATTTCAACTCATTAGAAGATGTTTTTCCAATTATATTTTACTTGTTATATTTAGAAATTATCAAAATTTGTAATATATATGTCTTTTTTTCAATTTTGGTCCATTGTATGATAATTCAATCTAGAAGCAATTTTTTAAAAACACAGAGAGCATTAAGTTCACAAGAATAAAATGTATTTTAATGTATTAAAATATATGTTTTAATATGTTTTTAATGTATGATAGGGTGATCAATAAAAGATTCTCAAAATTTAAAAGTATGTTAAATGATATTAAAAATTCATGAAGAAAGTAGAAAAGAAATATTAAGAAAAAAATGAAAGATATAAAATTTCTTCAACAGTGAAGAAGACCTTATTCACATATTTTATTTATTTATTTATTTTTTGTCCTTTTAGGGCCGTACCCACAGCATATGGAGGTTCCCAGGCCAGGGGTCGAATTGGAGCTATAGCCGCTGGCCTATGCCAGAGGCACAGCAGCACTGGATTCAAGCTGCATCTGCAACCTACACCACAGCTCACGGCAACGCCAGATCCTTAACCCACTGAGCAAGCCAGGGATCGAACCTGCAACCTCATGGTTCCTCGTCGGATTCATTTCCACTGCACCACTATAGGAACTCCTTTATTCACATATTTTAGATTGGGTGGTAGTGAGCATGAAATGATCATGAGCCCAGATTCCCTTTAATATTTTCAAAGACTGATAGTTTTATATTTAAATGTCAATATTTGCCACAAGGAGAAAATGATCCCTTGCAATCACTAAACTTAGGATGAAAACTTTTATATATAAATTTAAAAATATGCAATAGGGAATGTAGTTTTTCAAGATTCTTTTTGAGTTTTGCATGCAAGCTAGAATGTGACGACCACAAAACTATGGGTAGGTTCCAGCTGCAAAGACAGGAGGTGCTGGCTTCCACCTCCTGGTTCTGCCTACTCCACCTCCTCAGTCCATGGGCAGCTTGACTATGGGACTCTGTCTGCCTGGGCAGCCTTCAGCCGCCTGCCCAAAGAATCACTCTCTGTCTTTAGCCAACTGCCTTTAAAAAAATTTTTTTTTAATTGTTATTTCCCCAATACAAATTTTTTTTTCTACTGTACAGCATGGTGACCCAATTACATATACATGTACACATTCTGTTTTCTCACATTATCATGCTCCATCATAAGTGACCAGACATTGTTCCCAGTGCTGCACAGCAGGATCTCATTGCTAATCCATTCCAAAGGCAATAGTTTGCATCTATTAACCCCAAGTTCTTCAGCAGGACCTGTTATTTTTTCCTACCCTCCCTTTCTCTCACAGGTATACTGAAAACCATTCTTTTTTTTTTTTTCCCCTAATGAGGCAGAAACAAAGACTTAAGGAAGCTATAGAGCACCAATAGAAAAGTTAGGATGAGTGTTTTAGACAAGGTTTTCAGCTCTCCTAACCCAAGTAGGACTGGAGCTGGTGGATGACGGCAGGAGAAAGCAGACTGGGGAGGAAGGTACAGAGGGACTGGGAATGCTCAGAGCAGGGAGGTGGAGAAGAACCTCCTATTTTTAGGAGAAGAAATGGGGTAGAAGGGAGATTACTCATTTCTCCCTAATGAACCCCTACTGACATGTAGCTGGAAGACAGTCTACCAAGACCCCTTGAAATACCCTCCTGAACAGAGTGGGAAGTTTGAACTGTTTGTGTGGGATAGGTTATAAAGGTAAACCTTACACCTTGACAAACATAGAAGGAATGGAACTGTGTAGTCATTTCCTTACGAACTAGGGTACCTGTGGACAGACTGTGCAACATTGTACAACTGGCTTTTGTTATCTGAACACTTATTATGGGTCAGGCACTGTGCTAAGCACTTTACCTGTGTAGCCTCTTTTTAAGTTCACCACACATCAGGACAAGAATGATTTAGGTTGTTGGGTATTTACTGATCTCAGCACTGCAGGCTTTCTTCTTCCTGTTTGGAGAAAGCAAGAGGGAAAGAAAGGGGAAGATGGTACCTCTTCCTTGCCAAACAAAAAAATCTTTCTTTAATTCTTTTCAGTACAACCTAGGTCACGTGTCCATGCCTTATCCAATAACTGTACCGAGGGAATGTCAAATGTCATTAGCTTAGGCCTGGGCTGCAGATCAATCACTGGTAGGAGAAATGGAAAATTATGATTGGCTTACACTAATCAAGGTCTGAGTGAGGGTCAGTTTTTCAGACTGTCATTACTTAGTGGGGTAGCAGTGAGTGGAATGGAATTTGGGGAGTCATCCAAGAGTAGGGGAAGGAGCTGTAGGGTAGTATAAAGAACTTTTCATAGCCGGTAGGCAACTGGGCTCAAGACCCAGCCCTTCCTTTTGCTCATAGGGAGCCTGGGAACCTCACTTCCCAACTCTGGTCTTTCATCCTGCCCATGCTTTTAGATGTTTATCTTCCTGGTTCTTTCTGGGGTTGTGTTCTGTGATTGAAACTCTGTGGCTTGTTCAAGCTCACAAGGACAGTAAGCAGAAGTGTCCTAAATGAGAATTTGGTCTGATGGTCATATCCAGCTCAAAGGAGGCTAGGAAGCATAGCTTCTAGGTGGCTACAATTTGGGGTGATTTTGTTCTAAAAGGATGAGTGAATGTCGAGAGACGGTGCTCTGACCCACAGGACTTGTAAGTCTACCAACTTTTCTTTGAATAACATGCAAATGCAGCCCATTTGAACCATTAAAATATTAACATGTTCTATTTACTGATTCATATACTTCTCACAAATGCAATTAATAGTTTTATTATTCCTAGATATGACATGTGGAGGAATAATATTTTAAATTTTGCTTGAAGTATCTTCATTCTTACTAATTCATTTTAATCTACAGTCCTTCCTCTGCTAAAATTAGACCATGAGGCTGAGGCTTATCTCCTTAGGAGCGGACTGAAATGGGGAGATAGAAGTGAGCCAGTGCTCATCTTTGGATTTTGAAACAGACTTTTGAAGCTTATGACAGAGGCAGTAACTTTGAGATAAGACTTTTTAAATTCTGGACTACCCGAATACTGGAACCCCAAAGTTTATGCTCTAAACAATAGTTTCTGAAGGATCGTATGATGATGAAAGAACTTGCTTTCCTACCCAAAAGGAAATAAGATCTGTAGGAGGTGAGAGCCAGAGATCTAGAGAAGGATCAGCATAGAAAAGTGCTGGGATGGGCTCTGAGCAGGGATCTCCATCCTTGCCACCTCCTGGGGAGTGTTGTCAGACAGGTTAGTGGATCCAGGTCACCTGGTTTGCATCCCAGTTTCACCTTCTGACTTAGACAATTTCTCTCTCTGTCTGTACTTCCTTTTCTGCAACACAGAGATAATAATCATATCTACTTTATGCTGTTATTATTAGGATTCAATAAATAAGAGAATATAATATTCTTAGAGCAGAGCTTGGTACATGATAAGCACCCACTAAATCTCTTGTTATCCTTTATACCTGAGAGGAGAGGGATCTGTATAGAGATTCATTTTGTCTCTAATTTTTAAAATCTCTGACTGTATAGCATTTCTTCCACATTGTTTCAGTTGCATGTGATTCAAATGTTTTACACTTGAGAATTTAACATATTTTATTAAGTAAATACTACTCAAAGTGTATAAAACCCTAATTATATAAATAGGCACATATACTTATATAATTTCTCATAGTGTAGAATTTCTTATAGACATTTCTCATAGTACTACATGAGAATCAAAATCTGTAAATCATATTTGATGATATACCTTGTAGAAATTCTAGACTTAATTTCAGAAAGATTAGGTACATTAACATTCAAACATGCATCCAGTTCCTATAAGCACTCTTGGGATACCTGTCATCTGCCACTAACATTTCCAAGTTGACAGGCATGGCATCTACCCATCTATA
This sequence comes from Phacochoerus africanus, assembly GCF_016906955.1. Lineage (NCBI taxonomy): Eukaryota > Metazoa > Chordata > Mammalia > Artiodactyla > Suidae > Phacochoerus > Phacochoerus africanus. Next base: position 105,278,490 of record NC_062544.1, read on the forward strand.
GATTCCTGCAGGTCCATTAACTTTAGAGATTATGAAGGAACTACAGCTTGATAAAATTTGGTAGAAACACACTTTGAAGGGAAAATTTCCACAAGCACAGAATTAATCTGGACAAGTTGAAAAGGATTAGCTTCATGCTGTCTTGAAATTGCAGTTGCAATCAAGTCCCAGGTCCCTTTGACTGGAAATGAGGGCTATGACTTATGGGGCAATCCAGGGCCTTATGTGGAGTAGCTAAACCTTTCTCGGTAGTAACATCATTCCTTTCCTCCATACTGCATATACTCATGTGCACACACAAACATACATCCCACACCCCAACAGGAAGCACAGCTTTCTCCCTAATCATCTGCTCAGGTTGCCATAGCAACCCTTGTAGCCGAGTTCCCAGCTGAACAAGTTTCACAAGACACCACATATTTTCCTGCACTGATCTCACTGGAAGAGCAAAGCCTCAATTGGGCTAAACTGGCATAGAGTGGCCTGCAGTGAGGGCAGTGGGAAAAAGGCCTGAAGAGACACCACACCAATTCGAGGTAGAGACATAGCAGAGGAAGACTACCCATGTATTTGGAGTGATTTACCAGTGAAGTGTCAGATTATGTGGCGCCCCCCTCTGGGCACTGTGCAGTACTCATGGTTCCAGGAGGTGAGGATCGCTCTGTGGAGAGCCTCATCTTCTGGTACCCAAGTGCCTGCCTGCAAACCCACGCTCTCTTTCTGGGTTTCCATAGCTGGCAGGGCTTGAGCGGAACAGAAAATTCCATCTCTTCCTTCTCAAAAAATCCCTAATAAAATTCATGGTCAAATAAAGACCAATGTTTCTATTTATTTATTTATCTTTTTGCTATTTCTTGGGCCGCTCCCACAGCACATGGAGGTTCCCAGGCTAGGGGTTGAATCGGAGCTGTAGCCACCGGCCTATGCCAGAACCACAGCAACGCAGGATCCGAGCCGCATCTGCGACCCACACCACAGCCCACAGCAATGCCGGATCGTCAACCCACTGAGCAAGGGCAGGGACTGAACCCACAACCCCATGGCTGCCAGTCGGACTCGCCAACCACTGCGCCACGACGAGAACTCCAATGTTTCTTATCATCATTTCTTCTCAAGATCTGTTTGGTGCTGGTTTTCTGCTGCTGATGTATACCAATAGTCAGCTTCTCAATTCCCACCACAATCATTTTGTGAACAGGACCCCAAGTGGGGGACACAGGATCTAGGACAAGGTAAAGGTAAAGGAGTTCACCTGGGAGGGCATGCCCACTGTAGACTCCTTATGCCAGAAATCTATTTAAGGTTTGTTTAGGGACAGGTAGTCAGTATCCTCTAAGAAGCCACATAATAAGGAAAACCCTTCACACTTCACAAAGCCCTTTCCCTCAGAGGTATCTCATTGAAACATGGTAACAAGTTTGCAAGGACAGGGAAGAACTTGTATGTGTCTGATGGAGAAACTGTATAAACTTTGGGATAAGACCTAAGTGATGCTGCAGGAAAATTTATAGCTTTTATCAGAAAACAAAAAAGATTAAAAATAAATGAACTGAGCTTTCTACTCAGGAGGCTAGCAAGATAAACCCAAGATTATAAGAAATAGGATTCAAATTTTGGCTCTGCTATTTATATTGGCTAAGAGACTTTGGGAGGGGTTAATTAGCCACCTTAGCCTTCAGTGTCTTCAATTATAAAATGGGCATATAATAAAATTATCTGTCTTTCCACAGTTATTTTAAGGATCAAGTGAGATACTGTGTGCATACTATATGCAAAAGTGCTTTGTTAATGGTAATAAAATATTATCTTGAAGGATTTTTTTCTTTTTTGGCCACCCCTTGGCATGTGGAGTTCCCAGATCCGAGCTGCAGTTGTGACCTATGACACAGCTGCAGCAATACCAGATCCTTAACCCACTGTGCCAGGCCGGGGATCAAACCTATGTCCCAGATTCCAGAAATGCTGCCGATCCTGTTGTGCCACAGAGGGAACTCTCTGAAGGATTTTTTATTGACGTGGAAAGGTATATAGCATGTATTCACAATCCCGTTTTTATAAAAAGAAAACACAGCGTAGCATAGATAGAATAATCTATACAGACAGCTATCAAGATGTTAAAATTCATATCTATGGCAGCATTGCTCAACTTTTTTTTTCTAGTACATACTGTTTTTTTTTAATTTATTATAGTTGATTTATGGTGTTTCTTCAATTTTTCTGGTATAGCAAAGTGACTTAGTCACACACAGTTCTCTGTGCTGTACAGAAGGACCCCACTTAAAAAAAACTCTCACACCCCCTCCAAAGCTTTCCTCCTAAATTTTCTTTCCCAGTGGAATTTTAATACCACAGATATAGTGCATATCTCATTGGTTATGTATTATATGACTATCTGTGCTTAATATATGTAAAGGGTAAGTTTTCTCCCCTTGAGGACCAACTTTTGACCCCATAGGGACCATACCATCCGTCCCCATTGAGAATGCATGGTCTACAGATAGTAGAAGTATAGCAGATTTTTCTTTGTGCTTCTCTTGTATTTTCCTTTACTCCCTGCCCTCCCCCCCTTTTCTTATTATTCTCCTTCCTTCTCGTCTTCTGATTAACATGCGTTCTTCTGTAATTTAAGATTGCATAGTGATTTCAAAAATTAAGATGGGTGATAAATTGTACCAGACAGTTCCAGAACCTTTTCTTGGAGCATGATAATGTGAGAAAAAAGAATGTATATATATATGTGTAACTGGATCACCATGCTGTACAGTAGACAATTGACGGAACACTGTAAACCAGCTATAATGGAAAAAAAGTCATTATATATATATTAAAAAAAGTCAATACAGGTTAATGGGTCAGAGCATCCTGAAATCCAACTGCCTGAATTTGAATCCTCGTACCATTTCACATTTGTGTGACCTGGAGTAGATTACTTTCTTATCAAAGCTTCAGCTTACTTATTTTCAAAACAGTGATACCTATAGTGTATCTCCTTAAAGAGGCTGATATTAAATCCTTACTCATGCCAAGTTGGTGGGTGCTAACGTATTTCCAAGGCAAAAAATTCATGTAGCAGGACCTCCTAGATAAAATGCCGTCACTTGCAGAAGCTCCTTTTATGACAAGAATTTTAGACCCTGTAGAAAAAAAGACTTTTCCTGTCCCTTCTGCATCAAACCACGTGGGCGTTTATTTGCCTCCTGATCTTCCATCCTTCTGCAGCCTTAATTAAAAACCTAATTTCTCTATTACCATAACAATGAATGGAACAACAACTGATTTGTCTCGCCAAATTAATTCTCCTTTTGGGAACCTGGGAGAACATTATTTATCAGAGCAGCAGACAGAGATGTAAAAATGGAAACATCTTTCCAATACATATGCCAGATTCAGAAAATGATGGGGCTAATATTTCAACATTTGAAGGCATCTTGGAGATTCATTTACGGCAGTGTCCCCAGCATCCAGGACAATGCTGGCTCATAAAAGACAGTAATTAATTGTTGAATGGGCTAGTGGAATTAGTATCACTAAAATCTCACTTTTCACGAGTTTTGGCTATTGCTTAAACAGAGTATTTACAAGCTAGTGCAAGAATTTAATTTGTTTTGATATCCCATTAGATGTTTCATGTATTTTCTTCTGTTGGCAATCAAGAAAGCACAGGTTCACCTCTTGATGCACAGTCAAAATGAACAAACTCCTTTAACATTATTCTAATTTCCTGTGGTAAAATATTTCCAAAGAATGAGAAGAATTCAAATGTATGCTCTAAAGTTGCTCTTTTTCTAAGGAAATATGATACGTCATGGGGTATTACAGTCCCTTAGATGTAAACATGTATAAGATGGTGAACTCACTAAACATTTTAAATTTTAAATATTTTGATAGTTTAGAAAACTCCCTGATACATTATTTATATATATATATATATATATATATATATATATATATATATATATATATTTAAGAATCAAGAAAAAGTACCCAACCTCAAAGCTGTATGCAGAGGGAGGAGAAGTTAGAATTATCTTTTCCACGATACTTTTAACATCTTACAGTCTCACCTTCATTTCTCATTTTGCATATGGGAAGGCTTATTCCAAAGGAACATTGAATGGAAATGAAATAAAATTATATGTAATTAGTGAAGAAAAATTTGCAACATGGGAAGCAGCACCTACTTGGTTTCTATTATTAGCCAAAACCTCCAGAGGAGAAGGACAGAGGGACAGGGATGGGGGTGGGAAAGAACTGCATTGCCTATTTTGCTGTGTGTCATCTCTGATGGGTAGGATTCAATAATTCTTATATTTTTGTGACTAGATTTTTCTGAGCTGAAAATTGCTGCCACCAGCTATGTTTGGGCCTTTGCTTCAAGCACTCTTAGGTGTGACTTAGGAACTATTTCCAATCCTAATGGGATAATGTAGCACCTAGTCTCCTAACCAGGTGGTCTGCAGTGCTGTGTTGAAGAACTATAGACTTTGAGAGCTGGGAGGAAAACAAATCAAAGAAAAAACCCTCAAGAGGTCCTCCGGTCTAGGTTATTAAATCTTTTAAAGAAGTAGAACTTGTTCTAATGGAAGTTTATCTGGAAGCTGCAGTAGATAGTGTTGGTGTCCCATCCAGTTCCCTCAAATCCTCTTCTCTCAGCTTAAGGGCACTTTCACTGCCAGTGTCTGGGATGCCAGCTGGGCTGGTGGACTCTGCTTTGCCCACATTGGTGGAAAGCCAGAAGGCTTTGGAAACCCGTATCCTTCTGAAGTGGCCCTTACCAATGGTTCATCAGTATGGGAAGGTCAGAGCCCGGCTCCCTTGCTGCAGGTCAGAATCACTCTTAGATATAACTTACACTCCAAAACTCCCTGTGGGATCAGACTGAGACCATCCTGCAGATTATAGCTTTACTTGACTTTCTCCCCTTCCAGGTTTTGTTTCTCCAACTTACAAAGAGTCTCCCCTGCGGAACATTTCCTTAATAAATCATTGGCACACACAATTTTTCATCTCAGGGTCTTTCTTGGGGAACACAGCCTAAGATAGAAAAAGTGGGAATGCTGTGGGGGGGGAGGGTAGTTTGCAGACCATGACTGGGTCTAACTTTCATACTTTGTCCTTTCTCAATTTCTCACTTTCTCTAAGAGATCATCAGGGCCAGGTTGGTGGAGCGGAGGGCTTTAGCATTATAAAGGCTTCAGGTAGAAAGTGCCTTTAAAAACCTGGGGGAAAACTTTACTGTTTCGGGAAGTTTGCTCATGGCAGCAGACACTGCTGGTTTTGAAGCCGCATGATTTTTGCCAGTCTGGAGGTCATCTGTAGCTTCACCTGACAGTTTTTGAACATTTCAATGCCTTCTTCCTCACCCTCTGCACCTCTCTCTGCTCCAGGGCTGTCTTGGCCACTGAAAATACTTGCCTACACAGAAAGGAGTGGAAGTGATGGAGAATTAATTCTCCCAGATCAACCCTCAACCCATGGCACTGGGAGCTTGTGGGTGAATGTTTAGCCTCTTCATCACTTGGTGGGTCAGCTCTGAGCTCTATGTTATGTACTGTCTCTCAGAGGGTCTTGAGTTCCAGACATCAAGTTCCAAGTGCCCTCAGTTATCTTCTCAGTATCCCAACCCTTGTAGGTTTTCCTTCCCTTATTTGCACCTTTTCTTACTCCCTCACTTTGTTTCCTTGGATTATCCCCCAAACAAGCTAACCCTCCCCCAGGTGTTCATCCCAGGCTTGGCTTTTTGCAGGAGTAAAAGCAAGACATCCCCTTTAGAGCAGACCCAGCTAGAGTCTGAAATCAAGGTCTAGTCTCAAGGAAAGGAAGTTGTTAAGAGCCACGGCTATGCATGTGCCCGGTGGGAAGGAGGAGGGGAGCTAGAGTTAGAGGATGTTCAAAACCGAACTCAATCCTAGCTTGGTGATGGGGTGTTCTCAGGAAACAAAGGCAGAAAGCCAGCTGGGACTGGATAGTCAGTGTTTTGATTGGATGAGGGTTGTAGTTTATAGACCTCAGGGCAGCAAGACTAATTCTTGATGCTGCCATCTGGTGATTTGAGTTTCTGACATGCCCCACCTTAATCAAGACTCATTCTGGAGCTGGTAATGAGACCTCCCAGCCTTGTGCCAAGCATAGCTGGAAATGGATGGCACTGAAGCATCCCTGGATATTAGCTTCTCTGAAGGTCTGTCAACTAGAGAGATAAGTTTTCCAGGATGGGAGGTAGGATAAGCAGTGGGGTAAGGTTGTGGGTTTGGTAGTCAAGAGCAAAAGATTCAAGGAGTTGTAAAGATGCTGAGACACCTTTACCTGTTAAGTTTGACTTTGTGACCTTATTGAGGTCTATTCATTTTTTGTGGGTTCTGGAAACCACTTTTTACACAGGTTAATATTAAAATATTTAACAGATGCTTTCTCTAGATGCAGAGGAAGCATTTGACAAAGTCCAATATCCATTTATGATAAAAACTCTTACCAAAGTGGGTATAGAGGGAACATTCCTGAACATAATCAAAGCCATTTATGACAAACCCACAGCAAATATAATACTCAATTGAGAAAAGATGAAAGCCTTCCCACTAAAATCTGAAGCAAGACAAGGATGTCCACACTCACCACTGTTATTCAACATAGTACTGGAAGTCCTAACCACAGCCATCAGACAAACAAAAGAAATAAAAGGCATCCAAACAGGAAGAGAAGAGGTAAAACTGTCACTGTATGCAGATGACATGATACTGTATATAGAAAACCCTAAGGACTCAACCTAAAAACTACTTGAACTGATCAATAAATTCAGCAAAGTAACAGGATATAAGATTAACCTTCAGAAATCAGTCACATTTCTGTACACTAACAATGAAATAATAGAAAAGGAATACAAAAATACAATACCACTTAAAATTGCACCCCCCAAAAAATCAAATACCTGGGAATACACCTGATCAAGGAGGTAAAGGACTTATATACTGAGAACTTTAAAACATTAATCAAGGAAATTAAAGATGTAAAGAAATGGAAAGATATTCCATGCTCCTGGCTTGGAAAAATTAATATTGTAAAAATGGCCATACTACCCAAAGCAATCTACAGATTCAGTGCAATCCCTATCAAATTACCCAGGATATTTTTCATAGAACTAGAACAAACAATCCAAACATTTATATGGAACCACAAAAGACCCAGAATTTCCAAAGCAGTTCTGAGGAACAAAACCAAGCAGGAGGCATAACTCTCCCACACTTCAGGCAATATTACAAAGCCACAGTCATCAACGCATTGTGGTACTGGTACCAAAACAGACAGACAGACCAATGGAACAGAATAGAGAACCATAAATAAACCCAGACAACTATGGTCAATTACTCTTTGACAAAGGAGGCAAGAATACAAAATGGGGAAAAGACAGTGTTTTTGGCAAGTCTTGCAGGGAAACCTGGACAGCTGCATGCAAAGCAATGAAACTAGAACACACCCTCACACCATGCATGAAAATAAACTCAAAATGGCTGAAAGACTTAAATATAAGACAAGACACCATCAAACTCCTGGAAGAGAACATAGGCAAAACATCCTCTGGCATCAACCTTACGAATATTTTCTCAGGTCAGTCTCCCAAAGCAACAAAAATAAAAGCAAAAATAAACCAATGGGACCTCATCAAACTGACAAGCTTTTGCACAGCAAAGGACACCAAAAAGAACACAAAAAAACAACTTACAGAATGGGAGAAAAATAGTTTCCAGTGATGCAACTGACAAGGGCTTAATCTCTAGAGTATACAAGCAACTTATACAACTCAATGGCAAAAAAGCCAACCACCCAATTGAAAAACGGGCAAAAGACCCGAATAGACAGTTCTCCAAGGAAGATGTACAGATGGCCAACAAGCACATGAAAAAATGCTCAACATCTCTGATTATTAGAGAAATGCAAATCAAAACTACCACCAGATACCACCTCACACCAGTCAGAATGGCCATCATCAATAAGTCCACAGATAACAAATGCTGGAGGGGGTGTGGAGAAAAGGAAACCCTCCTGCACTCTTGGTGGGACTGTAAGTTGGTACAACCACTATGGAGAACAGTATGGAGGTACCTTAGAAATCTATACATAGAACTTCCATATGACTCAGCAACCCCACTCTTGGGCATATATCTGGACAAAACTTTCCTTGAAAAAGACACATGCACCCGCATGTTCATTGCAGCACTATTCACAATAGCCAAGACATGGAAACAGCCCAAATGTCCATCAACAGATGATTGGATTAGGAAGAAGTGGTATGTATACACAATGGAATCCTACTCAGCCATAAAAAAGAATGACATAATGCCATTTGCAGCAACATGGATGGAACTAGAGACTCATCCTGAGTGAAGTAAGTCAGAAAGAGAAAGACAAATACCATATGATATCACTTATATCTGGAATCTAATATAGGGCACAAAGGAACCTTTCCACCAAAAAGAAATCATGGACTTGGAGAATAGACTTGTGGTTGCCAAAGGGGAGGGGGAGGGAGTAAGGTGGTTCGGGGGCTTGGGGTTAATAAATACAGACTGTTGCCTTTGGAATGGATTAGCAATGAGATCCTGCTGTGTAGCACTGGGAACTCTGTCTAGTCATTTATGATGGAGCATGATAATGTGAGAAAATAGAATGTATACATGTATGTGTAACTGGGTCACCATGCTGTACAGTAGAAAAAAAAATTGTTTTGGGGAAATAACAATTTAAAAAATAAAATATTTAACAGCCAGTGAGATACAAGCTCTGACTGATCAAAACAGTCCTCCTGTCAATAGAAGGCTCTCCTATTGCACCACCATACAGCGCTAGTCCTGCTCAAGGTAAAATTCAATCAGTTTCCAAAGCAAGGTAAACATCATTTACGAGCAGTGGGAAAAGACTTTAGGTGAGATAAAGCCTTTTCAGTACACAGGAAGTTGTCACCTCTTCCCTCTGCAAATTACAGGTATGATTGCAAGAACATGCCCCAGTTATTTGGAGTTGTTGCCATCTTTCTGAATCTCTCCACTCAAACCTGGGAGGCTAGAGCATGGCAGAGGGAGGAGGAAGACCTAGCTTGGAATCTCCAGTATTGCCACCCAAGTTGTGAGATTCAGGTTCTTTAAGCCTCAGTTTTCTTGTTTGAGGGGTGTGTGTGTGTGTGTGAGAGAGAGAGAGAGAGAGAGAGAGAGAGAAAGAGAGAGAGAGAGAGAAAGAGAGAGAGAGAGAGAGAGAGAGACAGAGACAGAGAGAGAGAAAGAGAGAGAGAGAGAGAGAGAGACAGAGACAGAGACAGAGAGACAGGGAGAGAGAGAGACAGAGACAGAGACAGAGACAGAGAGACAGAGAGAGAGAGTGTATGTGTCAAAGAGTGAGAGACAGAGAGAGGGAGGGAAACAGAGTGCTGTCATTTTCAGAGCATTTACTATGGGCCCGAACCTCTCTGAAGCGCTTTTTTTGCTTTGTAATCCTCATACAGTCCTATGTGGTGGATGCTATTTCTATTTTACAGATGTGAGAACTGAGGCTCAGCTAGAAGAAATAGAGCTGGAGTTTGAGCCTAGATCTATTCGATGTCAGATTCTGAGCATTTAATCACCTAAGCACACAGACCTACAGCACCGTGTGTTTCTGCAGTATACTTTAGATGCAAGCTCTCATACGATATACAAGCCATCTGCCTTTCTTTAAGGACAAGCAGAGTGCCAGATTATAAACTACCATAGCAGAGCCATAAAGAGGGAATGATTGTATTTCAAAAGGATTCATCAGTTTATGAAGTAATTCCCAAAGCAGGGAGCTCTCCTTGGGTACCAAGTTAGTTCATAATTTGATGTGCAGTTCTGTTTCCATGGGATTTTATTTATACCTCTCCTATTATTCCTTTCAAGCAATGAGGATGATTTACATTTGTGCAATGTAGAATTCTTCGCCATCTCTCCTCAAGTCCTCAAACCTTCCATAGAAGAGTTGCAGCCTGCATTTTGCAGATGGGAGAAAGAGAGGCACAGAGGAAGGAAAGGATCAGACCAAGAGCATCGAATGAGGGCAAGTCTGGTCCTGGAACACAGATCCTGTGCTCCTATATGAGCATCTTTGGGAGCTTTGTGGTGACTTCACTAATCTAAGCTATGGAGAAGGTATTTCATTTGAAAGTGTTCCTGGAGAGTCTGCATAGCCAGTGTGGAGGAGACGCCTAGTCCTAGTCAACTCCCCAAAGAGTGATTTTTCTAGTGCCCGAAGGACATTTGTTTCTTACCAATTTCCACACAGCCTTTCATTTAACTTGCATTTCCATGGAGGTTAAGATAAATCACGCTCTTAAGAAGCCTATCAGTATTTTCCATGCCTCCCTGCAGGAGAAAGTGAGCATTTAAGCACCAGTAGTAGATCAGCCAGGAGTATTAACATGTCCTCCTATGCCTGGATTCTAGCTGGTGCTTGGCATTCTCTCGAAGCTTTGAGAGCTCCTCTCCATTAATGCTCTTGTGGTCATGGACCTATTCCATGGGCCAGTTTACCTGCACTTGCACTCTGGGAAGCCATTGTTGGTGGATGGATGGGCCAACAGATGGTGAGAAGCTCAATGCAAACTCATGCCCAAACAAGCATGTACCTTGTTCATGAAGGCTTGGTAGCATCCTTGCTGTATAAAGTAGATTGGGGTAGGGGCACCTTCCTCTTGTGAAACCAATCTGCCATTGTGGGCACTGTCATCATTCTAGCAAAAGCTTCTTGATCAGCTGCAAATCAGGGGCACTCCCACTGATCTGGGGACCTTGACTTTCCTTAAGGCTGAATGTTAATGTATAGCCATGAGTAGAAAGTCTCGGTGGTTTTATAGGATTACTCACAATGTCACAGTTCATAGACTTTATGTATTCATATTTTGTGTATGTTTATAATAAGGCTCATTCCACTGTGGAATTGAGTTGACATACAATAGGAACAGATACAATAAAACAGTAAAATATAACTTAGAATTAAAATGCAAGTTCAGAGAAGTACAAACTATCACTTCCTTTGCTGCTTCTTTCCCTTTCCTACTTCATGCATCTCTGAAATAGGCTTACTTTCTTTTTTTTCCTTTTTAAAAAACTTTTATTTTGGAGTTCCCTGGTGGTGCAATGGATTAAGGATCATGTGTTGTCACTGTAGTGACTTGAGTCTCCAGCATGGGTCTGATCCCTGGTCTGGGAACTTCCACATGCTGTGGGCATGGCCAAAATTATTTTATTGAGTTATAGCTGATTTACTGTGTTGTTTTAGTTTCTGGTGTATAGCAAAGTGATTCAAAGTATTTCTTTTTCATATGTTTTTCCATTATGGAATATGGTTTCCCACGCTATCCAGTAGATCCTTGTTGTTTATCTATCCTATATAATACATAGTTTGCATCTTCTAATCCCAAATTCCCAATCCTTCCCTCTCCCACCCCCACCTCCTTGTTGGCAACCACAAATCTGTTCTCTATGTCTGTGGGTCTGTTTTTGTTTTGTAGATAAGTTCATTTGTATCATATTTTATTTATTTTATGTTTTGCTTTTTATGGCTGTACCCACAGCATATGAAAGTTCCCAGGTTATGGGTCTAATCAGAGCTACAGCTGCTGACCTACACCACAGCCATAGCAATGCAGGATCCAAGCCACGTCTGTGACCTACACCACAGCTCATGGCATCGTCAGACCCCCAACGCACTGAGGAAGGCCAGGGGTCAAACCTGCATCCTCATGGATACTAGTCAGATTCATTTCCACTGCACCACAATGGGGACTCCCTATATCATATTTTAGATTCCATACATAAGTGATATCAAATGATATTTGTCTTTTTCTGTCTGACTTAGTATGATAATCTCTAGGTCTGTCCATGTTGATGCAAATGGCATTATCCATTCTTTTTTTATGGCTGAGTAGCATTCTATTGGTTATATATGCATGACATCCTTTTTAAAATAATTTTTATTGATGTCTAGTTGGTTTACAATGTTGTATTAGCTTCAAGTTTATAGCAGAGTGAATCAGTTATACATATACATGTATCCATTTTTTTCCATATAGGTTATTATGGAACACTGAATAGACCTCCCTATGCTGTACAATAGGTCCTTGTTAGTTATCTATTCTATATATAATAGTGTATATATATTAATCCTATCCTCCCAATTTATCACTTCCCCCACAGTTTTCCCTTTGGTAACCCTAAGTTTGATTTCAAAATCTGTGAATTTGTTTCTATTTAACAAATAAATTCTCTTGTATCATTTTACCCATATAAGTGATATCATATGATATTTTGTTTTCTCCTTTTGATTTATTTCACTTAATATGATAATCTCTAGGTCCATCCATATTGCTGCAAATGGCATTATTTCATTCTTTTTATGACTGAGTAATATTATATATATATGTATATTTATATCACTTCTTTATCCATTTCTCTGTTGATGGACATTTAGATTGCTTCCATGTCTTGACCATTGTATTTCTGTCTTTGTGCCAGTACCATACAGTTTTGATGATTGTTGCTTTGTAATATAGTCTGTGGACAGGGAGCCTGATTCCTCCAGCTCCATTTTCCATTTTCAGGATGTCTTTGGCTATTGCAGGTCTTTCGTGCTTCCAAACAAACTTTAAACTATTTTGTTCAGGTTCTGTGAAAAATGTCCTTGGTAATTGGATAGGGATTGCATTGAATCTGTAGATTGCCTTGGGTAGTATAGTCATTTTGATAATATTGACTCTTCCAATCCAAGAGCAGGGTATGCCTTTCCATCTATTTGTGTCATCTTCGATTTCTTTCATCAGCGTCCTATAGTTTTCAGAGTACAGGTCTTTTGTTTCTTTAGGTAGGTTTACTCCTGGTATTTTATTCTTTTGGATGCAATGGTTAACGGGATTGCCTCCCTAATTTCACTTTCTGATCTTTCATTGTTAGTCTGTAGAAATGCAGTTGATTTCTGTGTATTAATTTTGTATCCTATGACTTTGCCAAATTCATTGGTGAGCTCTAATAGTTTTGTGGTAGCATCTTTAGGATTCTCTAGGTATAGTATCATGTCATCTGCAAATAGTGATAGTTTTACTTCTTCCTTTCCAATTTGGATTCCTTTTATTTCTTTTTCTTCTCTGATTGCCATGGCTAGGACTTCCAAAACTATGTTGAAGCGTAGTGGTGAGAGTGGACATCCTTGTCTTGTTCCTGATCTCAACAGGAATTTCTTTCAGCTTTCGCCATTGAGAATGATGCTAGCTGTGGGTTTGTCATATATGGCCTTTATTATGTTGCGATAGGTTCCCTCTATGCCCACTTTCTAGAAGTTTTTTTTTTTTAATCAGAAATGGGTGTTGGATTTGTCAAAGGCTTTTTCCACATCTATTGAGAGGATCATATGGTTTTTATTCTTCAGTTTAATAATGTGCTGTATCACACTGATTGATTTGCAGATTTTGAAGAACCCTTGCATCCCTGGGATAAATCCCACTTGATCATTATGTACAATCCTTTTAATGTATTGTTGGATGTGGTTTGCTAGTATTTTGTTGAGGATTTTTGCATCTATGTTCATCAGTGAAATTTGCCTGTAATTTTACTTTTTTACATGGTATCTTTGTCTGGTTTTGGTATCAGGGTGATGGTGGCTCATAGAACAAGTTCAAATTCAAGAGTGTTCCTATTTGTGCAATTTTTTGGAATAGTTTCAGAAGGATAGGTGTTAGCTCTTCTCTAAATGTTTGATATAATTTGCCTGTGAAGCCATCTGGTCCTGGACTTTTGTTTGTTGAAAGCCTCTTAATCACAGATTCAACTTCAGTACTTGTAATTGGTCCATTCATCTTTTCTATTTGTCTTGGTTTAGTCTTGGAAGATTGTACTTTTCTCGGAATTTGTCCATTTCTTCTAGGTTTTCCATTTTATTGGCACATAGTTGCATATAGTAGTCTCTTATGATCCTTTGTGTTTCTGTGATGTCCGTTGTTACTTCTCCTTCTTCATTTCTAATTTGATTGATTTTAGTCCTCTCTCTCTTTTTCTTGATGATTATGGCTAAGGGTTTATTAGTTTTGTTGATCTTCTGAAAGAACCAGCTTTTCGTTTCATTGATCTTTTCTATGGTTTTCTTTGCTTCTATTTCATTGATTTCTGCTCTGATCTTTATGATTTCTTTCATTCTGATAATTTTAGGTCTTGTCTGTTCTTCTCTCTCTAGCTGCTTTAGATGTAAAGTTAGGTTGTTTATTTGAGCTTTTTCTTGTTTCCTGAGGTAGGCTTGTATTGCTCTAAAACTTCCCTTTTAAACTGCTTTTTCTTCATACATAGGTTTTGGAGTGTTGTCACTTTGTTGTCATTTGCTTCTAGGTACTTTTTCATTTCCTCAGTGATCTATTGGTTAGTAGCATGTTGTCTGTCTCCACATGTTTGTGTTTTTTGCAGGTTTTTTTCTTGTTGTTGATTTCCATCATATATAGCATTGTGGTCAGAAAAGATGTTGATATGATTTCAGTTTTCTTAAATTTACTGAGGTTTGATTTGTGGCCCAGAATGTGGTCAATCCTAGAAAATGTTCCATGTGTACTTGACAAAAATGTGTATTCTGCTGTCTTTGAATGGAATGTTCTGTAAATATCTATTAAGTCTGTCTTGTTTAATGCTTCATTTAGGGCATGCGTTTCCTTGTTGGGATTTTCTGTCTGGATGATCTGTCCATTGCTGTAAGTGAGGTGTTAAATTCCCCTACTGTTATTGTGCGATTATCAATTTCTCCTTTTAAGGTCATTAGCAGTTGCCTTGTATATTGAGGCAATCCTATGTTTACAATTGTCATATCTTCTTCTTGGATTGATCCTTTGGTCATTATGTAGTGTCCTTCTTTGTCTCTTATAATATTCTTTATTTAAGATCTATTTCATGTGATATGAGCATTCCTACTCCCACTTTTTTTGATTCCCGTTTGCATGGGATATTTTCTTCCATCCTCTCACTTTCAATTTGTATGTGTCCCTAGAAGTGAAGTGGATGTCTTAAAGACAGCATATATATGGATCTGGTTTTTGTATCCATTCTACCAGTCTATGTCTTTTGGTTGGAGCATTTAGTCCATTTACGTTTAAAGTAATTAATGATATGTATGTTCTTCTTGCCATTTTTTTGAAGCCTAGTTTTATTTTATTTTATTTTATTTTATTTTCCCTCTGTACAGCAAGGGGGTCAGGTTATCCTTACATGTATACATTACAATTACATTTTTTCCCCCAGCCTTTCTTCTGTTGCAACATGAGTATCTAGACAAAGTTCTCAATGCTACTCAGCAGGATCTCCTTATAAATCTATTCTAAGTTGTGTCTGATAAGCCCAAGCTCCCGATCCCTCCCACTCCCTCCCCCTCCCATCAGGCAGCCACAAGTCTCTTCTCCAAGTCCATGATTTTCTTTTCTAAGGAGATGTTCATTTGTGCTGGATATTAGATTCCAGTTATAAGTGATATCATATGGTATTTGTCTTTGTCTTTCTGGCTCATTTCACTCAGTATGAGATTCTCTAGTTCCATCCATGTTGCTGCAAATGGCATTATGTCATTCTTTTTTATGGCTGAGTAGTATTCCATTGTGTATATATACCACCTCTTCCGAATCCAATCATCTGTCAATGGACATTTGGGTTGTTTCCATGTCCTGGCTATTGTGAATAGTGCTGCAATGAACATGCGGGTGCACGTGTCTCTTTTAAGGAGAGTTTTGTCCGGATAGATGCCCAAGAGTGGGATTGCGGGGTCATATGGAAGTTCTATGTATAGCTTTCTAAGGTATCTCCAAACTGTTCTCCATAGTGGCTGTACCAGTTTACATTCCCACCAACAGTGTAGGAGGGTTCCCTTTTCTCCACAGCCCCTCCAGCACTTGTTATTTGTGGATTTATTAATGACGGCCATTCTGACGGGTGTGAGGTGATATCTCATGGTAGTTTTGATTTGCATTTCTCTTATAACCAGCGATGTTGAGCATTTTTTCATGTGTTTATTGGCCATCTGTATATCTTCTTTGGAGAAATGTCTATTCAGGTCTTTTGCCCATTTTTCCATTGATTGATTGGCTTTTTTGCTGTTGGGTTGTATAAGTTGTTTATATATTCTAGAGATTAAGCCCTTGTCAGTTGCATCATTTGAAACTATTTTCTCCCATTCTGAAAGTTGTCTTTTTGTTTTCTTTTGGGTTTCCTTTGCTGTGCAAAAGCTTTTCAGTTTGATGAGGTCCCATGGGTTTATTTTTGCTCTAATTTCGATTGCTTTGGGAGACTGACCTGAGAAAATATTCCTGATGTGGATGTCAGAGAGTGTTTTGCCTATGTTTTCTTCTAGGAGTTTGATGGTGTCCTGTGGTATATTTAAGTCTTTCAGCCATTTGGAGTGTATTTTTGTGCCTGGTGTGAGGGTGTGTTCTAGTTTCATTGCTTTGCATGCAGCTGTCCAGGTTTCCCAGCAATGCTTGCTGAATAGACTTTCTTTTTCCCATTGTATGTTCTTGCCTCCCTTGTCAAAGAGTAATTGACCATAGGTGTCAGGGTTTATTTCTGGATTCTCTATTCTGTTCCATTGGTCTGTCTGTCTGTTTTGATCCCAGTACCACACTGTTTTGATGACTGTGGCTTTGTAGTATTTCTTGAAGTCTGGGAGAGTTATGCCTCCTGCTTGGTTTTTGTTTCTCAGGATTGCTTTGGCGATTCTGGGTCTTTTGTGGTTCCATATAAATGTTTGGATTGTTTGTTCTAGTTCTGTGAAAAATATCCTGGGTAATTTGATAGGGATTGCACTGAATCTGTAGATTGCTTTGGGTAGTATGGCCATTTTTACAATATTGATTTTCCCAATCCAGGAACATGGAATATCTTTCCATTTCTTTACATCTTCTTTGATTTCTTTGATTAAAGTTTTATAGTTCTCGGCATATAGGTCCTTTACCTCCTTGGTCAGGTGTATTCCGAGGTATTTGATTTTGTGAGGTGCAATTTTAAAAGGTATTATATCTTTGTATTCCTTTTCTAATCTTTCATTGCTGGTATACAGAAATGCAACTGACTTCTGAATGTTAATCTTATAGCCTGATACTTTGCTGAATTTATGAATCAGCTCAAGGAGTTTTGGGGTTGAGTCCTTAGGGTTTTCTATGTATAGTATCATGTCATCTGCGTACAGTGACAGTTTGATCTCTTCTCTTCCTATATGGATGCCTTTGATTTCTTTGGTTTGTCTAATTGCTGTGGCTAGGACTTCCAAAACGATGTTGAAGAGCAGTGGTGAGAGTGGGCATCCCTGTCTTGTTCCAGATTTGAGTGAGAAGGCTTTCAGTTTTTCCCCATTGAGTATTATATTTGCTGTGGGTTTCTCATAAATGGCTTTGATTATATTCAGGAATGTTCCCTCTATACCCACTTTGGTGAGGGTCTTGGTCATGAATGGATGTTGGACTTTGTCAAATGCTTTTTCTGCGTCTATTGAGATGATCATGTGATTTTTGACTTTTTTTTGTTAATGTGGTGTATGATGCTGATTGATTTGTGTATGTTGAACCATCCTTGTGAACCTGGGATGAACCCAACCTGGTCATGGTGTATAATTTTTTTGTTATGTTGTTGGATTTGGTTGGCTAAGATTTTGTTGAGAATTTTTGCATCTATATTCATCAATGATATTGGGCGATAGTTTTCTTTTTTGGTGGTATCTCTGTCTGGTTTTGGAATGAGGGTGATGGTGGCATCATAGAATGTCTTTGGGAGTATTCCTTCTTCTTCAACCTTTTGAAAGAGTTTAAGGAGGATGGGTACCAGTTCCTCTTTATATGTTTGATAAAATTCACCTGTGAAGCCATCTGGTCCTGGACTTTTATTTGTAGGGAGTGTTTTTATGACATCTTCAATTTCATTTCTAGTGATCGGTCTGTTCAGTTGGTCTGTTTCTATTTGATTCAGTTTTGGCAGGCTATAAGATTCTAGAAAACTGTCCATTTCTTCCAGATTGTCAAACTTGTTGCCATATAGTTGTTCATAGTATTCTCTTATGGTTTTTTGTATTTCTGCTGTATCTGTTGTTCTCCTTTTTCATTTATAATTTTGGTTATTTGGGTTCTTTCTCTCCTCTTTTCAGTGAGTCTGGCCATGGGGTTGTCAATTTTGTTTACCTTTTCAAAGAACCAGCTCTTGGTTTTATTAATTTTCTCTATTGTTTTTTGAGTCTCTATTTTATTGATTTCTTCTTTGATCTTTATAATTTCCTTCCTTCTGCTGACTTTAGGTCTTTTTTGTTCTTCTTTTTCTAATTTGTTTAGGTGGAGGGTTCAGTTGTTAATTTGGGATCTTCTTTTTTGAGAAAGACATGTATTGCTATAAATTTCCCTCTGAGCACTGCTTTCACAGCATCCCATAGATTTTGAGCGGTTGTGTCTTCATTATCATTTGTTTCAAGGGTATTTTTTTTTATTGTCATTACTCTAGGGGGTGGGCCTGAGAAGATATTTCTGTGGTTTATGTCAGAAAGTGTTTGGCTTATGTTTTCCTCTAAGAGTTTTATGGTATCTGGTCTTATATTTATGTCTTTAATCCATTTTGAGTTTATTTTTGTGTATGGTGTTAGGAAGTGTTCTAATTTCATTCTTTTCCATGTGGCTGTTCAGTTTTCCCAGCACCACTTATTGAAGGGGCTGTCTTTTCTCCAGTGCATATTCTTGCCTCCTTTGTCATAGATTAATTGACTGTAGGTGCCTGGATTTAATTCTGGGCTCTCTCTCCTATTCCACTGATCTGTATTTTTGCATGTCTTGACTATTGTAAATAGTGTTGCAGTGAACACTGGGGTTTCATATATCTTTTCAAATTTGATTTTCAATGGATGCCCATTTGTGGGTTTACTAGGTTATGTGGTAGTTCTATATTTTGTTTTAGTAGGAACCTCCATACTGTTCTCCATAGTGGTTGCACCAACTTTCATTCCCACCGACAGTGTAGCATTTGTTGTTTGTAGTGGGCTTTTTTTTTTTTTTTTGGCTGCACACATGGCACATGGAAGTTCCTGGATCAGGGATCAGATCCAAGCCACAGCTGTGACAACAGTGGATCCTTAACTCACTGTACTACAGCAGGAATTCCTTATTAGTAGACTTTTTTTTTGGGGGGGGGGTCATGCCAGCAGTATATGGATGTCCCCAGGCTAGGTAGGGGTCTAATCAGAGCTACAGCTGCTGGCCTACACCACTGCCACAGCAACTCAGAATCTGAGTCACGTCTGTGACCTACACCACAGCTCATGGCAATGCCAGATCCTTAACCCACTGAGTGAAGCCAGGGATTAAACCCACAACCTCATGTTTCCTAGTGGATACATTTCCGCTGTACCACTACAGGAACTCCCTATTTCTAGACTTTTTCATGATGACCATTCTGACTGATATGAGGTGATACCTCATTGTAGTTTTGATTATCATTTCTCTCATAATTAGTGTTGATGAGCATCTTTTCATGTGCTTTTTGGCCATCTGTCTGTCTCTTTTGGAGAAATGTCTGTTTCTTCTGACCATTTTTTGATTGGGTTGTTTGTTTTTTTAATATAAAGCTGCATAAGATGTATGTATGTTTTGGAGATTAATCCCTTGTTGGATGCCTCCTTTGCAAAGATTTCCTCCCATTCTGTTGGTTGTCTTTTCATTTTTTTATTGTTTCCCTTGCTGTGCAAAAGATTTTAAGTTTAATTTGGTCATATTTGGTTATTTTTGTTTTTATTTTCTTTAGGAGGTGGATCAAAAAATAATTGCTGCAATTAAGGGCTCTGCTTTTGTTTTTCTCTAGGAATTTTATAGTATCCAGCCTTACATTTGGGATTTTAATCCATTTTAAGTTTATTTTTCGTATGGTTAGAGAATGTTCTAATTTCATTTTATTAAATGTGGCTGTCCACTTACTGAAGAGACTATCTTTTTTCCAATTGTATAGTCTTCCCTCCTTTGTCAAAGACTAGCTGACCATATCTGTGTGGGTTTATCTCTGGGCTTTTTGTCCTTTTCCACTGATTTATATATCTGTTTTTGTGCCAGTACCATACCGTTTTGATGCCTATAGTTTTGTGGTATGGTCTGAAGTTGGGGAGCCTAATTCCTCTAGTTCTGTTTTTCTTTTTCAAGATTGCTTTGGCTATTTGGGGTCTTTCATGTTTTCATACTAATTAAAAAATTTTTTGTTCTAGTTCTGTGAAAAATGCCATTGGTAATTTGATAGGGATTGCATTGAATTTGTAGATTGGGTAGTATAGTTATTTTGACAATATTGAGTCTTTTAATCCAAGGTCATGGTATTTCTTTCTGTTTGTGTCATCTTTTATTTCTTTCATCAGTGTCTTACAGTTTTCACAGTACAGGTCTTTTGCCTCTTTCGGTAGGTTTATTCCTGGGCATTTTATTCTTTTTGATGTGATTGCAAATGGAATTATTTCCTTAATTTCTCTTTTTGTGGTGTATTGAAGTTCCTAGGCCAGGGAGCAAACCTGCATGACACCATTAAGCCAAGAAGCTGTGGTGACAATGCCTGATCTTTAACCTACTGTGCCACAAGAGAATTCCGCTTTCTGATCTTTTGTTGTTAATGTATAGGAATATAAGAGATTTCTGTGTATTAATTTTGTATCCTACAAATTTATTGATTTTATGAGCTCTAGTAGTTTTTGGGTAGCATCTTTAGGATTTTCTTTGTGTAGTATCATGTCATCTGCTGATAGTGTCAGTTTTACCTCTTCTTTTACAATTTGGATTGCTTTTATTTCTTCTCTGAATTCTATGGCTAGGATTTCTAAAACTATATTGAATTAAAGTGGTAAGAATGGACATCTTTATTTTGTTTCTGATTTTGATGGAAATTCTTTTAGCTTTTTACCATTGAGAATGATGTTAGCTGTGACCACATCTTCTTTATCCAACCGTTGTTGTTATTTTACAGTTAGCTAATCAGTGTCTAAATAAGTAGGCAAAAAGGTCAACAAGGCAATAATAAATCAGGATGTGTAGGCTATGAGTCTCTGTATATGTGCTGGGATCACAGCTCATTCCTGACTCTGAACTTTATAAGATCCAAAGCTGAAAGTGGAAAGGAATCAGCTATATACTACTTATCACAAGAGATGGCACCACATATCTGTTTCTCAGGGGAAGTAAAGATTTTAGTACTTGACTCTAAAATTTCTTGGGTACCAGATTCTGCAGGAGTTGTGCATGGCTGACTGGACAGTAGCTTCCCAGAGCAGTTCTTCAGAGGCAAATAGGAGGCAAGGGTAAGATAATTCTTTGGTATCCTGGTTCCATTCAAAGATGTCAGTAGCCCTGAAGAAATCCTGGCTTGATGGCTTGTTTCCATTAGGGTCTTTTGTTGTGAACAGCCTTGGATTAGGCAGTAGCTGGCATTGAAGGCTGTGTACCCTGGTGGGCAGGGAATAGAGACTCAGAAATGGAAGGAGTTTTCTGAACAAGGTGGCCACCAGCATGGACTGCTGCACTGTCATTTCCAAATGTAGAAATGCCTCTGGCACAAGAGAGGTGCTTGGATCTCAGGAAGCAGCACAGAAACTGGGAAGAAACCCTGGGACAGTGAAGGCGGTTGGGTCCCAACATGAAGTAACAATGGGAAGGCTGGGGCTTTCTAGCTGCATGTTTTCTTACCCACATTGCCTTGGATGGATGACTGCCCTCTAGGTCAGTCTTCCACAGGGCAGGGTGCAGTCTTGCCAGGGGGATGTCCCACAGTACCATCAGGGCAGAGGATGGCAACATGTGCAAGTAGTCTGGCAGTCTTCTTCCCACATCCCACCCTGAGGGGCAGGCTTGCCTAGGGGTGAACCCAGAGTGCTACCTAGGGGCTCTCCCCAGGGGGAGTGCAGTGGGAGCTCTCCATCCCCAGGTAAGTGGACAGGGATCACTTTTTTGGCTGACAAACCCAAGGAGGGTGGGGTGGTGCTCTCAGGGAAAAATGATAAGACGTCTGCTGAGTGCATGTGCTATGAAGAAACCCAACAAATGGGGCAACTTGTGTAGGAAAAACAGAACTGATGGAACAAATAGAAGAACTTTAAGTAAGCCATAATAAATATTCTTGGGGAGATCAGAAGGTAGGAATAAACATTTATGAATAAAACTCACTAGAGATAATAGGTATGAAAAATAGAATTAAAATAGAGCCCCCAGGGAGTTCCCATCATGGCTCAGTGGTTAATGAATCCAACTAGGAACCATGAAGTTGCAGGTTTGATCCCTGGCCTCACTCAGTGGGTTAAGGATCTGGCATTGCTGTGGCTGTGTTGTAGGCTGGCGGCTATAGCTCTGATTTGACCCCTAGCCTGGGAACTTCCATATGCCTTGGGTGCGGCTCTAGAAAAGACAAAAAAAGACCAAAAAATTAAATTAAATTAAAAAATAAAATAAAATAGAGTACCCACTGTGTGGGTTGAAGAACACTGAGAATTCAGATAGAGAGTGATTGTTGAGAGGGACATTTGGCTCGTCCCTCTCCTAGAAGGTATCAGAAACGTAAAGAGATGGAAAGAATGAGAGGCTAGAATTAGAAGTGTCACCATTTTCCCCCTAAAACTATCAGAAAGAGGGGAAGGAGTAAAGAGATGGGAGACAATAAATACTTGAAGAACTAATGACTGAAGATTTTATGAAATGATTGAGCCCTCTAATTAGATGGGTGCATGAAATGCTGCACAGGATAGAGTCTCTCTCTCTCTCACACACACACTGCAATGAAATTTAAATACGTCAAAAACACAGATAAGTTTCCAGAGACAGAAAACTGGTCCCTGTAAGAGTCCATTTCCAATAGAGGTGAAGCTGTTCCACTGCCACCTGGGAGGCAGGAAGGTAATGGATGGAGTGACATCTGCATTGTGTGGAAGGAACATACCTCCCTACCTCAAATTTTATGTATATTTGATTTTGTCTGTTAAAATCTAAATGTGCATAAGAAAAAATGCCTTCTCAGGGATTGTTGCTGTTAAGAGGAGCAGATGCTTATCATTCTGGTTGGTGTTTATGTAAAACATCTTCTCTGCCTCAGGTGCCTTGTGAGGGGCTGGGAACAGAGAGAGGCCACCAGCCAAGGCTGAGTTGGTGAGTTCTAAAAAAAGAAAGTCCATCCATATGTGTCTTGTCTGAGCTGTTCCTAGGTGAGTGCATTGCCACCCTCTCATGCCCTTGGCCTTGCTTCCCAGGAAGCCTTGGGATGTTGTCTGGCCTGGTGCTATTCCTCACCCTGGCTTCATTTTCCTGTGTGGTTATTTTCTCTCTCCTCCCTCTCCATCCCTGTCCCCTCTGCCCCAGCCATTCAGTTCTATTTATTACTGGACTTCATTTGTAGATGTTGATTTTTGACCCTGCTTTGAAGGACTTTCTCATGAGGCAGAGCTGACCTGGAGACTGTGTCTGTCTACAATCAGGTGTGAGGAGCCGGGCTGAAGAGCAGCCCCCCACCCCGAGGCTCTGCAAGGTTGGACTGGTTAGTTTTCGTCTCTGCTCCAGACGCCTTATCTGTGAAAAGGAGGACACTGATGATCCTCATACCAAGGCTTGTTGTGGGGAAGTGAGATCATGAAAGGAAAGGGCTTGCCCAGGGCTTGGAACACATGAGGTGCTCCATAAATATTAGTGTTTTGGTCAGTACTGTATCTTTTTTTCTGTCATTTTTTAACTTTTCCATGGAATCGCACAACAATGCTACGATTATGATCATGTGTTACAGACTAATGACCTCCTAATGGTTTGCTATTGGGCTTTTCTCTGCAAGATAAAAAGTAGTTTAGTCTATATTTTAGGGAAATATGTGTATATACATATTCGTGCACCTGCATATGCACATATATACCCATATACATATACAGAAAATATCATATGCACATGTATATGATATATATTTATGTAGATAGATAGATACAGAAAGAGACAGAGACAGAGAACCGTGAACCCCATGATAGTTGCTTGTGGTTGTACTTTGTCTTGGAGCCATCCATAGATTCAGTTTGCAGTTGGCATTGTTGTGCATGAGTCCCTAGACACTGCCTGGGTTTCCAAGTGTGTTTGTGGGTGCTCTGTGAGAGACCTCCTAGCACAGTGCCTCTAGCCTGCCCCCTCTACTAGCACAGTGCTGACATTAGGCCCATTTCTTCCACTCCTCAAACATCTCTCTTGTAATCCCATGAACAGGAAGGACTTTGAGCTTAAAGAAGAAACACTGAACAACCTATTGTGACTTTCCCCCGGCCTAAGAGACTGAGGTCCCATCCTCCTCCATGGTGGCCCTTCCCTCACTGCCTGCTGGCAGGAGCCCAAATCTGGCTGTGCTTCTTGGGTTCACATTCCCCACCTACTTAGGGATCTCTAGGGGTATAAGAGCTGATCCTGGGCTGGCCAACGGTGAGTGCCCAGGCCCTTGGGAGAGGATCCCAGAGAGGCAGGGCTGTAGAGAGGAGCACAGATGCAAGATAAAAGGTGAGAAGGAAGCACGTAGGCCTTGAAGGGAAAGGACTGCCTGTCCAGCAAATGCTCATTCTCTACTTGCCAGGTGGAATTTGCTCAAACATATGGAGGCTACAGTCGGCTGCACAGCAAGCTTCCTGGCTAGAAACTCCTGGAGAATGAGGCCAGACTTGCCTCCAAATTGGACCAGTGTGGTCACTGCTTCTCTGCCTGAATGTTGCCATGGGCTTTTTAAAACTCAATGCAAGCAATCCTGCACCACTGCTCCCATCCTTCCCACCCCAGAAGATGCCTGCTTGCAGCTGGTGGTTAACTCTCCCCTGGGCAGGATCTTCCTAGAGCAGGGATCCAGCCCTTCTTGAGAAGATGATGGTGACTAGAATATTTGTTGTGATTTTTGGGAAACCAAACCTCATCTCCCAACACCCAGAGCAGTGCCTGACAGGTAGCAGGAGCTCAGTTACATTAGTTAAATAAAAGGGGAGGGCTTTACAGAAAGCTTAGTGTCTCTTCTGTCCTCAGCAAGAATTAATGTTTGCATGTCCTTGGCATTGGTAGTGGTGGTTCACCCCTCCCCCAGCTGCTGTGAGGGGCTGCCATGGCTCACAGCAGCTGCCTTCTCTGGAGAATTGCCTTTGGAGCCCACCTTGCCCCGGAGGTATGAACACCCTATCCAAGACACCCCATGGAGACTGACTTACTGATAAAGGGATGAAAAGCCCTTAGTTGCCTCAAGGGGGCAGTAGAATTTCTGTTCTTGAGCATGGGGTGGGGTGGGGTGGGCAGGGGCTTGGGCTTAGGCTCAGGCTAAATTTACATGAGACCAGATAAGTTCATCCTTTCCCCTTCTTTGTCCTGCTTCCCTCTCTCCTGTGCACTGAATCCTTGTCTCAGGCTCTGCTTCCAGGGACACTCACTTAAGATGTCTTCCAAGAGAATTCCACTCTCACTCTAAACTCAAAATGGTTGAGTTTGGAAGGGACTTTAAAGGTAAAACTTCTCTGTTTGGGAGGTAAGGAAACATAGACTCAGGGTGGAGGAAGAACATCTGGTGGGTCTGGGAGGATAGCCCACCATGGCTGTTTAATTTGACAACTGCCTGAGAGTACCAGGCCTGGGAGAGCTCACTCTAGCCTGTAAACCATATGCTGTGGTGCCTGGGGAAATCCCTTCACCCTCAGTCTGACCTCATCTGTCAGGGTTGCCAGGTCAGGAAGCCTGACACCGGTACCAAGACAGCTGGAGAGACTGTTCACACCATCCAGAAAGGGGATGCCATCCCTGCCCTGCTTCTGCCTGGAGAAGGGCCCTGCCTTTTCTTTCACAACTGTGATGAAGGGGTCACGCTCCTCCTCCTTCTCAGGAAGCTCAAAGCTAAGTTACTATTAAAGTGACTCTCTTCCTTAGTAAATGCAACAGGGTTCTTTTTCTACACACATTTTTCTCTTTCTTAATCTTTGTTGCAGTTTTCCTATGAAAACTACAGTATGTGATTTTATTGTAAGTTCTTTTGAGTCCAGTGTAGCAAGTAGGATGCTAACGGTAAGTACTTTGGCATTTGGTTTCCTGCTGAAGATCTCTAAAGCAGTTGGAATGACTAACTGCAAAGTAGAGTGGGTGGAGGGAGTATCCTTTGACTTTTCTCCTGAGGAGCAAATATGTTAAGAGCTCTGGACCCTTCCCATTCCCCTCCTTATCCCTGGGCTCCTCCTGAAATGTGAACCAGTCACTGCCCTTAGAGGATTCCAGAGTTGAGCGATTCTGTCAACTTGGCTTGCATTATCAAATCCATCCATCTACTTGAATCAGATTAACCAGGCACTTGCTAGACCTCTCAGCTGGTGAAGCTCAGAGATTAGGAGGGCCCTGGGTTTCTGCATTGGCTAAGCCTCCCATTACTAACCCTGGCTGCTGGATACTCCTCCCATCCCCAAGGTAATTGGGCTAGAACACTGTATAAGAGAATATTTGATTATATTGGGCGCTTCCATCATGGAAAGGGCAGCATTTTTTTCCATACTGGAGTAGTCTCTTGGGATTTAGATTTGCCTTCCTTGTACTCATGCTTCTGCAGACACTGGCACTCATGGGCTTATAAAATGCCTGATCTACCATCATGTTTCCCAGATCATGATTGAGCATGAGAGCTGTCAGGCTGCAGGGCTTTTCTGGACACAGAATCAGGGAATTTTTAAGATAGGTGGAGTCTTGGAAATCTTCCACCTGGGGGCCCAGAGAGGGTGAGAGATTTGTTTGAGGTCACACAGCTGTGAGTGCAAGAGCAGCTGAGTGCAGAGAAGTTTTTGGTGGCAGTATGTTTTAGTGCTTTTTCTATATAAGTTAGGGAATTGTGAGCAGCCCCAGAGTGTTGGTCCTGGGATTTTCTGTCACTTACACTAGGAAGTCCCTTAGTGGACTGGTGTCCTCACTGGCTATCCCTGGACCAATCCTTACTGGACCAATATTATGAAATATGCTGAGTAACATCACTTGGGAGCAGGTGGATATTAACATCCCAAACCATTGGGATTAAGAATGTGGAAGTGTGGGATTTCCATAAAAAAATTGGAGGTCTGCTTCTGACAAGAGGAGGTCTGGCTCTTTGAAAGACAAAACCATAGATGCCCACTCCATCAGTGTATTTGAACCTGAGTCCCATGTGTTTCCTTACACCAGCTGCAAGAGCCATGAGCTTCCCTGACACAGGAAACCCCAGACTTCCCTTTCTAATGCCTTGGAGAATCCCAGGCTTGCCTTTTACACAGGTGCCCAGAAAGCTCAACCACCAGGGTGTGGTCATTGCCAGGCTGACCAGGGAAAGAGCTAGTTTCCCATAATACATCATTTTACTCCAAATGGAAAGATTAAGCAGCTGATCATTTTAACTGTTTAACCTGTTGAAAGAAAATGCCTAGTCTTGATTAAGACTAAGTGCCTCATTAATGTTTGATACACTTGTCAAGGTCATGAGGGGAAGGCATGGGACAACAAATGTAGATGTTGGTGCTTTTTTGAAGCTCTGCTTGGCTGGCCTTTTTCTTTCTTTCTTTCTTTCTTTTTTTTTTTTTTTGTCTTTTTGCTATTTCTTTGGGCCGCTCCTGTGGCATATGGAGGTTCCCAGGCTAGGAGTCGAATTGGAGCTGCAGCCACTGGCCTACGCCAGAGCCCCAGCAACGCGGGATCTGAGCCGCGTCTGCAACCTACACCACAGCTGACGGCAACGCCAGATCTTTAACCCACTGAGCAAGGGCAGGGACCGAACCCGCAACCTCATGGTTCCTAGTCGGATTCGTTAACCACTGCGCCACGACGGGAACTCCTGGCTGGCCTTTTTCATAGGCTGTGATTGAGCATGGTAACCTGGGTCTAGTAGTTAGAGAATCAGGGAATTTTTGAGACAGGTGGGGCCTTGGAAATTTTCCAGCTGGGGGTCCAGGGAGAGGGAGAGATTTACTCGAAGTCACACAGCTGTGAGTAGAAGAGTAGCCAGGGCGCTAACCATTTTTGATGCCACTGTGTTTTTGTGCTCTTTCCGTCAAACTCAGGAGATGATGATTTTACAGAGATAGCAACTATTCTTGAAGGTGGTGCAGCTGGCCTCTGGGAGCCCTAGCTCTCTCTCGGCTCCCGTACAGCCCTATGGCTCCTTAAGCAAGTGCTTGTTACTCTCAATCTAAGGACTTTATTTGGCTGCAGGGCCATGCAAGACTGGTACACAGGGCACCAGGGAGTTAACCACCCCAGGGTAGCCTTCAGCCAATGAGGGATGGGAATCAGTAGATAAATACCTCTTCCCCTCACCCTTCAGTCAAACCATGCTGAGTTATTTAATTCGCTGTTATTCTCTAAGAGTGGTCCCAGAACCAGCAGCCTAAGCATCACCTGGGAACCTGATAATAAAAATTCTTAGCCCCACCCATTTTAGACTTACTGAATCAGAACCTCGGAGGGTGTGCCCCGCCATCTGTTCTCACACAGATTCTGATGCATGCTCAGGTTTGAGAATCTGTACTACACAGTCTCCTAGAGTCCTTACCTAAAGTCTTGATTGCTCCAGGGCTGACCTGCTTATTACTGTACCTGCTGGGTCTCCCTTTGCTTCTCTCTGTCCATCCCCTACTTCTCTAGTGATACTTTCTTAGATTGTCTCCCAAATAAACTACTTGCACTCAAATTCCCTTTCCCCTGCTTTCAGAGCAACCCAGTTAAGACGTGGTACAGAGGGCCCCAAACACCTCTGAGGTTTCTTTTCTCTTTCTTGTAACCACAGTTGTTTCTGGAGACAACATGGGGTGATACAAAGCTCTTGGTAAGTCCCATCCCACCTACCAACATGGAACCTGGCTGTTCCTACCCAGGCACTAATTAGCGCCAATGTGCAGCCACGCCACTCTAAAAAATGTACGTGTCACCAAACTTCAGAAATTACTTCCTTCATAACACAGAAACAAAAAGCCATTCTTTGAATTTTCTGGTTCTAATCCACTGGAGGATCACAAAACACTAACTATGACCTCCACGTTTGCAGCTCTGCAGGTGCTACCCTTTCTTAAAACACAGTCTTGCTGGAATTTTCCCCTCCTGGCCATTCAAGGGTAAGAATTCTTGATGGAACCTTCCCCATGCACCTGACAGCATGGTGAGCAGAGATGGAGCCTTCTAAAAGGCCAGGATTTGTTCTGCCAGACTGGGGACATGAGGGTAGGGTGGGGACCACTGGGGAGGAAGGTTTCTGCCACACAACTGAGGTCCTGGGGACTTCTTGGGCCCCAGGTAGAAATAAGATGCTTATTGCCTTGATTTTTTGAGTACCAGTGGGTATGTCGGTGCTTTCCTGTGGTCGTGCTAATTGTCACAGCAGCTTTGCACAGTGTCAATGGCTCACCCTGTGATGGTGGGGTGTGGAGGGGTTTCCAGACATTGGACCCTGCCATTAGTGAAAGCCCACCATATGCCACCCGCATGCCATACATGTTTATGTGTATTACCTCTGATGTTGACCAAGCTCATGATTGCCATCCTATTGGTCTCACAGTGAGAACAAAGTGAAGCAGATATTAACCATGTTGCTAATGGTTACCACAGAGTGAGTGGATCTTTCTGTTTTCTCAAATCAATAACAAAAAGTAACACATTTTAAAGGAAATAGACTAATGCTAATTGCTTCCAAATATGATTGATAAAACATACAATTCTTTCTAAGAAAAAAGTGTTTTATAATCTTGGGTTTTTGTTAACAGCTTTAGTGAGGTATATTTTACATATTATAAAACCCATCCATTTCAAGAGTACAATTCAATGCTTTTTTGGAAATTTACAGACTTGTGCAACTGTCACCATAAGTCAGTTTTATGATATTTTCATCCCCCAGTAAGATCTCTTGTGCCAATTTATAGTTAATCTCCATTCCCACCCTGGCCCCAGGCAATGACTGATCTGCTTTCTTTCTGTATAAATTTGAATCTTAGCTGTTGTAACATGCAGTATTTCTCATCCCCTGTGTTCTCATTTGTCCAATTAGAGATTAGACAAGAAGCAGTATGGTCATGGGACAGTGGAAAAGCGTGGACCAGGAGCAACATGAAGATCTGCTCAGCTGGGACACTTACCTGTTATGTGGGATGGGGCAGGTGACTCCTCTTGGGGTTTAGTTTCTTCATTAATAAAGTAAACATCACAGTAACTGCTTGGCAAAGTTTCTAAAACTGAACCAATGTGAAAATACACTGAACTAGGTAGATGGCATTGACCTGATTCATAGGTGAGGAAACTGAAGCTCAGCTAGAAAGCTGTGGGGCTGGATCTATGTGTAGTCCTTTCTGGTTCTGATGCTCTGGTGTTTCTCAAGTTCTCTGAGTTTCTCAGGATAATATAATTCTTTCTCTCTCCCTCTCTTCCTCTTGCGCTTTTTTTTTTTTTTTAGGGTCACACTTGCAGCATATGGAAGTTCCCAGTTTCGAGGTCTAATCAGAGCTGCAGCTCCAGCCTATGCCACAGCCACAGCAACGCCAGATCTGAACCAAGTCTGCAAGCTGCATTGCAGTTCACGGCAACACCAGATCCTTAACCTACTGAGAGAGGCCAGGAATCAAACCCACATCCTCATGGATACTAGTTGAGTTTGTTACCGCTGAGCCAAAACAGGAGCTCCAGGATAACGTAATTCTCCACTGAGCTTATGTGTCATTGACCTTCAGTGTGAACCAAGATTCTGCTGCCTTGGGCCACCCTAGCAGCTTTCCCTGCAGACCCCACTGGAAATGCATGTAGCCAGCCAGCAAGAACCATGAGTCTCTTTTAGATGTCTGGTTTTGCTGTCTGTGGCTTCTCTGAATGCCCCTTCCTGTCACTCAGTCCTTACATTTCAAACTCATCCATGGCACCTACTCTTCCTCAAGGAGGGACCCTCTTTCTATCCCAGCTCTCCAGTCTCTTAGCCAAACATTCCAGACTTGCCTTCCCACATGTGCAGGGCCACTCCCATCAGAGATGGTCTCATTCTCTCCAGTTCTGACCTGGTGATCAGACTCTAAAGTCATCCTGCCATTAGTCATTTGCCACACAGTCAACCGACAGGTTCTGTCCTGAACAGAAAGGAGCCACAGCTCCATTGATGTGGTCTTGAACCCTCCAAAACCACTACCCAGTAGTTCAGCACATTTGATAAGATGGTTACCTGCAACAACCAAAAAGCCCTAGACCAGGGCCTCCCTGAAATTCTGCAGTTGTCCACAAGGAGTAAATTAAGAGGCACTGAGTGGAGAGCTGGGGTCCACCCTTGATTCTATGAAAAGGGCAGCACAAGGCTTCACGTGGGTGCCCTCCCCCACTCTGGCACACCGTTTACTTCTTTGCAAAATAAGTATGGTTAGGTCAGTTTTTGTTTTCTAAGTTATTTTCTACAGCATTCTCCTTCCACTCCCTGCCTCCATCTCATACTTTATATATTTGGTTTTATGTAATATTTTATTCCAAAAAGAATTCCACTGCTGAAAAAGTATGGAAAAACACTGGGTTGGTTGCCTCTAGCTCTAACAAATAATTTAAGACTTTGTAAAAGATTTCTTTCAAAACTGAATGCCGTCCCTATGATTGATGTAAAGTAGCACTTGGTCGACAGGCATTCTACAGCTTTTTTTACAGACATCGTTTTAGGAACTCACCCATGGGTGAGCTTTCAGAAATTTTATTTGGAGCAACAGATAAAGTAACAAGCGGCATGGACATCTGTACAGCACTCCTCAGCCTTCATGTTCATTATCCTGTTTTGGTCCCAGCAGTCTCCTACATGTAGACTGCTGAGTGGCTCTCGGTAAGCAGAGTCTCAAGAGAGCCAGTGGGATGGGCATAGCTTGAAAAATAGAAAGTGCCTTGGTACAGCTGCATTAACATTTCTAGGACCTGATTTTTACTCTGACCTAACTCTTCTTATACTTTCAGTCAAAGGTGTGTGTAGGGCCCCCTTACTGGCTCTCCTGGGGATGTGAGTGTGAGTGTGGGTTTGTGTGTGCCCCTTTTTACTTTACCTCACCTCCTCCTCTTTGCTTTGTAAAACAACTAGCATCCAACCTGGGCAAGATGGTTCTTTGGCACAATAGTCCACGTTCTTTGTTTGTTGGCCTTCTGAATTAAGTCACTGTTCCTTGCCCCAGCACCTTGTCTCTCCATGGATTGTCCTGTCATGTGGTGAGCACAACGAGCTTGGACTCGGGAACATGAGTACCTCCATCCTTCCCTCCCAGCAGACACTAAGGCCTGTTCTGGGCACTGCCATGCCTACTAGGCATCGCTACCTCTGCCAGGTTGAGAAGGATTTGAAACTGGTTGTTCTCAAACTTGGCTGCATGCTGAAATCTCCTGGGGAGTTTTAGAAAATACCAATGTCTTATCCTACCTCCTAGAGATTGTGATTCCCTTTGTCTGGGGGCAGCTTGGTCAAGGGTGTATTAAGGAGGCCCCAGGTGATCTCATGTGTAGCTGATGCTGAGACTCTCCAGCTTAGAGGACTGGGTGTCACACAACATTACACATGGAATGGAGAGGAATAGCCCCCTTATAGGACCCAGGGTGCTGATGCTGAACCCTTCCTAAGACTCTGACTCAAGACTCCTTCCCTGCAGGAAGGAGCAGAGACCCTTCTGTTTTGCCACAAACAAAGAGGGCCTCTTTGGCATCATTTTCTGGGAAGGTGGGAGGTGGGGAACAAGTTAGGGTGCTTCCCTTTGCTTGTGCTGCCATAGCCACAGTCCCTGGAGAGAAAGGAGGAGTTCTGGCCAGTTCATTTGAAGGTCAAACACATTCAAATGCCCTTCCCACAGAAAGGAAAAGCAATGAACGGAGTTAGATTTGGGCTGCTGGCTCACCTTGGTCTTATGGGAAAAACAGAAGTTCCAGTGGGAGGAGCGTGGGGAGCAGGTGTTGATGGCCATCCTGGCATCTCCCCAGCTGGTGAACTGCAGCCCTGATGGGGCAGTTTGTGAACTGTAGGAGTGACAGGCAGTCACTCCACTTGCTCCCGCCACCCAGGCCCTGCCTACTCCCTGCATCCCAGAAGGACTGAGAATTCACTCCCTACAGAGGCCCCAAGTCTTGGCCGTTTCCTCTGCATAGCTATTTTGGGAACAGGAACTCAGATGTTTGGGTGGAAGAGGAGTAGCCAAGGGCCTGGAGGCAGGCGGGTGGAGGGGAGGGCCAGCAGCTCAACCCCCACTGGCCTCCTCAGACACAAAGGCCTGGTCACATGACTACTGGGGCTGCCACTTGAAAGAGCCCCCATTGTCCACACCTCAGGTTTCAGAGAACCAGACTCTGGGAGGACTGACCATTTTATTTGTTTGTTTTAAAGCAGCAGGGGCTATGGCCAGCTGCATTTTCAGCTCTGAAATGGGGTCTGCACAGGCACACAAACCAAAAAGCCTTGTCCAAGTTTGTTTTTCTGACACATTGGAAATTGCACGGTTCAGAGAAAATTCATGTCACATGCTGGGGACTGTTTTCCTGGGATGTGTTCAGAGACTGCTGTGTCAACACTACCACACTCAGCAAGTCACCCTCCTAAGGGGCTGGTGTGATTTGCCAAGAGAAAAACACAATCCAGACCCTTGGGTTGGGGGGGATAGTGTGTGGTTCAAAAGGAGGGTGAGCTTTCAACTGGACAAGGTGATCCTTCCATGATACAGTTGTCACTAACCCCTCCAGAGGCCCCCACTGCACCCCTTTGGGTTCCTTGTTCTCAGAGGAAGCTGTTGACTGTCCTACTCTTACAACATCCAGAGGAGGAGATGTGAGGAGGAAGGGTGAGGCCAGAGGCAGGGGGTTTGTGGATGGCTCTAAGCTTCTCTGATTAACTCTGCTGGGAGGCACCTGGTGTAGGAAGAAAGGGCTTTGGCATCTCAGAGGCCTGATGTAAGTGCTCATGCTGGTACATCCTAGTCTTTTCTCCTCCTAATGGAGAATTTCCAAGGAGTGGTGCTGAGGATGGTGGAGGGACTGACCACAGAGCAGGGTATCATAGGTGCTCATCAGATGCTGATCTCTCTCACCATTTAGTCCTGGGAGGCCTATTGAGTGGTTCCAACTTCTCTTCAGTCACAGTTTGAGGCCAAATGCTTTTCCTTTGCTTTCAGCAAATAAGAACATCTACCCCTTCAACCGTGAATATTTTGGATATGGATTTTCAGAGTCAAAAGAGCCCTCCAGACACTAAGTACAACAAAGAAATTCCTCTTCTTTCCCTCCATGGAATAAACTCCATTTCCCCTGGACAGTAGGAGACTTCGTCTAGTTCCTTGTAGTGATCTCAATCATTTCTAGGGTTAACTCAGTATCTACAATTTAGAGTTTGGTCCTGATATAGCCTAGAATGACACTGTGGAATTTTATGCTCCTCCTCCTGGTTCTACTAAACTTCTAGGCTCTTAGGAGCAGGCAGTGAGTAGGGTTGACTGGCTGTGGATTAGAAAGGAGCATCCACCTCCTTCTTTCCTGCTTTGGGTGCTGCATGTAGGGCAGGGTGGCTTCCCCATATAGGCAGACAGGATACTGGCAGCCTTGCCGAGACATGTTGCTCATGTAATTCATACTCTTGGTATGGCCAGTGGGCATTCTGGTTTCCAAAAACTCCCCTAGAACCAAATCAGTCATGCCTCCTTTCACCTTCAACACATAAATCGTCCCACATTTTGTTGTGTGTCTCCTTGAATTACCTCATTTCCCTGGAAACTTGTAAGACAGAATGCTGGCTCTTTCCCTGGGGGTATTTGGGATCATTGGCATCTTCCCACTGCACCATGGCTGGAGAAAGGGCTGCCTGCCTCCCTACCTTCCCCTGCACCAGCTCCCTTACACCCTGCTAGCTCTAGCAAGGTACTTTGGTGAGAGTATCACCTTGGGAAACCTCCAGAAGAGAAGCAAAAGTCCCTCCTCTTATCTCTCAGCTCTCCCCAGACCTCATGAAGAATCCTCTTCTATTTCTCCTCCCTTCGATGATGATGATGATGATGGTGGTGGTGGTGATGTTGGTGATAGTGATGCTGCTGCTACTGCTGCTGATGGTGATGTTGGTGATGGTGACGATGATGATGGTGATGCTGATGATGCTGATGCTGATAATGATGGTGATGGTATGAGGATGGTAATGATAATGGTGATGAAATGATAATGGTAATGATGATGTATGTGTACAGTGGAGCACATGGCTTCTCATTCTTGATCTTTAAACTCTATTTTCCTCCTGTGAGGCAGAAGGAAAACATGATTTTATCCCCTGACACCTCTTTGCATGGATCTGTCTAGTCTCAGTCTTGGAGCCTTGTTCTTGTTTTAAGGTTATAGCAAGAGAGTGCCCCTGCTCATATACCATTGACTGGAGAATGGTCCTCCAGTTCTGTCTATTCTATCTGGGAAGCTTCAGGAGGGAGGCACATGGAGCAGTGGGAGAAGAAGGGGACACCCTTCCAGCCAGCCAGATCAGCCCCGGCCATCAGTGGAGTGATAGAAGTCATAGCCAGATCACCCCCCACCTTGGAGCTCTGTTCCTTAGTAACATTAGGCTCAGGGGCTCTGCTCTTAGAACTGAGGGCCTCTGTGCCTCAGTGGATGATTTGATTTTTAGTTCCCACTTGGTTGGGAGTCTCAACAAGGATCCACAGGGGATCAAAAAAAGGGCACATTTAATTAATATGTCACATATCAACCAGCCACAGATACATAATTTTTAGCTAACCAATTTCAGTTCCTTTCTCAAGTTGTCTGCTAGCCACGGGCAATCATCTCATGGTGTAACTTTTGACACTTCACTTCAGATCTCAGAGCCTCAATTTTCCAAGGCTGAATCATCTCCAAGACTCCTTACAACTCTAAACTTCTAATATGGTTGTGCTTGGGATTCTGCACAGCTTCTCTGTGCTGAGCCCTGATGTCCATGTGAAATACAGTGAGTCCTCATCAGACTCCAGTTTCTCGAGGAATGGAGGGGAGGTCTGGTATAGATTCAGTATAATCCACTGATAATCCAAAACCCCACGTTAGCCTTTGGTTTTGATCTCATGTATTAGAACTGCGAACAAGCTACAAAATTGACCAATTTGAATTCTACCTGTCCCTTCCCCTTCTATCCTTTCAAAGACATTCTAATTTGATCTGTAATGTGGCCAAAGGGCAGACAGTAGAAGGGAGGAGAAGCCAGAGGCATGAAAAATCCCCAAACTGGATCATCCACCCCCTGGATAATGGGCAACTGCCTGAACAGAATGCTCAATGAGCACTCATTTTTTTCTCCAAGCCAGTCCCTGTCCCCACACTGCAAGAGCTGTAATCTCCATGGCAAAATGCATTAAACTGTTGAGCTCCTTAGACCATTCCTCACTCAATTCACAGGAAGGCTTGAGTTTTGAAATTGAGAAACTGGTTAATTGTCCTTTGGAAGTAAGAGAATTCAAAACACCTTACCCAAATGCCAGTCTTGGTGGTGGTAGTGGGGCAAGGACTGTGTTTTATGCAGAGTACACAAGTAAAAGCAACAGATTCTTGCATACATTTTCATGTTTGCCTCTGTAATTATCAATGTTCTTGTAAAAAGATCTCTTAAGAATGTACCTGACTTGCCGAAGTCCTGCATAACCTCCACTGGCTTCTCTGTACACCATGACCTTTTTTTGGGAGGTGGGGGTACCCATCCTTGCTAACCATAATCTCTATATATCTCATTGTACATCTTTGAAGAAGAAAATCTGATTGGTTCTTGGCCAACCAGTGGATAGACTGTCTTTGGGTCAGATGGGTGTATGTTCATTGCCTGTTCTACCCACAGTACTTGTCCCATGTACCTTAAAACTCTGACCAAAGGTACTTGGACTCAGAGTGGATATCTGAGCTGGTTGGTGCTTTTAAAAACTTTTGAGCTCTATATTAAGAGACTAGACCAGTCATATAGTGAGGTCCTCCCCCACCATGGACCCCATGGCCTGCATGTGGACAGCATGAGTCTCTGAAGGTCCTTCAAGCTCCATTGTTATATGCCTTTCCTAAGCCTAAAGACTCCTATAGTCTCCCAGATCAGATCTCAGCAGGGATAAGGACTCACCAGGTGAGACAGAGTACCCTTCTGGGAGTGAACAGCCACTGAGATGGTGGAAAGGGCTAGGAGTTGACGGGAATGCAGAAGAATCAGGGTATAAGACTGTGTTGATTGTGACCCTAGGAAGGGTGGGACAACCAAAGACTAGGGTTAAAACAGACGCTGCTCTGTGTCCTGGTAGTGTTAGATATTTAGATGCTAATGGCGTATAGATTGGGTGACCCCTCTCTCTACCTCTGATTTTGCTTGGGGCTCAGGAACTTCCAGGGAAGAAGACTCAAATTGGAGTTAGATGCCAACCCCCCAGGCTCTTTACATGTCTACCCAGCCCCCAGCTGCTGTGAGTGTTGGCTGCTAACAGCTCATAGATTTTTCCTTCTCCAGAGGTTTGCTCCTAGCTGAACCTAAAGTTATGCATCTCATTCAGAGAGTCAGCCCTTAACTGACTGATGCAGGGGTACAAAAGGCTCCTGGCTTTCAAGTGGGACTGACGTTATGCTGTATCTCTTCCTCCCGAATAACTCAGGGGATCCAGCTGAGGCTTGTCTCCAGTGGGGACCACATCCAAGCTTAGCTTCTTTGCTCTATCTTGCTCCCTCCATTCCCCCTTTCCCAAGACCTTCCCTCAGTAAATCATGTGACTTTGAATTTCTGTTTTAGGGTCTGCTTCTAGGGATACTCATTTACATGATGTTTTTCTGGTTAACTCTTACATCTTAGAGATTCTGCGGGGCCAACTTTTTAATATCTCTTTCTTTCGCGACTTTGCAATCTTTCACTCTAACAAGGGGGATTCAATATGGTGGATTTATCAAAACTCTTAAGGGATAATGGAAACAAAACTTTGTAGGATAAATTCATTTAGAGAAGAAAGGTATTTTTTTTTTTGGTGTTAAGGAAGGTTTTAATTTATTATACACTGATACAAAATTTGTATTTTAACATTTGAGTTAGAGAAAAGGAATATATTTGTGTTATTTTGAGTTGCTTCCCTAACACACAAATTAATAGAAATTGCTTAAAGAGGGATTTCTATCTTGGACTTTTCCATTATTGTTTCCCTTTTATCCATCTCCTCTTCCTCCTCTTCTTCCTCTCTCTCCTTCATGTTCACTATTACTTTCTTGCTCTGATACTCATCTCAAAAATTTCAGCTCCTCAAGTCATTACTGTGTATATCTTCTCAAGGAGCTCTGTATTCACTTCCTGTCCTTCAATCAGTGATCTCAATCTCAGTTATTTTAAGAAAGAAGCCCCCCTTCCTGCTTCACCCCTCCAGGCTACTCAAAAGATATTTGCAATAATACTTCATCAAACACTTTCTAGACTTGAGGCAAATTTTTCTTTGTTAAATCCTTGAGCAAGCCTTAGAGTATCTCCCAGAACAATAAGAGCTTATAAGGTATCCAGTGAAATTATAATAGCTAGAGGCTGTGAATAATAATGACTTACTTGGTGATTATATAATGTTTCTATTTTTTCCTCACTTGAGATTACTAGAGCCACAAGTTTTCAATTTTTTCCAGTTAATTTGAGCTATTAAATCCCTTTATACTCACCTTCTTATTCTTTCTTTCTGTCTTTATAAGAAAAATAATAGAAAGGGGGAATTGAGTCTTTTTATCTCATCTTATTATCAAGAATCTGTTCTATGAACTGAATGTGAAATAATATCCAAAAGTGGCCTAAAGTTAGTGGGACTAGCAGGATGCCTAGAGTCCAATTTTATCATTTGATACAAATCTCAGGAGATTTTTTGAAAATACAAAGCAAACTTGGAGGGCCAAATTCATCAGAATTGATCATAAGAGATATGTAAGAAAGCCTGGGTAATGCAGAGGGGGCCCAGAAGTCACTGTGTATCCAATACTTTGAGAAAGTCATAGAGAGTGGAAAGCCCAGGTCATCATCACTGGATTTAAGTTCTTGAGGAACCTTTCCTCATTCTTCCTTTTTCTCTCTCTCAATACATGCACGCATTTACACACACACACGGTTCAGAGAACAGTCCTGCAAATTAGGACCACATCTATATCAACAGTATTAAGATTCTTAATCTGTCATTAACCTTGTTTATTTCAGGAATCTGCTGAAGTTCACCAGGATCCCCAAGATATTTTCTTAGTTGATGGTGAAAGCTATAGTTACCAGTTAAAATGCAGGATGACCAGTTAAATTAGAATTTTTCAGGTAAATAATGAATATTGGCACCTGCTTATACTAAAAAAAACCCACTTTTGATATTTATCAGAAATTCAACTTCTGCTGGGAATTCTGTATTTTTATTTTGTTAAACCTGGCAGCCCTCATGGTGGTGGTATATCAGTCAGGGTCTTGTCAGAAGAGAGATCATAAGTTTAAATTGGGTAACTTGCAGAGAGTTTCAAAAGTAGATTACTTACAAAGGAGTGTATAGTTCCAGCAGAACATGTAGGCTGATAGGAATAGCTTGGATATAGAAACAGCAGGGTACATTTGCTGCTTCTGAAAGAGTGAGGAGAGAGAGAGAGGAGTTTTAGAACTCGAAACAGGGAAGTTCTGTGGGAAGGCATGCAGATGAGAGCAGTGACCTTTGCTTGAGAGGCTGAATCCAACTGGAGGCCTGGAGGTGACAGACCCCTGCCTACGTGGCTCACCAAGATCAACTTTCTGGGTCTGGTGTAGACAGGTGGAAATTGTATTGATCAAGTGGAAACTATCTAGCACAGGACATCCTGGTGATGCTGTGCATCTAGGTGATGGGGGTCTGGAGTAAAATAGACCCCAGCATTCTGGAGTGGAGACACTTCACTGTCAGATGCCTATCTGGAAGGCTCCCTCTGCCCTGGCACAGCCTCGGTGTGTCAGTTTGGCGGATTGGCTCTCTGCCGTCATGAGAGACAAGCTCTCCTTCTGTGGGTCAGTTCTTCTTGGGTTTACCTTTCCTTTCTTCTTCCCAGCTGTGGGCTGAGAGAAATTTCAAAGAACCCTCTTGGCCTCTTTCTTGCATAATTCCTTCTTGCTCAGGGAAGATCAGTCTTTTTTTTCATTTCAGACCTTCAACTGATTGGATGAGGCCCATCTACATTATGGAGGGAATCTGCTTTACTGATTCCACCAATTAAAATGTTAGCATTCCCGTCATGGTGCAGCAAAAATGAATCCGACTAGGAAGCATGAGGTTGTGTGTTTTATCCAATGGCCTCAATCAGTGGGTTAAGGATCTGGCATTGCCATGAGCTGTGGTGTAGGTCAGAGATGTGGCTTGCATCCCACATTGCTGTGGCTGTGGTATAGGCCAGCAGCTGTAGCTCCGATTAGATCCCTAGCCTGGGAACCTCCATATGCCATGAGTGTGGCCCTAAAAAGCAAATAAATTAAATAAATTAAATAAATAAATAAATAAATAAATAAATAAATAAATAAATACATAAAATGTTAATCTCATCCAAAAACTCCCTCACAAAAACATCCAGAATAATATTTGACCTACTGCCTGGGCACCCCATGACATAGAAAGGTTGACACATAAAACCATCACAGACTCTTTAAGGTAGTCCTTGGCTAGAGATACAAAGATTTTCTGTCACTGTTTTATGGTTCAGCCCAGCTACCAAGACTGGGTCCTCTGCAGTTCTGGGTCCAAAGCAAGCACAAGCTTCCTCTCACCTTGGCCTCTTATCTCTTTCCTAGGAGCATGCCAAAGGTGCAAACAAGTGGCCAAAGATTGGGGGATTTAGGATCCTGGTCCTCTGACCCTCAATCTTTAATAGCCTGAAGGCATTTGGAAGAAAGAATCTGTGACAATTGAGAAGCCATTTACCTGAAATGGTGGTTATGATTTCTTGATTACAGAAGATATAAGTCATGGTGTGGGGTGGTATATGATATTTTTTGGTAAGTGCTTGCAATATTGGCATTAATAACTGGCCATCAAGTCTAGTAGTTTTTCAAACTTTCATGTGGACAGTTCCTGGAAGACTGCTTGTATAATAGCTAAACTAATACAGTGTCTTTTTGGAGAAATAGTGCTGCTTCTCAGGCAGATATGAACTGGTCCTGATACTCAAGTGTGATTCTAATTTCTTTGCGTTAGAAATAATACTCAGTTTATATCGTGAACCTATTTGAAGTTTCACACAGTTAACTGGTCGTGCTGACAATGTTCAGTGACATTCCTATTTTCTTGTCAGGCATTTCTCTTCTAGGTATATTGTTACATCAAAGGATTTCAGCATTGCATAGGTGGGAGTGAAAATAAAAATTATGGTCTCATCTTTAAATAATAGCTAGTGATCAGGTTTGCCTGTAATGGTCTTGTTGTCCTAGGAGTTGCAGGTATTTTTAACTATTGAGATGAAAGTAAATGTTTACATTGTGTTCCTAGGGAGCCACACTGTGACTCTCATGTTTCCTGACAAAGAACTTCCTCTACTCTTTCCATGACTAATGGTTGGTTTATACCATGATTAGGTGGGATCACTTAATAAAATTCCAAAAGATGATACCACCTCTGAATCCTAGATAGCAGGGTGTTCATAAAGTATTGGAAAATCCCATGGTTGACAAAATTCCAAGTGGAGAACTCAGTGTAGTTGCTTGAGTTTGATTGTGTTTTTGCTCTCATATCATTAATAATCAGATGTTGATAAGCCTAGCAAAGTCACATTTTACAGAAGTTTTAATTCCCTAACAAGATCAACAAGAGATTTATTGATTTTCAGTAAAGGTAATGCTTAATTGTCTTGGTTAAACTGTATTTTCAGTCTCCATAGAGTCTTACTTTACCTAGAGGTCTGAGTGCTAGTATAATGCATGTGTTACTAGTTCAAGGGCATCTTGTTTGATTAAATGTTCAATCACTCTCTTATTCAAAGCCAGAACTCCATTTATAGATTTCAAGGGAATTGGTGAAATCATTATCGAAGGCTCTAAGCAGAGGATTGACATGTTAGATTTGTGTTTCAGAAAGGTTTTTCTGACTGTGGTGTGGAAAAGGGATTGGGGGGGGGATAAAGATTAGCAGCAGGGAGACCAGTTGGAGGTCTGCTGGAGTCCTCCAGAGAACAGAAGGGTGAGGAGTCAGGAATCTAGCCTCTCATGGTGGTGCCCATGAATCCAAACTCACAGATCTCCAATCACAGGGAACATAATTGACCAAGAGCCCTGCTGCTGTGTTCTGTATTCCAACATCATGCCTGTGTTGAAACCATACTTCCCATGGACTGCTCTCCACCAATTATTGAAGGTGACTATAATACAAATACGGGAATATTTCCAGGAGACCATGAACTCCTGTGATGGCTGGTTTTGGCTCCAGAACACCCCGATGGCTTTATGAAAACTTGCTTGCACAACAACAGTGTAGGACACCTCCATTCAATCTTCCTTCCCTCTCTCTTTCACCTGGGGTCACACTGTGTTATTGTCTGATGCCTCTTTCAGCCTTCCTGGCTTCCTCCAGGTTTTTTCTCATAGGATTTCTCTTACTCAAAATCCATGCATGTTTATACACACTTGGCTTCTTGAACTTGGACTAACACAGGAGATAATTTCAAAATTTAAAAAATTAAATATAAAAAGAAATGGCTTGACAATGAATGAGGGAGATGGAGGAGTTTACTATGCCTCCTGTGCTTCTGACCAGTGAGAGGGTGGATAGTGTAGAGCTGGAGAACCCAAGATGAGGGCTGGGTCTAGAGTTCAGATTTGCTTTAAATCGCTGTGGTCTCCATAATCATGGGGAGCCCCTGATGCCTGAATGACCATGCTTTGCCTTCCCTCTAGAGTATATAAAATGTTGCCCTTCCTGGTTTCTTCTTTTCCTGAGGCTAGAGATGTGTAATGGTGCAGGAACCTCAGCTGCTGTCTTCTGTTAATTTCATTCTGCCCTTCAGCTCTGAGAATCTGCACACTTCTCCAAGATTGCAGTCTTTCATATCTCCCTGCTTTTGCTCGTGCTCTGTCCTCAGACTGGAAAGCTCACCCAGAATTCCTACCCTGAAACATTTCTCTTCCTCTGGCAAGTAGCTTGGGTCTTAAGCTCTAGCTCGACCATTAAGAGAGGCAGCCATGGTGGACAACGTGGATCAAATCCTTGTTCTACCACCCACAAGCTATGTGACCTTGGAAAAGTTGCTTTACCTCTCCAGGCCTCAGTTTCTTCTTCCATTAAATGGAGATTTCAAGAATCCCCACATCATAGGGTTATTGTGAGGTTCGAAAAGTCAGTCTTAACAGTGACTGGCACGTGGTCTGGGCTCAATATCTGAGTGATCATTAAGCCTGGAGTTTTTAACCTGCGTGGGTCCCTAACTGTAAAACGAGGGTGTTAGACTAGGTGACCATATCAGATTCTAAGGCTGAAACTCACATGCAAGGGTCCTTTCCTGGCACTTCCCATTCCCACCCTGAGTGCCCACGGCTCCTTCCTAGGCATCCTCACAGTGTGCTGGGCCACCTGTGTTTGGTTCTCATGCTTGTTTTGCTCTGTGTTTTTGTTTTTGTCTCTTTGTCTTTTTTCTTGGGCCACACCCATGGCATATGGAGGTTCCCAGGCTAGGGGTCCAATTGGAGCCATTGCCCCCGGCCTACGCCACAGCCACAGCAATGCCAGATACAAGCCACGTCTGCGACCTACATCACAGCTCACAACAATGCTGGATCCCTAACCCACTGAGCAAGGCCAGGGATCAAACCTGCAACCTCATGGTTCCTAGTCGGATTCGTTAACCACAGAGCCATGATGGGAACTCCTGCTCTGTGTTCTACTTGGTTGTGTACAAAATCTATCTGCTCTGTTGTATGTCACATTCTTCCTTGCAATCCAAGTGTGACTAGCACAGTGCTTGGAAGGAAATCAAAAATGTCTATAATTAATTACATTAATTAAAAGTGACTTCTAGACAAACTAAATGTCCACCAGATGAGTGGATCAAGAAGATGTGGTGCATCTACACAATGGAATACTACCTAGCCATAAAAAAGAATGAAATACTGCCATTTGCAGCAACATGGATGGACCTAGAGATTATTATACTAAGTGAAATAAGTCAGACAAAGACAAATATCACATGATATCACTTATATGTGGAATCTAAAAAAAAATGATACAAATGAACTTATTTGAAAAACAGAAATAGACTCCTAGACATAGAAACAAAACTTGTGATTACCAAAGGGTAA
Organism: Phacochoerus africanus; assembly: GCF_016906955.1. NCBI lineage: Eukaryota > Metazoa > Chordata > Mammalia > Artiodactyla > Suidae > Phacochoerus > Phacochoerus africanus. The sequence continues at coordinate 105,322,742 of NC_062544.1, forward strand.
AAGTGAGGGATAAATTACAGATATGAACTATTGTATATAAAATAAACAACAAGGATTTACTGTCTAGCCCAGGGAACTATATTCAGCATCTTGTACTAAACTATAATGGAAAAGAATATTAAAAAGAATATATTTAAAAGTAGCTTCTAGAGTTCCTGTCATGGCGCAGTAGAAATGAATCCGACTAGTATCCATGAAGGTGTGGGTACAATCCCCAGCCTTGCTCAGTGTTTTGGGGATCTGCTGTTGCCGTGAGTTGTGGTGTAGGTTGCAGACCTAGCTCGGATCCCACATGGCTATGACTGTGGTGTAGACTGGCAGCTGTAGCTCCAATTTGACCCCTAGCCTGGGAACTTCTATATGTCATGGGTGTGGCCCTAAAAAATAAAAAACAAAAACAAAAAAGGCCTCTAGAAAAGGATGGTGGCAAAACTGGGAATTAATAATAATAGTTACTTTGGTTGAATTCTTACTCATACCATTCACCTTGCTTAAATACTTTCTATGTGTTATACCACCTAACTCTCCTATCAACCCTAAGGATGGGCATTATTATTCCCATTTTGCAGATGAAGAAAAAGGCTCACCTAGGTTTAGTAGCTCAGTAGGGAGTGGCAGAACTGGGATTGAAGCCCAGCCTTGGTTGGCTTCTGGAGACCATGCTTTTCACACTGTATTGCCACAGTCTTGGAAGGTCTGCATTCTTCAGACTCCTGCAGGCTAATGTGTGTTGGAGTTGGGCCCCCAAGCCATGTTGAACCCCGCCTGCCAGTTGCAGCCCTCTGCACTCATACCTTGCAGTTGTTGTCATTCCAGACTGGCTGTCCCCAGTGGCATCCCATGCACCAGACCCCTGCACCCCTATCAGCATGTTTTCCTGCCCTAGAACCTGGCCAGCTGGATGCATTTGTGTATCCAAAGGTGTCATATCCAAAAGTGTTTTCCAGGACAGTGTTCTCACTCCAGCTGTTGATGCCTTAAACCTAGCATGTGAGAACTTTGAGTCTAAGGCAGGTTTATCTTGAGAGACATATGGGGAACAACAGGGCCTTTTGGTGCCTCCTGAAGCAGATCTCAGACACTGTTACTTCAGCAGGAGCATCCGTTTCTTATTAGAGAGCTGGAGGTGAGGCATGAAACTGTTTGTGTTAAGCTTACTCCTGGGGGGATCTGTTAATAGAATCCTAAATCTGCGAAGACCTCAGAGCTTCTCATTTCACTGATCAGGCAACTGAAGCCCAGCGAGGTTAGTCACAGTGACACATTCCAAGTGGCAGAACCAGAGCCAGAAGGAAAGCACCCATCTTAAAGGAAGGCACCCATCTTAAAGGAAGGCACATCGTCATTAGAGCTGGACTTCTCCCTCCCCTTCTTTCTCCTCTCACCCACTTCCTTGCCGCCTTTGCTAAGCAGGAGGCTAAATCAGAGCCATAGCTCTGAGAGGTCAGTTTCCAGGGTAGGCAGGTGCTGAGGTTACCCAGCCACATGGTGAATCACTCTGGAAGGTCGCCTCCAGCACACTTTCCTGTGTCCACAGGGTGCAGCCTTTGTCAGCAGCTGTGGGGAAGCCTGCACAATCCTGTCTCAAGGTAAAATCCCTCTTATGAGTTTTCACTGTTTAACCTACTTGGGAGGATCCCTCTATATGCAACCACGACAACCCCATGGGCTATCCTGGGAGATGCAGAGACCCTACCCAAAGTTTGGGGAAAATGGGCTCATGGGAGAAAATTTCCAGGAAAGGGGCCATTTCCTAGGGAATTGTAAATGACTAGAACTGACTCAAAGCATAGAAAATTTGTAGAGACCACTAAGTATGGAAAACTCTCAAAGTTATCCAAGAATTACATGAAAGAAAACTTCCAGTTCCCAGCAGGAACATGAGTGAATAATATTTTAACTTTTAAGAAATATATAATTCTTTTCTCATATAAATTATCACAGAACTGAAAAGCTTCTCTGATTCATTTCACAAGGCGAGCATAACCCTGATTACCATTCAAAAAAGAAAATTACGGAACGATCTAATTAATGAGTATAGATGTAAAAACTCTCAATAAAAGGTTACAGCATCTGAAAAGTATAGTAAAAAAACTGTGTCAGTGGTTCTTGGAATTCAGAGATGCTTTGAAAGAGATAAACAATAAGTGGAATTCATCAGGGGACCACAGAACATTAATGGAGTTTCTATCTACTCCTGATGTTTAACTAGGAGGAGAACGATATTTACTAGAGGGGATGATTATTCCCAGTTTTTGGCCCCAGATTTTTTCCTCCTTCCTTTTCTGCCCTGTTCTGTGTCCTTCTGAGGCTGACTTCTACAGACTACATCTGCCAGGCCCTCTGTTTTCAGCCTGTGTTCAACTGTTAGATGTGGGCAGAAGGCTGAAAGAAAAAGAGGGGTTGAAATAATTGTTCTCTGCATTCCTCTCCAGCCTCTGGAGTGTCAGCAGTGGTGGGCTTCCTCCATGGCTCCAGTGATGTTCTTCCATGCCCTTGTCTCTTTAGGCCTAGGGAGGTAATGCATTCCCACTGTTGCTTGGTCATTTTGTTGGTTCCCTCAACCCAGCCCACGCTTCTATACTTAGTATCTTCATTCATTCTGTTTAGTTAAATTCTTTTCAGTGTGCCATCTGCTTCCTGCCAGGGTCTTGACTAATTTCGCATGATGAATATTATTTATTATAAACCAGTAAGCAACATCATATTTATTAGTATAATTACATTATTTGATTATGCAATAACAGGAGGAAAATACCCTTAATTTTCCTCTTAGACAATTTTGGGGTCAATGAGAAAATTGAAGTTTAAATTGCAGATGCTAGAAATGAGCAGTAGTAAAATAGAGCATTTCAAAATGAAGGGAAGGTGGCCAAAACTGGTTTCACAGGGAAATAAAACCATAACCATATATATTAGAAACTCTCAATGAAAATTTTAAAAAACGCATTCAGGAAATTAGGAAAAACCATCAAGGGTAATAAATGAAAAGCAGAAATTAATAAATTACAAAGCAGAAAAAGAGGAATTAATAATATAATTGCCATGGCAATGATCTGATTGCCATTTCCTTTACAAAGCCACTTACGTTAAAAATATATAAAATTAAAAATTAGGAACGAGAATTAACTAGACATACAGAGGATATTAAAAGAAGTTTCAGGGAATGATTGGCAGATGTTGCTGCAAATTAGATTGATACATGAAGTTATTGTTTAGAAAATATAGAAATCACAAAAAATTAAAAGAGATAAGAATTCTAAACAGACCAATAATCAGAGAAAAAATTGAAAATGCATCACCCCCTAGTCACCAGGCCCAGATGGTTTCTCAGGTAAATAATTTCAAGCATTTAGGGAACAAAGACATAGAAACTTCAACTGTCTCCAGGCACAACAAAGTAAGATAGGAAGACAGAAATAACACCAGCACTCAAATGAGAGCACAGAGAAGATCTCCAAGCTCATTCATGAATGTTGATGTAAAAATTGTAATAAAAATTAGTAACTAGAACTGAGTGTAATATTAGCAAAATTATGAACCATGGCTCAGTGAGATCTATTTTCAATAAAGCCAGGGATGGTTCAATATTTTGAAATCATCAATATAGTTTGTGCCAATCAAAGGAGAAAAACTGTATGTTCATCTCAAGGATTCAGAATAGTCATTTAAAAAAATTTATATCCATTTTTGATAATACCTCTAGACAAAATAGAAATATATAGATACTCCTTGAAATGCTAAAGTTGTCTTCACTCAGAAGTCAGGTTACTAGTGAAATACTTAATAGCAGTATTGCCATTAAAGCAAGTGACAAGATGTGTCTTTTGAACTGACTGTTGTGGTTTTCTGGAAGTTTTAGCCTGTGCAAATAAAATGGTTTCTAAGTAAGGGATTAAAATAATGGATGGGTGGGGGGAAGCCAAATTATAATTATTTCCTGATGCCATGATTATAAACCTTGAACAACCGGAAAGTCAACTGAACTGAAACACTATTAGAGACAATAGGAAAATTCAGTAAGGTAGTAAGAAAATTAATAGATAAAGTCAATAGCCTTTCTGTACACAAACAATAAACATAGAAGAAAATATCTCATTGACGAGAGCAGAAGATGGAATACCTTAGGAATAAAACTTCTGAAAGACCCTGGGGTTCAAATAGTCCAGTCTGATGCCCTCAAATACAGCATGATGTGAGAAAGGCAAGACCTTTTACTTTCTTACTTGTCCACAAATAATCAACCATCCTGGTTTGCCTGAGACTCTTCTGGTTTAGCAGGAAACCCCTCCCTAAGACATGAAATGTCCTAATTTTGGCAATGAATGTAAAAGTCGGAGGAAAAAAAATACAAAACCTATATGGAAACCCCTAAAATAGGGACTGAAACCAACACTGTAATTAGTGCAAATTCTGTATTTGCTCTTGGTATTATTTTCTCCTAAATGCTCATGTTGGCAGCCACGATTTGCTGTTCATAGTGATGGAAAGTTTACTTTTTTATTTTTAATTTTTAAATTTTTTTCTTAGTTTTCTTACTCTACTTTTATTTTTTTTCAATTTTTATTTTTTTAAATTTCCCCAATACATTATTTTTTTTCTACTGTACAGCATGGTGACCCAGTTACACATACATATATACATTCTTTTTTCTCACATTATCATGCTCCATCATAGGTGACTAGACATAGTTCCCAGTGCTACACAGCAGGATCTCATTGCTAATCCATTCCAAAGGCAATAGTTTGTATCTGTTAACCCCAAGTGATAGAAAATTTATTGTTACATCCCTCCAACTGGTGACACTGGTGCAACTTACAAGCATTGTAACTGTGAGTATTAACAGTATGTCTTGAATTTGTGCATTAACTCTTGGGCCTTATATTGAGATAGTGCTAGTTTTATTTTCTACAGCTTTATTGAGATATATTTCACATACATAAAACTGACCTATTTCTGTACAATTCAGTGCCTTTTGGTCTATTCATAGAGTTGTGCATCCATTACCAAAATCTAATTTTGGAAGATTGTCATCATTCTGAGAGAAAACCCTTACTCATTAGCAGTCACTTTCCTACTCCCACCCCTCAATGATCTCATGCACCCAAGGCAACCATTAATTCACTTTCTTTATTGATCTGTCTCTTCTGGACTTTTCATATAAATCAAATCATACAATATATAGCCTTTTGTAGTTGCCTTCTTTCACTTAGCATAATATTTTCAAAGTTCATCCATTTTCTAGCATTTATCAATACTTTATTCCTTTTTATACTGAATAATATTCCACTGTATGGATATATCACATTTTACTTAGCCACTCATTAGTCGATGGACATTTGGTTTATTTCCACTTTTCGGCTAGTATTAATAATGCTGCTGTGAATGTTGCTACTTGTGCACAAATTTTGTGTAGACATATGTTTTCATTTCTCTTGGGTATGTACCTGGGAGTGGAGATTTTAGGGTTTTCTCTCTAAAGTATAATGTCACCTGCAAAGTTTTACTTCTTCCCTTCCAATTTGAATGCCTTTTTTTCTTGTCTAATTGCTACAGCTAGGACTTCCAGTACTATGTAACTATAAATGGTGAGAGTGGATATCCTTGTCTTGTTCCTGATTTCAGAGGAAAAGCTTTCATTTTTTCATCATTGATTATGATGTTAACTATGGGTTTGTCATAAATGGCCTTTATTATGTTGAAATGTTTCCTATATGGCAACTTTTTTGAAAGTATATTTTTTTATCATGAGTGGATGTTGAATTTTGCCAAAAGCTTTTTTGCATCTATTGAGATGATCCTGTACTATTTATCTTTCATTTTGTTGATACAGTTTATCATATTGATTGCTTTGTGGATATTGAGCCATCATTTTCCCCCCTTGATTGTCTATGAAATTGAGTGAATCTTCATTTCTTGATTCAGAGGTTGTAGTGAAAATACTCTGTAGGTGAGCCAAAGGGGAAATTTTGATAACAGATATATTGGCCCCTTAGAGTGTAATGTGGATTCTGTCAGATCCTATCAATAGTCATACATTCTACAGTATATCAAGTGATGTGTCTTATTGCAGAAAAGAATAATTACAACAAAATGTGTGGTACAAATCCTGCTCCAAAGCTCTCTATGGGATCAGGCTGAAGCTAAGTCAGCTGAGACCCCTTTTTTTTGCCCCTCCCCCTGCCCTGTGCTGCTTCCCTCCCTTTCTCCTGAGAGTACTTCAATAAATTCATTGGTTAAAATTAATTTCAATCTCTGTTTCTAGGTATCCTGACCTCAGATAGACCCAGAGAGAGGTTTCATCAAAAGAGTAGGTGACAACTTGACTAAGTCTTGGGGTAAGTGTTGGTTTCCAGATCTCTCCTACTTGTCCCAACAAAGTCATCCTGGCTGGGTCATGCTCTCAGGAAGTAGCTATGTAGAGGAACCCAGGATATGAAAGTTGAAAGACCAGGCCACTTCCATCATGGAGTACTCTTATCTGAACAAGGAACTGAGGTGGGAGCATCCTTCCCACCCTCTGGGACCATTGTGACCTGGCAGAGATCTGAGAAGGCAGGTTCCCTGGCTTCCATAAGCAGTGATAATGAACATCAGGATTTGGGGAGACTAGAGGAGGTTGGGTCCAAAGCTACCCAGAACACACAGTCAAGTTGGAATCCCAGCTAGTGTTAATAAATAGTGGATGGGTTCTTTTGTGCCATATATTAAATTCCAGTTATAAGTGGTCTCATATGGTATTTGCCTTTCTGTTACTTACTGACTTCTCTTAGTATAAGAGTTTTTAATTCCATCAATGTTCTTTTTTATGTCTGAGTAGTATTCCATTATGTATATGTACCACATCTTCTTAATTCATTCATCTGTTGATGGACATTTATGTTTTTTCCATAGCTATTGTGAATAGTGCTGCAGTGAACATAGGGGTGCAAATATCTTCTTCAGTGAAAATTTTGTCTGGATATATGCCCGTGAGTGGGATTGCTAGATTATATGGTAGTTCTACATTTAGTTTTCTGAGGTACTTCCATAGTGTTTTCCATAGTGGTTGTACCAATTTACATTCCACCAAGAGGGCAGGAGGGTTCCTTTTTCTCCACACCCTCTGTAGCTTTTGTTATTCGTAGACTTACTAATGATGGCCATTCTGACTGATGTGAAGTGGTAACATATTGTGGTTTTGATTTACATTTCTCTAATAATCAGTTGAACATTTTTTCATGTGCCTGTTGGCCATCCATATGTCTTCTTTGGAGAGATGTCTATTCAGGTCTTCTGCCCATTTTTCAATTTGGTTGTTGATTTTTTTTTTTTTTTTGCTGTTGAGTTGATTGTATATTTTGGAGATTAAGCCCATGTCAGTTGTATCATTTGCAACTATTTTCTCCCATTCTGTAGGTTATTTTTTTGTTTTTTTTTTTATGATTTCCTTTGCTGTGCAAAAGCTTGTCTGTTTGATTAGGTCCCATTGGTTCATTTTTGTTTTTATTTCTATTGCTTTGGGAGACTGACTTAAGAAAGCATTTGTATGGTTGATGTCAAAGAATGTTTTACCTATGTTCTCTTCTAGGAGTTTGATGATGTCTTATATTTAAGTCTTTCAGCCATTTTAAGTTTATTTTTGTGTATGGTGTGAGGGTGTGTTCTAGTTTCATTGATTTTTCCAGAACGACTTGCTGAAGAGAGTGTCTTTTTCCTATTTAATATTCTTTTTTTTTTTTGTCTCTTTAGGACTGCATCCATGGCCTATGGAGGTTCCTAGGGTAGGGGTCGAATTGGAGCTGCAGCCACCAACCAACGCCAGAGCCATAGCAACACTAGATCAGAGCTGTGTCTGTGACTACACCATAGCTCAAGGCAACACCGGATCCCTATTTTATATTCTCGCCTCTTTTGTCAAAGATTAATTGACCATAGATATCTGGTTTTTCTATTCTGTTCAGTTGCTCTTTATGTCTGTTTTGGTACCAGTGCCACACTGTCTTGATTACTGTAGCTTTGTAATACTGTCTGAAGTCTGGGAGAGTTATGCCTCTTGCTTGGTTTTTGTTCCTCAGGATTGCTTTGGCAATACTGAGTCTTTTATGGTTCTATATAAATTTGGGGGTTGTTTGTTCTAGTTCTGTGAAAAATGTCATGAGTAATTTGATAGGGATTTCATTGAATCTGTAGATTGCTTTGGGTAGTATGGCCATTTTAACAATATTAATTTTTTCCAACCCAGGAGCATGGAATATCTTTCCATTTCTTTTTTTTTTTCCTTTTCTGGTCTTTTGTCTTTTCAGGGCTGCATCTGCAGCATATGGAGGTTCCCAAGCTAGGGGTCTAATCTGAGCTGTTGCTGCCAGCCTATACCAGAGCCACAGCAATGCCAGATCTGAGCCACGTTTGCAACCTACACCACAGCTCACAGCAATGCCAGATCCTTAACCCACTGAATGAGGCCAGGGATCGAACCCACAACCTCATGGTTCCTAGTCGGATTCGTTTTTGCTGTGCCACAGTGGGAACTCCTTTCCATTTCTTTGAATCCTCTTTAATTTCCTTGATTAATCTTTTATAGTTCTCAGCATATAAATCTTTCACCTCCTTGGTTAGGTTTATTCCTAGGTATTTAATCTTTTGGGGTGCAATTTTAAATGGGATTATATTTTTATATTCCTTTTCTAATATTTCATTGTTAGTATACAGAAGTGTGACTGATTTCTGAATTCTAATCTTATATCCTGCTACTTTGCTGAATTTGTTGATCAATTCAAGTAGTTTTTGTGTGGAGTCCTAAGGGTTTTCTATGTATAGTATCATGTCATCTGCATAGAGTGATAATTTTACCTCTTCTCTTCTAATTTGAATACCTTTTATTTCTTTTGTTTATCTGATTGCTGTGGCTATGACTTCCAATACTATGTTGAATAACAGTGGTAAGAGTGGTCTCTCTTGTCTTGTTCCAGATTTTAGCAGGAAGGCTTTCAGCTTTTTTCCATTGAGTATTATATCGGCAGTGGGTTTGTCATAAATAGCTTTTAGAAGCTGCGATAATATTGATGGTTGCACAGAAATGGATGACTTCTGACTTCATGAGGCCTGATGGAGTTTCTCCTTCATTGCTGAAGAATGAGAGTTACCAGCCCCTTAAAAGTTTTGCATATACTCATTCAACAAATATTATCCAGCCAACCATGTGTCAGGCACTGTTCTATATTAACTTGGGTCATGTTCCCTAGAATCAGGCTATGTAGCCAAAGTTTTCCTGCAGGAGGTTAATTGGGATAATTCTAAGCAACAGCATTGGTAGGGGAGTTACTGGAAGCAGGACTGGGCAGAGGGAGGTGAACTGTGATCATAGGCCTCAGCCAGTTCCAAAGGGAGCTCTGGAATTGAAATGGCCCTTTGGACTTATTCCAATTTGGGGCAAGAGATCTGGGCATTTACATGCTCAAACCTACCGGTCATTGATGTGGGGTATTTTTGTGGACGAAATGTAACCTTGGGAGAGGCACTCCCCTTGGCTAAAGGCTGTTCCTAGAGAAAGATTAATCTATGAGGCAGCACTCTGAGAAGATTGGGTAACAAGCACTTTGGTGCTGAACTTGTGGTCTGGGCAGCAGACTGTGTCACCCATTACATAGATCCCAGGGATGCAACAGTGATCAAAAGAGACAAACACCCACTTCACAGAGATTATATTCTAATGAAGGGAGACAGATTATAAATAAACAGGATGGAAATGCTATCAGAGTGATTATCTCTGGGTGGACAAGTTCATAAGTGATTTTAACTTCTCTGATTCTTGCTTATGTGTACTTCCCAAGTATTCACTAATGAGTATGTTTACTTGGATAATTAAAGCAAAAATTATTTTAAAAATCTTTTGCAAGAATGTATGCATAAGAATTGTCAAGCTTAATTTAGATTATGTAGACCCAACAGGGTAAACTCGACCTATCAGTGGTTTAAGTGATAAGATGCTGAGACTGGACTGGCAGAGTAATGGAACCAAACAAAAATTGCAGGAAGGGACCGTGCCTGATAAAACAATTTGGTCTCTGGTGCAAGCAGCATCACAGCAGAGTGTTTAAGGGCTGTGGGCCTGCTCAACCTCTCTGAGGCTCCATTCCCAGATCTGTATAGTGCTGTGAAGTTTAATGCTAGTGAGGTCTGTAAATATGTATAAAAGGACTTAGTACAATTCAGGGCAGGTAACGAAAGCTGATAAATAGTAGTGGGGATGATTATTAATAATACAATTAGTACTCTCAATGGATAAAGATTTCACGTAAAAAAGAGAAAGTATTTGTATTCCAGGTGAATTAAAGAATTACATGTAAGGGAGTTCCCGTCCTGGCGCAGTGGTTAACGAATCCGACTAGGAACCATGAGGTTGCGGGTTCGATCCCTGCCCTTGCTCAGTGGGTTAATGATCTGGCGGCTCGGATCCTGCATTGCTGTGGCTCTGGCATAGGCCGGTGGCTACAGCTCCAATTGGACCCCTAGCCTGGGAACCTCCATATGCCACAGGAGTGGCCCAAGAAATGGCAAAAAGACAAAAAAAAATTATGTGTAAAAAACTATCACTACAATTCAAATGAACTTACTAATTTTGAAAAACTCATACATCGATTGTTAAACGCCCCCACATTAAAAATGCTAAGATTATTTCTTTTGATGCAATTTAACCAAAAAATGAATGTTAAGAAATGGAACTTGGGCATCAGTGGAAGTCTCCTCACAAAATCCAAATTTTTTTCCCTTGTAGAATCAATTTACTCCCTCCACTCTGATAGAAGCAGGGCCTGTGCCTCTTGTTTAGAAATTCCTCCTAAATGTCTGTTTAGAATTCTATAGTTGCAGCCTGCATTTTCCATTCACCCTGCCTCATACTTCGTACCACCCAAAGCTCCCCTAATAGGAGCCATGTCTAGAGACATTATCTGACCTCCTCTACCTGAGATCTAATAACTCAGAGAGTTTTCAGATATTTAAAGTGTCAGACACACTATTATCCAAGGAAATATTTTACCTAGCAATTTACCAAGTTTCACAACACCATTTTCCCAAACACTGCCAGTACTTTGTGAAGGATAAGGAAGATAAGTATAGAAAATTGCAGAGATGAACCAAACATCCAGTGATTTCACAGATGGATCATTACCAGACCCTCGTGAAATCTTGTTTATCTTGTTAAAGATAAATGAGCAAAATGGTTTTGATAAAATAACTATATTTGGCATATGTTTACTCTGACCTTCAAAAGCACTCCAAGTATCTCATGTTCTTTACTTTCCTGGTTTTCATTAGCTCCTCAGGAGTAAGCTAACATTAACACATTTTTGCAATATTACTATCATTTTATTAATTTATTGTTCATTATTTTAAATTATGATATTTGTCTATGATAGAGAATCATGAAAATAGAGAAAAGTAAAAAGAAAAACCATTGGAGTTCCTGTCGTGGCTCAGTGGTTAACGAATCCAACTAGGAACCATGAAGTTGCGGGTTTGATCCCTGGCCTTGCTCAGTGGGTTAAGGATCTGGCGTTGCCATGAGCTGTGGTGTGGGTTGCAGACTAACCTTGGATCCTGAGTTGCTGTGGCTCTTGAGTAGGCCAGCAGCTACAGCTCCGATTAGACCCCTAGCCTGGGAACCTCCACATGCTGCACGGGAGCAGCCCTAGAAATGGAAAAAAAAAAAATTAATGGACTCATGGAACACACGTAACCATTACTAACATTTTAGCATCTTTCATCTTATTTTCAATGTATATACACAGAAATACTGCAAAATTGGGATAATACTGTATATAAAGGAGGCAATATTCTTTTTAAATTTTTCCATATTTCAGGAGTTCCCATTGTGGCTCAGCAGTTAACGAACCTGACTGGCATCCATGAGGACACAGATTCAATCCCTGGCCTTGCTCAGTGGGTTAAGGATCCCGTGTTGCTATAGCTGTGGTGTAGGTTGCGGACACGGCTTGGAGTCCTGTGTTGCTGTGGCTCTGGTGTAGGCTGGCAGCTACAGCTCTGATTAGAACCCTAGCCTGGGAACCTCCTAACCTTTGTAGGGTGCAGCCCTACAAAGACAAAAAAATTTTTTCTCTTATTTTAAAAAATAGTGAACTTATTTCCTTAAATCATATTCAACTTTCTTCCTTAAATCATGTTTAGAAACCTTATTTTTAGAGATTATTGAGCATCCTCTATATTGAATTGCTGTAACTTATCCAAGCAGTTTTTAATTTTTTTGACATGTAGGTTGTTTTCAGTTGTTCACTAAGTAACTTCCTTGTTGGTATCTACCTTATTGTTGGATTTCTTAGAAATAGAGTTACTAGTCAGAGGGCATGGACAGAGATCCTACTGTATGGCACAGGGAACTATATCTAGTCACTTGTGATGGACCATGTTGGAGGATAATGTGAGAAAAAGAATAGGTATATATATATGCAGACTGGGTCACTTTGCTGTATGATAGAAATCGACATAACACTGTAAATCAACTATAATGGAAAAAATAAAAATCATTAAAAAAAGAAGTCATGAACATTTTTAAGATTTCTCATAGACTAATCTCTTTGTATCTCAGTTTTCATATTGTAAAATGGGGTAATAATAACACCAACCTCACATGAGGGTTGAGGGGATTAAGTGAGATAATTTATTGCACAGCTTGGATCTGGTGTTGCTGTGGCTGTGGTGTAGGCCAGCAGCTGCAGCTCTGATTTGACCACTAGCCTGGGAACCTCCATATGCCACAGGTGCAGCCCTAAAAAGACAAAATATTAATAATAATAATAATAATAATAATAATAATAATAATAATAATAAATGATTGGTGAAATGATACATTCTAGGCAACCACTAAAAATTATTAAATAAAAAGACTTTTACTTATTTTTGTCTTTTGTCTTTTTAGGGCTGCACCTGAGGCATATGCAGGTTCCGCTAGGTGTCGAATCAGAGCTGAAGCCATAGGCCTATGCCACAGCCACAGCAACATGGGATCCGAGCAGCATCTGCGACCTACACCACAGCCCGTACCAACACTGGATGTCCAACCCACTGAGCAAGGCCAGAGATTGAACCTGTGTCCACATGGATGTTGGTTGGGTTTGCTAATCACTGAGCCACGACAGGAACTCCAGACTTTTATTTTTAAGGGAAAACTTAACTTCCTGAATATATTCCTAGAATACCTATTTACATTCACAGACACACACATACATGCACCACATGCTTCATGACCAATATTAACATCCAATTTTCAGGAGAAAGTTTTAGGGCCAAGTCTAGCACAGACAGGTTCACTCCTGGTGACAGCTGAGTCTGCTTAGGGGAGGTGAGGGAAAAAGCCAGTGGCTACTTGCAGAATCTCTCTAAAGGCTGTCTTCGGGATCAGAGCTCTGAGACCATAAACTGTCTAAGGGATAATGGGCTTCAAGTCACAAACTGAAGTAAAATGGAAAAAAAATTCAGGCCAGTTAAATAAAGCCACAGGACTAGTGCATTGAGGGACAGCAATGGCTCACAAGGACAATCTCACTTCATCTTTAATTTGCATATGGTAAAGATTGATTTTCTACGGCTCATCCAAATTTATGACACATCAGGTGATACTTAAAGGGCTCAATGGAGCATTTAATAGCCAAACACTTTTCCTGATTAGTACCCACTTGACCTGGTGACCCAGAGATGAATGCTGATCACCGCCCCCCACCCCTGTGCCTTTCCAATGGCTGTGAGTGGAATGACTGCTAAGCAGGCAGCAGACAGACGGACTATATTCAGAGTGTCCAGCCATTTAGAAGGCTGATGTTCTCAAGGGTGGGCGGGGCTGTGGTTGGGAGTAGGGGCTGGCAGAGTTTGTCTTTTTAAAAATTACCCTTGTCAGGGACTTCATAGCTTTTATAACCCTAGCCTCATTTATGCAGAATATACTTGTATGACATTCATAATATGCCATCGTTTGTCTTACACATAATCTCAACAATTTCAATAGATAGGGGTTCTTAATCTCAAGAGAGAGATGATAAAGCTGAGTCTCAGAGAATTTAGCAACTTCCCCAGTCACCTAGCTACTAACTGGCAAGGACAGGATTGAAGCTCACTTTGGGTGACCCCAAAGCTAAGAATCCTTCCCATTCAACATTGCTCACCAAAGACTCATAAATCACTGCCTTGGCAGGTGTCTGGATTCCACCAGACACTATCAGGAGTCTGGGTCAAGGTGTGTGGGAGAGAGGAACCAGAGCCAGGCCAGAGGTCTCTGCATAAATCTGGCATAAATTTCTCTGTAGCATCCATTCAGGGAGCTGTGGAGAGGGAGCACTGGTTGTAGAACTTGTGGTAATCACCCAGCATGAATAGCTCCATTATCTCTTCATTTGTGAACCTATCACCAAAGGGGCTTCCCTGGGATGAAACCTGTGCAACCCTTTGTTTTACATCAGCAAACATGATTTCTGCCGCTAAGACTGAGCTAGACTCATTTGTTCTCAGGAAACCTATGTGGCTCTTGGTGAAGGTTTCAGGAGTGAGTTGTCTATTGATGCTCAAGAAATGACCCACAAAATTTAGTGGTTTAATGTAATAACCATTTTTTCCTCATAATTCTGTTGGTCAGCAGTTTGAGCTGGGTGTATTTAGGCAATTCTGCTGGTCTTCCAGAGGACCCAATCCAGGCTGCCATCATCCAGCAGGTCACCCACGGATGGATGATCTAACATGACTCCATCATATGTCAGGTTAATGCTAATGGCTCTTGGCTGGGCATCCATTACCACATTTTTTTTCACCCTCCACCCAGCTTGCTTGAGCTTCTTCATAGAGTGTTCTCAGGGTTCCAAGAGGGTGAAAGCTGGAGCTGCAAGACCACTTGAGATCCATACTTGGAACTGCAACATCATGACTTCTAGCACAATCCGTTGTTCAAAGCAAGACACAAAATGCCTGGATTTAAAGAGGTGGAAAAAAAGTCCACTTTTTTTTTTGTATGGGTAAGAAATTGTAGATTTATTGAGATACACATTCCATAGACAGAACGCAGTCTCAAAACTTTACCTCTTGTTAGGAGAGCAAAGGGGCATGCACGCAGAAGTGGGAGAAATCTGTGGCCAGTTTTTGCAGTCTCTCACAGTAAGAAAATAATCCCCCCTGGACAAGGGAGATGCTCTATTCCAGTGCTCTTTAAACTTTGGCACATACATAAATCATCTGGGGAGCTTGTTAACAGTACAGGTCCAATTCACTGGGTCTAGTTTGGGGGCCTGAGTGTCCAATTTTCTAACAAGATCTCAGGGGAATTTGATGCCACTGGTCCACAAAATGTACTTGGAGTAGCAAGGTTCTAATCAATGACATGGGGTAGTGTTCACTCCCTTCTTCCTGCTAAGCTGGGATATCACTGGTCTGGTTGATAATGTACTGGCTCTTCCAAGGGTGGAGGGTTCCTAGCCTGTGCCTTTAGTTTGGGATATGCAGTCAGAGAAGGTGTCCATGACCATGTCTGCATGTTCAATGAATGTTTCTGTGATCATGTTAGTAAGGATATCAAGTGTTAATATTAAAATGTTCACTTTGTGAAAAATGCCGTCAATCTCTTTGATAGGATTTTAAAAAGTTTTATATTTCAAGTGTTATTAAAATAGATTGCTGAGACCAGATAAATGGTTTTCTGAGTTCAGAATGGGTAAAGCTTATCTGATGGTATTCAGTTCCAATTTTCTTGTATATTTACTTCTTTTCCTACAGGGACTGTGCATACTACTGTCTCAGGCAGGGCCCCCAGGATCAGGGACAGATGTTTGAGTAACAAAAATCTGGATAAAGCCCGGGACTCTGGTCACTAGGGACTCTAGGTTACATATACCCCCACACAGTGTATATGTTTTCTTATATATAAACTAATGAGCAGTTTGTAGTGCAGTAAAATGAATGTTCTTAGTTTGTGTCAGTTTTCTGGCTGATATGGGAGCATTCAGGCTTTTATAAACAAGGATGGCCAATCATTCTGTTTGTTCTTTGTTTTTTGTTTGTTTGTTTTAATGCCACTATGCCATTTTATTTTTGTCCTCACAAATAAATGCTGATTACTTGGGGGGAACTGAATACATTTAGCTCTTTCGGTAGGGTGGTGTTCCAAAAAGAAAAAAAAAAAAGAAGGATAAGAAATGCAGACATAGACGATAGGCCACAGATGTGCTTATCTTTCTCTTTGGATGAAAATGAATCAAAATTAGGCATCAGGTCAATATCTAAAGATGGTTGTTTATTTTTGAATTCTTTACAAAATGGAGAATTGAAAGCACAATGTAGAACTGAAAGGAAGAGAAAAGTTCTAGCTTTTAAATTAATAAAATGTTACTATTCAAAGAGGTCAGAGATGCGTTAACTCAAGCTTGTCATTCTACAAGCAGGAAAACTGAGACCCTTGACTTCCAGACATTTACAAAGCTTGCTCCCAATCATCCTAACTCATGTTACAGACTCAAATTAAAAAAAGCAGAGGTGATTTGACAGCCTAATATTGCTGTCATGCTGTTGTCCCTGACTCTAAGATTTCTTGTTCCCTCATTGGAAGCCTCTGGTTCTGTATTTGAGATTTTCCAAATCATTTGTTCAAAATCTTGAATCTGATAATAGGCCTATTTTTTCCTTATGGCCTTTTCCATTCTATCCTGGAAGTTTCTTATTTCACACTGTAACATGAAAAATGAGAAAAATAAAACCCTTCTGAGGGTGGCTTTCCATCAACCTCTTTATATCCTGTGCTTTATTAAAAATAGAAAGGACAATAAGAACCTGATATCATAGCCAACCCACCCACAGGCTTTCCAGAATTACACACTGAATTAGCTTTCTCTTAGGGGTCTATTAGGGTTTTCTAGAGGAGGTTGGGGAAGAAACTCTGTGTATGATGCTGGATATCTTGCATGTGCCAGCCTTTTTAATCACCATTTAACAACTTCCCTGATGGTAAATGGAAGCTAAGAGAAGGTTAACTTTACTCGCCCAAGGGTTTGCTCCCTGGCCTGGGAACTTCCACATGCTGCAAGAGTGGCCAAAGCCAAAAACAAACAAACAAGCAAACAAAAGCCCCAAAACTTCACTTGCCCAAGACTACAATTAGTAAGAAGAAGTATCTAGCTGGGAACTCATATCTCCAAACACTTTGATCTTTGCTGAGTACCAGTGGTTCTCAAATGCTTGTCCAGGTTGTATTAAAGTCATTGTGGAGATTTTAAAATACATATTCTCAGGATTCATCCTCTAGTATGATCTCAAATCTAGGTTGGGATCCAGAAATATGGGTTAGGGTCCAGAAATACATGATTTCTATTTTATTTTCAGTTCTATATCTGTACCTGAATCTATAATTTAGCATTTGACACATAATAAATTGCCCCAAATTTAAAAGTTTAATGCAAACTTTTATTTAGTTTATAATTTTGTGGTTACAGAGTTTGGACTGGCCTCAGCTGGGTGGTTCTTGTGCTGTCTTGCTGGACTCATGCCTCTGTGATCAGCTGCTAGGTTGACAGGGGTGGTGGTGGGACTAGCTGGTCTAAGACATCCTCAGCTAGAACAGTTGGTACATGTTCCACCTGGTTTCTTACCCTCCAGCAGGCTAGCTTAGGCTTTTTTATATGGCTGCAGTGTCAGGAATCCCAAGAGCACCAAAAGAGAGACAGCAAACCCCAGTGTGCAAGCATTTTTCAGGTTTCTATCACATGTGTGTTACATTTGCTACTGTCTCTTTGGCCATTGCAAGTCAGGTGGCTAAAGCCAGAAACAAATCCAGAAAGTACCACACAAGAGCATGGGTAGAAGGAAGACAATATTATGACCATTTTTGTTATATCAATCTATCGATTTACTGAACACACATGGAGAAAATATCTCAAATGGTATATAAAGGTATGAAAATATTTCTGTGCTTCTTTCAGCCTTCTCCATCATAATCCTACTCTCCAGATGTAGCCACTTTTAGGTATTTGTTTTTACTTGGTGGTGTATAACTTTTTATTGTTATTCAACAATTTAAAAATTATTGTGGTAATGTAGATACATAACTTACAGATTGTTCAAGAAAGTTTGTTACCAACATTTTGCTCTCCTCAGATCTCACAGCCCTTAAAAAAAATACTTCATCTTGGTAAGAAAGGAAGACATGGACCCAGTTATGGAGTGAGGTAATCCTAGAGTAGCTTTCAAAAAGTCATTGGACAGCAGCTGTTGGGAGGATATGAGAGGTCTCACACTATAGTTCCTGACCTATAGTGAGGAGCATTCTTACAATGTGAGAGGGAGGAACAAAGGGCTGTAGAAATGCACTGGAGGGAGGCATCGCTTCTAACTGGCTTAAGTGAACAGCACTGAGAAGGTAGTGTCTCTACTGGATTTCTCCAGGCCAGGATGTATCAGTTAGGAAGCTTATGTTTCATGGAGCAAAAACTACAACTCACAGTAGCTTAAACAACAAGGGTAATTTATTGGTCAAGTAACAGAAGTCCTGAGTTAGAGCAGCCCTCAAGGTTGATGGATCTAATGGCTCCAGTCCCTGGATGAGGAATTTCCTCCATTCTCCTCACATTGCCTTCCATGGGGCTGTCTTTGTTGGTTGAATGGCTGAGAGCCTCAAGTGGTGCCTTTGCTTCCCTTTTTGTGTCTTGTGGGGGTGAGGGTGCTTCTACCCCAGCTTTTGCCCAAGCAGGAGACCTCCATTTCCATAAAGGGGATGGCTTAGGTCACATATCCACTCCTGGACCAATGACTGTGCTCCAAGGATGTAGTGTCTTGGCTTGTCTGGGTTAACCAGGACCCACCTGGTCCTGGGTGGTGTGTGGTCCATTCCTGGAGTGAAAGGACAACTCAGCAAAACTTTGGGTTCTGATAGGAATTTCAGGGTGGAGAATGGATGCTGGAGAGGCATTCAGCAGCATCCACTACAGCAGAAAATAGCATTTTAGACAAGATGTCAGTAGAAACAGAGGCCTGAGCCTGAGAAGTATAGTCTTAGTTTGGGGACTGGTAAGTATTCAATATAGCAACATAAAAGGGGAGTAGCACCTCTGTACCTGCCTTTACCTGGAGTATGATTTACCCTTAGGTCTCTGATTTCCTCTTCTGCAGGGAAGAGAGTCCTTTTCATTGAGGTCTATGTATCCCAGTAAGTCTACCGGGCAGACCTCCAGGGATCTTTAAACCTCGTGTAGTATATACAGATCTAGATACGTGTGCACATTTTTCTGGGGGAAGACACCTTACGTTTACTCAGATTTAAAAATTGTTTTTTATTTTTTATTATAGTTGATTTGCAGTATTTTTTTTCAATTCCTATTGTATAACAAAGTGATCCAATCACACACAGTTCCCTGTGCTGTACAGTAGGGCCCCATTGCCTATTTATTCCAAATGTAACAGTTTGCCGCCCAAAACCCCAACCTCCTTGTCCATCCCAACCCCCACCCACAAGTCTGCTTTCCTTGGCCATGATCTGTTTATGTTTTGTAAATAGTTTCATCTGTGCCATATTTTATATTCCACAAATAAGTGATATCATATGGTATTTGTCTTTCTTTTTCTGGTTTACTTCACTTAGTATGAGAATCTCTAGTTGCATCTATGTTGCTGCAAATGGCATTGGTTTGTCTTTTTTATGGCTGAGTAGTATTCCATTGTATATATGTGCCACATCTTCTTAATCCATTCCTCTGTTGATGGACATTTATGTTGTTTCCATGTCTTGGCTATTGTGAATAGTGCTGTGATGAACATAGGGGTGCATATATCTTTTAGAAAGAATGTTTTGTCTGGATATATGCCCAGGAATGGGATTGCTGGATCATATGGTATTCTTCATTTAATTTTACTCAGATTTTTTAAAGTGGCACGTGATTCTGAACAGGTTAAAATCATAGACTTAACTCAGGTCCCTTATAACTGGGAACAGTGCAGGTTTGTAGCCTGCGTTCTTGCTGATCTTCCAATCTGATTTACCCTGATCCCGGCCCATCCGTATCCTAGACCCAAGTACATGACTTTTCCATTCTACTTCTGTGAATTTCTTTGGACTTGACCTTGTATGGATTCAATCCTTCCACATTAGCTCACTTTTTAAACCAAGGGAAAAAAAAAGGACAGCTGGTAAGTAAATGGAATTGGGATGTCTAGCTAAACATTTTGAAAAAAAAATAAGCCTTGTAATTTCTTCACAAAAATAGATTCCATATGGTATAAGGGAATAAATGTAAAGGATTTCACCAAGAGCATACTAGAAGATGTTATATTTGAGTAATGACATCAGTCTAAAGAATGAAAGGAATTCCTTAACATCAGCTCAAGGGCAGTTATCTTAAAAGAAAATTATGTAAGGATTAAAACCTCTGAACATCAAAAAGTAACAAAAGATTAAAAGACAAGTAAAATAAGAAAAACATATGAAACATATGTGACCAAGGATTAATATAATTAATCTATTAAAAATTCTTGTAAGTCAATAACAAAAGAAAAAATTCTCCAAAAGGCAAATGGGTTGCAGACATGAAGTTAGTTTACAAAAGGTCAATCACAAAGTGCTAATAAAAATCAAGAACACTTCCATTTTACTTACAATAGAAATAGTAAAATGAAGACAGTGATATTTTTCTTTAATATCAATAAAGAAAGCTCTAAGGAAATGGACCCAAGTATACCTGCTGGTGAATTTAAATTACCAGTACCTTTTTCAGAGTGACTTGATAGTTTTTAGTTAATAACAAAAGTCCTAAAATCGTGTGTGTTTTTTGATTTAGCAATTTCACTTTTGGAAACTTAGTTTCATAAAATAGTCACTCACATCAGCAAAGATGTGGGCCCAAGGATATTTATTACAATGCTCATTTTTTTTACATTAAAAAAATTAAAGTATAGTTGATTTACAGTGAGTGCTGTGCCTACAATGTTCTTTTAATAGTAGGAAATGGAAACATTCCACTGTTTAATAATAGGATGATGGTTCAAGAAATTAATGGTCTGATTTTATAATGGAACAGTGTGGCTATTACAAATAATTTTGAATAAATCTATCTATAAATATGGAAATATGCTGACAATACATTAATAAAAGAAAAATGTGGGTTATGAAATAGTACCATGATCTTGTCCTTATAATGTGTATGTTTGTACAGAGTCACACAGAAAATGATTATCTGAGCAGCACTGTCCAAGATGAATGTAATGCTAACTTCATCATTCTGCATTTTCTAATAGGCATATTAAAAAAGATAAAAAGAAACAAATATAACTGATTATATATTCTTATTTAACCAGTATATCCACAACTCTCTAATTTCAACATGTAATCCATGCAAGAATTATTGAGATTTTTTTTTACATCTTTGTGTATGTATCAGATCTTTAAAATCTGATGTGTACAGTTTCTCCATAAACACATATTTATTTGGTCTAGTCACATTTCAAGTGCTCAGTCACCACATGGCTACCAGTTTGGACAGCACAGATCTAGAATCATATTCATCAGGTTTTAATAGCGATTAGAAAAATTGGTCTCCTGTATGTTCTTTGACTGTGTTTTCTGGGATAATCATATGTCACTTTGTTCATAGAAAAAATAACCAAAGAAGTTTTTCTATTTACTGAGAGGAGGGAGTAAATAGAATAATTTTAATAAGAGATCAGACAGAAGCAGGAGACAGAATCAAGCACACTGAACATGTTCGTCCAGAGAACAGAACAGAATTTCTGAGCTTTTCATAGATAAACTCCTGGGACAATAACCCAGGAGGGTGCTTAGTTATTTTCAGGAATACTGAACTTTTGTCTAAGTAAAAATGCTGATTAAAAAAAAAAATAGCGGAGTTCCCGTCGTGGTGCAGTGGTTGATGAATCCGACTGGGAACCATGAGGTTGCGCGGGTTCGGTCCCTGCCCTTGCTCAGTGGGTTAACGATCCGGCGTTGCCGTGAGCTGTGGTGTAGGTTGCAGACATGGCTCGGATCCCGCGTTGCTGTGGCTCTGACGTAGGCGGGCGGCTACAGCTCCGATTAGACCCCTAGCCTGGGAACCTCCATATGCCGCGGGAGCGGCCCAAGAAATAGCAACAGCAGCAACAACAACAACTACAACAAAAGACAAAAAAGACAAAAAAAAAATAGCTATCACCTGGGCTTTGGAAATAAGATAATTCCTTTTTTGAGACATTGTGAGTAATTCTACAGGGGTATGATGAGAAAAACATTTAAAACTTTTCTTTGTGTGGTTCTTATTCTTAAATGAAGAATGTTTAGGAGAATCATGCAACATATTCTTCAACGAAGTCTGATTGGTGGGTGGAAATGTTCCCATGGGGATAACATAAAAATAGAATCGTTATTCAATCAAAATTTGAATTATTCAAGTATCTTCACATCAAGTGGAATTTCAATGAATTGGTAGAAATAACTTATCCTAATCGTTAGGACACATATGGAACAGAGGACATGATATTCAAGCAAGACGAGCCCCATGGAGGAAAAGGTCAGCTGCAGAACCAAGGGCATGCTGATAAGTAAGCTTGTTTTACCAGAGTTGAGCCCACCAATTAATTTTATTTAACTCTGTAAATTCCGTGTCTTATTTGCTGGTACTTCTTCCAAGCCTAGCACAGCACCAGTGGTCAGTGTCTGATATTACTTTTCTTTACAGCACTATGTGTAGTAAAAAATTATTTTTACCCAAAACGAGTTCTGGCTGTTGCCCTTGGCTTCTAAAAGCTGATCTCTAGGCCCCTAAAATAGCCTGAGAGGAGTGTTTTTATTGCCTTGGTGCTTTGATCACCAATAGTCTTATAATATGAATTGCAGTGGGGGCTTTGAAACAGGCCATATTGGTTTTGACCTCTGGAAGAACTGGAAACTAAATTCAGGCTGAAATTCTGGGAGGGGCTGGAGATTACATGTCAGCCCCCATCTGGGACTAGTACTCGTTCAAGCCCCAGTGCAAGCTTTGAACACTGAAATGTGTGTGAGCTTCCCTGGTTGGTGGCAGTCTTGAGTATTGTCACATGTCGTAGCCAGGAAGAGGAGTACCTCCAGGATTCCTTGAGAGAAGACAACCTAAGCTTTGTGTTTGAGCCCCGCCCAGACCTTACCTTATGTATCTCTTTCTTTGACTGGCTCTAACTTGTGTCCTTTTGCAGTAGTAAAACTCTGAGTGTAAATATAGCACTTTCCAAGTTCTATAATTCATTAGCAAATTATTAGACCTGAGGGAGTTTATAGAGACCCCTGAATTTGTAGCCACCTAGTCAGAAGTGAGAGTGGTCCTGTTGACCCCCCAAACTTGAAGCTGAATCTTGGGCAGCTGTGGCAGGCTTGTAGAGGACTGTGCCCTTAGCCTTGAGTTTGGCAAACTTTTTGCAGCTGTATATTTCATCACACTCTATTGAAAGGTATCACACACATTCTTTTATGGATTGTCACTTCCTAGACCAGAAGTTTGCAAACTTCAGTGTGTGGGCACAATCTGGCCCACTGCTTATTTTTGGAGATAAAGTTTTATTGGAACACAGCCATGTTCATTCCTTTACATGTGGTCTATGGCTGCTTTAATGCTCTAACAGCAGAATTGAGTAGTTGCAACAGGGACAGTATGGCCTGCAAATCCTAAAATAGGTTACTATTGAGCTCTTTACAGAAAAAGTTCACCAGTCTCTGATCTGGACCTGGCTCTGACCTGAGAATTGGGAGTATGGACTCGGAGGGTCACTGAATGTGAGCCAGTGCTAATTGTCTTTCACAGGATAACAGATGGGCAGGACAATTCATACAGGACAAGGAAGGTGAGACACAGTAATGGATTCAGCAGAAGAAGGGCAAATTACCAGTGATCATGGCACTATGGTGCGATTGATGTAAAATGACAGTCATCAAGGCTGGCCCCCACCTTAATTTAACATTTTTGTTGTCAAAATATATTTCATAGATTATTTTTTGTCCCGATATAATACACAGTTCCAATTTTAAGCTAAGCAATGATGGTAATTTATATTAAATACTCCATAAATCTTGCCAATAGATAATAAATGTTCAGCTCTTAAAAAAATGCCAACTGGAGTCATTCTGTCCAAGGATTGGCTCAAATTCTATTTCAGATCTTACAGAAAGTGATATGCCACACTGAGATTTCTGTAGGACCCACAGGTCACATCTGAGGATACAGCTCTCACATTGATCTCCTGCCTCTGCTAACCTAGTTCTGTTTTCTGTCCCTCTTCCCACCTGTGTCTGCTGTCTCCTGCCTGCCTCAGTGAACCGTCTTCAACACTCAAATGGGCCTTTTCAAATAAGGCTTTCAAAATAAAGGCCTTTCAAATAAGGCCTTTTCAAGTTTGCTAAAACTTGCTGAAAGTTGGGAGAGACAGCAGGACAACATAGCAGTCAACATTGGCAACTGAAAAGGGAACACTGTAGCACCATCGTTCCCAAACTGTGCACCAAGACAGCCCCATCTCCCCGTGGGGGAGGGCTGCAGCAAACTCACAGCAATGCTGTAGCATGTGTTAAGTTTTCAAAGGAAACAGTGATAATTCAAAATCTGTCAGGCACTGCACAAGTTGCTAGCTCAAAGTAGTTCTCTGTTTCAACAGTAGATTGTGCTACATTCCTTTCCATGATATCTTATCTTTGTGAATCTTGGATGTTCAGAGTTGCTGAGATAAGAAGCAAGTACCTTGTGAAAATCAACATGGGCTGCTAAGATGTTTGGATATATTAAGCTGTTTGGATTTGCTACTTAATAACACAATGATTAGATATTTCTTTGGGCCTTCAGTGGGGGTGGGGGAGGCACTATGAAAAAATTATAGAGACAACTAAGGTTGTCTTGAACCAAGAGTTTGAGAACTGATGTTATAGTCGTTAACACTGTTGAAAAATGGCCCTGGACCATTTCTGCCATTATAGGTGCCAGCTCTTAGCCAAGCTCTCTTCTGTGCTATGTCCCTATTTCCAGCTCCTGTCTGTTTCCAGCATGGAACAACTTAGCCATCTTTTTATTTTCTTGCCTCTTCCCAGACCATGTCCTCAGGGTGTTCTCTTCTGTCCTTCAGCAACCTGTTGAGGTATTTCCTACACAGAGACAATTTCCTCCCTAAAGGAAATTCTCTTCCTCTTTTAATATAAATTGCTCTGGTATAGGAGAAGAGATTGTGCACTAAGAGAGCACCAGGCACTCAGGAATAGGGGGAAAAAAAGGCCAACTGAGAAGCAAGGTAGTTGCTTAAAAGGAGAAAACAAGATCTAAGAAAAGTTTGCATACTTCAATTTCACCCTGACCACAGGCTGTGTTACCAAACACATTAAAATCTGCCTAGGGTCCAAATGCAGAACATGGAACACAGATACAATCTCTTACTTATCTCTATAAACTTTAAATTTTGCCTAAGCTTGAAAGGCAGGATTCGATATTGTCTTGTTTCTTTATTTCCTCCTGCAATTAAAAATACTTGAATAAGCTGTGAAAGCAAAACCTAGTAATTTCATCCAGTGACTATGTTTTCTCAAACAATTTTTTCCAAAGTTAATGAAATTTTTCTTCTCATTTTTAGGCTTTGAACACATGCACTAACCATTTTTTTCCTTGCTCTATCCTCTATTCCATCCTTATGTAAGAAGAATATGATACAACATGGCCAACTTGCAATGGGGGCAGGGTAGGAGGAACAAACCTATTATTTTGTGAGAACAGGTCTGACCTGGCATTTATGAAGACCTTGCCTGCACCATTTGCTCCGAAATCTGATTAATGAAAATATCCATATCCTCTCCATCTCTGGCTTGCTGCAGTAATAGCCTCTTCCATATCCATCACTGTCTAATAGCTGACAGGATGGTAGACACACAAAATCGTTCCTTATTGTAGTAGAAATCTCTCAACCAAATGGGTTTTTTGTAGTTACTCTGAAACATCTCTGACCTTAAGTCTCCTTTAAAATGGGTTCCATATTCTGCTCTGCACGTTGCAAGAACCACCTGTTCCCAGGTTTCTTTGCAATGATGTGCATTAATCCCTTTGGCAAGTAGGACCTCTGCACTTCTTAGGACACTCTGAGAAGGCTGTTTTCATAGGTCTGAGGCATGGATCTAATGAGTGAGGAGGAACATGGCATTTTGGGGGCTTTGGTTGGGAATGCAGTGCCTGCTTGGCATTACTTCTTGTTCATCCATCTGAAGGACCCAAGATCCCTAAATTTTTTTTTTTTCATTTTTCACTTTTTTTGTCTTTCGTCTTTTTAGGGCTACACCCATGGCATATGGAGGTCCCCAGGCTAGGGGTCGAATCGGAGCTGTTGCTGCTGGCCTGCACCAGATCTGAGCCATGTCTGCAACCTACACCATAGCTCACAGCAACTCTGGATCCTTAACCCACTGAGCAAGGCCAGGGATCGAACCTGCAAACTCATGGTTCCTAGTCGGATTTGTTTCCACTGAGCCACAACGGTTAGTCCAAGATCCCTGAAATTTTAAATGTGGAGTCTTTTTTTTTTTAATTTATAACTTTTATTTTATTATTTTCTTATGATTTTTATTTTTTCCATTATAGTTGATTTGCAGTGTTCTGTCAGTTTCTACTATACAGCAAAGTGACCCAGTCATATATATATATATAAATATTTTTTCTTTTTCTCACATTATCCTCCATCACGTTCCTTCACAAGTGACTACATATAGTTCCCTGTGCTGTACGGCAAAATCTCATTGCTTATCCACTCCAAATGCAATAGTTTGCATCTAGTAACCCCAATCCATCCCACTCCCTCCCCCTCCCCCTTGGCAACCA
Source organism: Phacochoerus africanus (assembly GCF_016906955.1). Classification (NCBI taxonomy): domain Eukaryota; kingdom Metazoa; phylum Chordata; class Mammalia; order Artiodactyla; family Suidae; genus Phacochoerus; species Phacochoerus africanus. The sequence goes on from NC_062544.1 coordinate 105,349,558, forward strand.
CAAGTCTATTCTCCAAGTCCGTGAGTTTCTTTTCTGTAGAAAGGTTCATTTGTGCCGAATATTAGATTCTAAATATGTGATATCATATAGTATTTGTCTTTTTCTTTAAGACAACTTCACTTAGTATGAGTCTCTAGTTCCATCCATGTTGCTGCAAATGGCATTATTTCATTCTTTTTTATGGCTGAGTAGTATTCCATATATATATTCCAGATATATATACATCTTCTTAATCCATTCCTCTGTCAATGGACATTTAGGTTGTTTCCATATCTTGACTATTGTGAGTAGTGCTGCAATGAATATAGGAGTGCATGTATCTTTTTCAATGAAAGTTTTGTCTGGATATATGCTCAGGAGTGGGATTGCTGAGTCATATGGTAGTTTTATATTTAGTTTTCTGAAGTACCTCCATACTTATCTGCATAGTGGTTGTACTAGCTTACATTCCCACCAATAGTGCAGGAGGGTTCCCTTTTCTCCACACCTTCTACAGAATTTGTTATTTCTTGGCTTGTTAACGATAGCCATTCTGATAGGTGTGAGGTCGTATCTCATGGTAGTTTTGATTTGCATTTCTCTAATAATCAGTGATGTTGAGCATTTTTTCATGTGCTTGTTGGCCTTCTGTCTATCTTATCTGGAGAACTGTTTATTCAGGTCTTTTGCCCATTTTTCAATTGGGTTGTTTTTTTGCTGTTGAGTTGTATGAGTTGTTTGTATATTTTGGAGATTAATCCCTTGTCATTTGCACCATTTGAAACTCTTTTCTCCCATTCTGTAGGTTATCTTTTTGGTTGTTTTTTTTTTTTATGATTTCCTTTGCTGTGCAAAAGCTTGTCTGTTTGATTAAGTCCCATTGGTTTATTTTTGCTTTTATTTCTGTTGTCTTGGGAGACCTAAGGCAACATGTATGGTTGATGTCAAAGAATGTTTTACCTATGTTCTCTTCTAGGGGTTTGATGGTGTCTTGTCTCATGTTTAAATATTGAAGCCATTTTGTGTTTATTTTTGTGCATGGTATGAGGGTGTGTTCTAGTTTCATTGATTTACATGGGGCTATCCAGTTTTCCCAGAGCCACTTGCTGAAAAGATTGTCTTTTTCCCATTTGGTATTCTTGCCTTCTTTGTTGAAGATTAATTGATGACAGGTATCTGGATTTATTTCTGTGTTCTCTATTCTGTTCCATTGGCCTGTATGCCTGTTTTGGTACCAGTACCACACTGTTTTGATTACTGTAGCTTTGTAATATTGCCTGAAGTCTGGGAGAATTATGCCTCCTGCTCGTTTGTTCTTTTTTTTTTCCCCCCCTCAGGATTGCTGTGGCAATTCTGGGGTGCAGAGTCTTATGTTTCATTTCCTGATATGAGCGGAGATCTCAATCTGATCTCAAGCAAGCATTTTAAAAAATGACTTCTTATGTTCCAGGCACTGGACTAAAGGCTTATGGTAGCTGGTTTCCAGCTATGATGGCCATAAACTCCTTCCCATCCTGCAAGTGCCTGTCCTGTTTTTCCTCACTGGAATAAATGGGGCTTATTTCCCCTCCCCTTAAATCTGGGCTGGCCCTTTGAGTTGCTTTTACCAACGCAATGTATTGGAAATAACACTGTGCCAGTTCTAGATCTAACTTTTAGAAGTCTGGCAGTTTTTGCTTCTTCTCTCTCTGAAGAGCCAGCTGCCAAGTAAGAGGTCTAATTCTTCTGAGCCTACCATGCAGAAAGAAAGCCCAAGTTACCAAATGGTGAGGTGAGAGAAAGAACGAGACAGAGAGAAAAAGAGAGAGCAAGAGCAAGAGAGAGAGAGAAAGAGAGAGTGATAGCAAGAGACAGAGAGAGCAAAAGAGTGCACTAACTGTTGGTTCATCCCCAACTGTTCCAGCCACACAGTGGGGTGGGAGACATGGGCCTGAAGAAGCTGTCTTGGGTGTTTCAGCTCCACAGATACCATGGGGAACAGAAGAACCAGCCAGCTGAGGCTGGCTTAGATTACAGAATTGTGAGAAATCATAAACTATTATTTGAAGTCACTAAGTTTTGAGAAGATATATTGTGTAGTAGCAGATGACAGAAACAGTGCCTAATACATATTATCTCATTTAATCTATACGACAACCTGAGAGGTACAATCTGTGTCTTCCATTTCACAGATGAGGAAACTGAGGTTTTGAGAATTACATAACCTGTACCATGTCACATAGCTGATACATAGATGAGCTGGCACAAGATCCTAGGCCTGTCCCATTCCAGAGTCTCACACTTAACCAAAATGCCTCTCCATGGAGAATGAAAACTCCCGTGCCCATGGTATATGATAAGGGTATTCTCTGTTCAAAGGAAATCTGTTAAAATTCTTGGATTAACAGATGCTCCTAGCTCCCGACTACTCCTTCCCTTCATGTTTCCCTAAAAGAAACCCCCATGTCAGGCTTTTTATGAAGATGGATAGCGGCCATGTGAACCATGTCTGGGGATGACAGCTGCTGACAGGGACACAGAGGACAAGAGGACAGCTGGGGAAGGAGGGAGCATTTGTTGAATAGCTTCCATGTGCTGCTTGCTGTACATGACTGACTGATTTAATCCTAATAAGGATGGCATAATGATCTCTGCTCTGCAGATGAGAAAACTGAGATGCAGAGAGGTTTAGGAGCTTGTCCAAAGGAACCTAGAAGTACATATCAAAGATGGGATTCAACTGCCAGTCTGTCCAACTCTAAAGCCTGTGGTCTTTCTGATTTAATTAAAACCAAAGACCTGGATTTATACCATATGTACAACTTTAAGATTTTTTAACGTTGAAGGTAAGGGAGCTGCCAGTTTTTATGATTTATTTTTCAATGTCCTTCTTTTGCCAAAACCAAAAGCCAACTCAGGGGTAAAAACAGAGGAAAAGCAACAGCACATTTTAAAGAAAGACAAGTGAGAACCAATTGAAATACAAGCCTATGGAGTTCCCATTGTGGTGTGGCGAAAACAAATCTGACTAGGAACCATGAGTTTTTGAGTTCGATCCCCGGCCTCGCTCAGTGGGTTAAGAATCCGGCATTGCTGTGAGCTGCGGTGTAGGTTGCAGATGCAGCTTGGATCTGGCGTTGCTGTGGCTGTATTGTAGGCCAGCAGCTGTAGCTCTGATTGGACCCCTACCCTGGGAACCTCCATATGCTGCGGGTGTGACTCTAAAAAGCAAAAAAAAGAAAGAGAAATACAAGCCTAATCAGGGAAGCAAAACAGAACAGAGGAACCTCTTGGTGTAGCCTCCTGCAACGACGAGGTGTGGGCTGCATAGCTGAACAGGGGCTGACGCTGGATAGCAGGACACCTCCTGGCAACAAGGCCCGAGATCTCAGGCTTACATGTTTCTCTTATAAAACATCTTTATCAGAGACTTCCCCTTGCCGTGGTGCATTTCCAAGGAATTTTTTAATGCTTTGCACTCAAAACAACTTCTAAAATTTTCCCTGTACACATTACTGCTCCTCCAATGTGCAGCATCAAAGATTCCAGGAGTTCCCATCATGGCTCAGCAGAAACAATTTGACTAGCATCTGTGAGGACAAAGTTTCGATCCCTGACCTCAATTAGTGGGTTAAGGATCTCGCATTGCTGTGAGCTTTGGTGTAGGTCACAGATGTGGCACAGATCTGGTGTTGCTGTGGCTGTGATGTAGGCCAGAGGTGACAGCTCCAGCTCAACCCCTAGCCTGGGAACCTCCAGGCTATATGCCATGGGTGTGGCCATAAAAAGACAAAAATAAAAGGAAAAAAGAAAAAAGATTCCAGAGTCCCCCAGAGCATCCATGGCCCTGTGGAGTCACCTAGAGTTTCTGTCCACTTAAAGGAAGGTTGTCACTGCATCCTGGGACTTTGTTTGCCTTTGTGAAGATATGTGTACGCACACATACACCCCTCCTATAGGGCTCACAGCATGCTACCTCTATTAGCAAACCAAGCACTATCCTAGTTTCCTTTGGGTTTCCTTGTTCCTTAGGAGTCAACCTGGATAGCTATCTAGTGTTGTCTTGCCCTCTCTCTCCTTGTCTTTCCCTCGCTCACTCTCTTTCAGAATAGAAACTGTAGGGACCAGTTGAGTGTTGTCTGTGTTCTGTGTCTGCCCTGTCTGTCCCTGCATTCCATTTCCTCCTGCCTGCTATCCCAGCACATAAGGACTGAGGCATCTTTGGAATGCTCCCCTTACTCAGACCCACAGCAGGTGTGCAGGCTCTGGAGGTCTGCTCTACCTTGGACTTGCTTTGGGAGGAAAACCATGACTAGCCTCCCCACCCCAAGGGCTGTGTATGCCCCTGTTCCTTGGCATGCCCCTCTCTGATCTCTGGTTTCCACTTACCAGGATCAGGAGGCTGTAGCAGGACTCCTAAGGGGCCCTCCCTCCTCTGATATGGTAAGACCAGAGAGTCTTTTCCCATCAGCAGATTGACACATTGGGAAGGACCATCCTTTCCTTCTAGCTTTTAAAAGCTCAGCCTAACCAGGTCCTTTTGGGGAGCCCTCCCCAGGGTCCTCCTGGAACAAGAGATGCATGGTGTGTCTGTGAGTTTACTTGGACTTTGTTCACCATACACAGGACTCTCTGGCTATTTACATGTGAGGAGGTAAGGAGACATGCCTGTGAGGCTGGCTTAGTAATTTGGTACATGGCTGGTCCTCTCTTTTTGCCACATAATTGCAATATCCGGTTAACCCCAAGAATAACTCTTCTGTTAAAAAGCAGAGGAGAGGGGAGCAAGACCTGATCAACCCACCCACATGGGCTGGTCAAGCTGCTAGAGAAGAGGCAAATTAAAATTCTCATTTTGTAATTTTGTTTAAAGCAAAGCTGCGGTACGCATCCTGTTGCCACCCCTCTCCCCACCTCATAAATGCTTCTGGAAGCTTTGGACAACTGGAGCTTATGAGAAACTGACGGAAAATATTTTTGGAACTATGAAGTCATCTGTCATACCACCAGGAGGACTGGGCTCCTGGCTCCATGACCGTATATAATACCATATCTTGCTTGCTTCTCAGCACACAGAGCTGTAAGCTTATGTCTATTGTCCTCTCCACAGCTGCCTGAAAATGATCTATGAAACTCTCTGAAGAGGTTCTTTGGTCATCACTTCAAAGAAGGCTCAGGCTATGACTGAGCAGGCAGACACACCTTCTCAGGTTAAAAAAGATAATGAAGGCAAGAGAGGACATGGGGAAAAGGATTAAGTCATACAATCTTTCTGAGCCTCAGTTTTCTCATATGGAAAAAGGGAACAAGAATATATATGTATTTGCCTTGCCTGTCTCACAAAGTTATTTTAGGGCTCAAACAAGGATACAAAAACAATATGTGGGTTTTGACCTGCTGTAGAAATATGAGATGCTGTTATTTGGCCCAGTCATACTTCGAGGAGAATTCTCAGGATAAACAGGAGAAGAGCCTGTCTTGATTGGGTCAGCTCAGAGTTACTCTTTTAAGGACCTTGGTTTATATGATCTTTCCCAAGGTATATGTTGATTTTATTTTCTTCCTCTGTAATGAGAGAAAATACATGCCTAGGAAGGCTCATTAAACTCCCAACCCTAAGTCTGTGAGAGGCAGAGTGGGGACATGAACATCTGGAAGCTCTGGCTGCTTTGGGGTGGTCCCCAGATGGCAGTTTTTCTTGTGTCATCTCCATTAAGGAGGAAGACACTCATGGGAAAGTTTCTCATTCATCCTCAAAGTCATTCTTCCTTTATGCCAGTATATAGTAGGCATTTGTTGAATTATTTGATGAGATTCTAAACAGAGCAACACAAAAAAATGCCATTGGGAAAAGAAGAGAATTAAGTGATCAAGTTTTAGATAAAGATAAGTATTGGAATGTCAGCTCTGTCCACTTAAACTGACAAGTCTCATAAGGAACTCATGTATCTGTGAAAGCAAAACTGCCTTAGACAACAGTGTTTAGGAACTAAGGCACTTTCAGAGTTGGAAGGGTCTTCAGGGTCCCATTTCATAGATAAGGAAAGTAAGAGGAAAGGATTTGGCCAGAATGACCTAGAAGATGAAAGGTGGAGCTAAGATGCAAACCCAGGTCCTCCATAACTATTATATTTACAGTACACTTAAGACTGTAACTTCATCAAAAAGTGGCCAAAGTTACAGGCCTATGTTTGATCCAGAACAAATCTATCTTGATCCAGAACATCAAGCTATGGCTGATTCACTGAGGCTCAGTCATAGCCTTTTTTTTTATTACTCAAATGAATTTATCACATCTGTAGTTGTATAATGATCATCACAATCCAATTTTATAGAATTTCCATCCCACAACCCAAGCACATCTCCCTACCCCCCAAACTGTCTCTTTCAAAGACCTTAAGTTTTTCAATATCTGTGAGTCAGCATCTGCTCTGCAAAGAATTTCAGTCTGTCCTTTTTTCAGATTCCACATGTCAGTGAAAGCATTTGATGTTGGTGTCTCATTGTATGGCTGACTTCACTTAGCATGATAATTTCTAGGTCCATCCATGATGCTAAAAATGCTGGTATTTCATTCCTTTTAATGGCTGAGTAATATTCCATTGTGTATATGTACCACCTCTTCTTGATCCACTCCTCTGTCAATGGACATTTAAGTTGTTTCCATGTCCTGGTTATTGCAAAGAGTGCTGCAATGAACAAAGGAGTACATGTGTCTTTGCAACTCATGGTTTTCTCTGGGTAGATGCCCAGGAGTGGGATTGCTGGATCAAATGGTAGTTCTATTTTTAGTTTTCTGAGGAATATCCATAATGTTTTCCACAGTGGTTTCACCAATTTACAACCCCACCAACAGTGTGATAGGGTTCCTTTTTCTCCAGAAGGATAGCCATTCTGGCTGGTGTCAGGTGGTACCTCAGGGTGGTTTTGATTTGCATTTCTCTAATCATGAGTGATGTTGGACATCTTTTCATTAGTGATGTTGGCCATCTGTATGTCTTCTTTGGAGAACTGTCTGTTTATATCTTCTTCCCATTTTTTGATGGGGTTGTTTGTTTTCTTGGTATTGAGCTGCAGAAAGTGTTTATAAATTCTGGAGATTAATCCCTTGTCAGTTGATTCATTTGCAAAGATTTTCTCCCATTCTGTGGGTTGTCTTTTTGTGTTGTTTAGGGTTTCCTTTGCTGTGCAGAAACTTTGAAGTTTGAGTAGGTCCCATTTGTTTATTTTTGTTTTTACTGTCATTACTCTAAGAGGAGGATCTGAGAAGATGTTGCTGTTGTTTATGTCAGAGAGTGTTGGCCTGTGTTTTCCTCTAAGAGTTTGATAGTGTCTGGTCTTATATCTAGGTCTTTAATTCATTTGGAGTTTCTTTTTGTGTATGGTGTTAGGGAGTGTTCTAATTTCATTCTTTTCCATGTGGCTGTCCAGTTTTCCCAGCACCATTAATGAACAGGCTGTCTTATCTATGTTGTGTATTCTTGCATCCTTTGTCATAGATTATTTGGCTGAAGGTGTGTGGGTTTAATTCTGGACACTCTATCCTGTTGTACTGATCTATATTTCTGTCTTTGTGCCAGTACCAAACGGTTTTGATGACTGTTGCTTTGTAGTATAGTCTGAAGTCAGGAAGTCTGATTCCTACAGCTCCATTTTTCTTTTTCAGGATGTCTTTGGCTATTGAGGGTCTTTTGTGCTTCCAAACAAACTTTAAACTATTTTTTTCAGGTTCTGTGAAAAATGTCCTTGGTAATTTGATAGGGATTGCATCGAATCTGTAGATTGCCTTAGGTAGTATAGTCATTTTGACAATATTAACTCTTCCAATCCATGAGCATGGTATATCTTTCCATCTATTTGTGTCATCTTTGATTTCTTTCATCAGTGTCTTCTAGTTTTCAGAGTACAGGTCTTTTGTCTCTTTAGGTAGGTTTACTCCTGGTATATTATTCTTTTGGATGCAATGGTTAACGGGATTGGCTCCCTAATTTCTCTTTCTGATCTTTCATTGTTAGTGTATACAAATGCCATCGATTTCTGTGTATTAATTTTGTATCCTGTGACTTCACCAAATTCGTGGATGAGCTCTAACAGTTTTGTGGTAGCATCTTTAGGATTCTCTAGGTATAGTATCATGTCATCTGCAAATAGTGATAGTTTTACTTCTTCCTTTCCAATTTGGATTCCTTTTATTTCTTTTACTTCTGTGATTGCTGTGGCTAGGACTTCCAGAACTATGTTGAAGGGTATTGGTGAGAGTGGACATCCTTGTCTTGTTCCTGATCTCAGCAGGAATTCTTTCAGCTTTTCACCACTGAGAATGATGTTCGCTGTGGGTTTGTCATATATGGCCTTTATTAGGTTGAGATAGGTTCCCTCTATGCCCACTTTCTAGAAGGTTTTTTTTTTTTTTAATCAGAAATGGGTGCTAGGAAACAAGAAAAAGTTCAAATAAACAAGCTAACTTTACATCTAAAGTGGCTCAAGAGAGAAGAACTCAAGACTTAAAGTTAGTAGAAGGAAAGAAATCATAGATGAGAGCAGAAATCAATGAAGTAGAAACAAAGAAAACCATAGAGAAGATCAATGAAAAAAAAAAGCTGGTTCTTTGAAAAGATCAACAAAATTGGTAAACCCTTAGCCAGACTTCTCAAGAAAAAAAGAGAGAGGACTCAAATCAATAAAATTAGAAATGAAAAAGGAGAAGTAACAGTGGACATCACAGAAATACAAAGGATCATAAGAGACTACTATATGCAACTATACGCCAATAAAACGGAAAACTTAGAAGAATTGGACAAATTCTTAGAAAAGTACAATCTTCCAAAACTAAACCAAGATGAAGTAGAAAATATGAATGGACCAATCACAAGAACTGAAATTGAAACTGTGATTAAAAAACTTCCAACAAACAAAAGTCCAGGACCAGATGGCTTCACAGATGAATTCTATCAAACATGTAGAGAAGAGCTAACACTTACCCTTCTGAAACTATTTCAAAAAATTGCAGAGGAAGGGATACTTCCAAACTCATTTTATGAAGCCACCATCACCCTGATACCAAAACCAGACAAAGATACCACAAAAATAGAAAACTACAGGCCAATTTCACTGATGAACATCAATGCAAAAATCCTCAACAAAATACTAGCAAACCACATCCAACAATACATTAAAAGGATTGTACATCACGATCAAGTGGGATTTATCCCAGGGATGCAAGTGTTCTTCAATCTGCAAATCAATCAGTGGGATACACCACATTAACAAACTGAAGAATAAAAACCATATGATCCTCTTAATAGATGCGGAAAAAGCCTTTGACAAAATCCAGTCATAGTCTTTTATCTAATCAGATCCCAGCATCTAGCAAGACAGACTACTGAGACATCATAGGCACTGGAAATATACCACAAGTCAGGCAGGAACCTAGAAGGGCCCCACAGGATGCAGCATATACCTCGTCAGAGGGCAGAAGGACGAAGAATCCAGGCAAAGGATGAATGACTAACAAGCAGTTTTTGCAGGAGGCTGAATGGGAGGAATATGTGAAGGCAGGAGAGTGTTAGAAAGGCAGAATAGGGTGGGTAAGAACCAGAAAGTTCCTGAGGAACTAAGTTAGAGGGGAGAAAGAAAACCAAAGCCAAACTGCTGGAAGTGGAATGTAAAACATCACCCTAGTTAAAAAACAAAAACAAAAAAAACAAACAAATCACATGCACATATATAAAAACAAAACCCAAAGGATGCCCTCAGTACAAAGAATGGAGCATGAGGCCAGCACAGCTCTTGTGTGGGTAGGGCAGAACACCTGACCTAGAACTCTATTAAATGGCTTAGGACTCAGAAAGGACTAGTGAGTCTGGGGGATGTGGTAGTAAGTAGTTCTAATCATGGAGTCTAGAAGACTGCAGGAGGTGAGAAGGGAGATGGATCCTATTCTTATGTGAGTTGTACCCCAAACCTATTTCATCCAGAGGGTGAGGAAATGAGACAAAAGGTGAGTGAGTTCACTCATAAAAGTTTCTAAAATATTTGTTTGCAAAATGCGTTTTTTTTAAAATGAAGAAATAGTAAATCTAAGGCTGGGGCCCTTTCTATTGGAGTGACATTGCACAGAAAGTCCTACCATGGACAACAAGGAAGGAAAGGCAGTGCTCTCCATACAACAGCCCTGGATGGCACTGGAGAAAAACCAAGCCACTGGGTCTCCTCCCACTTCCAGTCCTCCGTGTATTTTTGGAAATACATGGTGTAGTCAAATGTCCCATTCTCATAAATATATGAGCCTTGAAATCTTTGACTTTATTCACAGCTGGATCTGGGCCTAGGGTGACCATCCCTTAAGTGATTACATGCCTTGGGGAGCCTAAGTTGGGGCTTTCATGTTCAAAGGACATGGTCCATTGAAGACTTGGAATATGGACTTGCTCTGATCTACATAGACTTCAGTTCTCACAGCCAAAGCAAAGCTGACTTTTAAAACATGACTGTTATCTTCCCCCACCCAAACCCTTATTATCAACTGTTCAATGACAGAGGAAGATGCAGTATAGGTGTGGAGGAACTGTGGCTGTACTGGCAGAGTTTAACTCTTGGGCTTTCATAGCTTTTCTTCCCAATGGGCAAACATCTCCTAAGACACACTTTCATCATGAAAAGCAAACCATGTCAGCTGAACTTTTCAGTTGGACTCTGATGGTTGGACTCGAGATCAAAGAAGAAAGCTTTTGAAATCTGTATTCAGCTAGTGTAGTCTAAAATTCCAAATTTGCACAAATTCAGAGAGGGTGGAAATTCTTTCCTTGCATTGAGGCAATAATGAGTGGGTTATTAACTGTTGTCCTAGCTCAAGACATCAAGATGGGCTGATTTAATTCTGCCCAAGAATAGGTTCTAACATTTGGAGCAGTCAGATTGTGCAAGAAGTATGTCTGCCTTATGGTGAACGGCATAACATGGCAGGGTAGGGAGAAGGTGCAGACATAAGAAATAAATGGAATCAGTGTGACTTGTTATTTTGTGATGAGACCATGTGCGTTGGGTGGGTGCTAAGAAAATATAGCTGGTATGGGGGCAGCCCAGGAGGTCCTGGGGAAGCACAACCAGTACAGACTCTTGAAGTTCCCTCCCAGGGGAAGAGGAGCAGTGCTTCCTGTGGGAGAAAGTGTGATGGAGATATGAGAAGACTCAAGTCTAACTGAGCATCCACTGTGCGCTAAGTGTTGTACTAGACATGTAGCATGTGCAGTTCTTCATTTAGACATCCTGTCTATGAGCTGACTAATGTGATTCCCTACTTTATAGAAATGGAAACTAGTAGCTTAGAGAGATGAAAGAGTGTTAGAGCTGAGTGTCCTCCAGCCCCAAAGGCCTGGAGCTCTGGGCTGGCATTGCCAACCAGAAGTGTTTACAGGACCCTGTCTTGCTCTGGGAAACAGCGGGCACCTTCCAGCCTTTACCTGCACAGATCAAGAATGCTGCTGTAACTTGGACAGAGAGTGAATGGCTTCTTGTTAGCCCCAAGTACCGTGCCCTGTGGGAATAGCTAGCATTACTGACCCAACTGGACTGGATTAGGAGGTGCCTTCTTCAAGGCCCTTGAAATGAATTTGCCTTTCTGCTTCTCTCTCCATGCTTGTCTTGCCTCTGCAATGTTGAAACAGAGATGCAGCTCTGCTCTGCCTCCAGTCTAGCAGGCATCTGTGCTCATCTCCTAAAGCCCATTCCTTTCCATTACCTCAGGAGTAGCCTAGTGTATTGGGCTTAAGGGCTATTCCTTTCCTTTTCTCGTATTGTCTTACCTTTTAATGCAACCTCTCTGTCCTCTCCAAACAAATGAGACATTTCACCTTTGGGCAGTACTATATCCTGGGCCTTATTTGCCTACTCATAGGACACCCAGGCTTGCTGCTGGGCACAAGCTGGGCTGATGGTACAAAGACACCAGTGAGTAGGATCTAGAACCACTGAAGCAGAGGAGGAAAGGATGGGGTTCAAAGTGGTGGGAAAGGGCAGATTGGGCCAAATGACAGACAGCATGAAAGGCCAGAGAGGGGATTTTTTTTTTCTTTTTAAGGCAGCATGTACAGTATATGGAAGCTCCTAGGCTAAGGGTTGAGTTAGAGCTGCAGCTGCCAGCCTACATCATAACTAATGGCAATGCCAGATCCTGAACCCACTGAACAAAACCAGGGATGGAACTTGCATCCTCATGGATACCAGTTGGGTTTGTTACCTCTAAGCCACAACAGGAAGTCCACAGCAGAGGGATTTTATCAAAGGCAAAGTGGTATGAGTATTTCATGATCAGGCTTGAAGGGGGAGAGATTGGAGGTGCAAGAATGAAGAAGCAATTGACATAGCCACCCAAGGATGAGACATTTGGGTCCGAACTAGATTTTTTATAGAAGGAGTGGAGAGCAAAAATCCCATGAATAACTCACAGCACTTGGCTTTGACTATGTAATAAGGAAAAGGGATTTCTCATAGTAATATACTTTATTTAAACATTTCAAATGGTCAGAAATGGACCACACAGTGTAAAGTCATCTCCAACTTCAGTCAAGGTTTCACTCAAGTCATCCCAGACAGAACTTTTAATTCCTGATATTCTCCCAACTCTCTGGAGAGAGCTTTGATGTTTCATAGCCACTGCTAGCAGATGTTCTGATGTTCTTCCTAGACAATGGAAGCATGTTAACTTCCTCTTGGCTATAGTGTGCCTGCAGGAGGACTGTACATCACTTAGATAGGATTCTTCAGGCTAGAGGAAGTTATAGATCTCCATCACCACTACCACCTTTGAGTAGCTTGTAGCCATTGGCTGATTAACACAGAGTTACAAAACCTCAGTCCCCTTACCTCTAGGTATGGGCAATTCTGTGGTTCCAGTCACATTCCAGATCAGGGGTTAGAGGATCAGACTAAGGTGGTCTTCAGCTTAGACCACAGCTCTGATTAGTTCTGCCCCTGCCCCCTCCTGCCTCCTTCACCCTTCCTTAAGCTTTCCCCCAGTAAGTCACCTGCACAAGAATCCCCATCTCAGGCTCAGTTTCTAGGGAACCTAAATTAAAACATCTGGGATTCAAAAAGAGTTAATTCATAAGAACTGAATCCACACTGTAGATGGAAGCATGTACAGTTTACTAAAAAGAAAAATGTAACTGTAATGGAACCCATATTTGTTGTTGAAAATTTGCAATTGTTTGCTACACAGCAGTATTTTTTTTTTGTCTTTTTTTAGGGCTGCACCCGTGGCATATGGAAGTTCCTAGGCTAGGGGTCCAGCTGAGCTACAGCTGCTGGCCTACGCCACAGCCACAGCAATGTGGGATCTGAACTGCGTCTGTGACCTACACCACAACTCATGGCAATGCCTGATCCTTAGCCCACTGAGCAAGGCCAGGGATGGAACCTGCGTGTTCATGGATGCCAGTGAGATTCGTTTCCGATGAGCCACAACAGGAACTCCCACACAGCAGTATTTTAATATAAACCTAGCTATTAAGGTAGCCTCTCCAAGCTTGGGCTATTTTCCATTTGTAAATTGATAACAGCAGTACCTGTTTCTTGAAGACCCTGGGTCCTTGGAGTTCCTGGATCCATGGGCTTTAAAGGGAATAACCTGTGTAAAATGCTAAGCACAATGCCTAGAATATATAGTAAGTGATTTATAAACAATGGTTTTATCACCATCAATAGTGTTAACACAACTACAAGATTTGTCCGTTGGGTCCTTTTCAATGACTATGGTGCACACACTCTGCAGTGTGTTCTAGATTAATTTATGGCAATGATTTTATAAAGCCAGAGCTCACATGACATCTAAATCAACTGGGCTCAGAGGATACTTGCTCTCTGAGCTGACAACATTTTAACTTGAATTTCCTTTAATATATCAAGTGAAGACTGTGTGAATTGCAGGTGCTAAAATCCATTACCAAATCACTTGGTCTGAGATCTGTGGGCCAAGGGAATACACTACCACAATCCCTACACATCATTAAAGAGCTGGTTTCCTCCAGAACATCAAGTGAGAAGCATAAGTTAATGAGAGCAATAATAGGCTTCCAAATGAAAATTCAAGGTTTGAGAATTAGGTCATCCTAAGTGGAACTCAGAGACCTCGGCCTAAAAATAGACTAATTCCATGCAAGTTAAGAGATGAAGGTTTGGGCCTGAGTGAGACAGCAAGTTAGAAGTGAGATCCTTGCATAGAGCCAGGATCCTCAAATATGCCACACTCACAGAAATGATTTGATAGTGAGTCTGACCTCAACTCAGGTGGGTCAGAGTGACCAGGCATTTGATCAAACATCATGTTGGGTGTTTCGGTGAAGGTGTTTTTTTTCAGATGAGAGCAACATTTAAATCAGTGTATCTTGAGTAAGGCAGTTTTCCTTCATAATATGAGTGGGCCTCATCCAATCAGTTGAAGACCTTAATTTAAGAACAAAAATACCTCCCTAACCAAGAAAGAATTCTGCTGGCAGACCACCTTTAGACTTGAACTGTAACTCTTCTCTGAGTCCCAGCCAGCCTCCCCTGTAGATTCTGACTTGCCAGGCCTCCACAATCACATGAACCATTTTCTTAAAATAAATCTCTCTTTTACACATATACATGTCCTCTTACCTCTGTTTCTCTGAAAATCCCTAAAGCAAACAGTGAGCCAGGGGAAATATACTTACCATCAAAGGAAAGTGACCAACAAGCTTGACTCTCTTGCAACTCTCCTTGGAATGGAAAATATTCTCCTTGGGGAATTTGCATCCTTGGGGTTTCCTCATATGGGTTCCAGGTTTGTATTTATCCCAGGAAAGTCCAAACCAAGAAATTAATAAAAAGTGACCCATGGTTGGCAACAGCTCTGAGACATCTGGAAAGATGCAAAACTAAAACCCTTTGGGAGAGCTTCCTTCTACCCCAGCTTAAGCCACACAGGACACCCACAGATGTAGCCCGCCCAACATGAGCTCACAATTTCAAATTATGAAACAAATGCTTGAACAAAACTCCATGAGCTATAGTCAGGAGGGAGAATCAACCAACAACAATGGACTCATAAGAACTTCAGATAATAAAAGCATCAAATTCAGAATATAAAATAAATATGGTTAAGAGGATTAAACAGATATAGTAAAATATAACAGTTAACTCTCTGCAAAGTTTGGAGCAAGTAATTTAATCTCTGTCCCTGAGTTTCTTTATCTGTCAGTATGTCCCTAAAATCTGTATTTGCATCAGATTCCTAAGAGATATAATGCATATTCTGTCTTGAGATCCACTACCCTGGTTAGCCTGGATCAGGAGCCTCATAGGACATCAAATATTCTCCTGCCTTCAGAAGGGAGGGTCATCCTTTCTATTGCCTGCCTCACCTTTCTCTCGCCATGTACACTGAAGGAAACCCTGAGCAGAAGCAAGAGACTCTGGTGCTTTTATGGCATGGTTAATACCACCAGGAAATTTGCTTTTAAGTTTGATAGGGAACTTTGGTTACTAGCCATCCCTGCTTGAGGATAAGCGAAGGAGGTGAGCCACTGGATCAGGGGCACAAGTGGCCTTAGACCCAAGTTATAGGAAGAATGGCAGTTAACCACCATTGCTGCTTAGCACAGTAGGGACCTGACTAAGTTATATTGCCACAGTAGGGTGCCAGGAGCTACAGGAAGGGGACCACTTGAGGTACAGCTTTGAGGAGTATGGCAAGAACAAAATGGTCATTACTGAAAGCTTCCCCTGTAAGTAATGATCCTTCAACAAAATATGGGGAAGAAGTGGAAGAAGACCAAGGTGGTTTGGGTTAGAAATGACCTGGTTATTTCTCCTAAGGAAGATGATGGGAAAACTCTCCCCACATGGGCAAAATTAAAGTGCAGGTGGGCTCATTTGGCAGGGATGGGAAGAGGAGTGGATTTGATGGTGGGCTCCCCAGGGATGGTAGCAGGAAGGTCAAGAAAAAGTTGGAGGATGATGAAGGCATCCACGAAGGTGGGTGGGGAGGGGTAGGGAGCTGGGGAGGCAAAGACTTTCCCACAGCTTCAGTTAACACCTGCGTGTTGATGTTTGAGTCTCACAACACAAGCACCATGGCCTAGAGGTGAACAAGAGACAGAATAATGAGGAAATCACACCCTGGGAAACAAAGCACAAAGAGGGTGAGCAATTCACCTAGGGGCCACGCTAATGCACACACCCAAGGAAGTCAGGGACTCCCTCTTCAAGAAGTGGGTGGTGTGTCTACCTAATGAAAGGAATTCTGTCCTGGGGACGCTAGGGACACAGACACATCACAGGCTGAGGAAAAGGTAGCCAGAACCCATCATTCCTCCTGGTTTTACATGTTGACAACTATTTCTCCTCCCTTTCCTTTGTCCCATCAGTCGGACACAGTCTGCTCAGGGAGGCGGGGACACCTCCCACCTCCAGGATGGAAAGCAAATGTCTCGTCACTTGCTGGCAGAGTTTGAAGTGCAAAGCCCTCCCTGCCCTGAAGGAAAGGGGAACCAGTTTTTTGGTTGCTAAATGTTTGAGCTCTAGGTTTTAATGAGCCAACATTCATTGTGAGAGAAAAGAAAATAGGACTTTTGTGTGGAAGAAACAAGAGTGTAGGTCAGAACCCAAAGGAAGACAGTGGGAAAAGGAACAATCAAGTATCCTGGAAGCTCAAGATATGTCTGCTGAACACCCTGAGGGGAGGTGGGAGGGAGCTTAGGACTTCTAGTTTGTGATGGTGGTTAGCGATGCTTTACTTTGGAGGCATTATAAAATGAGTCTGAAAATCCCCAGACACTAGTTTTATACCCAAAAAGACACCTCGTTAGCCATTCCAGCATGTGAATGACATGGCCATGGTACCAGGAGAGACAGTGTGTTCTTTCATAGCAGGTTGCTGATGACGCCCGCTCCCAACCAAGGCTTGTCTGGAAGAGTGCATCCAGACAGACAATGGACACGACACCCACTCACAACTTTGCCTCTGAAAGAAATAGCACTGCAAAATAGCACTGAATCCCATGAAACAACAACCACCCAAGTAGAGCCCATCACTGTGCAGACCACCTGAGGACTCTTGCACTTGCTCTTCCCTCTGTGTAGGCTGTATGGCTCCCTCTTTCATTTCATGCTGCTGTTGACTGAACTCTCAGCTCCTCAAAGAGGCCTTACAGGGCTATCCTATCTGAAATAGCACCACTCTCAGCTCTTTCCAACTCTACTTGAATTTCCTTCATAGCGTACAGTATTTCTGGTGTTATTCCAGATAATTGTTTATTTTCTCTTTCTCAGATGTTAACTTCGAGAGGGCAAATAATTTGTCTGTTTTGTTCATTTTCCGTCCTTATCTAGTACAATGCCTGGCACGTGGTAGATGCAGTCAATATTCAGTGAGTGAATGATCCATCAAAATAGAAAATTTTAGTCCCTCTGTAAATACTGTAGTTAAAGCACTCACATATTTCAAAGGGGTTTATTTCAGGTCTGTCAAGTATCATCCCAGGCCAGTATGACCCTCTGTAAGCTAAAGAAAACCGTATTTCCCTTCTAAACCAGTCTTCTTGTAGAAAAGAAAAAGCGGTCCGGGAGCCTGAATTACCTGTTGGGCTACTCCATCAATTGACTTATCAGCCATTAATTTCTCTTTGTGTGGTTGTCAGAGCTCAAAAACATTAATCAACTATTGCCTGTCATTGTTCCACAGCAAGGAGGTAGGGTTTATCTTGTCACTTCTGTTCTTTGCATCATTGTTTGCCTTCTCTAATTTAAATGTAACTTTATTTCCTTCTTTTACTTTAAGAGAAATACAAGAATAATGTAAAATAAACTTAACACAAAAGGGGTATACAATATAAGATAAATTTTTCTCTTAACCTTGGAGATGTTATATCTCCTTTGTCAAAGACATACATGGGCACCTTATCCTGATTTTAATTTCAACTGCCCTCTTTACAATGACATTAATCAGCTTTTCATGTATTTTTGGCCATTTTGACATCCTCTTTTCTAAATGACTTGTTCAGATCCCCTTGCCTGCTTTTTCATTGAGTTCTATGCCTTTTTCTTATAGATTTCCAGTATTTTATATTCCAGATACAAGTCTTCTGTCAGTTATGCATTCTCAATATTTTCTCCCACTCAGTGGCTTGCATTTCCATGCCCTTAAAGGTAATTTCATGCTCTTAAAGGTAATTTTTATGAACAGAAGTTCTTAATTTTGAGTCCAGTCCAGTAATTTTTTCTTTATGGTTAAAGTTTTTATGCCTTGTTTAACCCAAGAAATATGGAAAGTTCTCAAGAAAGGGGGTGGATGGAAGAGCCAAGGAGGCAAAGACTGATTTTGGGTTTTGAAGCTTGAGTTTGAAGATAAGTATACATCCATGAAAGTGTCACCATAAACAATGCCGTAAACTTAACTAGCACTTCTAAAAGTTTCTAACTACTTTTTTGGTGATAAGAACATTTAACATAATATCTAACATCCTAACAAATCTCTGTTTCATTAATTACTACACGTTTCTGTATTATTTCCTTCCTCCAAGAAAATGAAAGTATTTTCCTATATCGTCCTCTAAAGGATTTTTTTTCCTTTTAGGGCTGTACCTGTGGCATACGGAGGTTCCAAGGCAAGGGGTCGAAATGGAGCTACAGTTGCCCGCCACAACCACAGCCACAGTCCCATAGGATCTGAGCCACGTCTGCGACCTATACCACAGCTCACGGCAATGCCAGATCCTTAACCCACTGAGCGAGCCCAAGGATGGAACCCACAACCTCATGGTTCCTAGTTGGATTCATTTCCGCTGTGCCACAATGGGAACTCCATAAAGGGTTTTTTTTTGTTTTGCCTTTTACATTTAGGTTTAAATTCTCCTGGAATTGATTTTTGTGTATGGTATGAAGTAGGAATCCAGTTCATCATTTTCTTTTCATATAGATATCTCATTGTCCCAGCACCATTTACTACTGAAAAGTCATTTTTCTAATCCTCTGCAGTGCCATTTTTGTCATAAATCAAGTATCTATGCATATATAGGTTTTTTTTGCTCTCTATTCTATGTCAGTGGTGTTGTCTAGATTTTAACTTCATTATCTATACCTCAATAATTAGAGCTTATAATATTTCTTGTCATCTGGTAGACCACATCATCCTGATTTATGTTTTTTTTTCTTCAAGAGTGTCTTGGTTATTCTTTGCTCTTTGCATTTCAATAGAAATTCTAGAGAGAACTTACTAATTTTCATAGAAAGAAAAGCATACTCATATTTTGTTTGGGATATCAATTCAACCAGCATTGATGGCTTTTACAGTCCTGAGTCTTCTAATTTATGAACATGGTATGCCTCTCCTACACACACACACACACACATATAAATATATACATATATGTATGCATATATTGCATATGCCTGGACGCACACACATACCTCTCATATACTTTATATATCTATCCTATACATTACAGAATGAGAGGAAGAGCTGAAAAATGAGATTTCAAAAAGGACAGGAGCTAGGGCTCTGGGGAGCAGAAAATAATAAGTTTTTACATTACTCTATTTTAGAAGTCAAATTTTAAGGAGCAGTTATTTCATTTATGTCAAGTGCTTAGCTATCTCTTGGCCAGGAGCAAGTAGGGCAGACTGGCTTCTCAAAAGCACATTCAGAGGTTTTTAGTCAAAAGATTTGGAAATAGATGCTGGGCAGACAAAAATAACAAATACAGATACACAAAGAGAAATACAGCAGGAGGGACACAGGAGCATGGAAGCAGAAAAAAAGAGGAAAGATATGAAACAGGAGAGGTGGGTGGTTTAGATCAGTGTAAGCCATCTGAAAAGGCATGATATGCCAAAAATCAAGAAAAATAACCGAAGCTTCTTCTCTGCCCAGGGATTGTATATGACCTCTGTGCATCTTCATGGGTCCCTTCCTCTATTAAAACATACTAAAAATTATACTTTATGACTATGTGGATGTAAAGAGAAATATAATACAAGTTAGATTTGTTATTATATATTTATCATGATTATGTTCATTCTTCTGATCTTAGAAGAAAGTAAAATTAAAACATTTTCATGGGCCCCTAAAAGCATCATGAGCCCCACACAGTGGCCTCATTCATGGGTCAGCCCTGCCTCTGCCCTTTTCTCCTCTTCTTCCTCACCATTCCTCTCCAAGTTGCGGCTTGCATCTGTATCT
This sequence comes from Phacochoerus africanus, assembly GCF_016906955.1. Classification (NCBI taxonomy): domain Eukaryota; kingdom Metazoa; phylum Chordata; class Mammalia; order Artiodactyla; family Suidae; genus Phacochoerus; species Phacochoerus africanus. The sequence continues at coordinate 105,369,716 of NC_062544.1, forward strand.
TCCCATTTCCATGCATGTTGACCCCAGCACCTGCAGCTCTTGCCTGAGGGCTCTCTCTGGCTGCTGGAGATGGCTCTGCCTGCGGGAGGAAAGCTTGGAATTGCTGGGGATTTGATATCCTTGTTCTTATCCTTAGCAGCAATTAACCAATAATTAATGAGAGGTAATGGGTATTACCCCAGCTCTTTACCCAAAGGCACTCAGAGGCATTGAGGACCCCATCAGGATTAACCTCTAGTCTCCCAGAGCAGCTAATTTTTGACTATGGGCCTTTTATCACATGCTTTTCTTCCTTATTTTAATTCTCCACTCCCTTACCAGGGTTTCCTGGCATGCTCTCCCAAATAAACCATTCACACTCAAATTCTTGTCTTACATTCTGCTGCTGGGAGAGCCCAAACTGAGACACTGTTCTTTGGGTACCTTGTATTTGGGGATAAAACTCACTAACATGCCGGTCTTGCCACCAGATGGAAAGGGGTGGTGCTTTCACTTTGCAGAGAGGAAAGGAACAAAGGCCCACCAATTATATTCTGGCAGAGACTCTATCTAGTTAAACAGGGATGGTATTCTGGCCTTAAATATTTTCTCAGTTGACTGTACTGAGAATATTACTCCAGAGGTTTTCTTGGTCATCAAATTTTCTTAACCCAGGCATCTTCTTTTGTTTCAGTTTCATATTAAAACTTTAGCATTGGCCAAAGAATGGAGGGCTATTTAATTCAATCAAAGCCTAGTGAAATCTTTCTTCCTGGTGTTTGGCTGACTTAATCACTTAGTTTATATAAACCAGCAGCAGCAGGGCAAAGCACTTTGACAATATGAAGGGTTATGGAAATGCTAATTCACATTAACTGTCTGAGTTATGTTTTCATTTGCTTTAATGTGGTGGATTTGGCCACAGGGGCAGGAGGCCTTATGATTGCTCCTCAGAATGAAATTTTAAAGGAATGCACATTTTTGGAAAATCACATTTTTATAACACATCCAGAATTCTTTTAAGGACGCTTTAGCTTGCAGAACTCCAACTGAGGAGCCATTATATACATTATGAGCCAAGGTGAAGTGCTTGGGAAACTCTGGAAGGAAGAGTCTAGAAGAATCATACTCATTTTCATGGCATATTCACTGGTAGAACTTTGAAACAAATGTGCTTTGTTCTGTCTTTAAAATAGATCTATGGTTTTACCCTCATTGAAGAATCTACCAACCATTTTCCTCTCCAATGTCCCTAAGGGCTCAGATCACACACATCATAATGATTAACAGCATGAGCCTCCAACTCAGAAAGAACAAGGTTCAAATCCTGGGTCTTCACTTATAGATGACCTTGGACTAGTTACTTAACCTCTTTATACCTCAGCTTCCTGATTTGAAAAGTGGAAATAATTATATCCACCCCATAGACCAATGAGCTTAGTGTTAGGATAAAAAATAATGCATGAAAGTGTTTAGCATATGCTAAATACTTCAAATAAATAATCTTTTGTTTCTTGTTCTTGCCCAATATTTCCTTACCTTGAGTTCCCCTGCCCTTTGGATAACTTTTCTAGATCATTTACACTGTCCTCAGTAAGTACAAAGCTGCTTCTGATCAAGGCCAGGGCAGTCCTCTGTAGGTGACCATCTGATGTTTATAAGATATGAAGGTAGAAGATCTCAGCCGCATGTAAATTTCTCTCAGAAGCCCAGTTCTCTGTTTTGAGTCTTCTTGCCCATCAAGTCGGACACTTTTTGTGATGGCATGACTAGGGTGGGACTTTACCAAGTCAGAAGCTATGGTCTCTGAAAAGGCCACTGAAAGGTTGAAAACTGATAGCCTAGGTAGGATTTGAAGTTTTGCCTCAACCTTCTCACTTTTGTGAAGGGAAGACAGTTATGTGGATAGTTGGGTGAGGGGATAAGCAGAGGCCTGAAGTATTGAAAGTCATGAAAAGTAAACTTTGGTTGTGCGCAGAGATCCCCAGATATACAAAGCAGCAGGGCACATGAAGCAAAGGGAAGGGTATACTGTATTCACAGTTGTCCAAAGTTCAGGTGATCATGAACTTCAGCATCCTCAACAGTCAACCCAAATGACCCAGAAGCTGAAAGTAATAAGCACATAGATAGCAACACACTCCTTTCGTCCTTTGTTGTAAGGTTCGCAGAGTATGTGTATACCCATTACTTCCATCCCTCATAGAATGTGGACCAGAGGCTGTTGTCATGGTGACTAACATCCATGTCTGTTTCCTGGGCAGAGATGCCAAGGCAGAATGGGCACCTGGGAGTGAGGAGATCCGGGAGGGGGTTTTCACCCTGGCCATCCCATTTATTAGCTAAGTGACAATGGCCAGCTACACAGCCAAGTGAATCTCAAAAGATTTACCTGTAAAGCAAGGGCCTAATAATGTGTACCACAGAGCTGTTGGGAGAACAAATTGAGGTGGGTTACCTGATATGCTTCATAAATTTCACAGGGCTGTGTAAATAATCAGTTATTCAATTGATGGTGCTTAATCTAGGGCCTCATATATAACAAGGTCTTAACATTGACGTTTCCCCAGACACAACATTGTGAAATTCCAAAGCCAGATCCCTCATGTAAAAATTGCAAAGGAAATTGTCAATAACTGGTTCACTAACTCCTGAGTCTTATCTCACTCACCATTCTACTATATTTTGTATAGAAAATACACAAAAATAGTAGAGAATGAGGAGAGAGAATTTTGAAGGTGTGTGTGTGTGTATTTTTGGAGAAAGCTGTTGCCATAGCATGAGATGTCTCACTCCACTGGGAGAAATGGTAGGGAATACTATTTTTGCTTCAGATTTAATAAGGGGGTTTCCACAGGGCCACTCAGAAAGCTGCGACATGCGTGGCCTGCATCCAGGAGTGTAGAAGGTATGATCAGTGTCTTTTTCCATAGCTGACAGAGACAAAGTGGCTCATGGCTGCAAGATCGAGGAGGAGACAGAGTTGGGTGGAGGAAGGCTCTGCAGAAAAGAAGAGTGGAGTTTGTTTGGGTTCCTCTCAACAGAGGCCCCAGGAGCTGAGGGGGGATGCAGGATCTCTAGGGGCTGTGGAAAGAGCCTTGACTGACTCTCAGAACTGAGAAACATCTGTTTGGAAGAAGGCGATTCCCGGTGAAGGGCTGGCAGGAAACCTCCAAGGAGCCCACAAGAGCTCCTTGAGAAAAATGCTCAGCCCCAAACATCTGCCAGAGCAAGGGAAGAGAAGTCTGGTCCTGTTGACAATCGGGCAGGATTTTCCATGACTTCTCTCATCTCCCAGCTGACCATTAAACCAAGAGCATTAAACCAAGCTGAGTGGGGAGGCTAGTGTAACTGCACAGGGCATACATGCATGATGCTGGCCGAGGCCCTGAATGACCTTTTCCATTAGCAACAGTACCAGAGGATTCTGGGATCTGGCTGCCGTTTGGGTAGGTTTTTCCTAGGCTGCACCCCTCAGCGGGACCTGAGCATGCATCAGCCAACAGCTCTCCTCCACCTCCTCCAGGTGGGAAACTGAGGCACTAGAGACGACTGGTGCCGTAGCAAGAGGAGAGAAGCCCCACGGACACAGGAAAGTCTCAGCCCAGCAGCATGCCCATGGGTCCTGGGGGGAAAAAGAATTCTCTGGCAGGAAATAGCTTCCATTAGAAGAGCTCAGAGATGGCTGGAATGTTCATCTTCAGTCACAGGAACTACAGGGTGAATCTCAGCTCACAGTCGCATAGGCTGGTGGTCTCAACTCATCAGGATTTTGAGGGCTGGTGTTAAAGTCCTGGCCAGATTGTTCTGGAAGGCAACCATATCCCCTGTGGGTAGGAAACTCTTCTGAGAGTCTGAAAAGAACACTTTTTTGTTTAATGTAAGAGAATTAGAAAAACAGGGAGTAGAGTTCCTGTCATGGCGTGGTGGAAACTGATCTGACTAGGAACCATGAGGTTGCAGGTTTGATCCCTGGCCTCACTCAGTGGGTTAAGGATCCAGCGTTGCCATGAGCTGTGGTATAGGTCGCAAACAAGGCTTGGACCTGGTGTTGTTGTGGCTCTGGTGTAGGCCAGCAGCAGTAGCTCTGATTAGATCCCTAGCCTGGGAACCTCCATATGCCGAGGGGGGTGGCCCTAAAAAGCAAAAAAAGAAAAAAGAAAAGAAAAGAAAAATAAAAACAGGGAGTGAATACCTTAAGGAGCCTCCTGCAGTGTCCTCTCCACTTTAACCACACCCCCCTATGTGGATTCACTGACAAGGGAGATGGTGAGACTAAATAATGCCACTTTGTCCCCTAATCCCAACTACATCCCACCAGCTCCCAAAGCCAAAGAAAGCTTATGGTGGCTGGTGGCTATGGCTCTGCCTGGCTCACTCCCAGCTCTCCATCATCCTGGAAACATGGCCTTGGAGGTGAACAGTCCCATCATAACAAGGAAGACCCACCTGGCTACCATATACCCCAGTGGATGCATTTGCCTGTCTAAGTCTGCCTTTCCCCCGTTAGTAGGCTCTACAAAGGCATGGGCTGTGCCCATCAGGTTTTTCATGTCCCCGAGGGTATGGAACACATCTCCACTGCTGAATAAATAGTTGGATTTAAAGGAGACGGATGAATGAAAAATCTCATGGAGAGTGGAAGTCCAGGATCCTTAAGAAGTCTGGCTAAATCTCTACTTGTTGGAGGTTATCTTCCCCGGAAGCAGAGCCCAGTATGGTGATCCAGAGTGTGTAGCTTGTGGAGAGGATGCCCTAAAGGAAGGGCAGGGAGGGAGCCAGATGCAGCGGAGGACAGAGCAAGATGGATGGGGTCTCAGCTGGGGACTGCTGTGGCCTGCTCCTGAGGGAGTTCTGGAACTCAAACTGCGCCGCAGACTCTCATTGGGAGTAAGGGGCTGGCCTTTTGTACCCCCATGCCGGTGGGTCCTGGGCTGCCCCCTGCCCCTGGTGGGGAAGGTGTGACCTCCCAAGGGAATTCTTGGCAACCAACACTGACGATGGCTGGGGGATGAAGGCCGCGGCCAGTCTCCATTCGACCACCCCATGCTCACGCCCGCACCCAAGGGGCAGGCCTGAGCAGGTGGGTCCCAAGGTTTACATTCTCAGCATATGAGAAAGCTCTGCTTTGGTCTGCTTGCTTAAGCCACATTCATGGCCTTCGGGGTATCTGGTGCTTTCCCAGTGATCACAGAGGGGTGCTTTGTTTTCCATTTGGCTGCCAGTATTTTTGAACACAGAGGACTCTGTCCGAGACCCTGGAGGGGAGATGTGAGGTGTTGGAGGATTACCAAAACCTTGCCCTCATTCCTAGTTAGACACTGCCTGTGTGGAAAGCAAGAGGTGTATGATACAGAGAAGAGTCAAAGTGACTTAAAGACTCAACTGAGAGATGCCGGTAATAGAGTCAGCTCCCAGGGACCCCACTGAAACCCTCCTCTTGCCTTGGAAGGCACTCAGATCAAAATCCAAACTGCATGTGGCAAACCTCGCCCCATCTGGTCCTTGCCCACCTCTCCCACCACCTCTTCTCCCCTTCAACCTCAGTTGTACTCCAGGAGCCCAGTGGCTCTTCTGTTCCCCAAAGGTCTAATCTCATTCCTTGCTCTTCCCTCCACCAGGAAAGGCTTTGTCCCAATCCCCTTCCTAGAGAGGCCAGGGTTGATCACTGTCTGAAGTGATCCACACCCCTAGCCTATCTCCCCTGTCCCCATCCATCCCTCCCTGTCATTTCTCCTCTTTGTTTATTACTTGTTTATTACATCTCCGCCCCCAAAGATGAGTTCCACTAGAACACAGATCTTGACTAACTTACTCATGGCTTGCTCTAACTCCAGCAACTACATGTAGGAAGGTCAGAGAAGGGAGCTATTTCAGAGCGAAGGAGGAAGAATCATACATTATACTTGGTAGAAGTTGAGTTTGAAGTTCCAGCGAAATATGTGCATGGAAATGCCCAGGAGACAGCTGGAGATGCCTGGCTAGACTCAAGGGAGAGTTTGAGCCTGGGATGTATAGTTCAGAGTCCTTCCCATAAAGCTAAGCTAAAGTCCTGGGTGTGGATGAGAAGACAGCTAAGAGCAGAGCCTCAGGCAACACCTATATTCTGGATATTTGTTTTATCGTTGCCTAGAATGTTCCTCCACCCGCCATTAAACATCCCTCTCTCAAAACTAAAGTTGCAGCTGAGAATTCCTTTTCTCTCCATGTCGATAGTCTCTGCCCAGTTACAAATGCAGAACGGCCACTGCAGCCCCTCTAGAAGCAGCTCTCTCCCCCCACTGGCAGTTGCCAGGAGGCTCTCACCAGCTGGCCTCGTGGTGCTCTGCATATGGAAGTTCAGTTACCATCAATGGGAGGCCAGGCTGTGGGGTAGGGGCAGAATACACAATGGAGATTGGTGTACCAGATAGGAGCCTGGATCAAAGAGGAACCCAGAGTTTGTGAAGTCCTTTCATCCTTCTTGATGAAAGGTGATACATGAAGGCAAAAATTATCATGATTATTTCATTGGGTTCCAATTGGAGATGGGCTGTAGCTCACCAGCATGGACAATAGCAAGCAGCCTGCATGCATGTCTCTATAATATATACAGACAGGCCGTACACATTCTAATGTGTGTGCGCTCATGTATGTGTGTGTGTGTGTGTGTGTGTGTGTAAACGCATTAGTAATATCACCTAAGCACTTTTATTGTCAAGGAAATCCTAAAGAGAATCACAGACTTGAATTCCCTGAGTCTTATGGATATAGACAAACCATGAAATAAACATATTTTATAAATGTGTATCGAAAAAGCCATAAAGTAGGGGGTAAAGGAAACACTAAGGACATTTGGATTTGTCAGCGCCTTTCCAGAGAGAACCCTGAGGATATACCATTCTTAGAATAAAGCTTTCATTTCACAGTGCATCAGTGAGAAAATTAACAAGCTCCCTTCGTCCTGTTCCATAATTCATTCTCTTTGTTTTAGATGTTGAGCTGAGCTGGTGACTTAAAACCATGCGAAATAGCTTTTAAATACTGATCTGGGCCTGGCAGTTTTGCCTTGCCAGTGATGGAAGACCAACTCGTCCCATCATTAGCTGAGATGGACATCATGTCACTTTGTCATTCAAATTCCTTTTCAATTTAACTCCATGTCCTTCAGTGGTGCTGGCTGTGGCACTGCAGAGGATGTGGTTTCTGGGTAGAACATATTTCCTGCCATCCCAGGATTACTATTGTGGCTGGATTTAGAGGTCCTTAGCTTGAAGCGAGGATAAGACACAGCAGGGTATGTGGGTTGGGGGAGGGGAGAGCTTTTGCAGGCCCTGTGTTTACCTGACCTTGCACACAGCTTTTCCTTCCTTGGGGAGAAGCTGACTGCTGTTTTGGCAGCTCTGCATGCCTGGGGAAAGTGGAAGGCCACAGGAAGTGACAGCTGAGGCAGGGCTATAATAGCAGATCCCCAGGGTGGGTCATTCACTGGGCTGACAATCCCGTTGATGCTTGCTTGGGTTAGGGCCTTGCATTAATTTGGGTGCTGACATCCTGGTGACAGCAGCAGAGGGGAAGTGAGCCAGAGAGCAGGGATGGGAAACCTTGAAATGAGTCCCCTAAATGATGGCTGACTTGCTTTATGACATCATACCCCCAAGGCATAGGGATGCTGAGGTGTCAAGCGGGTGGGCATTTCTATTTAGGCTATGGTAGCAATAGTATTGTACATAGCCTGGTGGCTTCATCATCACAGGGCTTTGTCCAGCTGGGTCTGGATACCCATTAGTCTAGATTCCAATTTTTCCTGCCTTTTTTTTTTCATTCCAGCCGAAATAGAGTGGTTTCTCCCCACTGCCGTGCAGGAGAAATACAGCACAGAGGCGATGCCTCTCAAAGGACATAGCAGATTCTTGAAGAGAGTAAAACAGATTTAAGTGGGTCAGATGCCATGACTCAACAGCTTCTCCTTGATCCTATAATCTTACATCTGAAGCTCAAGACCTTGCCAGGTTACCGAGGGCAGCACCACCATGGTACCAAAAGGGCTTGTCTTCTGGAAGGTTGACTAATCCACCTGCTGTGCCATTCCACACTCAGTGTGAGAATCTGAACATGATTTATAAGTGTGAGCTCTTGCTTTAAGATCAACTAAAGTCAGGCCAGGGAAACTGTGTCCTCTGGGAAGAGAGCCACAATGACCAGGCCACCGCCAAGCCCCATAAACACCAAGAACCCTCAAGATGAAAGAGTCACCTCTAAGTGAGGTAGAGGAAGTGAAGGCAGAAAACACTACAGCCCTTGGGCTAAGAAGTGTGGGAGTGAGTTTTACCTCCATATCTAGCAACTGCTGCACACACACACACAGAGTCCCTTCCAAAAATGCCATCGCTTCAAAGAAGAGACAGCTGCCTCCCTAGCCTCTCATTCATCACCTGCTTGCTGGCCTCAGACTGATAAGACAAATCCAGATCAAATTACCTGGCAGCTGGGAGAGCTAGGAGATAAGGATATGCAAACTCAGTAGGAGTTCAGTAGAGTGGCAAAGACCAAACTGTGTATTAAATTTTCCGGGAGCTAAAACCTTGTTCCCTCTGCAAATCTAAGGGAGGCACCTCAAATCACTCAGCAGAAAATAGGGTTCCTTGGAGAAAAACAATGCCTGCAGCTTCTACTAGAGAAATTAGGAAACAGAACACTGAGAAACCAGTCCATTCTCACTGAGCCAGATGATAAGAGAATGAACTCACAAGGTAGATGAACATTATAAAGCAGGTGAGTGGCCAAGGGCCAAAGAAGCTTTGAGCAAAAGAAAGAACACTGGACTGAACAAGAGACTTGGGTTCTTGATCTAATGCTCTCTCTCTCTCCCCACCTCCCCTCCCTTTTTCCCTTCTTCCTTCTCTCCTTCCCTCCCTCCCTTCCTTCCTTTGAAAATACACTCAAAGCCATCAAGGATTTAGTATTTTTTTGTAAAATGATGGGGCGGAGATCTCTTCAAGCTGAGATGCCTCTGGTTTGAAGGTTTTTAAATTTCTTGTTACCATAGTCTTCACAGAGCATTTCATCTGATGCCTTACCCTTTTTGACTAAGGCATTTTCTCAGCTTAATCTCAGGTTCTGGCTACAGAATACCCCAAAGGTACTGTCAAAGATTTAACTTATCTCATTCAATACCACCAGTTTTGTTTGTGATGTGGCATCCAGACATGAGCTTATACAATAGCAGTGACCCAGGAAGATTTTGAAGGAACTGTTCTGTATCTTATTTGCAGTAGTGATTACACAAGTCTATGCACATGTTAAAAATCATAGAACTGTACAACAGAAAGGTGAGTTTTATTGTATATAAGAAAACATTGTCAGCATTCCTCAAATCAAGCCAAATTCCCAATGAGATGAACACTCCTCCTTTACTAAGAAGCAAAAAAAAAAAAAAAAGGAAAGAAAGAAAAAGCACAGGTGTGGTAGAGTGATCACATCCATGGCCTGAATTCCTCACTCCTCCCTGTAGGCATGCACTGTGCCATGACCTCTAATGACCTCCTATTCTCTCTGCATCCAGCGTGTGTCTTGCTTTATCCAATGGGATGTTAGTAGAAGCAACAGGAGCAGATGCTTGACAGACTTACATGTTTCCATTTGCATTTCTGCTCTTGCTTTTTGTCACCACTGTGACAACATGCCCAGTCTGGCCCTTTTTGGTTCTGTGATGCTTCCAGCTCCTTCTTGACTCAGCACCTTCACATACGCTCTTCCCTCTGCTCATGTAGTCTCTCTCCCACTCCTCCTGAGGCTGGCTCCTACTCTTCCTTCAGGGCTCAGCTTAAACACCCCTCCTCCACGGGGGTCTTCATGAATTTCCCAATCCTAAGTAGATAACTCCACTTGTTCTTTCTCATAGCAGTCTATTTCTGTCTTCAAAGCCATGATTATAATTGCTAATAACTTGTAATTATTTTTATTTGCCTCCTTACTGTCTAAAATCCCCACCAGACTATAAGGGACCAATTGTGTCTAGCATAGTGCAAGGCATGGCATAACTTAATTGTTTAATAATTTTTTATTTTTTATTTTTTTGGTTTTTAGGGTCACACCTGTGGCATATGGAAGTTCCCAGGCTAGGGGTCAAATCAGAACTACAGCTGCCAGCCTACACCACAGCCACAGCCACTCAGGATCCTAGCTGCATCTGTGACCTATACCACAGCTCACGGCAATGCCAGATCCTTAACCCACTGGGCAAGGCCAGGGATTGAACCTGCATCCTCATGGATACTAGTCGGGTTCATAACCTGCTTACCCACAATGGGAATTCTTGATTAATAACTTTTTATTGAATAAATGAATGAGGTTTGGAACCAAGGCAGAGAGAGAATAAGACCCTACTAGGGGAATAGCTCTCTGATTCCACATGGGCACCTGTGATGCAGGATGTGTGCCAGTAGGTCAACTGCAGTCACATTTACAGTCACTGTCTTTATTTGACTCAAGGATGGGTCTGGGCCAAGTAGTTACAACAGGGCTACAGAAGACAAGGGCACACACTCCTATAAGCCTGCAAAGGGCTGTAAAGATTAGGCTTTGAATGCTAATTCATTTATAGAACCAAGACTTAGGATCAATGCAGGGAGGAAGGTCCAGGCTTCTAAGCCATTCCTACCTCTAGGAAAATGTGTGAAAGGAACCAAACAGACAAACCTATAAACCAAGAAGCTTAATGTTTTCCACTGATTTTTCACTTTATTCACCTGAAACCCTCCTTGTGCCCAACTCTATCCACCAGAACATGGTTGCTTTCTCCTTCCTCTAGCCCAGCTGTTTGTCCCAACATCTTACCATCCACACTCTAGGCAGCTGCCGACGGTTAAAGGGAAGCTTCCAGCAAGAATGTTTTTTATTGGGATTCATCTTACCTTGTTGGCACTCCAGCTTCCAGGCTCCCAGCCCTTGTCCCTGTCTGTGATTATAGCCTCTCTCCTCTCTCTGGGACATGTGCCCACACTAAGAAGCCTCACCTTGAACTTGGTCACTCCCTGAGGTCATCTTTGGCCGGGTCTCAGGGGAAACTGGCTGGAGCTACCAGTGCGGTTCACCAAGGCTCTGAAAGCTTGGGCTGCGCTCCAGCCAGTGCACATGACATCCAGTGCCACTCCTGCCTGACCATCCATACCAGTGGTTCTGACCTAAACTAGCACCCACCACCCTCCCTTCTGTCCCTTTCCTCTGGTGTACCTCACAGTTCTGCCTTCCCTACCCTCCCATCAATAAGAAAAAAAAGAAAGTGAAAATCAGTGGAAAACCTTAAGCTTCTTAGTATATAGGTTTGTCTACTTAGTTCTTTTTTTCCTAGAGGTAGGAATGGCTTAGAAGCCCAGACCTTCTTCCCTGCATTGATCCTAAGTCCTGGTACTAGATACTTGTTAAGTTGGGCTTGAAAAAACTGGAAGACAAGACAGTCTGAGTGAGTTGGACTTAATGAAATTGAAATAAACATGGAACATTTGACAAAGCCACAATATGTGGTCAGAGAAAAATTGTTAGCGTCAGAGGGGCATTCACCAGTGACCACAGGGAGAAGGGCCTGGATAATCAGAATTCTTTTGGCCACCAGAGGCATGAGTGATACCCTCGCCCTGCCCATCGGGAGCTCTCACCCTCTCTCCCTGCCCATCTCTGCAGGGCTGAACACAGGTACTTTGTAGAAAGACTTCAAAGACATTTTTGCAACAAGCACTATCTTAGAGCCCTTATCTTTCAGGAGAAATGAGCTCCTCTTGAATGTTCAACATTTCACAGACCTATGCAATCACACTCAGGTACCAAAGCAACAGAGCAGCAGAAATAGAATTGCCAAATTGTAACCAAGACAGCAATTCTCCGTGCTTTAAATACTGGACATTGAACAACTGTTCTTCAGCTCAGGCACTCGGAAATATTCAATCCACTGTGGGGGTGTTGAGACTGATGTGGAAGGAGGGTCCTCATGGATGGTTGAAGAAGTGGAACAAGGACAATAGGAGAGGAGGAGGTCCCAGAGCAGATATTTGTCCTTGACTTCCCCTCTCAAAAAGATGCACCTGCTCTGTAGGAAGGGGTCTGGGGAGTAGCCACTAGACCCCCAGGGGAGTAAAGTCTACGTATATTTTGTAATTTGCCAACATGCACTTATGTGTTTTAATTAGGGTATAATAGTGAAAGTAATACGTGCCTTTTATTTTTTATTTTTTCTATTTTTTAATTGAAGTATAGTTGATTTATAATGTGTTCACTTTAGATATACAGCAAAGTAATTCAGTTATATATATTAATATGTATATATGTGTGTGTGTGTGTGTATTCTTTTTCAGATTCTTTTCTATTGTAGATTATTACAAGATATTGAATATGGGTCCCTGTGTTATACAGTAGGTTGTTGGTTATCTAATTTATATATAATAGTGTATATCTGCTAATCTCAAACTCCAAATTTATCCTTATTCCCCTGCTCAATATGTGCCTTTTAAATAGAACTTTTAGAAGATGATGCTTTAGTGATTCCCAGTTAATAGTTTCAAGTGTGGAAGGTTCAAACCCAGTGGACGGGGAGGTCAGGGAGGCACATTGGACGTGGACGGTATCTTCTTGTTACCATCCCAAAGAAACAGCCTTCCAGACTGCTCCTGGATAGGGCTGACTCCTCAGAATACTGAATATTGCAAATAGGATTAGTTCGCTGAAAACACTAACCCCCTGTTCCGTGGAATGTGACTTTCAGTCGCAAAGGGTGCTAAGGTCAGGGCCCTGTGCCAGGGGGGAGAATGGCCTGAGTGCCAAGCGTTCGCCTGAAGGTCAAGGTCTCTGGAGGCCACTTCATCTCCAATGGGGCAGAGTCAGAGCCCTTGTTCAGGGAGGGGGCTGCTGAACTGTAGCCTTGGCTGGAACTTGGGTGTCCCTTCCCCCCAGTCTGCTTGTGCCTTCCCTCCTCCCCTTTAGTCACCAGGCATCTTGAAAGCTCTCTCCTTGTTTTATCTGGCAGAACCTTGGGACAATCATTGGACTGGGTTCAACTGGCCAGGAAACCAAAGCCCACAGAAAAATGCCTCATGACTCCTGCCAACCCCCTGCTCCCTCCAGTCCCAGTGCTGGACACACAGCCCTACCAGCCTTTGGCTTTGTGAGGGGAAGGGCATTCTGTATGCGGAAGCCACAGAATGGAAGTTATGTGCTTTTCAGGGCCTGCATCCGCCAGCGCAACTGCTGCTCCCATTATGTGGCTTATGAAAGCGTTTTCACCTCCTGGGCTGGAAGGGAGTTGGTCTGTCTGCAACAAAGGCGTTTGCCTCTGTGGCTTTCTGAAAAAGAATGTGTGTGCTTGTCAAAACAGAACTTTCCTGCGTACTTGGAAGGGCGGGGGTGGGGGGGGCGCTGTCTGTCTGCCAGAAAAGAGCGAGGCTCAGTCTGGTTAAAAAGGGAGAAAAATTCCACTGCGCAGGCCCATTAGCCAGTACCCAGCACAACCTTCCTCTCTCACAAAGATAGTAGGTCACTATTGCATAGTGGCTTCCCCAGCGATTTCCCACTGAGTTCATTTGCCTTGGACTGGAAGATGGGGGGCTGCCTAGGTCATGAGAGGTGAGTGTTTTCCTGACCATGGATTGGGATATAAAGCTTTTCTCCATGGTGGACAGGAGCCCCCAGGCTTAGGGAATTATGAGTACTGTGTTGGTAGACACTCTCGTGTTACTTTTGCAGTCATTTTTTTTCCCTTCACTGTGGGCTGCTGTTATCCCTGGGACTCAAAGATGACTTGCCCCATAACCTGGAGAAGGGCCCTGGAAACCTGCTCGTGGATTAATCAGTGGATTGTGACAACATAGCCCAGCTCCAGAAGTTTGCTCTGGATTCAGCCTCCCAGTGCAGCCACTGAAGCCAAGTCCAGGGCCCAACTCAGGAATGATTCTGGGAGCCCAATAGACAGAACCAACTTCTTCTGCAAAAATTATCTAACTTGGGTATGATGGGCAAATATTCCCTTCTAGTGCTGATTTCCCATTCCCATGGGTGCTCCAAATTCCCAAGGGAGTCTTCACAAACCTAAGAATGCATCCAGAAGAAGGATCTCATCTCCTCTATGAATGGATCATGTTTTCACAAGACAGGTCTGCACAATAGACTATTTGCAACTCCATGTGGATTCTGAGCTCTTGATTGTGAAATCTGAATCCATGTAATTTGAGTGGTTGGGTTAACTTTCCCTAACAAGTGAAAATTATCTCCTTAGTTCTTGGGTAGAAAAAAAGAAAGGCAAGCAGAACTTGGGCTAATCTCACAATCGCCTCATTCTTTGCATTTGCGGAAGCATTATACTTTGAGATATCAGAGCCCTCGAATATTTGCTGAATTTCTGGAGATACCAGCAGAAGTCTTGGCAGGATGGAGGACATTTTTGGATCTAGTTCCCCAAACTACAGTTATGACATCCAGGACAATAATTAAATATTATTACAGCTAAGAATTACTTTTAATCAATTTAGGTAAATTTGTTTAGACAGAGCTGGGAGTTTTTAAGTAAAGCATGGAGGCTTACGAGTTGTTTATAGGTATCCATAACTTACATCTGTGAATGTAGTTTCTTTGTTCATAAGAACACATCCGACTCCCTACACCTCTGAGGACAAGTGTGTAATGCCGTGGTTTGATGCCATGCACTATTTCATTCCAAGCAAAACCTTGTCATAGCTCCAGAGGTTAAAAATCAATAGCACAGTATAAAGATAAATATGGACAATAAATGAAACTTAAGGACTAGTCTTCCATGTTATACCTGCTGATATCAAGGTGGTTCAGCTCCTGGTAGTACCTAGTTGTTTATCATGATTCTGGGGTTAAAACTTAAAAGTCAATGGTAAGAATCTTCAAGTGGGGCCAGGAGTTCTTGTTGTGGCACAGCAGAAACAAATCCGACTAGGAACCATGAGGATGCGAGTTCAATCCCTGGTCTCGCTCAGTGGATTAAGGATCTGGTGTTGCCGTGAGCTGTGGCATAGGTCACAGACTAGGCTCAGATCTGGCATTGCTATGGCTGTGGCATAGGCCAGCGGCTGTAGCTCTGATTCCACCCCTAGCCTGGGAACCTCCATATGCTGTGGGTGTGGCCCTAAAAATAGATAAAAAAAAGACCAAAAAAAAAAAAAATCTTCAAGTGGGGCCAGATTGTGATTCAAGAAAAGTAGGTAAAGTTTAAGATACTTTATGCAGTTATTAAGAGTGTGAGCTAAAAAGTTGCCGTGGGCATTATGTGTTGCCTCATATAATGCAATTGGAAGTGCACAATAGCACTCCCTAAGAAGCATTCTTGCCAGAAAGAATTACACCTGGATTTAATCAAGCATCTGGATATAACTGCCAGTTTACAGGAAATTCGGGAGATAGAGGAATATGCTGAACAACATTATGAAGAAGAAAGAAGCTCAATACAGAAAAACGGGAAATTCTTTGTGATGAAGGACTGGATTTCTCCAAACTGTAAATGACATTGAGAACATGGGAGAGGAGAAACTATTAGGGCTTAAAAAAACTTGCGAAATATATGAAAAAAGTGTCCAGGCCTAGTTTGAATCTTGAGTTTATCAAATCATCATTAAAAATTTTTTTTTGAAAATTGTCTGGGAAATTTGAACAAAGACAGGTTATTAGATAATCTCGGTGAAACTGCATTATGAATATGTTCAAAACAGAATCCCTTATCCCTATATATGTGTTATATGTAGAATATATAGTATTTATAATATATATATAAAATATAAAAATATACTATTTACTTATTATGAAGTAGCTGAGAATCCCTTTTAAATAATTTAGCAAAAAAAGTGAACATAGATGAAACAGGCTTAGCAAAATGTTGATAAATGTTGATTCTTGGGCAATGTGTACCTGGGATTTCAGTATACTTTCCTCTCTACTTTTGCACACATTGAAATTTTCCAGAGTATGGTTCCAAATACACAGAAAGTGCTAGAGAGTTGCAGTTTTCCAGCAAGGGAATCTTGAAGGCTTGCTGTTGTCTTGCTTTGCGATGGAGGCAAGGGGTGGTGATGGGGTCATAGGTTCACAGCAGCAGAGTGAGCACAAAGATTGAGGCAGACGGGAGCTGCTGTCTTATGAGACCCTGGGATGATCACTGCTGAAAGAACAGGATCACAAATCTAGAATCACTGCTGTCTCCACCCACACTCCTGTCCTACTTTTTACCCTCCCTTCTACTCATCCTCAAGCATAGATTGGACTCCCAACATGACGTTTCCTGGGGAAACAGTAGGAGTAAGGTGTAGGCCCTGCCCTTGAGGAGCAGACTCACTAATATACAGAGAACGAGAGAGTTAAACAATACAGACTGAACTTCTTTGCAGAACAGATGCTGACTCACAGATATTGAAAAACTTATGGTCTCCAGAGGAGGCAGTTTGGGGGGTGGGGAGATGTGCTTGGATTATGGGATGGAAATCCTGTGAAATTGGATTGTTATGATCATTATACAACTACAGATGTGATAAATTCATTTGAGTAAAAAAATAAATAAATAAAACAAACAAACAAACAAAAATTACAAACCCCTAAGCATCCTCAACCACTCCAATCCATTCATCTCCCAGAGCTTATTAGCAGTAAATCATGGCGGCCACAGGGAGACATGAGGATGGAAGGGTCAGCAATCTTCAGAGGGTCTGACTACACTGACCACAGCAGCTGTTTGGGAATGCTGATCAGGCTATCCTCACAGTGGCCTTTCTGATCCTTCAGCCAGGAGCAAAGCAACCAGACAGGGTCCCTGGTCTGTGCTGTCTGGCATTCCAGCTTGGATGATTGATGCAAGCCTGGGTGTGCTTTGTGCACAAGCTGTATCTCCTTGGCCAGAGGCACTACCTTGCTGGACTTCAGTCTCCAGCTCTGGGACCATAAAAGCTGGATCAGCCTCCAGGGGGCATATGGCACAGGCCTGCTGGCACTAGCGTTTCCTGGTGACATTACTCCACATTCCTGGTTGGCTGAGTGCATTTGAAAATGTATTCATGTTGGCTCCTGGGAATACCTATTTCAAACCTCTTGACTCTGTGCCTGCTGTTCCCTTCCTGTCTCCTTTCCTGACATGGACACAGACCTAGGTAACCTCTTTCTCTCCACTGTTCTTCCAAGAACTTGCGATCACTTGCAGCCCAGCTTAATATTGTCTCTTCCACCCCTTCTCTGTAATTGTTTTATTTGAAGAGCTCCAAACAATTGTTTGGACTAATTGCAAAGGATATTTGAATGAGGATAAGTCACTAGTGAAAGAAAAGCCACAATTCGAGAATGTTTGTTCCAAAACAATCTGTTTCTTTTAAAGCATGCACAGTCCCTCTATCCAGTAGTTCCAAATATAAGTCACATCTGTCAGATTGGTGACTTTTAAACTGGCCTCCCTGTCAGCCCAGCTCTCTGCAGAGGTGCTTAAGGGGCTAATGCTGGCCATGGAAGAGGAATGAGATGGTAAGCGGACACCTGGGCTTGCAGGGTCCCAGAGCCCACTTTCACCTAAAAGAGCTCCCTGTTCTTCCGCTAGAGCTCAAACTGAAAAATATTTTTTCCCTATCTAAAAAAATTAAGTTAAACACCAACTGCTTCAATAGGTAAATATTATAACTTGTGGATTTACATACAGCCTTTGCTAAAGAGGTTGAAAATGATTCCATAAGGGAGTTCCCGTCGTGGCGCAGTGGTTAACGAATCCGACTAGGAACCATGAGGTTGCGGGTTCGGTCCCTGCCCTTGCTCAGTGGGTTGACGATCCGGCGTTGCTGTGAGCTGTGGTGTAGGTTGCAGATGCGGCTTGGATCCTGTGTTGCTGTGGCTCTGGCGTAGGCTGGTGGCTACAGCTCCGATTAGACCCCTAGCCTGGGAACCTCCATATGCCGTGGGAGTGGCCCAAGAAATGGCAAAAAAGAAAAGAAAATGATTCCATAAGATGTCTGAACATGCCGCCTGCATTTTTGTTTAATCTGTTTTGTTAGACCTTTCCTTCATAGCTCTCATGAAGATGAACTAGCCCTGTCCTGTGTGATTTTATACAAATTTGCAGAACCAGGGGATTGAAAGGTAATTATACATTCTATAGTCAGTCTTTTTCCCAAGTGGAAGTTTAGTGCCACAAATCAGTCAACATTCCATTGTGGCATGCCCTCAAGGCTCACTGTGCCCGCCCATATTCAGGATAGACCTTCAGAAGCCAGCCGAACACAGCAGGGCTGTGGGGAAACGGTCTCTCATTGATCATGAAACCTGACCTGTTTCCTACTGGGAAACCAGGTAGGCTTGAACATGCCCCTCCTCACCTGTCCTACTCCAATAATTCCCTTAGCAAAAGGCCAAGCAACATTCATTGGTGACAGGAAAAGTGGCCGCGTCACTGGTCATGAAGGAAATCTCAGGGGCAGCAATGCTAGCTGATCACTGCCTTCTTGTCACCATTTCCAGTTAAAAATGATGGCAAAGTTACTGCCTCATAACCACAAATTACCTTCATGTCTCAGAGCAGATAAACAAAATGTGGCTGCCACCATCTCTTTCTGTGGATTCTTTAAGACTTGAGAGGACTGCATTAAATGGAGGAGGGCACATACTTTGGAGGGCAGAAATGACATTCTGACAACTGAGACTTTCCCAGTAAGGAATCAGACAGCCGTATTCCCTGGTCAACAGTTGGGGACAGGGCACTTTGTTTTATGTCAGTAAATATTTAGGGAGCACATACTCTGAGCAAAGTCCTGTGATCTCACTAAAGGGCCCCCAGTGATGAGAAATGACATGGTTCTGTCCTCATGAAGCTTGCAGTCTAGTCACATAGCAAGGTCATGGTCAACAGTCTATGGAATAAAAAGCTATAAAGTGTTAGTGCCATGAGGAAAAATGGCAAGGCACTGTGGAAGTGCTGGGGATGGCAACCCCCAGAATGATTGCTCTAGATCCCCACAAAACAACCAGTTTTTATTTGTGTCAGTCCCTCCTCTTTGCTTGGCTTTTCTTCTTCCTCTTGTCTCAGCCTCCTGATTTCTTTCTGTCTACTTCCTGGAATCACCTTTCAAAAAAACTGCTGGCCTGTAAGGCTTTGTTTCAGGCTCTGTTTGGGGGAAGAATGCAAAGCAAGAGAGAAATAAATAGGTTAACCAAAAAAACACCCTTTTTCTCATGCTGTTTTATAAAATGCTAAATGAAAGAGCATCACGCAAAAAAGAATGTATATTCAATGTGTTTGGCTGTGGGAATGGCATTGAGAGTGTCCAAGAGAGCCCCTATGCCAAGCACAGGGATCGTCCTCCCTCAGCCGCAAGGGGTGAGATGAGATTCTGGAGTGAGACCAAACAGTCCCAAGGGACAGTGGGACACATTGCCGCCTGCAGGATGCAGAATCAAACAAAAGCCCCTGAGAGTTGGAGCTCCTTGTCAACTGCAGGCCTGTGGACACATTGCTATATACGAGTCATGCCATTATACTAAGGAGAAGCACAGTAGAATAAATAGAAAACAAACAAGTAGGAAACTTGAAAGAAAATAAATTAGCTAATTATTTCCACATCTAACCATTCGCTGCACATGTCTGGCACGATGTAACATTCTCCCTTTTCTGTGAAGATTTCCCCAGCATTTGTTCCCAGTGGGGTAATATACTTCCTGTGGTAATGTGTAAACTCTTCACACCAACCTGATGGTTCGCTTCAATTAAAACTTCCCTTTGCACCAGCAGCAGCAATAACGCCCTGTAGGAAGGGATTGGAAAAGATGGGTGCCACGTGGCCTGGTGCCTCCTTGCATTAAGACATCCCAAGCTTTCTCTCCCTGGTTTAATCCTCTGGTTTTATCCTTGAGCCTCAGAGAGTTCAGTCAACACCCCAAGGCCTACTTACCCTGGCATGCGCGGTGCTGTGGGCGGCACAGGCCCTGCTCCTTGGGCAGAAGTGTTACCAAATTGAGTCATATGGACCCTGCTTGGGCTCAGTGGGGGAAGGTTCTTTTCCCATTTGGTTCAAGTTAGTGAAGAAGCAGGAACTAAGTTATTGCCCACCTGGTGAGAGGAAATTAATTTTAAAGAGTTAAGGCAAAGGGAGGAGGAGTGTCGCTCATGATGGCGAGGCTTGTGCCTTAGTCTCTGGGGAAGGGGCAGGGCTTTGCGGAGGGAGTGAAGTGCCACCCCCTTTTTATCCTTTTCTGGTCCTTAATATCTGGTCCTGGCTGCTGGTAGGTGTGTCATTTAATATGCTCCTGTAGTAAAATCAGTATATAATGAGATGCAAGGTCTGTTGGAGGTCAGATTCACCACTCTCTTGGTCCCTGCTTGTTCTGCCTGTTTTTTGTCGTTGGTTTGTGACTTCCTTTCTTATCTCTGGACCCTTTAACTTAAAGATTTATATTAACTCCTGCTAAATGTAGAGGGTTGGCAGGTTTTGAGCAAGGATATTCCTGCTAAAGGTGAGGGGGTTGATGGTTTTTGAGCAAAGACCAGGAGCGGCACTGGCAACAGAAGTGCAGAAGGTGTCTGCTAACAGGAGTGGGTCCTGAGAAGGACTGAGGCCAGAATTCTTCTCCAGGGTACACGACCAGGGCAGCTTTCCACATGAGTAATGGCGTACAAACTAAACGGAGCTGATGAAGTTTGGCTCCATATCAACTCTTTACAAAAAATTTAAAGAAGGGAAATTGAAGTTGAGGGAAAGAGATGGTACAAGAAGAACCGTGGGCCTCTCTTGCAACGGGTGCTTTGAGGCAGGAAGGAAAGCTCTGCCAGCAGAGACCCGGACCCTGTCCAGGCATCAGTGTCCTCGCCTCTCACACTAGAGTTTGTACCAGTTCCTCAAAGTCCAGGCCCACATCAACAGGGTCTGACCCACAGAAAATGCTCCAGACTCTGACATGTGGATTTACCCAAATCCAAAGTCACTGGAGGGTCAGCATTCTTTGATCATAGTCCTGGTGGGCCCCGTAGCTGCCTCTGTGTGTCTCTGGGAGGCATGGAGGAGTGGGTGATGCAGAGCACTCTAGGAAGGGCCCCCACTGGTGGTTTTGAATGGCAAGCTTCCCCCCGATCCCTCTGGGGGACAAATCCCCCAGGGACTGTCTGACTCAGCAAGCTCCCAGGAAAGCCTTGCCTTGAAGAGATCCGAAGCAAGGCTTCTAAAAATAGAGCCAAGGCTGTTTGCTGCAGTGATTACAGAGGAATTGTTTCAGTACATCAAAGATGGGGCTTTCCATGTCTCCTACTGAGGCTCAGGCTTGTATAAAATGAGAGGAGACCTCACCTTTGTTCCTACCTACAGCTGGAGCCAAGTGGAGCCCCATGAGGGACCCTTGAATTAATTCCCAGTCCCCTAGCTCACAGCCATGTACCTGGCTGACTTGGCAACACACCCCAAGGTAAGGTTCAAGAGGGAGGCATATCAACTCTGGGAAAGTCAAGGGTGTCAGGCTCAAGGGCTGGAGAGCCTCCTGCAGAAATACTTGCTGGGCCTTCTTCACGTGCAACAGCTTAAAGGCAGTGCAGGAGAGCACATGAGCTGTTCAATGGGTGGGGCTTGGTTCTGGGTAAGGAAGCGCCATTGGGCTTGGTGGGAGTAGTCTTCCAGGGAAGGAAGGGACCCAGGGCTCTACAAACAGAAAAGGGAATTATTGAAATCCATGAGGCTACCATTGGTCGCACTCTGTGACCTTGGGAAAGCTGGTCATCGTTCTAAGCCCTGAGATTTCTCCCAAAGTAACAGAATTGCGATGGGCCACACGACTGCCAGAAGCCCACTGGTACTCAGGAGGGCAGGTGTCAGTAGATGTGCTGACTCTGCCTGAACCCCCGACCCCCCACACATACTTCCACCCTGCAAAAGCTCTCAGACCAGGAGAAGTCAACCCTGACCACACAGAGAGGGAGGAGCCTGGGCAGAGGTGGGGCAGGACCACAGAGAGGCAGCACAGACCAGGAAGACCAGATCCTTGGGAATAAGCCACTCTCAAAAGCCTGCTTTAGTGGAAGGGGGTTGAAGCTTGAGTAATCTAAAAGCCAAGGGGGGATATTTTAAAAACCCAGTTATTTATATTGGAATTATAAATTCAAATGCATATACTATCTTTTTCTGTTCCCCCATCCCCATAAATCCCTTACTCATCCCAGCTCCCTCGTAGTGTCAGAAGTCACCAGAAATGCACCGCAAAGTATTCAGATAACGGGATGGTTCTCATCAAATTTCAGAAAATATGGTCATCTAGAATTGAGTTAACCTCTGTCACAGACTTAACCTGTAAGACTCATCCTTGATACCACCTCGGGCATTTCTATCTTCCATTCCCTGTACTTGGGAAAGTCTCCCCTCAGAGAGCCGCCTTCTTCTTATTCAGGTCACTGCCCAAATGCCACCTCCACAGAGAAGCCTTTCCTGACTAGCCAAGCTAATACAATCCCTCTGGGAATATATCTGGTCAATTTCTATCCTTTAACCTTTCTTTGTTTTCTTCATAGCACCTGCAACTATATGAAATTTTTTTTTGTTTTTAATCTGTTTACTTGTTTATGTCTATTTCCCTACTTAGAATATAAGCTCCAGATATATCATTTTGTTCTAGACTTTTTCCCTTCTAGCTTATTCATTAATAGACTCATTCACTGAACAAATATATATTGTGTTCCAGGCCCTGTTTTGTTTATCTGCATAGACAAGGTCACATTCACAACTTTTCAATCAGTAGACTTAATCACTGCCATTCTGAGTATGTGATTTTCTGTGAAACATCACCCTTAACATTTCTGAAAGCCTTTCTATCTAACTGACTGGCCTTACCAGGAAGTACCTTAATTCTTTTTTCATTTCATAACCACATTCTTGATTTGATATTACCTTGAGATCATCTATTAATTTAATCATCTTTTCCTCACTCAAGAGGCTAGCAGTAAGAGTTTTTATTTTTCAAATCAAGTCTCTAAACTCCCTCTAAAGTTAGCTTGCAAACTGGTCAGTTCTCTTTTGAGTCCATTTCTTTCTTTCTTTTTATAATGATTTTTATTTTTTTCCATTACAGCTGGTTCACAGTGTTCTGTCAATTTTCTACTGTACGGCAAGGTGAGCCAGTCACACATACACATATACATTCCTTTTTCCCCCATTATCATGCTCCATCGCAAGTGACCAGACATAGTTCCCAGTGCTATACAGCAGGATCCCATTGCTTATCCATTCCAAAGGCAATAGTTTGCATCTATTAACCCCAAATTCCCAGTCCCTCTCACTCCCTCTCCCTCTGGCTTGTTCTCCATGTCCATGATTTTCTTTTCTGTGGAAAGGTTCATTTGTGTCATATGTTAGATTCCAGACATAAGTGAAATAATAAGGTATTTGACTTCACTTAGTATGAAAGTCTCCAGTTCTATCCATGTTGCTGCAAATGGCATTATTTTGTTCTTTTTTATGGCTGAATAGTATTCCACTGTGTATATATACCACATATTCTTAATCCAATATCTACTGATGGACATTTAGGTTGTTTCCATGTCTTGGCTATTGTGAATTGTGCTGCAATGAACATGCAGGTGCATGTGTCTTTTTCAAGGAAAGTTTTGTCTGGATGTATGCCCAAGAGTGGGATTGCTGGGTCATATGGTAGTTCTTTTTTTTTTTTTTTTTGTCCTTTTGTCTTTTAGGGCCACAGCCATGGCATATGGAGGTTCCAAGGCTAGGGGTCCAATAGGAACTGTAGCCACCAGCCTACACCAGAGCCACAGCAACATTGGATCGGAGCCATGTCTGTGACCTACACTACAGCTTACAGCAATGCCGCATGCTTAACCCACTGAGCGAGGCCGGGGATCGAACACACATCCTCAAGGATGCTATTTGGGTTTGCTAACTGCTGAGCCACGATGGGAACTCCATTTTTTTTGGGGGGGGTAGTTCTATATTTAGTTTTTCAAGGTACCACCATACTGTTTTTCATAGTGGTTGTACCAATTTACATTCCTACCAACAGTGCAGGATAGTTCCCTTTTCCCCACACCCTCTCCAGCATTTGTTATTTGTGGACTTATTAATGATGGCCATTCTGACTGGTGTGAGGTGGTACCTCATAGTAGTTTTGATTTGCATTTCTCTAATAATCAGGGATGTTGAGCATTTTCTCATGTGCTTATTGGCCATCCGTATATCTTCTTTGGAGAAGTGTCTATTCAGGTCTTTTGCCTGTTTTTCCATTAGGTTGTTGGCTTTTTTGTTGTTGAGCTGTATAAGTTGTTTATATATTTTAGAGAGTAAGCCCTTGTCAGTTTCATTGTTTGAAACTATTTTCTCCCATTCTGTAAGTTACCTTTTTTTGTGTGAGTGGTTTCTTTTGCTGTGCAAAAGCCATTTCTTTCTTGAGGTAACTTATGTATAGCTAGTTAGAGCCAACTAGCTGACACTTTCAACATTCTGCCTGGAGATCTTTTGAACATGCCCCAAACTTTACTTGGTGCATTTTCTATCTTCCAGATTAGCACAGGCAACTGGCCGCTGGCTGATGCAGGATGATTCTGGCTGGGACAACTTGCTTCTGTACCAAGTACCTTTCATTCTTCAACAGGCTAGCCAAGACTTGAGCTCATGGTGATCAGAGACCAAAAAAAAAAAAAAAGAACTTTAAATCATTTTTAAGTGGCTGACAGCAACTATTTATCTTTACCTCTCATAATTGCATGGATTTACTGGAATCAGATGGGCAGTTCTCACTTGGATTTTCTCATGTGGGTGCAGTCTGATGGTGGATGAGCTGGAGTCATCTGAAGATTCAACTGAGTCATATGTCCAAGATGGCTTATTCACTCCCATTCAGAGACTCGGCCAGGATAACTGAGTGGGTTGTTTATTTGGGAGGTGAACCCAGGAAGCAAAAGGGAGAGAGCCGGGGGAATGATATAGGAGAGGAGGAAAAGCCAGTAAAGGGGACATTTAGAAGTGAGATAGCACTGTGTACAACTGGGGCTTATTCCTAAGACTCATTTAAAAAAAAAAGATCTCCTTGAACTGTCCAACCAAAGGACAGACGTTTATCTAGTCCTTATTTATCCCCCAGCTTCCTCCTAGTTGGGGAATTGCCTCCGAGGGGTTAACCATGCATTCATGTGCAGGCAGAGAGATTGAGCCTGACCTCGAAGAAGCCCTGGGGAAGAAAACTCAAGGAGTTAGGCTATTGCAAGATGCCATCAGCTCCAGTGAGTCTGAGCCTCCCCAGAAGTGTCCTCTGTAGCTATGGGTCAAGAGTTAGGCTTTCAAATGTTACATGGAACACTGGAGGCATCTGGTACAGTTTCCATGGGCCTCTTTTTTTTTTTCTATTCAGAGGCAGAGGTTTTCATGAGGCCATTTAGCCAGATCATCCCTAAAGCCTGAGGAAATAGCCGCAACATTGCCATCTTGATTCCCCTCATTCCTGCTTGCTTTCCCTTCTGAGAGGAGAGAGTTTACCTTTTCTTTACCTTGAACTACATTACTCTTCCAGAAAGTCCTTTATTTCTGCATGACATTCTTTTCAGAGTATGGTCCATGATGAACAAGGAACCTAGAAGAATACTCCCACATACTTCAGGTAATGAGTTTGACATTTGTTTGCTCATGGATGTCCTGGCTTGCCTCTGGGGTCCTCTTTACCCTGACAGACCTATGGGAACTGCCTTCCCTTTTCCTCCAGGTCAATTCCATGGCTGGCTGAAGTCTAAAACCCCTCCCAGACTCCTGCCCATACTTGGGAGTTTCTATTCTCCTGGATCCACTGCCTCATAGATTCCAGCTTCCTTGAATGTTTTATAACACACCAGCCCCAATGAGAAACTTATGCCTGTGTTTCTTTCCAACAGCTAACAGTTGTTCACAGCCAGCTCATGTATGTTTGGTGAATTTCACTAAAGACTGAAGGAGGCCAGATCTCAAGAATGAGGGTATCACCCCCACTTCACACAGCATTTAAATATCTCACTTTTTCCTTCTCTCTTCCCATCCCATCTTTTATCCACATAAGTAACTTAAAGAATGTCCAGGGAACTCCAAAAACTTTCCCCTTCAGTTTTGTAATTCTCTTTGCATAAAACTTAGCTACCCATACACTCAGAACTTTAAGGGCCTTTAAAATTTTACTCTGTATCCTTATGCAGGTTTTTTGTTTGTTTGCATTTTTTAAAAGACAAAGGCAGTTCTCCACTTAAGAGAAGTTTGGTGCTAGCTACCGAGATAATCTTACACTGTCCATATTTTTAGTGATGTTCAACCAACATGTTCCTTTGCCAGATACTAAAGTAAACCAACTCTCTCCACTTTGTTACTGGCTTATTTGCCAGCACCCCCTCCATGTACACCTTTGCCTGGCTGTGGGAAGTCATTCATACAAGTCACATGTGGGGTATGATCCAGAACACATGACTGTGGGACTAGCACAAGCAATTAGTTAATTAATTATGAGAATTTACTGGAAGCATACTAAGGTAGCTCATGGAATCCAAGTCGTAGGGAAAGCCAGGGCTTAGAGCTGCAAGGAGCCCATAGCAGTGTGAGCCTGGAGTTTCAGAACTGTGTCTGCCATTAATCTGACTCTGCTCAAAAGACTGCCAGTCCATACTTGCATATGTTCCAAACTTCAAATTCCCAGGACAGAGAATCACACTGGATCAGCTTTGCAAAGCATCAACCTGTGAATCTTCGCATGATAGTTAAAGGAAGAGGAAAGTGAAAACACGTGGTCGAGACATGGCATGTTTCCACAGTGAGGTCAAAGCAGGTGACCAGAGAGTTGGGTGGGGTTATTGACCTAGGAAGTCCCTGAGAAGGTCTGCTGCCATTGTCCATCCACAGTCACTATCACAGTCATACTGGATGAGCCCTCGAGTCTAATATCACTCCCTTTAGGAGCCCAGACCCTTAAGCCTACTTGATATTGGTTGTATTGATTTTTAAACAGAGTATAAGCTATGGGTTCTGGGGAAAGTCTAAGCTTAAAGGCTTTGAGGCTTGAGAAACAGATTTCAACTTTTCTGCCACTGCCAGGTGGGCTGTGGTATAACTTTTTAGGTCGTATTTCATGGCACTCATCTTCTTGATCCTCTCTGTGCTGCTGGCCTATTTCTTGGCCCTTTCTAGAAATGTACTCCTCAAACATCACCTTTCCACCTGTCACTTTTCTGATTTTCCATGATTCCTACTCTTCCTCTACCCATTTAATGTAGGCAGTCACCCCACTGATATTCTACACTGTCTCCTTTTTCCTCAGGGCTAGAAAGACATTTTATAAGCAAATCTGGGACTTAATGCCAGAGTTCGCTTAGGCTCTATAGATACTTATGGTATATAATTCTAAATATTTCCAAGGCTGAACCTAGATTCTCTTTCTTTAGAATTTTGCATTGCTATGGATTCTTTTAAAATTTAGTATCAGATTATAGGCTTAAATTCAGTAAAAATATTTCTGTTTTTAGGGGTAGGGGTAGGGGAGTGGATGGCAGATTCTCAAGCAAACCAGTGAATATCTAGCTTGAGCCATTTAGACTTTGGGATTGTGACACTTCTGCCACCTACTGCAGAATACCCTAATTGCTGGTTGAACATTTTGATGTGTGGATAATAATTATTGGTGGCCTTTATTGGGTTATTTTCCCCATGACAGGCACCCTCTTGAGCCCTCTCGGTAGTGTATTGATTTCCTTGGACTGCCATAGCAAGTGACCACAAACACAGTGGTTTTAGACAACAAAGGTTTCTTCTCTCTCGGCTGGGGAGGCCATGCTCCCTCTGAAGTCTCGAGGAGAGGGTCCTTTCTTGATTCTTCTGGTTTCTGGTCACTCTTGGTTTTCCTTTGCTTGTGGCAGTATAACTCCAGTCTCTGCCTCCGCCATCTTCCCTGTCTCTCTGTATCCTGTCCTCTATCCATAAGACTATCAGTCATTGAGTTTAGGGTCCAGCTTCATCCAGTATGTTTCATCTTGATGGGTAACTAACTGCATCTGCAAAGACCCTATTTCCAAGAAAGGTCACAGTCTGAAGCTCTGAGTGGACATGAATTTGGGAGGACAGTCTTCAATCCACCACACCTTAGGATTATTGCAAATCATCTTTCCTTTTTCATCAGTAGGAAAGCTGAGGCCCAGAAGGGAAGGCTCTACTTGTCCTGACACTCAGCCACCCATTGGCAGTGTGAGGTTGTGGACTCAGCTCAGTCTGATGCCATTCCATGCATTTTCCACTATGCCATTCTCCTTCTAGAAAACCAACCTGCAGACTCAAGCCTGGAAAGTAATGATATCGATGGCCACCTAACCACTGGTCCCCCCACCACACCACTGAGGCAAAAGCTGAGAGTGGGGCTGTGACTTTGTTTTCATTTCAGATATGGCCTTAGTTCTAAGAGGATGATGAGCTCATCACTGTTTTGTAAATGAAAGCAGTCAGGCCATGTACTGCAATTTGGTCCAACCAGGACAAAACAATCCAACCATCACATAAAGGTTGGAATGCCAGGTACTGCTTTCCTTGGGAGTCCCAGCTCTAACCAGCCAGGTGACCTTAAGTAGGCCACTTTCCTGGGCTTCTGTAATAGAAGGGCCTAGCCCTGGAAAAATGGCTTCGTTGCTGGTGTTCTTCAAATGTATACAACACACTCGTGTAGTCATTGGAAAGTGTCCTTGCCCATATATGTTAATCTTTGCTGGAGTGTGGGAAGGCAAGTACCAAGAATGTACTTTACCATTGACTTTCACCCCCAAGTTAATAGTTAACGATGTCTCCTTGTTTGACTCTCTTGCTTGTTAGTGTTGGTCAGAAAGAAAAATTTTGAAACACCAAGTGGTATGGCTATAACATTTGCCTTTCTTCACCTTTACTTGGTAAGGTTTACTTCTGTTCAGTTCAGGAGAGCTTTTCAAAAATCATTTATTTCCAAAATGTATTATATCACTATGCTATTTACCATAGACATCTCCCAACTGACATTATGTGTTCAAAATATAAGACTTTTCTTTATATGCTTGTGGTGTTTTTAAAGGTTAGGGCAATCTCTTATAGCAATCTAGAAAATCATTCTTTGTAGGTATCTCAGTAAATTAAAGGTCTGTGGCAGCCCTGTGTACTAGGAACACATGAACTTTGGGATCACACAACCTTAGTTCAAATTCAAGTTCCGTGACCCATTGGTCATGTAACCTTTGGCAGGTCACATAACCTCTGAATCTCAGTCTCATCTGTATGAACCTCAAAATAGTCACTTCGTAAACTTCTTGAGACTTTTAAAGGAACATATGCAAAAACCTGGCTGTAGCAGGAGCTCAGTAAATGTTACCCTTCTGCCTCCTTTGGTCAGCTTATTTGTTAGGTCAAGACCTGTCATTTTGAAAATGTGCTTATTAGGACTTTGTGATTCAATTCGCTTCTCTTCCCAGTCTACTAGTGAAATGTAAAAAGGCTCATCTATTTTTCTCATTTGTATCAGGCCTCAGGGCGACCTTCTGGAGAAAACCCAAGCCACGTGGAATATTTCTTTACCCACTCAGGAAAGTGTCTATGTCTGAATCTCTAAGTTTAACCCACCATCTGCTCTACCAGTAGATTTTTACCTATTGTGCTCCTGAAATGAAAGGAAGACAGTGAAACTGGCAGCAGGCTCAGTGGATAAATCATTGTTGGAACCAGAGGGAGTTTTGTCGTGGAGGTAGCAAGCCACCACAGCCAGCTTTGGTGCCCAGCCCAGAAAAAGTGTTTACTGTTCAGTGCTGTGGGCACATTTCCATGGGCACATGACAGATGCCCATGGTTATGCACCAGGACTTGGTCTGCCAGGGGAGCTTGTTGAAAGGGGATTAGACTGTGGAGGGAAAGCCGTCATGGGGTGAAGCGCGTGGATAAGGTCACTGTGTGCAGAATCCCAGATGATGCTGCTGAGGCAGAAGAATGGACCAGATCACCTTGGCAGGCCTTCCCAGTCCCAACAGCAAACATGTAACGAGCCTTGTAGGCTCTCCTGCTTGCCAGTTCCTGGGCCTCCAGCTGGAGAAGTGAAGAGAAACTAGAAACAGCTCCTCCTTCTAGGTTCCTATTTAGTGCAGGAGACAGCCCAGTGACCATTTACACACGACAAGGCAGAGCAGCTATCTTTTTTGCCCATGGAAGGAGGTGGACACAGTCAAGAGCAGGGCTTCTGGAGCCCAGCAGCCTGGATTCAATTCCTGGCAGGACCACTCCCTAATTGTGTCACCTTGGGCAAGTTATCAGACCTCACAGAGCCTCAATGGCCCCATCTTTAAAATGGAGACAATAAAGGTACCTACTTTGTGGGGTTGTCAGATGATTAAAAGAGTACTTTTAGGGAGTTTGGTGCATCGTAAGCACTTTGTTATTAGATTGCATATAATCTTCAAGGAATCCACTGTTGTTATGGGCTGAGACACCACTTTATCCAATCTGAAAATCAAAGCACTGCATTTCTAAGCCGAGTATTCATGATTTATTCGCCTATATTCTGAAAAGTCTTACAAAAAGTGGAAACATTAGAGCACTTCGTATCCAACAGATCACTTTTTGCAGACAGAATCCAAATGTTTGATACTAGCACCGTGTCTGGACACTGAATCTTTCTAGCAAAGGCTTAAGGAGCCTCTTCCATCTAGGGGAGAGCTGGCAGCATCCCCAAGCCTTCCACATACCTCCCTAGTTATAAGTAAGAACAGTGTAAGAAAGAACTATGTGTGATGAATCTTGAGAACAAAACTGGAAGACCCGGTGAGGCAGGGAGAACCAGCCTGGGTGGGAACAAGTGCTTTCCCAGGCTGGCTCTCCCAGCTTCCAGGTTAGTTAGTTTCCTGTTCCCAATGTTCTTATGTTTCCATTCGACCCATCCCTGACCCCATGCCATCACAGAACATGCCCCGAGCATGTGTGTGTGTGCATATGTGATCTGCACAGATGCTTGTAAGTGCACGCACACATACACATACACATGTATGCCACACGTAAACAGCCCCCCCAGTAACATATCCACTGAGGCCCTGAGGTCTGGAAGCCAAGCTGTGTCTACTAAGCACCACTGGTCCATTGCCTGCACATTCCAACCTTGTCCTAGTTCCAGCCCAGCACCTTCCGCCCTGACTAGGAGACAATATTTGGCTCCCAGGCTCTACAGGACACAGCTTGCCGTTATCCTCTGGCTCCATACTGGGAACCCAGCCAAACTGGTTTTAGCCACTGGTACCTCATCCAGGGTCGATGGCCAGGCAGCCCAGAGCATCTGTCCAGCTGAGGAGGCATCACTCTGCCCTCTGCAGCTGCAACCTCTCCTTAATCCCCACAGTCAACCACTTAACTCTAAACTCATTGATAAACAGCACTTTCCCCTCCAGGGGAGCATCACATGGCAGGCAGTGACAAAGGCATGGACCTTGAGTCAAAGACTTTGGGGAGGTCCCAATAAGCATCTGGGTCTTGATTTCTCCCTGCACATATTAAGTATCCTACAAAGTTGTATAGGAGGAAAAACCATCAATTTTTAGGGGAAATAGTCCTTTTTTGCCTTTTCTGATCCTTCTTTGCCCTTTCTGATCCTTCTTTGCCCTTCTGCTCCCTTCCTACCCTTGCCTCTCACATCATTGTCGCCATATCAGAAACAATATGTTCACTAATCATCCATTCCTCTGGCTGCCTATTTCTCATTATTGATCCCACTGTGGTGGATTTATATGAGCAGTTAAAGATGGAGAGTATGAAGACTGTGAGCTTCTCAAGAGCAGGACTGTGTGCTGACCCCCAGTCCTAGCCCAGTGCCCGGCTGAGTGATTGAATGAGCAAATGAATGAATAGACAATGGGTTTGCTACTTAGAATGGGAAGGGCATCCCATGCCAATGAGACTGAAGACTCCATCTGGTAATGTGACTGCACAGTCCCTCAAAGATGAGCTCCATAGCAAAGACTGACAGAGATGGTGTGTCACAGAAATGCTCCTGCTTCTGCCCTGATCAATCTGGCCCTCTCTGCCTTCTCCCTCAGCCAAGTCTAGAGTCCACCATCACAGCAGCCAGGTGCTCTGGTCAGAACCTGAGGGTTATCTTCAGCATCTCTCTCACGCACCTCCTCTGAGAACTTCCCTTTCTTGACTGCCACCACTACTCTCAGCCTTCTTTATCTCTTGTCTTATTTACTGTACAATTCTAGACCTCCCAACCCCTTTCTCAATTTGTTCAGCCAGAGTCATCATTTTATAGTGAGAGCAGGTCATGCCATTTCCTTGCTTAAAATCCTTCAGTGCCTTCCCACTAAACTTAGAACAAAATAGAACTCAAAATAAATTTTTGAGAATAAAATCAAAACTCCTTAGTACAATATGTAAAAGTAATGTTTAAGTGCTGGATTAAATGGAACAAAAATTATGTAACAGTTGAAATATAAGAGTTACTTCTCAGTAACATAACAGCCCAAGGTAAATGGCCCTAGTCAGCAGGCAGATATCCCCCAGGATTTAGGGACCAAAGTTCCTTCTCTCTTGAAACTGTACTGTCTTTGTCTCATAGACATCTGCTACTAGCTGGAAGGATGGGAAAGAGGGTATATGGGTAAGGTGGACCTGTTTCTTCACAGTTTTGTCCTAGAAATGACACACCTCACTTTGACTTGTGGGTAGCAAGTAGTCAAATGACTGCTTGTTAAATGCAAGGGGCTTGGGAACCTACCGGTATCCTGACTAGACAGCTTTTCCCAGGAACAAGTCTCTACTCTGGAAGGGACAGCATGATCTTTGGTGGGAGACGACCATCCCCACAACATGGGGCACACAGGACAACCTATCCTGTGGTCTGCTTTTTCCACTTCATCTGAGGCCACCAACACATCTCCCACTCTCAGTGGTCACTCTTCCACTGTCACTGGGTCCCACTCTCTAGCTCCCTCAATACATGGGCACCACGACACCCTCCTTGCAATTTCTTGAGCACGCCCACCTCTTCCTGCCTCAGGGTCTTCACACAGTTTATCTACTGCAGAGTCCTCCTCTTCCTTCTACTCCCACCCTTCTGATTTTGTTGGGAAGACTCTATTCCTTCAGTTTCAACTTAAATACATGTTCTTCAGAGAGGCATTCCTGACGTCCTCCACATACAAATTCATATCTGCCTGTTATGCTATCTCTTGTGACCATATTCTGTTTCTTCCTAACACACATGTAGCTAAACCTCCTTCATATGGAGCATTATTTTTTTTTTTTGCGCTTTTTGGAGCCACACTCGCGGCATATGGAGGTTCCCAGGCTGGGGTTGAATTGGAGCTGTGGCTGCCAGCCTACACCACAGCCACAGCAACATTGGATCCTTAGCCCACTGAGCAAAGCCAGGGATGAAACCTGTGTCCTCATGGATGCTAGTCAGATTTGTTAACCACTGAACCATGATGAGAACTCCTGAAGCATTGCTAATGCTGATTTTTCTCCTACTAAACTCCCTGAGAGCAGGAGCCCATTAGAGTTCATCATCACTTGGATTATGTTTAGGTTATACCCAGGACCCAGGTTAGCACCATAACTAACTGCTGAACAGATGTACAAATGAATGAATAAATGCCTCGTTTTCAGAATTATGAAATTAAATAAATTAAGGTCAGGAGACAGGGTAATCTTGTATTTATTTAGCATTCATTGTATGCCATTGCTTAGCTAAAGCCCTTACATATGTTATCTAATTTCATCCTCAGACCAGCTTTCCAAAATAAGTATCTTTCACCACTTTGTCTGTGAGGAACCTGAAACCCATGGTTCCTGAGCCTTTTGCTGCAGTTTAAACAGCCAGAAAGTGGTGAAGACTAAGTTCATGCCCACCATACCAGCTCTTAAAGCACAAGGCTCCACTAGGGTTTTTGTGAAAGTGTCCTAAAAAAATATTTGACCAACAGGAAGTTTGGATCCAGCAAACTGTTTTTTTAGGGCCAGAGCTCTTAGCCCACTCCCCATCCTCTCAAACATATTTTCTTTCCTTCTGTGTAGGCAGGTGCTGTGGAGTGAATTTTTTTATTCTATTTATTTATTTATTTATTTATTTACTTATTTATTTATTTACTTATTTATTTATTTATTTATTATAATCAAATATGTTCTAGTCAAATTTAAATTATTTCTCTATTCCCACCCACTTCACCCACAGAAATTCTCTCATCCATGTCTTTCATGTTCCAGGAAGTACATATTCTAACAGGACCTTTTGTTATAAAGTGTGTCTGTTCAGAAAAGCAAGTGATAAAACACAGGCTTAGCCATTGAGACCTGAGGGCTGCGAGGCTAAGCAAATTCTGCTCTATCAGGATTTCCCTGGGGTCCCAGGGTCAGTGCACAAAAGAGGCACTGGCTGAGGGGCAGAAAAATATTAACAAACCCCAAGAGGGAGAAAGAAGGACTTGAGGCAATAAAGCAGTATCTTAGTCTGCATCATCTTGTGGGCAGCCTCTGATGGTGCTGATAGAGGTCACTGTCGATTAGAGTCTTCTCACCCTTTTTCCTTTTAGTTAATTAAGAAGCTAGAACTGGGGGCTTGCAATGAAATGCCAACCTCAAAAATGCATGGGGTATTCCCTTATAAAAGGCAACTTAAAATCAGAGACCCAGTTGGATGCTTCTGCTGGACTCTCGCAATGATCAGTCGATTGCATTCCACAGATAATGCTTGAACATGTAGGAGGGAGACACGGGGACACATTTTGCACTCAAGGAGTCACACTTCTATGACACTACCCCATATGCCACCCATAGCGATGAACCATGTGGGTTTGTCTCAGAATTCATTCATTAATCCATGAATAGGTGTTGAGTACCCATCATGGGCCCAACACTTCTCTAGGTGCTGGAATTTGATGCTCAGTTTCTCAGAAATCATACTGAATGGTC
Source organism: Phacochoerus africanus (assembly GCF_016906955.1). NCBI lineage: Eukaryota > Metazoa > Chordata > Mammalia > Artiodactyla > Suidae > Phacochoerus > Phacochoerus africanus. The sequence goes on from NC_062544.1 coordinate 105,404,587, forward strand.
TGGATATGGCACTTCTCTTCAGAATCTCTGGCCCATACAGGAGAGAGGTGTATGGAACTCAGGAGCTTAGCATGGGTGCCTGAGCATACTTTTGGTTACAGTGGGACAGAATACTTTCGATTGGCTGTGATTCAAAAAATCTGTATCTATAGGCCATAAGTCAAGTATCTGATCATCCTCCTTGGTCCAGATCCCCCTAACTTCCTCTCCCACATAACCTACCTGATGCGGGGTTGGAAAGAATAAAAAAAGCAAAGACACAGGTGTGCCGGGAACACAGCTGGGCAGAGAGCCCATCACAGGACCTGAGTTTTCAAACTTTTTCTTTTAACGGTGAAATATAGTTTACTCAACTACTGGGTTAGATAAGAGTCCAGAAAAGAAAAGGAGGGCACACTCAAATCTCAAAAGAAGTAACTGAGGAAAGTGTAAGGAAGGATGGTTTTTGAGGGTGTGGGTTACGGAGGCAACATGGGCCAGTGAAGCACCTGGAGGCTCAAAACTATGGGAGCCATTGCCTCCTGAGTCCTGAGATGGCCCAGGGAGGGCTGATGGCCTGCCTGAGAGCTGTGGCCTCTGAAAGAGGAGTTCAGCTCTCTCATGTATGCCCCCTTCATCCTACAGTGTCTCCAGCAGCAACACTAAACAGAAAATAGGGTGACAGAGATCCAGCTATATGTAGTCCATTAGCGTTGGCCTTGGGAAGAGCAACACAGACTGTCCAGCACACTCACTGATAAACAGCACCACCACAGAAGACACTTGCATTGCTTGAGCTGTTGCAGTGTGCCAGGCAGTGTGCTAGGTGCTGGGCAAAGCACTGTCTATTTTATCCTTTGATCACATGGTTGAGCCCCATGGGCTTCTCACAGCTCATGGATAAGGATCAGATCTTTAAAACTCTTGGAGCTCCGGAAGTAAATATGGTGCTATGTCCATAGGGAATAGGAATAAATATTCTTGGCCAGCTATTTGAAAAAAAAAAAAAAAAGGACCCTCTGAGGAGATATAGAATGTGGAATGAAGTAGTTAATTTTCCCTGTGCTACTGGCGCAAGCCCTGGCTGGGAGTCCTGGTTTCTGTGCTCCAGTTCTGCCCCTAACAAATTAGACAACCTTAAGTAAATTATTTCCCTGACTCTGCCAGTTTATGAACCCCAGCTCTTTGCCCACCTAAGGGAACGCAACAATTTATTTCCCAGCAGTTCAGTTCTATTGGCACAGAGTGAATGGAGATGAATTATTTTCACTTCACTGTTTGGAGTTGCTAAGATGATCACATCATCACAAGAACAAAATTAGTCAAAGCCCAAGTGAGCCATTAAATTAAAACCCCATGAACTTACGCTCCTTACTATATTCATAAGATAGTTCACAATTTTAAACACCATTCTCAGGGAGGAAAACTAAAAGAGGGCTTGTCTGGAACTTTCTAGATTGCTTTCTGGGTCACCTGACCAATTCACATACTCCGATGTTTTGAACACGTTGTTGCTCAGTTCGCTGACCCTATTGTAGGCTTAGCAATTTGTGGTGGGAGTGAAGGTGACCTTCAGTAACTGGAATTCCATGCCTACATGTATTAGAATTTGGTTAACTGATTAGAATTAGGTTGCCCCCAGCACTGGCTCTCTGAGGTAGTTCAAGGCCAGTTGAACTCCCATTCAGGGCAAGGGAGCTCACATCCTCCCAGAGGCTGCCAGCCTTGCAATTCTCACAACTTGTGTCAAGTAATGAGAATCATATTCCTTCACTCAAAGGCTTGTTCTCATGGGCAGAAGATGCAGCAGGTACCAGGCTCCCCAGGTGATGACTCATGAGCTAGTTGGGGAGTTAGGGATCCAGAGCTATGTTTGCTGATCTGCTGTGTATCTAGTGGGTGGGATGGAAAGTCATTCCTGGCTTAAACAACTGTAAGTATTTCCCATTCTTCTTTGGTGGGAACCTATCATCCTATCTAACTCCACAGGTATTATTCAACCCTGCTTCCCACTGCCTGGTCTGCAATGGCCATCGCACCATGACCCCCGGAGCCCTCTCCTGCTCAGCTCAGTGCCCCAAGTGCCCACCAGGCAAACTATGCATCTTAGGATTTCTCCCTCCTCCCTCTGTGTTGACACCTGTGTCTGCAACAGCTTCATCTTCTTTGTGGGTCCAGCTCATCTCTGGGCTTTGGCAACACCTCCTCCCCTATATTACTCTGTTCCCAGGGGTGATAATTTCTTCCTGTTAACAATCTCTGGGTGGCTTCACTGCCTCCTGGGTGCGCTTTCAGAGTTTGTCCTGCCTCTAGTCCCCTGCATCAAATTCCTCTCCTGGGATCTGCCTTTCTGTCTGGACCCTTGTGATACACTGGCCTTCTTTTCATTACTTAAATGGCTATGCTACTTGTTTTATCATCTCTTGCAAAGATCCAAATGCCCCTGTATTTTTCATCAAGACATTCCTCCTTTCCTCAGACCTGGCCAGCCCAGAGCATACTCTGCTTCAGATTCCTGGAGAGGGGTTTCTTTCCAAAGCAGACAAGGCCTCAGAGCTTGAGCCCAAGGTTGCATGGAGCCAACTGGCTTCTACCTTCCTGAATTCTGCAAAAGCCCAGAGATACCTGCACTCGAATGAAAGGTCACTGCTCATGGTAATCAAACCACATTGCTCTGCGTGACTGGGCTATGGCCTTCAGTCAGGATTTCCTGTGTGGCAGATTTTCTTTCCTCTTGGATAACAGTGATATTTGCTGCAAGTGTCTAATAGAGCCTGAAATTACCCTGGCAAGTTGTTTACCCTTCTCCAGAGCAGCGCTAGGCTCTGTGCACTGTTTATCTAGCACTGTCATTTTGTTTTTATTAAGTGAGCCCTTGAACTTCCAAAGTGTGCTATAGGCTTTGTAAATATTTTATTAGCCTTTGTAATTAGGCGTTATATCTCACAGCCCTGCTGGGAAGTGGGTCAGTGTGACAGAGTCCCCTTTACCACAGAGATGGAAGAGAGCCACCCAGAGATGGCAAAGAGTATTTGAATCTGGGGGCAGAGGGTACAGCTTCTCCTTCCAATGAAAGGCACAGACTTTGCTTGTTGGAGCTGATAGGGGTCTGATGCTCCAAATCATAAACAGTGAAAATAACTGTCTGACACCTGCAAAATGGGTGGCGATGCCTCTAAATGCAAAATGGGTGGCGATGCTCTGTTGGGAATTGAATGAGAAAATATAGGAAAAGCAGATGGTATGCAAACGTGCCAGCACATAATAGGACTGGTAGCACTACTTCCTTTGCTCCATCCCTCACCCTCTGCCCCCTCTCATGACTGTCCCGAAGAAGCTTGATTGATTCAACCTCGAGTCTGGGAGCAAGGATGCAAAAATAGCTTCAGTCTGTGATGAATGCGGTCTGAAAATGAGCCTGGTGAAATCTCTTAATGAAGAGGATTTGTTTTCTTTGTGGTCAAGTAAATGCTGTGCTTTAAACATGCTTTCCCAGGTTGAAAAAAATCATGTAGAGCTATTAACTTGTTGGTTGTGATATTTAAATCCTTTCTACATTGCTTATTTTTAGCTTCTTGATTTACCAAATCATGACAGAGATGTAGTGAAATCTACTATCACTGTGATTTTGTCAAGTTCTCCTTATATTTCTAGGCATTTTTGTTTTATGTATTTTGCTGTTGTATTTTTCACTGCACAGAGGTCTGTGGCTATTTATCCTCCTTGGAGATTGTAACTTTTATGATAAAAAAAATCCAATTCTTTTTTTCAGAATTAGTGGTTCAGGTCTTGAATTGCTTTACATTGAAATATCACCCTTCTTGTTTTTTCAGTTGTTTGCATTTTCCTGGTAGATCTTTGAGTATTTCTAAAAAGTGTTATATATCTCTTTTAAGTGGCTGAAAATTTTGTTTTCTTTCTTTTCTTTCTTTTTTGGCCACTTGGTGGCATATGGAGTTCCAGGGGCAGGGATCAGATCTGAGCCTCAGTTGAGACTTACACTGTAGCTGTGGCAACACCTGATCCTTAACCCACTGTGCTGGGCCAGGGATGGAACCTACGTACCAGTGCTGCAGACACGCCACCGATCCCATTGCACCACAGTGGAAACTATTTTTTTGTTTTCTTAACCTGAGAGTTTATTTTTTAAAAGGAGAATTCAGCCTATTTATGATTATTATCTTAAGTCATATATTTATTTTTAGTTCTTGTCTTTCTTATCCATTATAATTGTTGGTCTTAATTTACCATTTTTTTCCTAATGTCATTTGACCATGTTTTTTGTGGGGTTTTTTTTGTTTTTTTTTTTATTTTTTTTCCTATATCAACTCCCTTCACCACCTGAATTTACAGTTGTTACTGTGATTCTCCGATCTGCTGGTGGGTTCTTTCTCATCTTTATTGTCATATTTAAGCCTACATTTTCCACTGACAGGTGAAATTAAATACATTTTACCACCTCAGCCCCCTCTCACAGTGAAAGACATTTTAGAGCATTTTTCACTTGTTATCTCCTTACTCACTCCTCTTTAGATTTTGCTGAGACCACCCACAATTAGAAATTCTAAACCATCAGCTTTCCCCTTCAGGTGTTTATCTTGAGTTTCAAAATCCCAGCACTTAACATTTTGCATTTCCTCATTATATTATCATCTCCCACTTAGATTTTTTTTAATAGATTGTTTAATTTTTATTACTTTTTCCCTTCGCTTAGAAGTTTTCTCTCAGTTTTGTCTTAGCTTGGGTTTGCCAGAAAGCAAATCCTGAGACCAAGGCAAACTGAGCATTTGATCCAGGAGAGTGAAGCAGGGGAGGAGGGAGAGCCAGTTTGAAGATGTGCCATCACTTGGTCGTGACTGCAGGTGACTGGTTGCTCTGTCCTGGGAGACAGCCTGGAAAGCCCTGTGAATATTTCTTATCCCTGTCCACCCAAGAGAAGAAAGAAAAAGGGATGCATTCACCAGCTCAGGACCCAAGCCTCCACCCCCTCACTCGCACCAAGTTGGTCAAAGAATTGAATCATGGGATATTAACTTTCTTGCATTCAGGTTGCACATGCATGGGAAGTGAGCAGGTTCCCAGAGTGGCTCCTGCCTGGGCCTTCATAAAGGAGCCCAAGAGCATGAAGTAAGAAGCTCCGTGCACTGGCCTGAGGCCAGACATTCTCAGGTTGCACCTGCAGGAAGCTGGTCAGATCCTGTGTAGGACCTGTTACCACAGCCAAGATCCCAATACCAGACAGGTGAGGCCAGGACAATGTAAAGCAGTGCATAGAGGGTGTCCAGTATAAGTGTAGTACCTGTAAATCATCACATAATCAGATCATACCAAAAGATTTAGAATAAAGAATTATATCTCCCCACCACAACCCTTCCTCGTCCTCAAGCCTGCTCTCTAGAAGCAGTTTTTTTGCCTCTATGAACTGTTTTCTCCTGATATTAACCTGTAGATTTCTAAATACTTTCATATCACTAATATTTTCTTCACCAATTTTTAGACTTTGTTTATTGATTTCCTGTTAAAATGAGTCAAAGTTGTATTGTAATACCACCGAAGCCCACTTCCCTGCTCTCATTCTTCCAGAGACTTTTACAAAATAGTTTTAGTTCAACATCAGTGTTTACATTATTGAAGCTATAATGTTCGTTGCAATTTCAAGTAGAAGTCTGTGGTTTTTTCCTGTATAATTTTCCCCCAAAATTAATGGTCACTTGGTTTTATTCGTTCACTTGATTTTTAGGGACCTATACTTTTTCCATACGTGGCACCTGGTTTACCATATACTTACACGTGTTTTCTTTCACAGTGCTCCTTCATATTAGGTAACAATTCCCTTTATTCTCTTTGGATCTCTCTTTTGGAGCCTTTGTTCTACTCTGATCCAGGTGGGCTGGATCCCTGGACCTGCCACAAAACCTTCAGCCAGAGACTTCCCTTTGCGCTGTCTTCTATTGAAACCATTTCTTCAACCCCATGTCTTCCTCTTGGTTGGTTTACTCCCTTACTTTGCTGGAGCATATCCGTCAGTAGTTACCTATGAAAGAGTACCTCGTAGGTTATGTTTTTAAGCCCATGTCTTTATTTCTCTTTCACACATGAATAATGCATTGGCTAGTAGTAGAATTCTAGGTGTATATATTTCCTTTCAGAATTTTTAAGGCAATTCTTTGTCTCATATCCAATATTGCTCCTAAGAAGACCCATGCCATTCTGACTTTTAATCTCTCTGATATTGTTTCTATCTGGAAGAGTTTAGGAGCTCTGATGTACCTATGATATTCTGAAATCTCATGGTTTCATGGTGGGTAGGATACTTTCTCACTAATTGAACTGAGCCTTCACTGGGTCCTTTCAATAAGGAAATTGTGTCTTTCATGTCTGGGAAATTACATTAAAGTATTCTTTTGACATTTTACTCTCAATCATTTCTTTTTTTCTGGAACTCATCATTTTGTGCTGAATTTTTAAATTTATCCTTTAGGTCTCATGTTTTTTTTTTCTATTTTTTATGATCTCTTTGCAATGCTCTATTCGTGTTTTATGAATGCAACATTATGTTTTACCTCATCTTGTTTTTATAATAAACACTTAAAAGGCACTCTATAAATATTGTTTAAATGACTAAACCTCTCTGGGGATAATATAATTATTTTAATTATTTTGGAGTTTAATTATTTTAATATAATGTATATCTATAATAGATATAATTTTTATTTAATTATTTTTGGAGTTTTGTTCCTGGTACTAATAAAAAGGAATCTGGGTCTCCAGATTCCTTTTTATTTGTTGATTTTGTTTGGTATCTTTTTTGCATGTATGAAGTTGAGTCATTTAGAATTGAGCTTGTCTGAAAGCCACCAATAGGTAGATTTAATTAAATATGGTTTGTTTCCCTCAAACAAGACAGTCTAAGGTCTTTCACCTTTTCAGTGAAGTCACCAAGCACCAGGCTCTAACTGCTTGCTTTACTATCCTAGGCTTTTGTCCAAAGGCTGCAAGATGGCTGCTTCCTCTCCATACATCACACCCACATTCTAGGTAGATAGAGATAGAAAAGAGGGGAGATTAAAAGACAAAATGTGAGGCAGTATAGTCTGTACTTTTTAAAGAGTTTTCTTAAAAGCCCCATGTAGGGACATGTGCTTTTATATCTCATTTACTGAGAATGTGCCAACCCTGGCTGCAGAAAGCCTGGGGAGGAGAGTGTGGGCACATTGCTGCCCAAGCAGAAGCAGGGTTCTAATAAGTATGAAAGAAGGGAGAATGGATGTTACCAACCAGCAGCATCTAGAGATGATTTGCTGTCTGTATATATTTAGAAGTGAGACACTAAAAGTCTGACTTTTCATGGGCAAGATCGTCAACTGGAGGATTTTCCTGTAGACTGATCAGTTGGAGATCTGACAATTCTGACAAAGTCTGAAAAATGTCAGCAGGTTGCCGTCTGTTTTCTAGTGTCCTTAAGAATGGCTTTTGTTCCCAGAAAATATCATTTAGAGATTTGTTTTATTTTTGTGTAAGAATTAATATTCAGGTTACAATCTTAAAAATCTCATTCTTTCTTAAATATTTACTTGTATTCACAAATGTTTCTGCCTACACAGAAAATCCAGGCTGTTCAATGCCCACTTCATCTAGGTCTCACCTGTGATACTCACCAGTTCATTCACACTAAACTTGAAGCTTCAGGCATAATATCCATATTTACACTTTTATTTTTTTTGCTTTTTAGGGCCACACCCACAGCATATGGAAGTTCCCAGCTATGGTTCGAATCGGAACTAAAGCTGCCAGCCTACAGCACAGCTACAGCAATAACAGATCCCCAAACCACTGAGCGAGGCCAGGGATTGAACCCGCATCCTCATGGATCCTAGTCAGGTTTGTCAACCACTGAGCCATGAAGGGAACTCCTGTGTTTACACTGCTGATGTCTGGAAGTTCTTCTCCATCCCTGTTCCGGTCTTTGCCTTTAAGGTCTATTCATCCTTCAAGGCCTGGCTCAGACTGTACCCTCAGAGAGCCCCCTTATTGGGGTGTTTCTCTCGTTGGCCCCACTCCCCTCACTACACCCCACTTTATGATTAGAACTGCCTTTGCCTCCTCAGGGCAGGAAGCACTGGCTGCCCAGCTGGCATCTGAGAAAGCACGGCTTGCTTCAGAGTAGATAAGCCTTGGCCCTCTTCTCCAGAACACAACAGACATTCGGTTACTGGTCTGTGAAAGCTTCTCAGAAATGCTGGCCAGACAGCCAGAGGGAAGGGCTGCCCCACCAGGCGGGTGACTCCAGCCTCCCACAGAGCCAATGGCCCCCAGGTCTGAGTCACCAGCCTTGGATGGTCCGGAGGCCTGCAGACCCATCTCATGGGCCTGTATAAACCAGACTGGCTGGGGCTTCTTTACCTGCACAGTGGCGTCCACAGTACAGAGTTCACCTCCTGTCTGTCACCCTACAGAAATCATGAGAAAAGCAGTGGCTGAAATGACCAGCAGAAAGAGAAGGGCCACACAAATCTTTGATTAATAATAAGCTCAGTAGATAATTAATCAATCCCCCCAAAATTATATAAACAACCCTGCCCCCTCCCCAGGCCTGTCCCTAGAGTATTGCAATAGATCTTTACAGTGTCTAAGAAATGCTTCCTAGCCCCTGGAAAAATCCCTAAGTATAATTTCTTCTGACGCCACGAGGATAGTTTCCACAAAAACTTTAGGACTTGTTTCTCTTTGGGAGGGACCCTCACAAGAAATCTGTTGAGTCTGATGGCTCTGGGTTGCCTGAGCTCTTGCCTCATAATTTAGATCCAGTAACCAACCCTTGAGGCAGGTATAACCATCCTCACATTACAAGTAAAGAACCTGAGATTTAGAGAAGTAGAGTCCTACCTGGAGTTGCTGAGGATTGGCGCTCAGAACCTGGGGTTCCACATCCTGGGCTCTTCCTACCATCCCAGGCTGCTTCCATGACGAGTAAAAAAAAAAAAAAAAATGGAGAAAGGAAAGGCCAGAGACTCTGGGTTGCCTCCCCTCCACTTCTCTGTGGCGGTTCTGAATTTCCAAAACACGTAGACCACAACGTGGACCTCTAGAGCACTTGACCACTGCCCTGGTTTCCTGTGCATAGAACATTGGATTAGAGGCAGTGTTATACCTTGGAGTGTCCTGGTCAGGGGAGAAAATTGGAGGCCACTTCCCAGTGTGTGACATGGCTCTGGAGAATTTGTTTCAATCCTCAGCTTCAAAAATTAACATCTTCTAATCTGAGACTTAGCTTTTGACCTCTAACAAGGAGAGTAAATAAGCAGACTCAGACAACACAAGCACTACACAGAGTCACGGAAGCCCAGTCTAGCATTTTAGCAATTAGGGGTACTTGTCCATAAAGCACTTAAAAATCCATTTAGACTGTCCAAGTCGGTTCAAGCTCTTTAATCTTGGATAAAGTAAACAAGACTGTTTTTAAATTGGTTGGGATTTTTTTTTTTTTTCTATTTTAAAGCAAGGATATTGGGAGAGAAAAAAATAAGACATTCAAGGCCAGACCTTTGGACCCCAGTAATGTATAACAGCTGCAGATGCCGGTCAGACCTTTTGGTGATATTTTCAGTCTGCCAATGCCAGCTCACCCTTTCATGGATTGAAAACAACACGTCTCTTTCAAGTGCACTTCTTTTTTCCTGTGTGGCTTGGAAATTCCTTAAGGGCAGGTCCCAAACATTTTTCTGCACCCCACAAAGTGTAGCTTAGCCCATGGGGTCTCAGCAAATGCTTCCTCACAGACTGACCATTGCAAGCTCAGGCTGTGCTGTCATTGTTCATTGTTTGAGGTGAACTAGTCTCACTATAGCCTGCAGGCACCCCGCTCTCCAGCCAAACCAGCCCACTTCCAATTTCAAAAAGCTTCAAACTGCTCCTAGCCCCTCATTTTGCATGCATTGGTTCTCCACCTGGAGGGCATTGCCAGCCTTCTGCCCCTGCCCCATCTCTCTCAGCTGAAGGGACACCTCAGAGGAACTTTTCCTGATTGCCTTGGGACCTCCCTGGTTTATTTTTCTGCTGCCGGCCTCTTGGCAGTGAGTTTTGGATGGGCTGCTACATATTTCTCGCTGTTTATTTGTTTAATGTCTGTTTTCCCCACCAAACTCCGTGAAGGCAGGAACACAAGGGCTTTATTCCGGACTGCAGTCCAGTGCCCTGCTCAAGGCCCGCCAGAGTGGGGGCTGAGTTGAGGGGAATAACTTAAACACCAAGAGCCCCAGGTAAACAAATCTTAATCTATTCTCCCTGCCAGTCAAAGGTCTTAGAGTATAGTGAACCCTTTCACCAACACGGTTCAGCCAACCGATGACTCAGCCAAGGCTACAAAACTCCCAGCTTAGAGGGTGCGGCTTGCAGGGGCCTAAGGAGAATCACTGTGCAGTTGTGCTCAGAACAAGGTGCACCTACAAGAGAATTCGCGACAGGAGGAGGTGCACTGTGGCCAGAGGGTAGAAAGCCTCTTGCCACTTGGAGAAGTTGTCCAGTGGACCTGCTGTCACACCTTCATGCCTCTGCATTCTTGTTGGACTGCATATTGTCATTCTTCCCCTACCCGAGGGCTGTTCCATGCACAGGATGAGAAGCTGGGCCTATAGGCACTGGTTCTCATCTCCACAGGTGGAGGGTAGTTCCTGGTGTCACCCCCTCACTTCCAGGCTATGCTTGGTGAGGGCTCCCATCTGCACAGCTGGCTCTGTGGCAGGGAAATGGGGAGATTTGCCTCATGTTGGAGCTGGACATCCTCACATGAGCCCACACTGAACTTCCAGCAGAGCTGTGGCCACAGTCATAGGTGGGCTGAGGAGATGTGTCACAGGGTGCCCAAAACATTGGCCACCAGCGCTGGCCCTCTGCATTTGCTGTCCCCCCTGTGCCTGTGGGTGCACCACTCACAAATGGGCCATCCCAAAAAGTGAGGAGTGAGTCCAGCCCAAAGGACACTGGATGGAAGGTAGCTGCCTTTCTCAGGGCTCTTTAAGAAAGGGACTGCCCTCCTCTATCCTCCTTCCCCCCGCTACTTTTGTCTGCATCCCCCCTCTTACAGAGCACTCCCATGTGACTGAGAGGAGTTGCCAAGGTCAGCAGGCTCAGCTCTGCTGTATACTAGAGCATTCTAGGTGACCACCAAGAATGTGGCAGAGAAATCTCTGACCTCACCTAGGATGTCTCTCCTTCCCCCCTCACCCAATTTGTTCACACCTGGCCCTGGGTCAGGACAATCCTGGGGCTGAGTTCAGTGCACCTGTGTGTCCCCAGCCAGCGAATTTTTCACATGTGTCACTGTGCATGCACTGGTCCATCACCGCCCCCACTCCCGTGTACCAGTGGCAGCTTGCTGAGCATCACCTTACATCTCATTTCTATGCCTAAGACCTAGTGTTGTGCCTGGGACACGCGGGTTTTCTGCAAACCCTTGTGGAGGGAAAGAGGGAAGGAGGAAAACTCCGTTGCTAGGAGATAAAATGACTCACTTGTAGCACAGTTGCCAAAGATAAATCATCTGACCCATGTGGGGAATTCCCAGAACTAACCATTTAAAGCAATTCTCAGCTGAAATCCGTTGCAAAATACAGTCCTGAGTTAGGCACATACTTTTGCCTTTATTATTTTTTAAGAAAAAGATGCTCCAAGAGCCAGTGTGACTCAGACCTCCAGGTGACTTGGCTGTGGTTTCCTATGAGTCAGGCCTACCAGACAGTCGAGGACAGAGGTGAACAGGAAACAGGCTGAGAAAAGCGAGAGAGCAACAGAGAGAGTCAACACAGACGTCGAGGAGACTTCCGGCAGCTCTCTCAGGCCAAAGGGCACCCGGAGCCAGAACTCCAGACACTCACAGACGAGGAGGTGCAGCTGACACCGCTTCAGCTAGAAGCCTCCCCTCAGGCAGCCCTCCAGGAAGACAGGTTGTACAGGTCCTGGGGTTATGGCTGCTTCAAGTGTGCTGCTTCTCTTATTTATCTGTCTGGGTTAAGAGAAAAAAACAGAAATGATACTTTCAGCATCTGCAGATTTTCCCTCCCCACTCTGTGCCCTGCATCCTTTCTCCCTACTCTGACACAGGGACAATCCTGATGTTCACTGAACATGAACCAGTTGATGTTCCTATGTGAATGGAAAGAAAGAAAAAGAAGCATTGAGTGCTTCTCCTTGAAAGTGCAGAAGCACAAAGACATAAGGCAACTTGGAACAGAAGAAGCTGTCGCAACCCTGTGTTCCTGCTGAGCCCCCAGCAGCCGCCCATTTATGTGACCGGCCCTCAGGATGTTTGCCATCTAACACAACCAAGCAAGCAGAAATGTAAGAGACTCTAGTTATACAAATTGCTGAGCATAGTGCACAGGAAATAATGTATCACCTCTGTAATTCTCTTTACGGTGTACAAAGCACTTTCCCCACATGTCCCAGAGTCTAACAACAACCTTGAAATTATCTTTGCTATTTACAGACGCAGAAACTGAGACCCAGGGAGGTTAAGTGACATGTCCCAATTCACACAGCTATTATCAGGTGGATCCTGGCATTGAACTCATGCTGCCTGGGCCCAAGACAAATGCTGTCCCCTGAATCGTGCAGCAAATTCCCAGAGCCTTCCTTACCTCTGTCTCTTGAGCAGAGGTGTTTATACCTCAATCTCAACATGCCAATGACGATAGCAGGTAATACGAAACCTGGAGCTGCATCTAAAAAGACAGTCTTGTTCTGATAATTCTGTTCAACATTTAGAAGAAAGAGAGTGAACATTTTAGGTGAATGTATAAAAGAAGCTAGAGAGAACTTTGAGGTAGTTGAGTACTGCATAAAGGTCATTGAACATACAGTGCTAAAATTGGGAGAAGAAAGTTCAGGAAGGAAGTTGAGGGTTCTGCCAGAGCTGGAAAGAAACCAGGACAAAAGATACAAGGATCTAGAAGTGGAGGACCCAGCAGATACTACACACAAAGCTCCAGGCACTGCACTGGGTACTCAGCCCCTTTCCTTACAGTTCTCCTGCAGAGGCCTGGGTACCATGAGGCCTTTCTAAGAACAAGGTCATCACTCAGGGCTCTGGTGCCCCTGCACACACAGGATTGCTGTGGAGGAGAGGAGTTCCGACGTGCTCCAAGGCCACTACAGAGGCAGTGTGAAGGCATGCTGGGATCAGCAGGGCAGCGGGGCTGTGCATGATTCTGGGCCAGTCAGCACCAGTAGAGAACATAAGGATGGGGTATCTTTTGGGGCTGGAGCACTGAGGTGACCCCTGGTTTAATGCACACAAATGCCAACAATTCTCAAATGTCTATTTCCAGCCCATACCTCACTTCCTAGCTCTAGACTCATTAATTCACACACTTGGATATGTCATAGAAACCTCAAACTTCATATATTTAGAATGGAACCTGTAACCCAGCCTTCTCAAATTGGTTGCTCAAGCCAAACTCTTGGTGCTGTCCCTGGGTTTCTTGCTCTCACATGGAGTCCATCACCATGCCCTTTGATGCTCCCAAATCCACCCACTTCTTTTCACCTCCAAGGCCATCTCCCTAGTCCTTACCCCAACACTTCCTACTCAAATCATACCCACACACTCGCTGTCACAGAGCCACAAGGATGACTTTGAGCAAGCATGAACCAAATGGTCATTCAATGGCTCAAACCCTCCAGGGCTTCAGAAGAGAATCTAACCTCCATTGACATTACTACATCACCGGCTTCCCCACTTTGCCCATTCCACTCCCTCCTGTTTCCTCTGAGGAACCAAACCCTTTCTCACGTTAGGTTTTCAACCCATGCTGTTCCCTCTGCCTGGGGTTCCTCCCTCTTTCCTGCCTTTGCAATGGGTGTTTCTTCCTTAGCCATTCAGTCTCAGGTTAAGTGTCACCCGAGTCCTCCCAGAGCCCATCCGAGACTATCTAGTCTAAAGAAGCCCTTTCCTATTATTATCTCAAAGCCCCCATTTGTCCTCTTTGCCGGGAAATATTTTGATCTGCTAGTGAGCACTCATGTGGTTTACATACTCCATACTCAGCCCTCTTGCTGGACTGTAGGCTTCCTGAGGACAGACTTCACATCTGTTTTGTTTTCCCCGTATCCTGAGAGCCCAGCTCAGTGCCTGTGGTATATAAAGTGGCCATAAATAGATGCTTCTTGAATGAATAAATTAATTTAAAATAGAGAAAACAGGAGTTCCCTGGTAGCCTAGCAGGTTAAGGATCCGGCATAGTCACTGCTGTGGCTCAGGTCAATGCTATGGTTTAGTTTCAGTCCCTGGACCAGGAACTTCCACATGTCATAGGTGCAGAAAAAAAATGAAATAAAATAGAGAAAACTAATTTGCTATTTGTTTTCTCAAGAGAACTTCTGGTATCCCCTCCCCTCTAGTCTCTGACTCACCCAGATCCACCATTGGCTCTGAGCAGCCACTCAGTTCAATGCTGCGTAGGATGCATGTGCTGTCAGGCAAGGCAGCGAGAAGCAAGACCAGTCCCTCCCAGGGCTGTGAGCCACACCCCTGCCCTACAGTCCCCCTTTCCCTTCCTTCCTTTCCTTCTATTAATTTAATAGATAATCCCACCTATAATAATCATAATCATAACATAATAACAACTATATTTATGGAGATTTTGCAATTTGTTGGGCACAGTCCTTTATTTGCTTTCTCATTTCATCTTCTTTCAAACCATATGATTCACTTACTAGTATCTATTCCATTTTACAAAGAAGAAAACCAAGGCTTGGTGACTTAAGGGACTTTCTCTAGGCCAGATTTTAGTAACTGGCAGAGCCGGGACATCTGTTTTGATGCTGAAAGGCCACATTGCCTCCCAAATGTTCCCTTTATTCAGTGTTTTTTAAGATTCAACCAACAACTCTTAGGCCTCCATGTCTGCACCAAGCACTATATAGGGCTTGGGCTTCAGAGTAAGACAGATCTCCTTTAACTTGTGGCTTTGCCTCTCACTGGTGCCACTAAGAAAGGGAGTCCCAGTATCGACTTCATGGCAATTTTGCAGAGATTAAATAAGATCGCAGAAAGAAAGCCCTTCATTCAGGGGTCAGCACGTGGTCGGTCCCCTTTGGTAGGCTTGGTATTTCTAACTTCCTGCCCACTGGGTTCTCAGGCCCAGGAGAAGAGACACTATAATTAGGCTGTTCTGCTGTGGAATTCCTCAGAGCCTTGTGCCTCTCTTTTTTTCCTTCCATTGTCTCTCCCTTCCTTTCCCACCCACAGTTTGAAGCTGACTGTTCTGTCTGCAGGAAGTGTGTTAAACGAGACAATGTTTGTGTTCGCGCCTCATCCTAGGGCTTTGCTGGCATGTTTGCCCCTTCTGGTCCATGGGGAGCATCAGAAATGTGATCAGGTGCACCTGTGGACTGTGTCACAGGCACAACTCACACAGTTGTTAGAAGAGAAATTTCACTTGCAGAAAATAATACAAGTGATGTATTCAGACAGGCACAGATTTTAGATATGCAGGACTGGGTCCACAGCCCAGAAATGTTACTGGCTGCAAGCCCTGATCACGCTACATACTATGTCCAAGTGTCAGTGTCCTTGTCTGTAAGACTTTCAGGATTCTGATTAGAATAATGAGAAACAGTGTTCTGAAACATCTGGACATATTGGGCACATTGCAAATGCTTTATAGGATAGCGTCTAATACAGCACTTGGCATTGGAAACACCTGGTCCACAGAGCCCCATCTAGCCTGCTACCTGGTTCTATAAATAAAGTTTTATTGAGACATAGCCATACACATGCATTTGCATATCTCTATGGCTGCTTTCATGCTGTGGAAGCAGAGCCCAATGGCTGCAACTTCCTGTCATGTTCTTCCTTTTCATCCAGAAGCTAGAGGGCTGCTGTAGACCTAAGGCATGATAGCTATGATGGTACTCCCAGTAGCTGCTTATTCAGTGTATCATTTGGGATTATATTGAGCTACCCTAATAGAAAAACAAAATTACAGTGACTTAAATAAGGTAGAAGCTGATTTATCTCTCATGTAAAAATCTGATGATGGACACTCCTGAATTGTTCTTCCCCACAAAAGACTCAGGAGACCTGGCTCTCTTCCTTTGCCACTTTCCCTAGAATGAGACCTTCTTCTTCACAGTCCAAGATGGTAGTTGGAGCTCCAGCCATCACATTCTCATTCCAAGTAGCTGGATAAAGAAAAGAAAAAAGACAAAAGGAGCAATTATTATCATTATTATTATTAGCCTATATCCATGGCACATAGAAGTTCCCTGGCCAGGGATCAAACCCAAGCTGCAGTTGCAACCTGCACTGCAGATGCAACAATGATGGATCCTTAACCTACTGTGCCACAGAGGAACTGCCTACAGTTCTTTTTAAGGATGGTTTCTAGCAGTTGCCACCTAACACAACTGCTAATATCTTACTGGTCACAGAGGCACACTGAGCTATACGGGAGGCTGGAAAATGAAGTATTAATCAAAGTGGCGATATGCCCACATGAAAATGAGGCGGGAGTGTGTGTCTATTTACTAGGGAAGTTGGAGAAGAACAGGTATCAGGGGAAAACCAGTGGGTGTGCATCCCTTAAGATTGTTTTAGCTATGAATAGCCAAAGCCCAGCCTTCAGTGGTTTAAGCTACTAGGACCTTTATTAATTATCAAGAAATCCATAGGCAGATAGCTGAAGGTTTGCCTTAGTGGCTCACCATGTCCTGAAGCACCTCCCTCCCCTCCACCCCCATCATGCTTCCTCTCTGCCTCTTCAGTGCTGGCTTTACTTCCCCAGGTGTGGTCTTCTGGTGGCAAGATGGCTGCTGTGACTCCAGGCATCAGATCCCCATACCCTGACCCAAAAGTAGGAGTGGAGAGTTACCGGAGAGGGATTCCTTCCTGTGCTGGATTTTTTGTATTTCCCCAAGGTCCCTAGAAGCTTCCCCTTCCACCTTTTTTGCCAGCCCTGTTTCTCATGCCCACCTCTAGACCAATCACCAGCAAAAGAAAATGGGATTGCCATGACTGGCTCACATGACTTTCTCCCTGAACAAAATTAGAACTCCTTTAGCAAGGAAGAAGGAAACGAGGTGTGCGTAAAAATGGAGAAGAACAATCCATTATTATCTGGGAGGGGAATGAAATATTAATTGTTTCCCCCTGCCTCTAGGAACATGACACTTTGATTCCTCCCAGATAAAAGGCAAAAGGAGTAAATCGAATTTGGATCATATTCTCAAGCTTCTTATAACTGCTATTTATTATCAACATGTTTTGTATCATTACAAAATCTGGAATTAGAGGTAAAATCTGCTCCATAAATCTTTAGGTTTCAGCTTTCAGTTCAGGATTCTGCAAGATGCTGCCTCCACAATGCTCAGAGCTATTTTCAGGTGGATGATCTGGACAGAAAGGCAGCTTCCTAAAAATAAGTTTGCAGTGGCAATCCTACATCTCCTGGAAAAGGTGCATCTTATCTTGTTGATAGGGTCTGCAGTCTTATGTCAGGGCCACCAGACCTAACCATACTGCTGGTGATAATGAGATTAAATTCCTCTCCCCAGAAAATCATTCACATCCTTCCAGCAGAGTCCAAACAGCTCTTTGCAATGTTACCCATCAAGCATGATAATTGAGAAGAGCAATGGGCAGACCACCTCTGGATTTGCAATGGAGAGCTGGAGGCGTAACATCATAGGCAACCTGGCACACTCAGATTTTAGCCAGATCCTTCCCTTAGAGAAAAGGGACAGGACATTGGGTGCCTAGTGGTAGGTGTGTCATATATATTGTTTATGAAAATTCAAATTCATGAATTAGGTTCATCTTGTTCCTGTCTGAAACCCTGTCATAGGCTGGACATGGATGAGACGCTGGACGTCTGAGTTTGGGGCTTCAGGCTTGATGTCTTGGACTCTTAATTTAGTCCAGAATTGGAAAGAGCAAAAAGGCATAGACAAAACATATTCCTCAATGAATTCCAAGAGTCCAAATATAATAATCCAATAGTAATGCAGAGAAGGAGGAGGAAGGGCTCCAACAAATCATGGAAAGACCCCACAGGATTGTGTAAACATAGCTCAAGGGCACATACAGTACAGAAGTAGCCTTAAAGTTTTGGTTGGGGAAATGATTATTCCCATTTTATAGGGAGCATTTGGGGTTCAGGGAGGCCAAACACATTACCCCAGATGACATCATTAGCAAGTGACAGAGTTCGCATGTGAACACTGGCTTAGTGCTGGTCTCAAATCATTGCTATTCCCCCTACACCATACAGTGTCTCTCAATGGTGCAAGGAACCTGCATGTGATAGTGAATGGCCTTTCTGCTGATACTGGACCCCTTGGGGCTACAGGTATGGCCACCCTCTGAGCCCAAGAAATGTAACTCTTGGTTCTGGCCTCATCTTCCCATCTCCACTATCTCCAGCTCCCTCTGGCTGAGTTCTCTGATGCCTTCACCTACAGGGTCAGGGTTCATTCCTGGAAGTGGAATAGCCACACTGTTTTCAGAAGTAGTTGTACCAATGAATATTCCCCACAACAGTGTATGAGAGTTCCAGTTCCTTCATGTCCTCACCAACACTTGGTAGGATCATTTAAAAAAATTTGCCACATTCTAATAGGTGTGTAGCGATATGTCGCGATGGTTTTCATTTGAATTTCCTTAATAACTAATGATGTTGAGAATCCTGATGTGTTCATTTGACATCCATATATCTTCTTTGGTGAAGTGCTCATTCAAATCTTTACCCAAGACTTCTTTATACATATGTGCATACCTGAATGCACACGTGCACGCATGCGCACACACACGCACGCGCACACACTAGCACAGCATCTAAGTTGTTTATTAGAAATATATTTTGCAAATATTTTATGCCAGTCTTTTCGTTCTTCCAACATTGCCCTAAATACAGAAGTTTTTAATTTAGATGATGTTAATTTTATTAAATTTTATTTCTCAGTGTCATATCTAGGCCATCTTTTCTAATGCAAGATCAAAAAGATGTTCTGTGTTTTCTTCTCCAACTTTAATATTTTTACGTTTTACATTTAGGCCTGCCATCCATTTTGGGTTAATATTTTTATGTGGTGCAAGGTATAGATTCAAGTTCTTTTTTTGTGTGTATGTGTGTATGTCTTTTCCAATTGTTTACTACCCTTTATTGAAAAGGACTAATCTTTCTCCACTGCATTGCCATTGCAACTTTATTTAAAAGATCAACGGTCCGCATATGTATGGGTCAGTTTCTGGGCTCTCTCTCTTCTGTTGCATTGATCTATTTGTCTAATTTGACACCAACACCACATTATTTTGATAATTGTAGTTTTATAATAAGTCTTGAAGTCTAGTAGGGTTAGCCATCTAATTTTGTTCTTTTCCACAGTTGTTTTGGTTATTCTAGGTTCACCGAATTTCCACAAGAATTTTAGAATCAAAATGTCATTTTCTCAAAAATCTTGCTAGAATTTTAATAGCAATTATGTTAAATCCGTAGATCAATCTAGGAATGCTATTAATCTTAACAATATAGAGTCTGCCAACCCATGAATAAAGTATAGCTCTCCATTTATTGAGGTCTTATTTAATTTCTTTGGCAATATTTCATAGTTTTCAGTGCACAGGTCTTTCTCATGTTTTGTCAGATTTGTCCCTAAGTATTTCATACCTTTTGGTATTGTTACACTATCATTTTTACTTCAAATTCCAATTGTTTGTTCCTAGTGTATAGACTTAAAATTAACTTTTTATATTGACATTATACCAGGCAAATTTGCTAAATCCATTAATTCATTCAAGAAACTTTGTGTACATTGTTTTAGATAACCTATATGGACAATTATGTCATTGTGAGGAAAGATACTTTTATTTTTTCCATTCCAACTTAAATGTGCTTTATTCCCTTGTTTTTTTTTTTTTTTTTTTTTTGGCCTTTTTGCATTGACCAAGACATCCAGTAAAATGTGAATAAAAGTGGTGAGAGCAGATTTTCTTGCCTGCTCAGACTTATCTAGCTCTTTTTAATCTCTGGATGCTTACTTTACTACCATCTTAACCCCTCCATCTCCTTAGTCAGTATGGATTTCCTGGTATTTGATTTGACTCTACCCATGATCCACTATACTCAACCCTAATTTCTTAATTTTTTAATTGAAGTATAGTTGATTTACAATGTTGTGTTTCAAGTGTACAGGAAGTGATTCAGTTATATATATATATGGCATATGTATATATACTTTTTCAGCTATGTGTATATATATATTCTTTTTCAGATCCTTTTCCATTAAAGGTTATTACAAGATATTGAATATAGATCCCTGTGCCATACAATAGGTCCTTGTTTATCTATTTTATATGTAGTAGTTTGTATCTATTAGGGAATCCCAAATTCCATATTTATCCCTCCCCCCATTTTTTTTGGTAAATATGTTCATTTGTATCATATTTTAGATTCCAGATAGAATTTATTATCATATGGTATTTGTCTTTCTGATTTATTTCTCTTAGTATGATAATCTCTAAGTCCATCCATGTTGCTGCAAATGGCATTATTTCATTCTTTTATGGCTGAGTAATATTCCACTGTATGTATGTACCACATCTTCATTATCCATTCATCTGTCTGTGGACACTTAGCAGCACTATTTACAATAGCCAAGATGTGGAAGAAACCAATTCTAGATAGATCTTTACTCTATACTTATATTGTTCCCATACAGACAATATTCCACATATCTTTTGTGTTTTGCCAGCATCCCAGACCTGATGTTTCTGGAACATTTAGATCCTAATAAAACCCAAATCCCAACAGCAGAATTCTCCCTTCTGTATTTCTGATGGCTATTTGTTTAGGCTGTTCTCCAGTCTATGCAACAGCTGGGAGATCCCCAACTTAAAGGTGCCATGTTTCCCTCAGGACAACTCTGATTGATGAGATTTTCCTTTGTATTTTGAGGGGGAAAAAGTCTTCCTTTCTATTCCCCCAAGGACTGGTTCTAATCTAAGCTCTAGAATGTCAACATTCTGAATATTTGTAAGTAGGGTGTTACCAGTTGTACAGAATTAGACTACTGGATTAAAATCCCAGCTCCAAAACTTGAGCTACCACTTCAGACTTCAGTTAACTCATCTGTAAACTGAGGATAATAGTAGCGCCCGCTGTGTCAGATTATGAGACGATCACATAAAATAATTCATATAAGATATTTAGACCACTCAATGACAGACACAGAGTAAGCACTCTAAAATGTTAGCTCTTTCAATCCATCTAAGGGAAGATATTTTATACTGTAGGATCTTTCTCCCCTTCAGAAGACCTAAGCCCTTCTGGATTCTGAACCAGGGCTTGGTCCCTTAATTTAAGGTGGGTTATTTTGTAAGCTTGTTCAGGTCCAGTGCTTGCAAGGAAGCAAGATGAGGGGGGCAGGTCCCCTGAGGTGGACAAAGAGCATAACCACCCCACACTGGCACTAGCATTTACCTCCAACTGGCAGGTGCTCACCATGTCACAGGCTCCAGTGTTTTCCACAGTGGGGATACCATGGCCATTATCATACTTGTATAGCACTTTATGGTTCTAATAAACTTTTCATCTAAATCATTACTTTTTCTTCACAGCAACACAGTGAGATTGGTATTATCATTCTCATTTTACAAAAGAGAAAACCAAGATTCAAGTGAATAAAGAAACATGACTGGGGCATAAAAAACAAAGTGATTCCCATTTATTGAGTGGCACCTCTTTGGTGCGTATTTTGCATATGTCATCTTATTAAAAAACAAACCTACCCATTTTTAGAGGAAGAACCTGAGACTGAGAAAGGTTAAGACACTTTTCCAAATTCATGCAGCTATATTAAGCTATAATAAGTCCACGGGCACCAAAGTCCATGTGCTTTCCACATCCCCCACATAGCCGGGGAGAATTACACGGGACACCGAACAGCCTTAGAATGGAAATGACAAACAGCCACCTTGGCTTGGACCATCTTTTCTACCAGGTATGGAATAAATCTTGCTCATGAAAGAGGATCTTTCCTGTTCCTAATTTTGGCTCCTCAGCATGGAGGAGTCACATTCCTTAATGCAGAAGGCTAAATTAGGGGGTGCACCTGGGGATCCATCTGCAGAATTAGGCTGTTTTGACCAGACTTTCACCTTGGGAAAATCATGCCTCTTGTTTCCAAAGGAAAGGAAAGTTAAAGCTAAGACTCTGTACAGAGCATGCTCCCCCAGCATGGGTGACAAAGCTGTTGAACCTTGACTAGGGAACACGAGATACTAAAATCAGAGATAACCAAGTCCAAATAATGCTGGGGGTTGCTGGGTTGGCTTAGAGATTGGGCTTTGAGGCAAAGCAAAACAGCCTCTCTCCTTCTGCTCACATAGCTGGCCAGGAAAGAGCAGGAAGTGGGTCCTCACTCCAAAGAGTCAGGAGTGGTGTGTTGGCACCAGCTATAACCTCTGGGGCCAGTGTAGATTGGTGGTTCTTATCCAAGGAGGATTTTTTTTTTCTCCCAGGGGTCATTTGGTAACATCTGAGACATGTTTTGTGGATCACAACTGAGGGGAGAGGAAGAATACTATTGGCATTTAGTGGGTAGAGGCCAGGGATACTGTTAAACATGCTATAAGGCATAGGACAGTCCTCCACAACAAAGAATGATCTGTCCTGGAGAGGAAAAAGCTAGACGAAGAGGGGCTCCAACTACTAAAATTTGCCACAGCTGCTTTACAAGTTTTCAAAAGGCTGGATGGGGGTATTCTTTAACCGGCCCTTGGAGAGTAGGTATAACATGAGAGTGTGCCCCGATGCTGGTGTTTGTAGGTCAGCTCACTCATTTACTGGGAGAGGTTCTACCCACAAAACTAGTCATGAGGTTGCCTCTGGCAGGAAGCCAGAGCAGAGGAGGAAAATAGATGGTAGAAAGAGCCAGCACTGCAAGAGGCTGGCACACCTGTTGTCGTTGGATTCCTCAGAGGCACATCTTGAGATGAGAATCGGAGGAGGAGGAAGGGGACGTGGGACCTAGAAGGTCAGGGAACCGAGCTGGGAGTGATCTTAGGCAAGATCCCGACCAAGACACTCTCAGCCTCACCCTGCTGGAGCCCTGGAATATAAGTCTTGTTCTGGAGTGGAAGGGGTGCCTGGGAAAAGAGAATGGACTTGAATCCACCCACACCCATTACTCATTGGCTAAGGGCCCCCGTGGAGAAGCAAATTCCCAGGAACTCCCAGCCTTTCCCTCGGGCGGGCCTGGTGGGTTCCCGCGCCCTCAGGGAGCCCCCAGAAAAATGCTGGCTGTTGGCAGCAAAAATACAGATGGGAAGAAAGGAGTCTGAGCTGTTCAGGCAGAGCTGACATGGTTCATGTGCAATTATATCAACGGAGGGTACAGACCCCAACTCCACGCCAGCCCCTTACAGACGCCTACGTGGCTCAGCACAGCAGCAAGAGTTGTACACAAGCCCCTCCTCTGCAGCTCTTTACCACCCCCCAGGATGGGCATTGTGGAGCTTAGGGCCTGCATCGCTCACGTTCCAGCCCTCAGCTTCCACTCTGGCCTGGTTTGTGTATCCCTAACTCTCCATCAGAGTGCATTTACCAGTGTGACCTCACTGGCATGGCATCAGAGTCAGACCCCCAAACTTGTGCCCCCAGAAATCCTCTGTGTTGCTGCCATGGCTGGGGACCTCCTCAGGGTCCCCTTATGCATCTGGAGTTTGCTTGAAATATTTCAGCCTCATCAACTAGGACAGAAAGCCGAGCTCCTTTACCCACTTCCTCAAAAAGCCTGCTGCTACCCAGGACTCAGCAGGAGTTCAGCTGACCTAACTGACCTTGCCAGAAGCACAGGGAAGGTACCACCTTGAGAGCACAGCCCACTAAGATCCCACCAGCTCCTTTTCTTCTTTCTCTACTTGCCTCTGGGGGTCACAATCAAGTCCTCTCCTGGGCCTTGCACAGTAGCTTAGTGAACATGTTCTGAGGCTTAAGCTTGCCCCTGGGCTCCCAGTCCTACCCCAATGGCCCATTTACATATTTCTTCCACATAAATAATGATGCTCATGCTAAGAAGAATTATGGGGAATAATAAGCTTCCTTCCACAAGCCTGCATTTTATGTTATTGTCTTTTTTTTTTTTTTTTAAGGCTACACCCATGGCATATGGAGGTTCCCAGGCTAGGGGTCTAATCGGAGCTACAGCTGCCTCCTACACCACAACCACAGCAACGCAGGATCTGAGCTGCATCTGCCACCTGCACCACAGCTCATGGTAACACAGGATCTTTAACCCACTGAGCAAGGCCAGGGATCGAACCTGCATCCTCATGGATGCTAGTCAGATTAATTTCCACTGAGCCACGACAGGAACTCCTGCATTTTATTTTTTTAATTTATTTTAATGTGCTTTTTAGAGCCACACCTGCAGCATATGGAAGTTCCCTGGCTAGGGGTTGAATTGGAGCTGCAGCTGCTGGCCTACACCATAGTTCACAGCAACACTTGGATCCTTAACCCACCGAGCAAAGTCAGGAATCAAACCCACATCCTCATGATTTCTAGTGGGATTCATTTCTGCTGAGCCATGACGGGAACTCCCAGGCCTGTGTTTTGAACAGATCCCTTTTTATTTGTGTGCCTTACCCCAGTAGATTCTTGCCCTGACATTTATTTATATATGTATTTACTTATTTTAATTTCTCTGTCATTGTTCTGATAAATCACCCTATCTTCAACCTGGGACTCTTGGCTTATATTTGTTATTATATTTTTTGAGAAGATGGACATGGTTAGTCTTATTTCTTTCATCTTAGTTTATGCAGTCTGTTTGGGATTTTTATGCCTCCCTGTTTCTTTTCTTCCTATCTTTGGCCATATGTTTTGCATATTTGTTCTTTTTACCCAAGCAATTTGAAAGTTGTGAATTGTTTTTACTGTGTTAGTGGTTACCCTTATATTTCAAAAAATAGTTACCCCTATGTCCTTTTATCAGTATCAAAAATGGTGCAGGCCCTGCTGACCCTTTCCATGAAAAGTGAGAGCTCTCCTGCATGTGCCTTTCCTTCCCAACAATGTCCACCTCCAACTTCCCAAGATTTTTTTTTTTGGCATAACCCTGACTTTCAAATCCAAGCCACTGATGCTGTTTAATTATCAATCTTTTTCTTTCCTTTTTGTAATTATTTTTTATGTTTCTGTTGTTTCCTTATAAAATTAAGCATTTAATTAATGATATTTACTATTGTATTTAAGTATTTAATTTTTTAGACAGTAATTTAACTTTTTCCCTCTGTTAAGCAAGCTTCTTTTTTCTATTATAATTGGTTACAATATATTGAATATCATTCCCTGTGCTATAAAGTAGGACCCTGTGGATTGTCTATTTTGTATTTAGTAGTATTTTTCTTCTAATCCCAAACTCCTAATTTATCCCTTCTCCCTGCTCGGGTCTCCTTTGGTAACCAGAAATTTGTCTTCTGTCTGTGAGTCTATTTCTGTTTTGTAAATAAGTTCATTTGTATCTTTTTTTCAGACCCACAGGTAAGCGATATCGTATGATATTTTTCTTTCTCTAACTTACTTCACTTAGTATGATAATTTCTAGGTCCATCCATGTTTCTGTGAATGGCATTATTTCACTCTTTTTGTGGCTGTGTTGTATTCTATTGTGTGTGTGTATATATATCACATCTTTTAACTCTAACATTGTTCACCATTTCTTTCATATTTTATTTTCTTTGTGCTTGAGTTCTGTATCATGATTTGTTTCTAAGATCACTGGACTACTTTGTGAGCAAACAGAATGAAGAAAGAGAAGTGAGTTGCACCCTTCTGGGACCTTGTCTGTCTGGGAATTCTGCCGTTTGCCCTGCCCAAGAGTTTTTCAGTTGCTGATTATAGCATGGCTTCATTTGCTTCTGATCTTTAGAGCTGCAGAAAAGAAATGAGTTGTCAACCTGATGATTTTGTTTCATCTACATGATTACTTCTTAAGATTTTTTTCTTATACTTAAAATTTTTTAAATTCCAGGATATTTCTGAGTGTGTATTCTTTCTTTATATTAATTTCTCTGTTACTTGGCAAGCCCTTTTAATCTAAGGATTCTAATCTTTCCAGATCAGGAAAATAGCTTTTATTTCACTTCCTAAATCAATTTTTCTCAACTCTTATCTTTTTTGCTCACAAT
Source organism: Phacochoerus africanus (assembly GCF_016906955.1). Classification (NCBI taxonomy): domain Eukaryota; kingdom Metazoa; phylum Chordata; class Mammalia; order Artiodactyla; family Suidae; genus Phacochoerus; species Phacochoerus africanus. The sequence goes on from NC_062544.1 coordinate 105,430,754, forward strand.
CTCAACCTTTTTACCATTCTGAATAATCAGATAATTTATCAAACCATCTTTCGGAATCGATGGGTCGTTTTTCTGCCTTATCCACTATGCTGTTCATGCTGTCTCAATGGTTTTCTAAATTAAGGAACTCATATTTTCATCAGCAAACAATCTGTCCTGCTTTCAGCTTTCTTGCTTTCTTCCTTTCCACAGTGCAACGTCCTCTTGACTCTTACTGAGAATACAAATTAGAGGGTTTTGTCTCCTGTGGATGCAACTCCCAGGTTGTTTTCAAAGTTGGGACTTGCCTGGAAGCCTGTCCACCTCCAGCCCCTGCAGGAGATCTGGAGGTGTTTGTGTCAATCAGGGCTGCCACTCTGCCCAGGAGATGGGAAGAACCAGCTGGGGAGAGAGTCAGACAGTGGAAAGATTGACTGCAAGCTAAAAGCTTCTCTTCACTACACTCAGCAACCCCAAGTGTTTTGGAGTCCTGCAGTCTTCTGTTCTGACCAGTGGCAACCTTAGGCAAACCCATTTAATAAACTGTGCTGATCACACCATATGAGGGCAGGTAGTGAACCCCATAGCCACTCATTCCGTATGATGGGCAGTAGCACAGTTTGCTCATTCATTCATTCAGTAAATATTTATTGAGCACCTCTTTGTACCAAGTCTGGTTCTGCACATTCAAGGTATAATGGCAAGGTTGGTTCTACCCCCATAGTGCTTTTATTATAGGGGAGATAGACAATGTATAATAAACAGTTTATATAGTATCAAGGAATTAAAAGTTCTATGAAAAAAATTAATCCAGGGTAAGAGGCCAGAGAAAGAAAAAGTGCTATTTTAGTAAGGATGTTCTAGTAAGTCTATTTGAACAGCAAGTGGAATAAAGTGAGAAAGTGAGTCCAGAGGATGTCTGGAGGAGGAGTGGTCCAGGCAGAGGGGACAGCAGGGGAAAGGCCCTGAGTCAGGAGAGTGATGGGGCTTCCTAAGGGAAAGCAAAGAGACCAATGTGGCTGAGGCTGCACAAAAGCAGAGTGGGGCAGGGACAAGCTGTGAGGGTGGCATGCTGTGTGGTACTTGCTTTACTAGACAGTCCTGTGTGCACCTGGGCCATACTTGGGCTCCTTAAGGCAAGGCTGCATCCCTCAAGATGCAAAGCATATTCCTTGACCAATCAAGGACATGCCTTATAGCAAATAACATCTCAGCAGCTCAGCCCCAACACATGGAGTTGGAATTACTCCTCCTGAGTCACAAGCCTGGTATCTGCTGTGATGAATTGCCTGGCCATCAAAGGGCTCCCTGTGTCAGACTTTCATTCATAGCATTGTGTTGAGCCAGCCACCCACCCACTGTTGTCCATAGCCTGGTACTAAGCTTCAGCCTTCTTGGCCTAAGCCCTGAAACTGCTGAGGGCCCACCATACCCTTGCTCTGGAGAGGAATCCCATGGTCCTGTGCACTGTGGCTTCAGCAGAGGTTAGTTAGCCTGCTTAGTGGACTCACCTGTATGTGGCATCAGCCCTCTCCAGCTTAGAGAACCTACTGCCTCTGCTCTTTTGGACTCTCTAGGCCTACCAACACCTGGGTCGCCCTGGCAAGCCCCTGCCCTAGACCTCTGTCCTTCACCTCTGCCCTCATTCTTCCCATCCTTCCTTGGCCTTCTCTCTCTCCTACAAGCTCTTGTTTCTGAGGTCTTCATGTGTCCCACTCCAAGCCTGTATGAATTTTGACAACTGTGCACCTACCACCCTCACCCTGCCTGGCATCCAGGCTGGGTGATATAAGGGGATGAAATCATATCCTGATTTTTTATAAGCAAAGAAACTTATAATTAAGGGAAAACACAAGGTTGTTTTTACAAAGGAGAGTTACTAGGATTGAGCGATCGTCTGCTTCTGTCTGTCCCAGCAGACCCAGCCACTGACATTTCTTCAACGTCTGGGTCTTTCTAAAAGTTTTGGTTTATGTAATACAGAGGTCCTGCACACCTTGAAATTTTATAATGCTAATATTTGCTTGAGTCTACTCTTAATAAGAAGTTTCTCAAACTAAGTAGATGGATAAATATCTGTTGATTTAAGTCAAGATTTATGTCAAGAAATTCTTCTTTTGTACTCATTTTGCAGAAATCTGTATGAATTTTTTTCAAGTTTTATTGAAGTATAGTTGATTTAAAATGTGATAATTTCTGCTGTGTAACTAAGTGTTTCAGTTATACATGTACACATAGCCATTCTTTTTCAGATTCTTTTCCCATAGAAATTATCATAGAATATTGAGTAGAATTCCTTGTGCTATACAGCAGGTCCCCTTGACCATCCATTCCATATACAATAGAGTGCATATGCCAATCCCAAACCCTCAATCCATTCCTCCCCGCTATCTGTCCTCTTTGCTGACCATAAGTTTGTTTTCAAAGTATATGAGTCTCTTTTTGTTTTGTAAATAAGTTTATTTGTATCATTTTTAAAGATCCCACATGTAAGTGATATCATGTGATGTTTGCCATTCTCTGTCAGACTTCACTTATTATGATAATCTCTGTGTCCATCCATATTGCTGCAAATGGCATTATGTCATTCTTTTTATGGCTAGTATTCCATTGTATATATGTACCATATCTTCTTTATCCATTCCTCTGTCAGTGGACATTTAGGTTGCTTCTATGTCTTGGCTTTTGTGAGTAGTGCTGCAATGAACACTGGGTATATTTTCAAATTATGGTTTTCTCCAGATATATGCCCAGGAGTGGGAATGCTAGAGCATATGGTAGTTCTATTTTTAGTTTTTTTAGGAACCTCTGTACTATTTTCCATCGTAATTGTACCAATTTACATTCCTACCAACAGTGTGTGGGGGGGGTTCTCTTTTCTCTGAACCTCTCCAGTACTTATTTTTTGTAGTTTTTGTTTGTTTGTGTTTTGTTTTGGCTACACCTGTGGCATACAGAAGTTCTGGGGCCAGGGCTTGAACCTGTGCAACCCAAGCCACATCAGTGACAATGCCAGGTCCTTAACCTGCTGCACCACCAGAGGACTCCTGTTTGTAGACTATTGTGACTGGTGTGAAGTGATACCTCATTGTAGTTTTGGTTTGCATTTCCCTAATAATTAGTCATGTTGAACATCTTTTCATGTGTTCTTTGATGATCTGTCTTCTTTGGGGAAATGTCTATTTAGATCTTCTGCCCACTTTGTGATTGTGCTCTTTGAGCTGCATGAGTTATATGTACATTTTGGAGATTAATCGCTTGTCACTTACTTCATTTGCAAATATTTTCTCACATTCTGTGGGTTGTCTTTTTGTTTTGTTTATGGTTTCCTTTGCTGTAAAAAAAAACTTTTAAGTCCAATTTGTTTATTTTTGTTTTTGTTTTTATTACTCTAGGAGGTGAATTCAAAAAGATATTGCTGTAGTTTATGTCAAAGGATGTTATACCTACGTTTTCCTCTAAGAGTTTCATAGTATACAGTCTTACATTTAGGTCTTTACTCCATTTTCAGTTTATTCTTGGGTACAATGTTAGAAAGTAATTTCATTCTTTTGCATGTATCTGTCCAGTTTTCCTAGCACCACTTATTGAAGAAACTGTCTTTTCTCCATTGTATATTATTACCTCCTTTGTCATAGATTGGTTGGCTATAAGTGCATGGGTTTATTTCTGGGCACTCTATCTTGTTCCATTGATATCATTTCTGTGCGTGTGTGTGCTCGCACCCCAGTACCATGCCATTTTGATGACTATAGCTTTGTAGTATAGTCTGAGGTCAGGGAGCTTCATTCTTCCAGCTCTGTTTTTCTTTTTCAGGATTGCTTCGGTGAAATCTATGTGAATTTTTCATCAAAGTCTTTTGACCAGTCATGATAAAGTTCAGAATCCTTTCTAAACCTCTTGGCAATATTATCAAATAAGCAACAGCGGGATGAGTTATAGGGTCAGTATATCACAAAAAAATGTCTTTTATGGTAATATAGAGTTTTCTAAGTCATGTTTAAGGAGAATAAAAGGTATTTCTACAGCTTATGAATAAACTGAATTGGTGATACAAGTTTCATTACTAGCTGTTCACCCACACTGTATAGGCACCTATCAATTGACACACTACACTGTCAAGCTGCACAGTTAATGATATTAATTGATCATCCGGTAGGCTGTGTCTCAGAGAAGCTAAGTCCAGTGTCATGTGAGACCAGCATAGCAGGTGGCTCTGCTACATCTGATCTAGCATGAACTAGTTGACCTCTACTATGCCTTCCCCTCTGATATTGCCACTAGTGACAACACAGTGCACTTGCAGAGACTCAGAAATGCCTTCACGGGCTGTCTTGACCTTGTCTCACCTTTGAGAAAGGGTGATCATCGTAATGAGTCCAGTGGCTTGAACTGATTCAGCAGTGACTGCTGTGTATAGAAGAAAAAGATTCAAGTCAAGTGCCCCCAGGTAGGCTGGAAACCTGAGTCTTGTCTTTGGAGCCAGCCCACTGTGGATGATGAAAACTTCATCTTTGATGTTACCAACAGCAGCTGCTTTGACCAGTTAACTTTAGAAGATAAATTGACCAAGATGTTCTAAAATTCACAACATAAGCAGTAATTTATCAAAACTTTTTCTTGGTAGTAGAAGGGGCACAAATTATTAATATCCAACGTAGATAGCAGCAGTTCACAGGCTACAGATTCTATGTGTGAAATTTGAATCTCTGAGCAGTGACTGATGGTGCTAGGAAAATTGCACTTTCATATTCCCACAAGTTCAGCTGTCATAGATTTATGTAAAGCAGGGACTGTGAGGAACTCTAACATGGCATGTGTTTTTGTCCCACTGACTGCAGTATAAGCAAAGTGGGGGTCCCAACAACAGCAGTAATTTACATTTCACTTGTACAAGCCTGCACCTCATGCAAAAATCTATCTACCTACCCCCTGCTCATCCAAATGGCAAGAGTCACACTTGTTCTCTTGAATTGTTGTCCCTTCCACCTCTCTGGTACCTTCATTGATGCTCACATCAGGAAGTCACTTAAGGGTGGTGCTACCACTGCCTTTCTTTCAGGAGGACCAAGTTGTCTTAGTTTGCTTCCCCCCAAGGCATACTCCAGTACAAGGATTCTAGCAAAATCTGAAATGCTTATTATTAGCTCTTGTCCACTTTGCTATCATAACTTTTTTGTATTGATCTGAAACGCACAGACAGGCAGACATACACACATACATATATACACACATCTATACTGGCTAATCCTTTTTATATTAAATGTATTGCAAATATTTCTTCTGCCTGTAATTCTTGCCATCTAACTTTTTTTATGGTATTTTTCTTGTTCAGAGATTTTTCATTTTTATGAGATGACATTTTAAAATTTCCCATTGATGCAGGTTTTTGGAGTTTGTTTCTTGCTTTCTGGAGTTTGTTTCATTGTTTTTTAAAGATGAATTCTCCTGTGCCTTATTCCAATACCGTTACTCTTCCGATGTTAAGTTTAAGTGCTTAATCCTCTTTAGTTATATTTCTGTGCCTGGTGTGCTGTAGGAGTATAGTATCATTTATTTCTAACACCTCTTATTGAATGCCCCAATTTTTTCTCCACTTTTCAGCGAATCCTATCACAGAAAGATTCAAGTATGAGTGTACACCACACACACAAGTCCCTGAATGCAGAATACATGCAAATGATTCTGAAAATACACTCCTTACATAAACACTAAGTATATGAATATGGAACTAACATTTATCTATTTCCCACCTTATTCTAGAAAGGCTGTGCCATCCTTTCAGCATTAGAAGTGGCCAGTGGAATGTGCTAGCTGGCCTTCGTTTGCATCATCTCCATCTCCTCAGCTGAGCTCTTGTGTGTCAGGCATTATCAGTGGTCCTGCCCTGGGGGACTTGAACTGGGCAGCCTCTCATTACAGGAGCTTTCTGCTTGGGTTCCTAATATACTTAGAAAGTGCATCGAGCCGTTACAGAAAAAGAGCCAAAAATGTGTCCTTGACTGTCATTGAGAGAAGCAAGTAGGGGAAGGAGGAGGGGTCAGCACTTTCCTTTTCGTTTTGCCACATGGACCTTTAAGGCAGGGAAAACAGGCTCAGAACATGTCACACTGATGCAGGAGGCAAAAGAGAGAGAGCATAGTATGAGGCAGAGTCCCTCCAGGCAGAGGGTAAAGAACAGCCCAGGAATGTTTTTCCTGCCCAGGGCCAGCTGCACCTGCTGTATTTGGAGTTAGTCTCCTTGAGGCAGTGCCTCTGCAGGATTCACCCGGGGAATCCCTGGGAATTTCCACCCACTTCCTCTCCTCCAAATGGTAGCAAGTGGCTTTTCACAATGCCACTTTGTGCATTTGTGTCTGCATTTGGGTTTTGGATAGATTGTCAACTTACCCAGGCTTCCTGGAGAATCCACAACCATCAGTGCCTTTAGGAATGCAAGTGAAATTTCCTTGTGTGTGCTGTTTGTGCGTGTATGCACTATTTTGCTTATGGTTTTTTAAAAATATATATGTTGAATGTTTGAGAGAGATGCCTTTAGTACTAATTGCAAGCATATTAAGAGAAGGAGAAATAGTCCTGCAGATGAATCCATGTAATGATGAGAAGGGCAGTTCTTCAATGAGAGTGTTCCCTGTAGGGCTCAAAGGAGGAGGGAGGGAACCTCTTCCAGTTCACGTTGGAAGGAGGAGCAGGGGTAGGTCAGGAAGGGGGCTCTGAGGCAGTGATCTGTCCATGGTTCTCACTTCTCCTGTTCCTGCCAGTGAGAATGCTCACCCTTCATTTCCTGCCTTAGCAAAGCCTTTCCTGTTAAACATCACCCTTGTTGCCAGACTCACAAGCAGACCTTATTTGAACTTTGCCTTGGGACATCAGAACCGGCCTTCAGAGTGCCTCTACTCTCCAAGCCCACAAGACAGAATGTAAAGTGGCTCTACAAGAGCCATGATAATGGGGGGGGGGGGGACATCTCTGACCCTTCACTTTGAGGACCCCTTTGGCAATAATGGAGGGAGCTTGAGTTTTCAGGCAGACACTGACCAGGAGCTCAGCAGGAGGCTTAGTAATGTGGGTGGAAGCTGGGGCCCAGGAGACTGCTGTTCCATAACCACACTGGGCAAGGGGCTCTGCATTAAAGAGCACTCAGAGGGTTGTTTGCAAAATTAACAATAATAAGTGTGCAATCCAAATTCTCTACCAGAAACCTCTGCAAATTCCCACAGCACCCCCATGCAGTTTGCATGATCATTCTTGTTTTACTGATCATGAAACTGGGGTGCAGAGGAGCTCAGGAACCATTCAGTTTTGAATTCAAATCTATGTCTCCTCCCCACAACTTCCTCCCACTCCACTTCATGTGAGGATCTGTGGTTATATTTCAAACAAGCTATTGTCAGCCTTCCCTGCACCTCCACGTCACCTGCATTCCAAGGCTTGCCCGTCAGCAACTTCCCAGATTTCACACAGGGACTCTTCTCCAGGGAGACAAAGAGGAGTCCATGTCCCTACTCCCACCCTGCTGCAGGGAGACCCATCACATTCAGAAGGGGGAGCGTGCCTGGTTGAAGCTCCCCAGAAATTCTAGACTACCTGCCAGGCCATTTGAGAAGCTTATTCAATTAAAAACCAATAGATACAGGGCAGGTCACATAATTTCTGCCCACATAACTGCTGTTGCCATTCCTGGGGACAACTTTAGATTAATATTTGACACTCCCCCACCCCCCACAAGCCTTTATTCCCTTTAATGTGGGAATTTATCAAAGGACTACATTTTCCATCTAGAACACTGACATCCATGGCCAGTGGAAGTACAGATGGTGAGATGACAGGAGATGGGGACTCTGGGGTCACCTGGGAATGAGAGAGAGGAATTTAAAGACTGAAAAAAGATGTGGGTTGGGTAGGGGGTAGGGGAGACTCCGCCACAGGACAAGAGGTTGGAAGGAGCCTGCAGCAGATGCTGGTGTCCCAGCCGTATCCCCTCTGGAGGATTCCTGCAGCCAGTTGGTGGCCACGCTGCTGATGGCGCCCTGTGCCTCTTGGCCTGAGGGCATTCTCTGTCCACAGGCACATGCTGAGTCCACATACAGATGAGGCTGGAAGGACTGGGGAGTAAAAAAGTACCTCAGAAATTCTCCCAGCCAACAAGGGATGGGAGCTGGTGGACAGAAACCTCGGTTTCCTCATGCCTTTGTGGGAAATTCTGAGGTATGTTCTGCACTGGTTCCCAGAGGTCCCAGCGGGGTTGAGTCCCACTGGCCCTCAGAGGTGACGTGCCAATAACACCCCCTAAATTGTCCTCCTTTCCTTCCCTGTCTCACTTCCCCCTCCCTTACTCCTACTTCCCGGACTCCATCCCACATTAGCCACCTGCACCCAGATTTTTGTCTTGGGGTCTGTTCTGGGGAGACCCAAATGAAGACAGACACCTGTGTCAACATTTTCAGCCCAAGCCCTTTTTCAGGCTTCCATTCTGCACATCACTTGACCTCAGGAGACCCGGTCACAGCCCGTCCAGATTCCTCATCTTGCAGTGGGAACTGGCTTCTCCTTCCTCCACCGCGTCAGCCAAGGGCACAGGGGTTCTTTTCTGGGATATTACCTCCCCTTACTCTCAAGGATTAATTCTAGCAACCCCGTTTGAACGAAGTGAAAGGCAGAATCTGGCCTTTTTACTCACATATTGGAGGAAAAAAATCTCTCTTTTCCAGCCCCAAGAAATGCTGGTTGCCATTGGTGAGTGTAAAGGGAGGTCCTGCTGAGAATGGAGATGAAGCCGATGCTACTGGGGCCCCACAGTTGTCCATGCATCTCACCCCTTCAGGGGCACCTGCCACTCACCACTGCATCTCTGCCCCTGGGCTTTCTCCAAAATCTCCAAAGGCTGCTTTCCCTGAGTGCCAGAGAATTAAGACTCCCTACAAACAGCCGTCCACCAAAGGCTGGTGGAGTTGTTACCTTGCCCCTCAAACAGGATAGCACTGAATCTGTGCTCTACATGGTTTCCAGAGCTTCTCAGTGGGATCAAGCTCCATGTACCCACGGTAGAACCGGCTTTTTTCTGCACCATTTTCTGGCTGTCTTCCTTGTCTCACTTCCCCACAACACTCATTTGCACTTCCTGCATTTCCCAAATTACATTCAGATCCCTGCCTCTGGTCAGCTTTGGGAGAATCCAGATGAAAAGGTGACAACTCCAAGGACAGAGATAAAATAGCTAAAGAGGAGAAAACCTAGTCTTCCTTATCATCTGAACTCTAGATACAGTAGTATCTGAGGCAACATGTAACCTTTTTTTTTTTTTTTACTTAAATCTGATCTTGTATGTGCGTCAGTTGCAACACTGAGTCTAATAGATGCATCTAAAGCCCTGAAACAGCCACTGAATATTCCAGCTCTTTCACAAGGCGGTCCTAGCCTTAGGTCCCCCAGCTTTCTCTCCCCACCCTTTCCCATCTCCAGCCACAGATCTGGGCTCCTTGCTGGCTGCTGAAATGCTTTTGGGAGCTCAAGCCATCCCAGCCACTCTGGCACACCATCCCCTTCGTGTTTGAGTGTTTGACCAACACCACCCATCTATCTTACAGGGCTCTGTTCCAAAGCCTCCTTTGCTCCCTCCTGCCAGACCAAGGTCTCCTCCATCCATCCTTTCTGGTAGGATGTTATTCCTCATTCATGGCCCTTACTGTGTTGCCCTCCTGTTTGTAATAGGAAGAAAAATCTGTTCATTCACGTCCCAGCTATTTTAGACAGAGGCAGGCTCTGGGATGCTGTGTTTGTTTTGTTTCTTTTTCTTTTTTTTTTTCTTTTTTGCTTTTTAGGGCCACCCTGCAGCATATGGAGGTTCCCAGCCTAGGGGTCAAATTGGAGCTGTAGCCTCCATCTACACCACAGCCACAGCAACTTGGGATCCTAGCTGTGTCTGCGACCTACACCACAGCTCACAGCAATGCCAGATCCTTAACTCATTGAGCGAGGCCAGGAATTGAACCTGCATCCTCATGGATACTAGTCGTGATCATTAACACTGAGCCACAAAGGGAGCTCCTGTTTTGTTTCTTGATCTGGATACTGATTATGCAGGTGTGTTCACTTTAGGGAAATTTATCAAACGTAGGCTTCTAACGTGTACACCCTCTGCCTGTATGTTGTATGTCAACAAGAGTTTATTTAGGAGTCCAGTTGTGGTGCAACAGAAATGAATCCGACTAGGAACCATGAGGGTGCAGCTTCAATCCCTGGCCTCGCTCAGTGGGTTAAGGATCTGGCATTGCCATGAGCTGTGGTGTAGGTTGCAGACGGGGTTCAGATCCCGTGTTGCTGTGGCTGTGGTGTAGGCCGGCAGCTGTAGCTCTGATTCAACCCTTCCACCTCCAGCCTGGGAACCTCCATATACCATGGTTGAGGCCCTAAAAAGCAAAAAAAAAAAAAAAAAAAAAAAAAGTTGATTTAAAGATAAAATATTAACTGTAGTCTAAAGTCCTCCTGGCAAAGAGAAAGTCCTTTTTATCTCCTGAGTACTGTGATACATTTCGTTATACAACTTTGGGGTTAGGAGATGGGTGAATGATTCACCCTAGAAGGGGAAGAAAAGCATTTGAGCTTACCTGAGTGGAGAAGGGGTGATAAGGAGAGGAAATGGAAGATGGGGGGAGCAGCTGTCCTCCCACAAAGCTGCTGCTGCTCAGTGACCCTCTGCTTTCAGTGCACTATCTAAACTCAGGAAATGCAGGAATGGGTTTTTTTCTGGACTCTGGTAAAGTGGCTTAGCTCCATGTGCCTAGTGACACAATGAAATGTTGTTAACATACTTGGTTAAGGAGCTTGCAGTAAAGAGCCCCATGAGAGTGAGCTCTAGAATTAGCATTCATCACTGGGAGGACTTCAGACTATACGGGGCCAAGAAATTGGGTGTTGAAGCAAGTTTAGTTCCTACCATAGGGACATGGTTATCTCAGTATGTCCTTTTTCCTCAAAGGATTGTTCTTTGGTCTGTTGATTCTTGATGTTAAATGTAGCAATTGGAGATAAATGGATGGATGGATGGATAGATAGATATGTTACCCTTGTAACTGCCCTCTTTCCTTAGCTCTAAGAATAAGGAATTTACTTGGTAAGTTTCTTTTTACATGATTTAATGGAAAATTGAAAAAGACAAGGATCTTGGGGTTTTTTGGGTTTTTTTTTTTTTTTTTTTGAGTGACCCAGAATGCTTCTACAGTAGAAGCAGCCTAACAGTATTTAAGAACATACATTTTCTAGTTGAAGAGCTAGGTTAAAATCTCAGTTTTACCACTTACTACTAGTTGTGCAACTTTGGGTAAGTCACAGCCTCTTTGAACTTCAGTTTCTTTGCCTACAAAATAGGCACCTAAAGAAAGAAACACTTTTGTAAACTGTTAAGTGCTTTTTCAGGTTTCTGTGTTGGGAGGGTTGATTTCAGGACCTTCATTCTAAGATGACAGAACTCACCTGAATGGTGTATGTTCTCTGTCCCCAAATGCCTCTTCTACCTGTTTGTTGGCTGTGGTGTAGCTGTAACAGTTGTCAAGAGTGTTGAAACACAAATGGTCAATGATTTAAATTCACACAGAGGTGTAAGGGATTTGGGACAGGTTCATTCATTCAGAAGAACAAGTTTTCTTTGGCAGGAGGACACTGGGAGTTTCAGTGGGGTGGGGAGAGGACACAAGAGTAGGGACTGGGGGCCTTCGGTGGCTTTGTTTCAAACCCATCAAGAAAAGGCACTTCTTTGTTGCATTGTCACTGTCATGCACCATTGTCATTTGCGTTCATATCTTATGGAGGTGGGCAGATGTTACATGAACTTTGAAAAGGAATAAACCAGGTGTGGAATGTGTCTTCTCAGAAGTGGCACCTGTGGGGGTAGCACTTGGGCTCCCTCCTCTGAGTATTGCACAGTGGGGGGTATGATGTTTGTCAGCTGTACCCACTAGGTGATAGGGTTGATGTTTGCCCTGCACTCCATGCAGGGCCTTAGTCAGTAGTAGGCTATTACAGCACCATGTAGATCAGGCCTTCTGACATGGCAGTGGCTAAGAATTCCCTGGCAATTTTATCAAAAGGCAGAAGTCTGGTACAACAGGGTTGGGGTGGGGCCTGAGATTTGGCATTTCTGAAAAGCTCCCCAGATGATGCTGATGCCGTGGCCCCCACTTAGCTTATCAAGGCAATAGATTCTTGTTAAATTAACAAGTGGAAACATGAATGAATAATAAACCAATTGATCAGATTTCCATTATGTATGTTATCAGCCCCAGCTCTTTCATCTGCTAGGAGATGCTTACCTATCTGCCCCTCCCAGGAAATTGCAGTCTGTTTCTTACAGCCAGCTGTCTGACCGGAACCAGGATCTATCTTTAGCCACTTGGTCCCATCTCTGCTTTTGAGCAGCAGCTGACCACCCCTCGCCCCCGCTCCACCCCAGCCTGAGCCCTGTAACTCACCAGGTAGCATTTGATGTGAAGATGAAAGGACCAGCACACCTGGGTGTCTGCCCCACTCTTCCAGCTCCACTTCCTCAACATCAATCACTCCAACCCTCTCATTGATCCAAATTAAAAGCCGGGCTACCCAGCTCATGCTGCAACAAATTCTGGTTCATAGTTGACCCCAAGGCCAGCTCTGTTACCCCAAGAAAAGGTGGCGAGGCCATCCCAGTGGCCACTTCCATTCATTCAACTTCTGGGGATCAATTCAGTGACTGTCATTCTCTTCCTAATACCCCTGGTACTGCATTGGAAGTGTCTGGAAATGGGAGGGAAGACCCTGTGCATCTTCAGGGTGTGGCTAGCGGCACACTGCCTGCCAGATGGTCAGTCTCAGAGCAGCCTGCTGTCACAGGTTCTGTTCCCAGACCCTGGTGATAGGATATATTACGTGTTGCCTGGTATCAGACATGAATGAAAGGCTTGGCCTCCTGTTTTCATGGCTTCTCACTGCACAAGAGCCTTCATCAGAAGGAATTGCCGAGGACAAGAATAACTCCTCATCTCCAACATCAGCCTAATTTTCATCTTTTGAGTTCCTTCTGCTGCATTCCCCTGGGCATGGGGAGTGCTCTTTTTTTTGGAGAACTTTGGTTCCCTCTGAATACAACTGATGATCCTTAAGAATATTTGGAAGTCAGCAATTCAACTTATATTTACTGAGCACTTAATAAGTCCCAAGTATAGCCATGCTGCTGAGAACACAGCGGTCAACAAAGCATTGAGGCTCCTGCTCTCCTAGAGCACACATTCTACTAGGTGAGAAAAGAAAACAAACAAGTCAATATGTAATTAAGATATTTTCAGATAGTGACAAAGCTGCAAATACAAACAAGGTGATGCAACACAGGGACTTTAGGGAGTCAGGGAATGAACATCTTTACAAAGAGGTGATATTTGAATTGGAACCTGAATAGCGAGGAGCCAGGCAGGTGGACACCTGGGTGCAAAACAGAGCCTGTCACCAACACAGAGTCCCAGAAGAGCCAAGATACTTTGACTACTCCAGGAAGAGAAAGAAGGGCAGTGGTTGGAGCATGGGTGTGAGGCAAGGGAAGAGATGGTTTGAAGAGCCGGGTAAGATCATGCAGGACCTTGTGGTTTTCTCTAATGCAGTGAGAATCCCCAGGGGAATTTAGGTTGGGGGGAGCAGAGGATGTGATTTACATTTTAAAGAACATGCTGGCTGCTATATGCAGAAAGAATAGAGGGAGAGGGGCACAAAGACCAATCAGAAGGTCATTCACTGGAAGGGTGATTGGAGCTGGGACTAAGGAAGTAGATGGATTTATAAATCTGGACAAAGAACCTCACCAAAACCTCCACTGGGTGGCAGCTTTAGCACCCTACCCCCTACAAACTTCTGCAAAGCTGCCTTCATGAAGGAAGTTATCACCCTAGACCCACACTGCCTAGAAGCTAGGAGCTCTTTCCAGGGTCCTGATACTACTGTCCCCCACCAAATAATCCAGCCTCTGGCCATTATCTACCTTTCTCCTGACTTCTGCTACTCAAATCAGAAACCAATAGAGAAGCATCAGGATGATTTATTGGCACTAAAGATTTTGTTTCAACTTTAAACTGCCTTATACTTTGAAACTGAATGGGAATCTGCTATTTCCTAAAGTGTATTCAATCCAGTTTTTCCAGATCTGCACCCTCAAGGTGAAGTTTCTGAGCGGAGATTGGTTTGGCCATCTTTATTCCTTTATGACATCATGTGACCGAAACCAGTATTTGCTGACACCATGTCATCTCTGTCCCTGCCCTTCATGACCACTGGGCTCAGCAATGCCACTGTCATTTACAGAGACCAGACTCCATTCCATGTTTCCCTGGAGAGGCAGTCTTGGTGGATGGTAGGAAAGCATTGAGGGGAGTGGCCCTGTGACCATCTGTATTACTGCTTTTCTGATAGCTTTTTTTCTTACTACTACAGGATAAGGTGTGAGATAACAGAAACTCTAAAGCAGAATTGTCACACCCACACAAGGGGAATGGAAGCATTTGAAACTATGGAAGCCTTGTCTGGATTGTAGTTACGTCACTTGAATGTTGATAAAGGAATTAGTGAGAAAGATGGGATTTCCTGGAATTCTTGACAATTTTTCCTCTATGTTTTAGACTCTTAGTGCTGGAAGGAATGAACAAGCCTGATTCTCTCATTTCAATGAAGAGGAAACAGAAGCCCAGGGAGACAAAGGAATTTACACAAAGTAAAATAAGTTGGTGGCTGTCCTCACCACTTTTACTCCCCAAAGCTGAGCCAGGGACCTGGGCCTGCATGGCAGCTGAACAATTTGGGAAGTGATCCTAAGGAATGGGAGTGGATCACTGGGAAATGGGAAAGAGAGAAGGAGAGAAAGTCAGCTGCTGTCCCTAGTAGTTAAGACTTTCCCTGTGGGATGCATACCCTCTCGTACTCCTGGCTGTGGGTATCAGAGTGGCAGAGCAGGTGCCCCAGGCTGACTCAGAGCATGCAAGAGAGATGGAGAGCACCACTATCCAGGTGGTGAGGTGCTCCCATGTTTTTCCTTAACCCCTAACCATCACTGACCAGTGGGAACGCTGTGGCCACTGGCCATGTGCACAGGGTGAAAGGCAGGTTAGAATATGGAATTCAGGAGTTCCTGTCGTGGCTCAGTGGAAACAAATCTCACTAGCATCCATGAAGATGCATGTTGGATCCCTGGTCTTGCTCATGGGCTAAGAGTCCAGCATTGCCCTGAGCTGTGGTGTAGGTCACAGGCTTGGGTCAGATCCCACATTTTGGCTATGGTGTAGGCTGGCGGCTACAGCTCCGACTCGACCCCTAGCCTGGGAACCTCCATGTGCTGTGGGTGTGGCCCTAGAAAGACCAAAAAAAAAAATATGGAATTCAAACACACAAGTATCAATGCTTGTTATGAACACTTGCCTTTCAAATTGGACTGCTGGAATTCCAGACTATGGAAAGATAAAGTGTACATTTAATAACACACAAGAAAATCTAAATAGACAATTTCAGCTGTGACTCATTTGGTATCTCAGATGTCTGTCTCTTCACTTCTGTTCACTTGTTGGGCACACTCTCCATGGTTAACACTTCAGATACCAAGATTGAGCAGGCTTTTCTCATTCTTTTCATTGATTACTCAGAGGAGAGGACTGAGAGCCCAACTGAGTTCCAGTGGGGTCCAGAAAATCCTCCAACTTTCTTAGACCATAGCCTCTTTGCTGGCATGGACTCTCTCTCACTGTCACTTCAGAAAAAGCCAAACAGAATAAATGAGGATGAAACTTGTTTGAGACGTCACAAGCCCTTCCCCCAAACATCCATGTTGTTATAATGATTTTGTGAAGTTCTTAAGCACTCAGAATTCATCATCTTCAATTAATGGATGTATAATAGGAACATCTATAAACTTTTGAGGAATGGGTAGTATCTTTTTATTTCACAGCTAATGGATACTTCATTTTTGCCAAGCAGAAGACACAGCTGACCTCATCCACTAATCTTATTTTTCACTTGTGTCAAGACCTCAAATAACAACAAACAGCTTAAGCCATGCCATCTTTTGCCAGCTTCCACCATGAGAAATTTTCTTTCTGTTACTGAACTTAAACCCTCTGACCTGGTTCTGCCTCTTGGGGCTACACAGAAAAACTCAGTTCCCTTCCTGCAGGGCAGCCATTTTCATGTCTGAAGACAAATGTCCTATTCCTGTTATCCTACAATTTTACCGTCTTCTGACACAACAACCTACCTTGGTACCAGTTTCTCCTTGAAGATCAACACTCAAATTGTTTGGAAGAAATAGAAGGTTTAATGGAGGTAATCCTAAATATATTAGATCATAAATATGAATTCTGAGAGGAACTTCCTACATCCTTATTCCACCTCCCCACTGCAGTGCAAATGGAGACTCAGGATGTCATTATGATGGCATTGTGTGATAAGGTGTTTGAGCAGCTGGTTTATGGTTCATGGTCTTTTATGGTACAGTTTTGAATAATGCACTTGATTCTAAAAAGTTATTAAAACATCAGACTAGCCTCTGGGACAGTACAAGGTGACCTGGTCAGTTGTTGTAGCCCAGAATACTGAATGCAAAAGTGGAGGGAGCATACTGTGCCAACTATGCAGGGGGGGGGGGGGTCTGTGTCCAAATCTCCTCTCTCTTTTAGGAGATGTCAGATTTACTTATTCATTCATGACCTCAGCCTTGCCCAAGTGTAAGAATGTGTTTTGCAGCAACTTACATAATATATACACAATTTCAAATAATGTCAGTGAGAAGTGGTGACAAAGGGAAAAATCAGAAATACCAGTGAGTGGGTCAGTGCACACAATAGGAGTCTAAGACAGGCCCTATGCAGATTGCACAAATCTGGATCCAGATATCTTGAGGTCAGAGGAAAGAGAATCATAGCCATTTGGGAATATCACAGGCATTGCTGAAAAAAAAAAAAGCCATGGGATGATTAAAAAAAAACCCTATGTATTGCCTATTTATGCATATTGTTTAAATGTATATTATTAATTTTAAGTGTAAAAACATATGAAGACATGTGGGAATAATAGCTACAAAATTTAAGGGGATAGTAACTTCTTGAGGAGGGAGAGTGACAATCAGGGATTTTTTTTCTGAAGGCTTCAACTGTGTTAATAAATCTTGTTTCTTATGTTAGATTATGGATATGTGGAAGTTTATTACACTATCCTTTATGCTTTCCTATGAGTCTGAAATATTCCACAGTGTGTAATTTATTCTGACTGTTATGGAGGCAAGAATGGAGATAGTAAGGAGTTCCTACTTTGCCACAGTGGGTTAAGGATCTGGCGTTCCTACAACTGTGGCATAGGTCACAGCTGTGGCTCAGATTCAAACCCTGGCCTTGGAACTTCCATATGCTGTGGATGTGACAAAAAAAAAAGAAAAAAGAAAAAAAAAGATCACTAAGGAGGTTATTAAGGTTGTGCAAAGGAAAAATGAAAAGAAAATTGGACTAAACTGAAGACAGTATTGTTTTAAAGGAAGTAGACTGATTTGAGTTATGAATTTGAGGTAAAGCCAATACGACCTTCCAATGAATTTCATGTGGCATATGAGGGAAAAAGAAGACTTGAGTTGAACCAAGTTCTTAGCATCATAAACTGCCTGGAGAGTAGTAACGTATAGTACTATGAGGGTGACTTAGAGGGTATAGTTGGGGCTAGGGTCAGGGAGGGTGTGGTCATGACTAGCTATGTTTGGACATGTGAAGTTTAGGATGTCTAATAGACAATGTTTGGAAATGTTGAGTAGATGGTTGAATATATGAGTCTAATAAAACTTGGAGGAAAAAGCAGATCTGCTGATTAAAATTTTGAGAGTCGGAGTTCCCATCGTGGCGCAGTGGTTAACGAATCCGACTAGGAACCATGAGGTTGTGGGTTCGGTCCCTACCCTTGCTCAGTGGGTTAACGATCCGGCGTTGCCGTGAGCTGTGGTGTAGGTTGCAGACACGGCTCGGATCCCGCCTTGCTGTGGCTCTGTCGTAGGCTAGTGGCTACAGCTCTGATTCAACCCCTAGATTGGGAACCTCCATATGCCATGGGAGCAGCCCAAGAAATAGCAATAAATAAATAAATAAATAAATAAATAAATAAATAAATAAATAAAATTTTGAGAGTCATCAACATACACACTTTATTTACTTACATGAGACTGGAGGAGTCCATCAATAGATTATGGATAGAGAAGGATCAAAGAGCGAGCCTTGGGCATTCCAACATTTAGAGATCTGGAAAGAAGTAGCAGCCAACTAAGGAGACACAGGAAGTATGTGCAATAGGATAGGAAGAAAACATGAAGAGCGTCTTATCTCAGCATCAAAAGAAGTAGTGTTTCAAAGAAGAAGGGAGCAGTGGGTTGGACCAAATGCCATTGAGAGGTTGGGTGAAGACAGAAAGTTGACCTTCAGCTTTGGCAAGATGTAGGTCAAAAGCAACCTTAGTAAAAGCCCTGTCAGTGTGGATTGATGAAACTTAAATGTGGCTGGAGGAACTGAGGTGAAAAATGGGAAGCAAGGAATTTGAAAGATTTGCTTACATCCAAGTATTTCAATGAATTTAGCTGTGGCTGGGGAAAAAGAAGTGGGAAAGCTGAAAGGACATGCCAGATCAAGAGGGTTTTATTTGAGAAGGGAGATATTAAGGTATGTATGTATGTATGTATGAGATGGACTAGTTGAAAGGGAGAACGTGTCCATGCAGGACAGAAAGGAGATAATTGTGATATGCAAACCCCTGACTTTAGAAGGGGTGGGATATAGGATAAAATGTAGGGCTTATACAGGAAAGGACACAAGTCTTCCATTATAAGGGTGAGGCTCAAATACAGTCAACATGGCAGACCAAAAATTGGGAAGATAAGGTCATTCACATCTAATGAAATTGTTTTTCTCTATGAAGTTGAAATTGAGGTCCTTGCTGAGATTAAGGGGTAAGGATCAGAGCAGAAATTGGCACAACATTGTAAATCACCTATATGTTAATGAAAAAATAAATAAAAAGAAGAGGCTCTTGGAGGCTTGAGGAAAGAAGAGAAGAAGTAAGGCATCTGCGAGGGTAGAAAAGTGCATTTCCTGGAGAAGAGTAGTAGGAGCATTTGGAAGTGCTGTGTGCCCATTGAGATATAAGGGCATAAATTTAAAGTGATTTAGGAGTTCCCATTGTGGCTCAGTGGTAACAAATAGTATCCACAAGGACACAGGTTCAATCCCTGACCTCACTCAGTGGGTTAACAATCCAGTGTTGCCATGAGCTGCAGTGTAGGTTGCGGATGCAGCTCAGATCTGGCATTGCTGTGGCTGTGGTGTAGCCTGGCAGCTGCAGCTCCAATTCTACCCCTAGGCTAGGAACTTCCATATGCTGGGTGCAGCCCTAAAAAGACAAAAAAATTAATAACAATAATAAAGTGATTTAATATAATTTTAACCAGTAATATTAAGCTTTGTGGGCGTAGAGAGTAAGCAGAAAACCAGGTTTAACCAGACGGTTTTTCCAGGAATAATTATGAAGGGGGAGAGGGAGAAAGAAAGTTTCCAAGGGATGGTTGTACTGTGCTGCCCATATAACCTAAAGCGGGTAGGGAGGGAATTAGGCAGTGAAGGATAGTGACAAAAGGTAAAGTCAAAGATTTAGAAGTTTCAGTAAAGGCATATATTTTCTCCCATGAGAGAACCAGAGCAATGTGCTAGAAGGAAAGGCAATGATGAACAGATATTTAGATATTTAAAATGGAGAATTCAATCATGATTCATTCATTATGGATGAGAAACTCTAGAAAAATGACCACGTGAATTGGTTGACATAGCTACAATGAAGAAAGAATGGTGGCAAATAAATCAACAAAACTCACATCTGTCTAAAAAGGCATGGACTGGAGTTCCCGTCATGGCTCAGTGGTTAACGAACCCGACTAGGATCCATGAGGGTGTGAGTTCGATCCCTGGCCTCGATCGGTGGGTTGAGGATCCAGCATTTCCGTGAGCTGTGGTGTAGGTCACAGAGGCGACTGGGATCTCTCATTGCTGTGGCTGTGGTGTAGGCCAGCAGCTACAGCTCCAATTTGACCCCTAGCCTGGAAACCTCCATATGCTGCGAGTACAGCCCTAAAAAGACAAAAGACAAAAATAAATAAATAAATAAATAAATAAACAAACAAACAAACAAATAAATAAAAATCAGTAAAAAGGCATGGACTACTTAATAAAAAGAATAAAAGGAAAACTCTGAGAGAGGACAAGATGGCGGAGGAGTAGGGGGACATGCTCGCCCTCTCCCACAAACACAACAAAAAAAAGCACATCTACAGAATAAATGACTCGCACAGAACAGCAACCAATCACTGGCAGAAGAACCTAAACTCCAATAATGGCAAGAAGTTCGTGACATTACAGGGCAGAATGGGAGAGTGAGAGAAGGTGAATCCGAGCGGGACGGGCGCTCCGGAAAGGGAACTGCGGAGGAGAAAGGGCTCCCGCATCCTGGAAAGTCACCTACATGGGGGAAAGATCAAATGACCCAGAGGAATCTCTAGATGCAGAGAAGAGTGTAGCAGTAAGTTGGAGTATGGAAAAGCCGATCAAGAACTGAACGGACCATCTGAACTACGGGCACAGTCACCAAAAAATGAGATGCCTGGGTGGGGGCTGGGCACCGAATCCTCGGCTCCAGAGGTTAGTCCGGAGAACAGGCTGGGGGGGCAGGGCGGAGCGGAAACTGGGAGGTCTAGAAACCGTTTGACCGGGCAGAGACTGCCTGGGAGACTAGAAAACAAAGCTGTCGCGGAGGAAGGGAGCAATACTCTAGGGGCGGGGAAGTGGAAAGCCGCATCAGAGGGAACCTGGGAGAAGAGCCTGGTCTGCGCCCGTGCTGGGGAGGGGAGAGAAAAAGGGGTGGGTCCCCATAGAATGCCCCCCACGCCACAGCAAGCTTACAGGCCCGCTAGCTAGCTGAAAGCTGTGCTTCCCAGTGCATCCCCTCCCCCCACCCCCACCACCCCCTATGCTCTCGCCGAACCTGGGGCTGCCTGCCATCCAGGAGGGCTGGCCTCAACAATTGCCTGAAGCCTACCACCACAGGGGCTGTCCCTGCACAGGCCTGCTTGCCCTTTGGAAGGGCTACACTTCCGCAGAGCAGCACCAAACACCACCAGTCCCCGAGAAAACGCCTGCAGACCAGAAAAGCTAGAACAAGCCTAGCCAGGCTGTGAATAGATCTGCCTAATTCTCAGACGGTTTTTCTGAGTCAGGCTGCCCTGGGGAGGAGCCTCTTGGGTTTCCAACGGCCCTGCTACCCGCCTAAGCCCCCAGGGGGTGCCCCACTCCCACAGAATAGCTGCTCAGCACCACCAGCCCCCTGGAGGACTCCCTGCAGCCCAGAAAAGCTGCAACAAGCTTGGCCAGACTGTGAAAAGATCCGCCTACATTCGCAGGCCGTCCTTCTGAGTTGGGCTGCCCTAGGGAAGAGCCTCTTAGGTTCTCAGTGACCCAGATAGCTGCTCCAGCCCCCAGGGGTGCTGCACTCCTGAGGAACAGCTGCCCAACACTGCCAACCCCCTGCAAGAACCCCACAGCCTAAAAACACCAGAGCAAGCTCTGCATGACCAAGTGAAATCTGCTACCATCGTGGTGTGGACCTCCCAGTCCTGTCTGCCCTCAGGAAGTCCTCCTTTGCTTCAAAGAAACACTGTTAGCCCCATCAACACTCCAGAAAAGCCACACTGCCTCAAAAAAGATTGACCAACAACGCCAGCCCTCAGGAAATATTCCACGGCAGTGACAAGGCAAACTCTGCCCGGTAACGGAGAGTACAACTCCCTCAGGAGAAAGAAAACAACAAGCAAGATGAAGAAGCAGAGAAACCACCCCCAGTCAAACCAACAGGAGAACTCACCTAAAACAGTCAACAATGAAACAGATCTCTGCAGTCTGACAGACCTGGAGTTCAAAAGAGAAATAGTGAAAATACTGAAGCAATTAAGAGAAGATATGAACAGTAGTGCAGATACCCTCAGAAAGGAACTAGAAAATATAAGGAGGAGCCAAGAAAAACTAGAACATTCATTTGCAGAGATGCAAACTGAACTAAGGGCAGTAAAAACCAGAATAAATAATGCAGAAGAACGAATCAGTGATATGGAAGATAGAATAATGGAAATCACTCAATCCAGTCAACAGACAGAAAACTGAATCAAAAAACTGGAAAGCAATATAAGAGACCTATGGGATAATATAAAGCGGGCCAATCTATGCATAATAGGAATTCCAGAAGGAGTAGAAAAAGATAAGGGGATGGAAAATATATTTGAAGAAATTATCGCTGGAAACTTCCCAAATCTAAAGGATACTGGGTTCAAGATACAAGAAGCACAGAGGGCCCCAAACAAACTGAACCCAAATAGACCCACACCAAGACACATCATAAGAAAAATGGCAAAAGTTAGTGATAAAGAGAGGATCCTAAAGGCAGCAAGAGAAAAACAGAATGTTACCTACAAGGGAACCCCCATAAGAATATCAGCTGATTTCTCTACAGAAACACTCAGAAAGGCCACGAGGGAATGGCAAGAGATATTTAAAGTGCTAAAAGGAAAAAAATATGCAACCTAGAATACTCTATCCAGCAAGAATATCATTTAAAATAGAAGGGGAAATAAAAATTTTTTCCAACAAACAAAAACTTAAAGAATACAGCAACACAAAACCCAGGTTAAAGGAAATATTGAAAAGGCTTCTCTAAACCAAAAAGAAAGGAAGGAAAGGGAAGAAAAAAGAAAAGAAAAAAAAAGAAGAAGAGGAAGAACTAGGACTGAGGAAACTGCAATCAGAGAGCAGTCACTCAAATAAGCCAGCATACAGATTTAATCATGAACATGCTTCAAACAAAATAAAATTAAAAAGAAAAAAAACAAAAAAGAGTCATCAAAACCATAAAATGTGGGCAAGGGATGTTAGGAAGTAAATAACCCTTTTTGTTTGTTTGTATGTTTCTCTTCTTAATTTTAATATAGTAATGAAGGGTTTGAACTTACAGGACCATCAGGCTAAAACACACAATTATGGGAAGGGGTTAACATACTTAAAAAACAGGGCAACCACAAGCCAAAACCAAATATTGCATTTGCAAAAAATGAAAAAAAAATACACTCAAGCAGATAATAACAGGAGACCATCCAACCAAAAAAAAAAAAAAAAAAAAAAGAAAGGAAGAATGGAGAACCATAGAATCAACTGGAACACGAGGTTCAAATGGCAATAAATAATCATCTATCAGTTATCACCTTAAATGTCAATGGACTGAATGCCCCAATCAAAAGACACAGAGTGGCTGAGTGGATAAAAAGGCAAAAACCTTCAATATGCTGCCTACAAGAAACTCACCTCAGGACAAAAGATACATATAGATTGAAAGTGAAAGGGTGGGGGAAAATATTTCACGTCAATAGACATGACAGAAAAGCAGGAGTCGCAACGCTCATATCAGACAAAATAGACTTTAAGACAAAAGACATAAAGAAAGACAAAGAAGGACACTACTTAATGATTAAGGGATCCATCCAAGGAGAGGATGTTACTATCGTCAACATATATGCCCCAAATACAGGAGTACCCAGATACATACAACAAATATTAACAGACATAAAGGGAGATATTGATGAGAATACAATCATAGTAGGAGACCTTAATACCCCCCTCACATCAATGGACAGATCCTCTAGACAGAAAACCAATACAGCAACAGAGATCCTAAAGGAAACAATAGAAAAGTTAGACTTCATTGATATCTTCAGGACACTACATCCAAAAAAATCAGAATACACATTCTTCTCAAATGCTCATGGATCATTCTCAAGAATCGACCACATATTGGGACACAAAGCTAATCTCAATAAATTTAGGAGCATAGAAATTACCTCAAGTATCTTCTCTGACCACAATGCCATGAAATTAGAAATCAACCATGGGAAAAGGAAACAGAAAAAACCTACTACATGGAGACTAAACAACATGCTACTAAAAAACCAATGGGTCAATGAGGAAATGAAGAAGGAAATTAAAAACTACCTTGAAACAAATGATAATGAAGACACAACCACTCAAAATCTATGGGATGCTGCGAAAGCAGTGCTCAGAGGGAAATTTATAGCAATACAGGCCTTTCTCAAAAAAGAAGAAAGATCCCAAATTGACAACTTAACCCTCCACCTAAATGAATTAGAAAAAGAAGAACCAAAAAGTCCTAAAGTCAGCAGAAGGAAGGAAATTATAAAGATCAAAGAAGACATCAATAAAATAGAGACTCAAAAAACAATAGAGAAAATTAATAAAACCAAGAGCTGGTTCTTTGAAAAGGTAAACAAAATTGACAAACCCCTGGCCAGACTCACTAAAAAGAGGAGAGAAAGAACCCAAATAACCAAAATTATAAATGAAAAGGAGAAATCACAACGGATACAGCAGAAATACAAAAAACCATAAGAGAATACTATGAACAACTATATGGCAACAAGTTTGACAATCTGGAAGAAATGGACAATTTTCTAGAATCTTACAGCCTGCCAAAACTGAATCAAGTAGAAACAGACCAACTGAACAGACCGATCACTAGAAATGAAATTGAAGATGTCATAAAATCACTCCCTACAAATAAAAGTCCAGGACCAGATGGCTTCACAGGTGAATTTTATCAAACATATAAAGAGGAATTGGTACCCATCCTCCTTAAACTCTTTCAAAAGGTTGAAGAAGAAGGAATACTCCCAAAGACATTCTATGATGCCACCATCACCCTCATTCCAAAACCAGACAGAGATACCACCAAAAAAGAAAACTATTGCCCAATATCATTGATAAATAGAGATGCAAAAAGTCTCAACAAAATCTTAGCCAACCGAATCCAACAACATACCAAAAAAATTATACACCATGACCAGGTTGGGTTCATCCCAGGTTCACAAGGATGGTTCAACATACACAAATCAATCAGCATCATACACCACATTAGCAAAAAAAAAGTCAAAAATCATATGATCATCTCAATAGACGCAGAAAAAGCATTTGACAAAGTCCAACATCCATTCATGATCAAGACCCTCGCCAAAGTGGGTATAGAGGGAACATTCTTGAATATAATCAAAGCCATTTATGAGAAACCCACAGCAAATATAATACTCAATGGGAAAAACTGAAAGCCTTCTCACTCAAATCTGGAACAAGACAGGGATGCCCACTCTCACCACTGCTCTTCAACATCGTTTTGGAAGTCCTAGCCACAGCAATTAGACAAACCAAAGAAATCAAAGGCATCCATATAGGAAGAGAAGAGATCAAACTGTCACTGTACGCAGATGACATGATACTATACATAGAAAACCCTAAGGACTCAACCCCAAAACTACTTGAACTGATTCATAAATTCAGCAAAGTAGCAGGCTATAAGATTAACATTCAGAAGTCAGTTGCATTTCTGTATACCAGCAATGAAAGATTAGAAAAGGAATACAAAGATATAATACCTTTTAAAATTGCACCTCACAAAATCAAATACCTCGGAATACACCTGCCCAAGGAGGTAAAGGACCTATATGCCGAGAACTATAAAACTTTCATCAAAGAAATCAAAGAAGATGTAAAGAAATGGAAAGATATTCCATGTTCCTGGATTGGGAAAATCAATATTGTAAAAATGGCCATACTACCCAAAGCAATCTACAGATTCAATGCAATCCCTATCAAATGACCCATGACATTTTTCACAGAACTAGAACAAACAATCCAAACATTTATATGGAACCACAAAAGACCCAGAATCGCCAAAGCAATCCTGAGAAACAAAAACCAAGCAGGAGGCATCACTCTCCCAGACTTCAAGAAATACTACAAAGCCACAGTCATCAAAACAGTGTGGTACTGGTATCAAAACAGACAGACAGACCAATGGAACAGAATAGAGAATCCAGAAATAAACCCTGACACCTATGGTCAATTACTCTTTGACAAGGGAGGCAAGAACATACAATGGGAAAAAGAAAGTCTATTCAGCAAGCATTGCTGGGAAACCTGGACAGCTGCATGCAAAGCAATGAAACTAGAACACACCCTCACACCAGGCACAAAAATACACTCCAAATGGCTGAAAGACTTAAATATACCACAGGACACCATCAAACTCCTAGAAGAAAACATAGGCAAAACACTCTCTGACATCCACATCAGGAATATTTTCTCAGGTCAGTCTCCCAAAGCAATAGAAATTAGAGCAAAAATAAACCCATGGGACCTAATCAAACTGAAAAGCTTTTGCACAGCAAAGGAAACCCAAAAGAAAACAAAAAGACAACTTTCAGAATGGGAGAAAATAGTTTCAAATGATGCAACCGACAAGGGCTTAATCTCTAGAATATATAAACAACTTATACAACCCAACAGCAAAAAACCCAACCAATCAATGGAAAAATGGGCAAAAGACCTGAATAGACATTTCTCCAAAGAAGATATACAGATGGCCAACAAACACATGAAAAAATGCTCAACATCGCTGGTTATAAGAGAAATGCAAATCAAAACTACCATGAGATACCACCTCACACCAGTCAGAATGGCCATCATTAATAAATCCACAAATAACAAGTGCTGGAGGGGCTGTGGAGAAAAGGACACCCTCCTGCACTGTTGGTGGGAATGTAAACTGGTACAGCCACTATGGAGATCAGTTTGGAGATACCTTAGAAAGCTATACATAGAACTTCCATATGACCCCGCAATCCCACTCTTGGGCATCTATCCGGACAAAACTCTCCTTAAAAGAGACACGTGTACCCGCATGTTCATTGCAGCACTATTCACAATAGCCAGGACATGGAAACAACCCAAATGTCCATTGACAGATGATTGGATTCGGAAGAGGTGGTATATATACACAATGGAATACTACTCAGCCATGAAAAAGAATGACATAATGCCATTTGCAGCAGCATGGATGGAACTAGAGAATCTCATACTGAGTGAAATGAGCCAGAAAGACAAAGACAAATACCATATGATATCACTTATAACTGGAATCTAATATCCAGCACAAATGAACATCTCCTCAGAAAAAATCATGGACTTGGAGAAGAGACTTGTGGCTGCCTGATGGGAGGGGGAGGGAGTGGGAGGGATCGGGAGCTTGGGCTTATCAGACACAACTTAGAATGGATTTACAAGGAGATCCTGCTGAGTAGCATTGAGAACTTTGTCTAGATACTCATGTTGCAACAGAAGAAAGGCTGGGGGAAAAATGTAATTGTAATGTATACATGTAAGGATAACCTGACCCCCTTGCTGTACAGTGGGAAAAGAAAAAAAAAGAATAAAAGTTAGAATTAAAGATAAAATTCTAAATGATCTCAACATAGCAGTTTACTGCAGTGGAGGGGGTGGGATGGCAGAGATGGCAGAGACCAGGGTAATAAAAATATGCCAAGGTTATGTTCTTATTTGGAGGGAGGACATAAACATTTATTAACTTTAAATATGGATAGAGAAATATGTTTAAGTATTTTTATTTAAAACATAAAGGGTAACTACTAGAAGACAAGAAATAGTATATAAATTCTCAAGTTATTAAGATGGGAAAAGAGCAAAGAAAATGCAATCAATCCACTGAAAACCAGAATCAGGGGGAAAGAGAACACAAACGATTTTAAATATAAAACAAAAGGAAGATGGCAAAAAAAAATTGCAATTGTACATTTCAAATTTGTATCTTCTACATTTTTTTTCTTATCAGATTTTCCAGAGGTTTATCTTTTTGTTGGTCTTTTCAAGAACAAGTTTAAGGTTTATTGATTATTCTTTCTTTTATTTTCTAACCTTTAATTTCTTCTTTTACTTTTAAGTCCCTTTACTTCTTTGGAACCATTTTGTAGAGCTGCTATATAATTTTCCAGGTAGTATGCTTTATCATTTTCACTACTGCATTCCCATCATGTCTAGTCCGCATGTGGCTGAAGGTGGTGACCAGTGGCCTTTGGGACAATGTGCGTCCTTGTTCAGACCCATCAGGGGAAGGTTAAAAATACCTCTTCACCAATTTGATTGGACCAATTGGGACCACATGGCCTTCCTTGGACCAATAACAGGTGCCAGAGGCTGCTTGTACTGCTAGGGCTAAATCAAGATTCCTCTCTGCATTTAGGAGTTGGGAAAAACTTGGACAAAATCAAGGTTCTGTTGGAAAGGAAGAAGAAGGGAAAGGAATGATGGATAAATAACAGTATTACCTGCTGCAGTGATTGCTGTTTTGCCCATTCATGGACAATGAAACTGAGCCTCAAAGGGATTAAGTAAATTGCTCAAGGTCACAGAACACATACGTGATAGAACAGAAGATCAATGTAGGGACTGTGCCATTGCCCACGCTCCACCCTGCCACACAACGCTGAATGCATTTTGTTATTCAGTAGCACAGTGCCATTCAGGTGGTTATCACCTCATTTCTGATTAATATTAACATGGAGATTAGCTAATAAGGCAAAGTAGCAATGAACTTGCTCTGATCATATTTCTGTGTAAGCAACTTCTGATTATCTGTTGTACGTAACACATTATACTGCTTTTCTCTCTCAACCTTTCCTTTTATGTTAAATATATGATTTTTATCCTCAGAAGGGGGATTATCTCAGAGCAGAATTGGCAAGGTTAAACACTATCTATAAAACACATTCAGCTATGCCCTGAAATGAATTACATAATATATCAGCCATCTACCTGGCTTTCAAAACCCTGCAAATGCATTTCAGTTCGGTATGGGTGAGTATTTTATATTTTGCCTCCCTTCCCATGAAGGTAAAAATGACCTTGGTTCTTAGGAAGTGAAGATATATTGAACAGGTTAGGATCAACACAGTTCCATATCATTTAGTCTCCACTAAAATTGCAAGGAGTGAAAATAGAGATTGAATTTATTTTACTATATATTGCCTCATTTGAACTTTAGTAAGGCATTAGCTTCTAAGGAAAACCCTCCCCCTTCCATAATCTCTTATTGATGGCATGTTAAGGAAATTGCCTTGACTTTATTGATTCTGAGCTATGAGGTACAATGTACCCAGTGGTGTGTTAAACTGAGACAAGTGTGCCGGGCTGGCTACTGCTGGAGGGATGGAACTTGCTGACAGCGCAGCACTTTGGCCCTTCCCAGTACCCATGGCCATTCCCTCCCAAAGAGCAAATTGATGGGATGTTGGCCGCATCACAGCCTTTCCTCCACAACCTTACTTTAAAAGAGGGAGCCCTGGGAGTAGAGGAGACTCAGGACATGGTGAGGAAACAGCAGGACAAAACCCCCCACCAGCTAGCCTGCCAAGTGTCCAGCTTCCTGGGGGGCCAGGACCCACTTCAGATGTCTCCCCAGGTGGCCCAGAAACTGTGTGTCCTGGCCGGGCTGCTTAAGTTCTTAGAGCCTCGGTCTTCAACCATAAAGCAGTTGTAGCAGGGTGAAAAAAGTTGTTCTTTTGGCTGGCATCAGCCTCATTTTATGTATTTATTCAGTAAGCTACTATGATGGGCTGCTCTAGGTGAGGAGGGTAAGGTCCTCAGAAAATTGCCTGCGTAGGGACAGGTGACAAGGTGGCAGCTAACACATCCTGTATGGAAAAGGTATGAGAAATGTGTGGGGGAGTTCCCGTCGTGGCGCAGTGGTTATCGAATTCGACTAGGAACCATGAGGTTGCGGGTTCGGTCCCTGCCCTTGCTCAGTGGGTTAAGGATCTGGCGTTGCCGTGAGCTGGGGTGTAGGTTGCAGACGTGGCTCGGATCCCGCGTTGCTGTGGCTCTGGCGTAGGCCGGTGGCTACAGCTCCGATTCAACCCCTAGCCTGGGAACCTCCATATGCCGAGGGAGCGGCCCAAGAAATAGCAACAACAACAACAACAAAAAAGACAAAAGACAAAAAAAAAGAAAAAAAAAGAAATGTGTGGGGATGGGTGAGCACATGGAGGTTGGACCTGGAGATGGGAGGAAGGATGTGGGGCTGGGCTGGTGAAAATAAGATTTTTGAGATTAGGAATTGTTTGTCCCAAAAAGCCATCTGCTGCTCCCAAACTTGGGTAAATTCTGCCACTCACACAGAAAGTGGTTCAAGGAGCGAAGCCAGGTGTGGGACAAGGCTCAGTGTCTGGCCCAAAGAGAGCCAATGAGTGTCAACTGTCCCAGACTATCTCAGGTGGAGGGGCCACCAGCCACTGAAAGAGCCTGTGCACCTCTGAGAACCCCCAAACCATAGATAAAAGTCTGCCCAAGCCTGACAGAAGGGCAGTGTCCTTTCCTTTCTGAATATGATAATGAATTTACTTTCTCAAGAGTGAGATGTGAGGGGAGTGTAGGCCAACCAAACTTCTTTCTGCGGGTATTGACTGACTTCTATGGCTGTCCTCTGGGTATTGCACCCACCAAGATTTTCCTTGTTTCCCCATCCCAGCAGAAAGTGGAGGGAGTTAAGGATGGGAATGATAAGGGTCAGGGAGAAGAGGAAGTTATGAGGGCAGGAGAAAGTCCATCCTATCAAGTAAGTGTTCAGCAACTGCCTGTTGAATAAACTTCAACTCAAGGTGACACTAGATGCTATATATAGGTCACGGGCCGCTGGTTCAAAGGCCTCCAGTGAAAGTGAGTTCAGCCGGCCAGTGAGGTAGGTAATGAGGGGCTGCTGCTCCCAGGAGGGCTATGCCCTTTCTAAGAGCAGTAGCCTCTTCTCAGCGCCAGGCAATTATTGCCAAGCAGATATGAGAGTCCCCTGTGGCTAGATCTTCCTATTTTTTTTCGCAAGAAGAGCCAGAAATGTGAATTTTCACATAAAAATATGCATTTCGAAACACTGGAAATCAGTTCAAAGAAAATTGAAACACTCTACCAATCAATAAAAATACATCTGCTGGCAGATGCGGTCCCCTTACTTGATGTAGAACAGCGGTTCTCAAACTGAAGGATCACAGTCTGTCACAGCACTTAGTGAAACAGAGATCACCGGGCTCTACCCCTAGTCTCTGAGTCGGCAGTTCGGGGCTGGAACCTGAGATTTGCATTTCTAACAAGTTCCCAGGAGATGCTGGTGTGGCTGGTCCTGGGACCACACTAGGAGATCCACTGCTGTTGTTTGTCACTAGGGTTTCCAGCCTTCCTTTGGGCCCCCATGACATCCTGCTGCCTCAAAGGGAAGGTCTGCTCTCTCCTTCGGGTTTGGCTGCCTGTGAGTAAAGTTCTGTGAGCGACCTCTTCCTACGGAAAGCCTGCCTTCAGGGTATGTTTTCTTTCTTTTTAGGGCTGCACCTGCAGCATATGGAATTTCCTGGGCCAGGGGTCAGATCATACCTGCAGCTACAGGCCTATGCCACAGCCATGGAAATACCAGATCTGAGCTTGCGGCAACACTGTATCCATAACCTACTGAGCCAGGCCAGGGATTGAACCCACATCCTCAGACGCTTATGTCGTGAGCCACAACGGGAACTCCCATGTTTTAAAAATAGGAGCACCAAGCTGTAATCTGGGGGTGCTTTCATTTCCTGATTGCAAATTCCTGGCAAGGTCTGGGCCCCAAGCTTCACACTGTCTTCTCTGAATCCCAAACCAGAACACATTCTCCTGGACAAACTCAAGAACTGTGATACTAACTGCATTGGATCTTTATTAATATTAGAGAAAATCCAATATAAGTCCTGTTGGTGTCAGGGGTTCTGCAAGTTTGCTCTAACTGCGTGGAGCTTCAAACACATTCTTAACCTCTTCTGTCTGCAGAGAATCAGTCCCACCTAAGCCAGGGGAAATCCAGAAACCAGTGGGGTTCTCCTGAGGGCATGAGAGCACATGTCTAGTAACTCAGGAAGTGGAAAAAGGAGCATACACCTTTTACTTCAAGAGGACTCTGCTTACCCAGGATTTCCATTGTGACTTGAGCCTTTTCAAACCTGGAAGCACAGAGCGAACCAGATCTTCTCCCCAACACAGGCCCTGATTAGCAAGCAGTAACCCCCCTTTTTCCACTTTCTGCAGAGAATGGTCCTGAGATTGCTGAAAACCAAGTTTATAGGATGGCCAAGAAAACTAGATATGTGGGGATCCGCTGTCCTAAAAGACTGCTGCTAAGGCCCCGAGATGACAACTCGCACATCTTTCATACTGATGGATCTAAGAACTTAATCCTTCGAGTTACTAACGCTCTCTCCCTCATCCCCAATGCCTTCCCTTGTGTCTTGTCCTTGGAATCTCCCAACACTTCTTCTCTGATTAAGACATAAAATAGGAAGACTAGCAGGCAAGTTACTGGCATCTGGGAAGGGCTACCACCTAGCTCAGGACGTCACAGAGCAGGTGAGCATAAGCAACAATAAATATCGTGGCCACAAGGCTAGAGCTCTGAGTTTGGTAGGTTTCACCAGAGAAACCTCAGACTCAAATAGTTCCTCTGCCTGAAGAGTGAGGTTCCTGGCATGGACCTTTATGGGTGAAATCTAGACCAGGAACATGCCTAGCTCTGCCAAGGTCCTACTTATGGAAGCCTGCCACTCATACCCAGGCTTCCCAAATCACCCACCTCTCACCCCTCTGTCACTCTTTCGGGGCTTAGTTCTTTTTTTTTTTTTTGTCTCTTCAGGGCCGCACCCACAGCATATGGAGGTTCTCAAGCCAGGGGTCTAATTGGAGCTGTAGCCACAGGCCTGCAGCACAGTCACAGCAACACCAGATCCGAGCCATGTCTGCGACCTACACAACAGCTCACGGCAACGCTGGATCCTTAACTCACTGATTGAGGCCAGGGATCAAACCTGCAACCTCATGGTTCCTAGTCGGATTCGTTTCAACTGCACCATGACAAGAACTCCTGGACTTAGTTCTTTAACCCCTTTCACACAAGGTCTGGGGCCTGTGTTTCTGCCATTGTTTATTGCACTGAGTCCTTCTTGCTACAGTTCAAGTTCATTTCCCATGCCTGAAATCAGGAATGCTGGATTTGTTAGAATCATTAAGAGACCTGAGCCCCATCTGTAAAATCTGTATAATGATTACCAAGGATTAAATTGGATAGTAGTCTCAAAGTTGTTGGCAAGCCTGAGTAGCTACATATCAGACAATGGCGGGGGGAGGAGGTGGCTTTGCTAGAAACAGTGGTGGATTCACACTAACCAACCACATCCTTGCCTTGTCACCATTTCAATCAAGTGGCTCTTCTTAAAGGGTCTGAGGTTGTGGGATAGAGCCTTGCTTCTCAAGGTGTGGTGAAGGGAGCAGTAGCCTGAACGTCACCTGGGCACTTCCTAGGAATGTGGACTCTGGAGCCCCACCCCAGACCTCTGACTCAGAATACCCAGGTCTGACAAGCTCTAGGGGATGCCTGTACACTCTGCAGTCTGAGGATTGCTGGGGGAGGCCCTCCCCTTTCCTGTCCTCCCCCAGTACGTTCACTCACCTCCATTGGAATGCTTAGCACATTCGCTGCAACTTTTACACTTCACTTGTTTGCATTTAAGAAAAGAGTGGGAGCCCAAAACCAACAGGGAGTCTGGAGATGCTGATCACAGATCACTTGGGGCTTGAATGCTGCTATATCACTGACTAGTGAGGGGAGGCAAGTCACTTCACCACTCTTTTTTTTTTTTAATTTATTTTATTGGAGCACAATTGATTTACAATGTTGGTTTACATTCTGCTGTAGAGTGAAGGGATTCAGTTATACATATATTTACATTCTTTTTTGTATTTTTTCCATAGTGATTGATGACAGGATATTGAATATAGTTCCCTGTGCTGTATGGTAGGACCTTGTTGTTTATCCATTCTCTATCTAATTGTTTACGTCTGTCAATTGCCAACTCCCAGTCCATCCCTCCTCCACCCCTCACCCCCTTGGCAACCAGAGGTCTGTTCTCTCTGTTTGAGCTTAACTACTCTTGAGTCATTATTTCTCCACAATGAAGAGGATCATTTCTACCTCAGAACGTTGTTGTGAGACAAAGTAGTTAAAACATCTAACTCCATGCCAAGCATATAGGCATGCCAAAAAAAAAAAAAAAAAATCCCCAAGGCCTAGCTTAGTGCTTGGCATGCAGTAATATTTAGGAAATTTAATGGAAATGAATTAAGCTTAAGCAAGTTTACTTTTGGTTTCCAACGAAACAGAATGTCTGCATGAGGGGAGGGAGTTGCAAAAACTTTGATCTCCCTGTTTGTTTCTCTGACCCTTGATGCTCTTCACGTTGTATCTTCAGCTGTCGTCACATAGAAGTATTTTTCCATGCCTTGCAAGGGTCAGGAGGATGGATGGAGACACTCGGGGACAAAGCAGGGCCAGGGGCCAGGTGACCTTGGCTTTTGGAGCTCACAGGCTGACCTCCAGACTTCAAAGCAAGTGCAGTGCACTGGGGAGGTGTGCCAGATTCAGCCCTGGCTTCTGTTTTCTTTGGCCTATACAGGGTTTACCTTTTTTTTAATTCCTCGAAGACTTAAAAATCTTAAGAATTTAGGGGAAAAATATGCCTTTCTGGCTTTCCTTAAAAAGACCGACATCCCTCAGCCCCCACTGCCTGGCAATACTTGGCTGGAACTGAAGTTGGCTGCTCTCTGGCAGGGCCTATCCTCTCCACATTGTCACAGTCCGCACCACTCGCTCTTGTCACACTTAACCTACACGTGTCCCCTGTTTGGCTTCAACCATCTTTCTGGCCTTTCCTTAACTGATACTTGGGGAAAAAAAAAAAACAGAAGACCCTGGGGAACTGGAGAAAGACTTTGACTCTCTGTACTCCATGGAATGAGGCTTTGAATAAACTGTGTCCTCCTCTTAAAGGTCAGAGAGGCCCACAAGATCCAATAGTTCATGTCTCTCACTGTTTGAGCACTTAAGATGTGCCAAGATTTTTGCATAATTTTATCCTTACAGTGGTTCTGTGAGGTGCGTCCCATGTTATGGATGAAAAAAGTGATGCTTAGGGAGGTATATATGTGGCCCCAAAGCACGCAGAGGGCAGAGCCAGGACCTAAACGTAGGTCTAGCAGACCCCATGGTTCCTAAGCCCTTGGCTATAGGCTTAACTTCATATATGTGCACAGAGAGGATTGCAAGATGTTAAACAAAGTGAGTCAGCTCTAGGGGAGGTAAGAGAATTCTTGGCCAAACCACAATGTGACCTTGAACCATAGCTGTCCACACCCTTTCACCAGATCCCAGAACTGCCCATGGCTGCCTCAACAACATCTACCCCGAAGGTGGTGTGACAGAGGGAGCAGAAAGAGGCAGTGGTTTCATGGATTGTGGTAAAAATACCTGGCCTTTGCAAATTTTACAAAAATATGGGAACACTTTGTCAGGACCTCCTGGAGTGTTGGAAGGCCCATGTAAGTAGTAAGAACTAAAGATTATGTTTATTTAGTTTCACAGGGATCAGCCCTGCTCCCAGCTGCAGGTGACAGAAAAGTCAGCTCAAAGTGGCTACCAAAACAAGAAACCCCACTGACATTCGGACTGGAAATCAGAAGTGGGAGGCTTGGATCCAGCAGTCCATCAGGGACCCAGGCTCTTTCTGCCTCTCCTCTCTGCCCTGTGTTCTTCATCCTAGACCTGGATCCCCTATGTTCTTGCGAAGGCCATCACGAGCCACCTGGTCATCTGCCTCCTCTAAGAACAGATTCACTTTGCTGTACACCTGAAACTAATACAACATTGCAAGTCAACTATGCTCCCCCCCCCAAAAAAAAAGGCTTTGACAGAACCTTCAGCCACCTTCTTCTTAAGTCTGACTGATCCAAAATGGGCCCACTAGTCCTAAACTGATCACAGGCCAGACCAGTGGGATTACTTCCAGCCCAATCAGGTCTGCTCTTGGAGTCAAGGTCAAGGCCTCAAACCTCATTGCTGCTTCTCCATGAGGGGAGAGGCCTATCTTCAAGTGAAGATAGATGTTGGAGTAAAGACTAGGCAATGTCCACTTCTCTTTTAGGGTAACAATACAAGATGATGAGGCAATTGCCAAGCTTATTGGAAGAAAACATGCAGATAGTTAGACCTAAGAATTCCTTGGTGACTCAGTGGGTTAAGAATCCAGCATTGTCACTGCTGTGTCTTGGGTCACTGCTGTGGTGCAGGTTTGATTCCTGGCTCCAGAACTTCTACATGCTGTGAGTGTGGCCAAAAAAAATATATAGTTACACCTAGATTAACTTTAGGTTAATAGTCAATCAGCAAACATTATTGAACACTTACCATATGCTTAAATGAATACCATACCACCAATTTTTTTTTTTTTTTGTCTTTCTGCCTTTTCTAGGGCCGCTTCCCGCAGCATATGGAGGTTCCCAGGCTAGGGGTCCAATCAGAGCCGTAGCCACCGGCCTACACCAGAGCCACACCAACGCGGGATCTGAGCCACGTCTGCGACCTACACTACAGCTCATGGCAACGCCGGATCCTTAACCCACTGAGCAAGGCCAGGGATCAAACCCGCAACCTCATGGTTCCTAGTCGGATTCGTTAACCACTGAGCTATGACAGGAACTCCCCAATTTCTTTTTTAAATTGTGGTTAAATATACATAACGCAAAACCTGCCATTGTCACCATTGTTAAGTGTATATTTCTGTGGCATTAAGTACAACCATAGTGTTGTACAACTGTTGCCACTATCCAACTTCAGAACCTTTTCATCTTCCCCCACCGAAGCTCTATAACTATTAAAAACTAATTCTACTTACATGAGTTACCTTGAGTAGTCAAATTCACCAGTTCCTTTTAAGCAGGTGCCACTGTTGACATTTCACTTCTTCTTTTTTTTTAATTGTCTTTTTGTCTTTTTAGGGCCACACTGCAGCATATGGAGGTTCCTAGGCTAGGGGTCCAATCAGAGCTGTAGCCACCAGCCAGCAACGCAGGATCCAAGCTGTGTCTACGGCCTACACCACAGCTCACAGCAACATTGGATCCTTAACCCACTGAGCGAGGCCAGGGATCGAACCCCAGTGCTCATGTATGCTAGTTGGGTTCATTAACTGCTGAGCCACAACCAGAACCCCACATTTCACTTTTTTTTTTTGTCTTTTTGCCTTTTCTAGGGCCGCTCCCATGGCATATGGACATTCCCAGGCTAGGGGTCTAATTGGAGCTGTAGCCATTGGCCTATGCCAGAGCCACAGCAATGTAGGATCCCAGCCGTGTCTGTGACCCAGCAGCTCACAGCAATGCCAGATCCTTAACCCACTGAGCAAGGCCAGGGATCAAACCCGCAACCTCATGGTTCCTAGTTGGATTAGTTAACCACTGAGCCATGATGGGAACTCCCAAATTTCACTTTTTACACAATGGGGAAATGAGTGCATATTCGACATGTTGATTCACTCATTCATTCATTCAGGCTAGCGTGCCTAAGCATGGACCCCAGAATAACTGCCCTCTCCGGCTCAATGTGAACTATAGGCAGACAGGAAAAAGAGAAAAACACCTCAGTAACTTCTGAGCTACATATTTCACAGGGCTGTGGGAGAGCTGGCAACAAGGAGAAAGGATGTATTTTTGAAAGGATAAAGCCCCCTTATTATAGTATTACACAAAATTCCTGCTGCTACAGTTTCCTTCAGGAAAACTCCAGGCACTGCCAGTACCAGTGTAGGTAAAACAATGAAGACATTCTGAAGCCCTGTTTTCAAAGCCATCAGGAGTGCAAAGAAATGTCACCATAAAAGTCTGGGGAGATGGCAGTGTCCTGGAGACCACACCAATTGAAGTTTTTTGGTTTTTTTTTTTTTATTGACATATAGTTGGTTTACAGTGTTGTGTTAATTTCTTCTGTATAGTAAAGTGACTCATATATGTGTGTGTGTGTATGAATATATATATTCTCTTCTATTATGGTTTATCACAGACTACTGAATACTGTTCCCTGTGCTATACAGTAGGATCTTATTGTTTATCCATCCTGTGTATAATAGTTTGCTAATCCCAAACTCCCAGTCCATCCCTCTCCCATCCCCATGCTCCCTTGGCAATCACAAGTCTGTTCTCTATGTCTATGAGTCTGTTTCTATTTTATATATAAGTTCATTTACTTCGTATTTTAGATTCGACACATAAGTCATATAATAGTGTATTTTTATTTCTCTTTCTGAGTTATTTCATTTAGTATGATAACCTCTGGGTCCATCTATGTTGCTGCGAATGGTGTTATTTCATTCTTTTTATGGTGGGGTAGCATTCAGTAGCATTCAGTTGTACACACATACAACATATATATATACCACATCTTCTTTATCCATTCCGCTGTTGATGGACATCTAGGTTGTTTCCATGTCTTGACTGTTGCAAATAATACTACTATGAACATAGAGTGCATGTATCTTTTTGAATTATAACTTTGTCTGGGTATATGCCCAGGAGGGGGGTTGTTGGATCATATGGCAAATCTATTTTTAGTTTTTTAAGGAACCTCCATACTGTTCTCTATGGTGGCTGTACCAATTTATATTCCCATCAGCAGTATAAGAGGGTTCTCTTTTCCCCACACTCTCACCAACATTTATTATTTTTAGATTTTTTAATGATGGCCATTCTGACCACATGAAGTTTGAGATGGTACCTCATTGTAGGTTTGATTTCCATTTCTCTTGTATTCATTGGTGATGAGCATATTTTTATGAGCCTCCTGGCCATCTGTATATCTTCTTTGGAGGAATAAATGTCTGTTTAGGTCCTCTGCCCATTTTTCAGATATGGTTTTTTGTTTGTTTGTTTTTTCTCTTGGATATTGAGTTGTATGAACTATTTGTATATTTTGGAAATTAAGCCCTTTTAAGTCATGTTATTTGCAAGACATTTTTCTCCCAGTTCATATGTTGTCCTTTCTTTTTGTTTATGGTTTCCTTTGCTGTGCAAAAGCTTATAAGTTTGATTAGGTCCCATTTGTTTATTTTTGTTTTTATTTCTGTTTCCCTGGGAGACTGACCTAAGAAAACATCAGTGCTATTTATGTCATAGAATGTTTTGCCTATGTTCTCATCTACGAGTTTTATAGTATGATGTCTTATATTTAAGTCTTTAAGCCATTTTGAGTTTATTTTTGTGTATGGTGTGAAGATGTGTTCTAACTTCATTGATTTACATGCAGCTGTCCAACTGTCCCAGTAACACTTGCTGAAGAGACTTGTTTTTTCTCCATTGTATATTCTTGCCTCCTTGTCAAAGATTAATTTTCCATAGGTGTGTAGGTTTATTTCTGGGCTCTCTATTCTATTCCAATGATCCATATGTCTCTTTTTATGCCCATGTTATGCTGTTTTAATTACTGTTGCTTTGTAGTATTGTCTGAAGTCTGGAAGGGTAATGCCTCCAGCTTTGTTCTTTTTCCTAAGGATTGCTTTGGCAATTCTGGGTCTTTTGTGGTTCCATATAAATTTTAGGATTCTTTATTCTAGTTCTGTGAAAAATGTCATAGGGATTACATTAAATCTGTAGATTGCTTTGGGTAGCAAGGCCATTTTTAACAATATAAATTCTTACAGAGTTCCTCTTGTGGCTAGTGGTAACAAACCTGACTAGTATCTATGAGGATGCGGGTTCCATCCCTGGCCCTGCTCAGCATTGCCATGAGCTTCAGTATAGGTCACACATGGCTCAGATCCCATGTTGCTGTGGCTATGATCTAGGCTGGCAGGTGCAGCTCAACTGGACCCCTAGCCTGGGAACTACCATATGCCACAGATTCAGTCCTAAAAAGACAAACAAAACCTCCCCAAAACAAAAAAGCAATATTAATTCTTCCAATCAAAGATCATAGGATAATCTTTGCTCTCCTTTTCTTTGACTCTCATCTTCAATTTCTTTTATTAATGTTTTATAGATCTCAGCATATAAGTCTTTTACCTCTTTGGTGAGGTTTATTCCTAATTACTTTATTTTTTTTAATGGAATTTTAAAAGAGATTGTTTACATTTCCTTTCTGATATGGCATTATTCATGTAAAGAAATGCAACCGATTTCTATATGTTAATCTTGTGTCCTGCTACCTTGCTGAATTCATTTATCAGTTCTAGTAGTTTTTATGTAGAAAATTGAACTTTTATCTGCATTACTGTTTCATGTACACCCTGCTTTGCTCTCCCCAAGTATGAAGGGGGGAAACTTGCAAGGCTTTTCCTAGTCACTTCTTAAGTGTCAATGGCTGTTTTACTATCAGACTGAAAGCATTCAAGGTCAGGAACTGATATTACAATTTTCCATGTGTGTGTGAAGCAGAGGAACCCATGTTAGTCCTTAAGCGTTTTCGTAAGAAAACCGTAGTCACATGGGTGCCCATCTTAAGTTGAGATCTAGGATGGGCTTTATCAGCCTCTGCACCCATTTTATTTGGGGCCAGATAATTCCTTGTTATGAGGGGCTGTCACATGCTTGGTGTGAAGTTTAGCAGCGTCCTTCACCATTAGATGCTGATAGCACTGCCCCCAACCCCCGTGCACACAACTTGTGGTTGTAACAACCAAAAATGCCTCCAGTTGTTGCCAAATATCCACTGAGGATAGACTTGCCAGCTTTAGGAAAGAAAGAGGGGAAGGTATGGAGGGAGGAAAGGGAGAGGAAAGGAAGTTAAATTTGAATTTCAAATAAGCAAGGAATCATTTTATTATAATATTTAGGACTTATGCTAAAAAAAGTATTCATTTTTTTATCTGAAATCCAAAATGTAGCAGCACATCCTAGATTCTATCTGGTAACCCTGCCTGGAAGGCAAATCTCACCCCCAGTTGAGAACCACTGATTAGGGTAAGTAACAGTCCTGGTTTGAGCCCTACAAGTCTAGCATCCCAGGAAATTCTTCAGTCCCAGGCAAAGTAGGGCCGTTGGCCACTCTGGAAGCTCCAAATCAATCTTCTGTACTGGTTTTGGCTTCCGGGGCTCCCTCAGGTCCCCACAGCCCTTGGGAAATGCTGGTGCTTTCAGTGGATGGAGAGGCTTCACGGCAAGACTGATGGAGCTCTCCATGGGAACTGCTAAATGGTCCTTTTCTGCTGAACTGTCGATTCGCAAACAACCAAAACATTACCAATAATGGCTTGAGTCAGCCTTCAAAGTGGCCTATTGATTTTGATGACCTCACAGTAGATTATTCTTCCCAGAAAAAAAACATCCATATCCCAGACATTTCATCTTAAATAACCCAATACCCAGAGCTAATGGGACTTCTCCACCAGCAAGTGAGACTATAACTATGCTTTGGTTTTCCTATAAATCCTCAAGATGGAGTTTTTGTGGGTTGTTGTTGTCCTAACTCAGAGTTATATTGACTGGTCTCCCCCTGCATCCTGGGCTGTTACCAAGCAACACAGATTTTTTTTTTCCCTTGTTGGGCAAGACAGCAAAGTGAGGGAGGGAAAGGAATGGGGAAGGAGGGTGTTCCTAAAGATTATTCTGTACTAATGTATCTGTTTTACCCACTGTGTTACTCAGTCCACTAGAGACCCCATTCCCCACTCTTTATAATTTTTTTTTTTTTACACAGAACTCTGGACTTTAGACAGTGAGTAAAGATCCATTTTTGGTTTCTTGAGCCTATTAGCTTCCTAGTCACTATAATGGCCACCTGACAACTGTGTCATTTGGTGGCATATGGGGGTAAAAATAAAGTGTTCTGCAAAAACTTGGAAATAGGGCCTTTTTCCAAGAATTTAACCGAAAAAGTTCATGTTCAATGGCTATGGCTAATTTGGTTAATGGAACACCCCCCAACTCCTGTTGGGATGCCTAGAAGTGGTCTCCGGGATGCAGGGTGCAGGGTGACCTCATGGTGTGCAGGAGCTGTCCATGCTGGTCAGGAGGGCCAGGCACACAGCTCGTCCCCCTGGTAGATGGACTCAGTCTTGGCCAGAGTATTTGCACTGTGGAACTTGGCAAATGATCAGGACTTTTTTTTCCCCCAGACAGCCATGTGTTAAAGATTTACTACTCCCCATTGAATGGAAGTATAATTAATACCTAGAGGCTGGCCCATTGGGTTTAACCATATCTGGAGAAGGATGGTATAAAAGCCTGGCATTCAAGGAGGGGCCCTAAGACTTGGCTGTTTTCTTGTCAGTCCCTGGCCGAGCCTCACCCTTGAAGACTCACGCCCCGATCTAGGTGTCAGGGGTCTCTCTTCTGCTTCAGACTCCCTTGGGGACCCACTGAATATAACTTGGTTTTCCAAATTGGGGGTTATAATCCTGGCTGGTTCCGCTTCTCAGTATAAATGAATAAATCCACATTCTAGTCCTACCTATCCACCTTGAGAGCAGGAATACTTTCCTGTGTAGTGGTTAGATGCTCTGGGGTGGGAAGGAGTCAGATGTCCTGGATTTGAACTTCAGCCCTGCTGCTTTCAGGCAGTGCCATCTGGAGCACATTGCCCCCAGTGTCCTCACCTCCATTTCTACCTAAAGCTCAGCACAGCTGTCCTGTCTCCACAAAGGTTCTACCCCAGTGCACATGGATTGCACCCTTCTCTAAACCATTTATTTTGTTTTATTTCTAGTCTTATCTCCACCCACGAAAGTTCATGATACTTGAACACAAGGACAGAACTTGATGTGACTCTTTGATTCCCGGAAAGACCCATCCCTGTGCTGCCCATGGGTGGGTGCCTGATAAAAGCTCATTAATACTTATTTAATTAATATACATTCCGGAGATGTTCCAGATAGAGAACAAGGTGTGTTTCACACCAACCCAGAAAAAATGCCAAGCCCCCCACCCCACCCCCGCCATTGCCCATGCCTTGTTTCTCACCTTAGTGAGTGCTGTTGTCTCAAGGTCATGACCCCCCACTACATCAGTTAGGATGCTTTGGGGTACAAAAGATAGAAAGCTCCAACTCAGACGTGGCTTCAGCAATAAGGAAGTCCAGAGGCAAGATAGTCTGAAGTGGATGTAGATCAGCTGCCAGACAATACTGTGGTTAGAGGAACCTTCCATCTTATACCCAGCCATCCTTGATACTGACCTCTCCTAGGGATGATGGCAGGACAACACATTAGTATCAGGTGCTCCTGGCAAAGTCCTCAGAAAGAAGGACTGCTCTCTCTCCCTGAGTCTCCTTCTTAGGAGACTGAAAGTCTTCCCCACCGCAACACACACACACACACACACACACACACACACACACGCCCCTCCTTCAGGTCTCATTGGTCAGGAGTGGGTAACATACCCTTTACTTAACCAGTCACTAAGCAAAAATGACCTCACTGCAAAACATCATTACTGCTGTTCTGGGCTCCGCTGGCTCTCCCACCCATTAGAAAGCTAATGTGGGGCACACACCACAGCTTACACAGTACCCCCATTGGGCTCTAGGACAAATCGTCATCATTGGCATTAATATTTTTGCAGCTGCATGTATGCGTAGTCACACCAAGTGAGATCTGTAAAGGCTCTAAATAGCCTTCCCTGAGTGTGGGTCAGATATTTCTGAGAAATGAAATAAGTTAGGTCAGATTTTGCTGCTCCTTAGGTTATAACTAACGTTTGGTTTTCAGAGCTTTTTGGATCTTGAGATTGTGAATAAGAAATTATAAAAAGAATTTAAAAAAGAATGGACTCCCCGTTGTGGCTCAGTGGTTAACAAACCCGACTAGCATCCATGAGGACATGGGTTCCATCCCTGGCCTCGCTCAGTGGGTTAAGGATCTGGCATTGCTATAAGCTGTGGTATAGGTCACAGACGCAGCTCGGATCTTGCATTGCTGTGTAGTGTAGGCCGGCAGTTATAGCTCTGATTCGACCCCCAGCCTGGGAACCTCCATATGCAGCGGGTGCAGACCTAAAAATTCGAAAGACCAGAAAAAAGAAAAAAAGAAATTATAGACTAAGAGAAACAAGTTTTTATGGCAGTATATTGACACCTGGGAAGTAAGTGAATTCTGGAGCTTTTCCTCTGGGTGAGCCCTCACCATTTCCTATCTGTGACAGACAGGGTGGAGCTAGGGCAGCCTCAGCCTGGGCTATACCTGTCCTGTGACGGGTTGTGGTTTCATGGGACTGAGGGGAAGCAGCAGTGAGTTCCCCTGTGAAGCCAGAAATTTTGCAACCCAAGGAGTTAGCCAGCAAGAAGGTGGCCAAGCCAACCCTTAGGGAGCCGTATTAAGACTCACATCTTAGGGCAAATGTGGGGACAGTATGTTCAAGGCTCAGGCAGGGAACAAGGCAGGAGTAGGAAGACTAGATGTTTCTATTTGGGACTGGAGGCTGGTCAGCTAGCTGGAACGGTGAACACTGGCTAGACTCAACTTGTCTCCAGAAGGCTTCAGTGAAATAGTGCATTTATGGCCTGGACACACAGGCTCTGGTCCTCCCCCACATGAAAGGATTAGGT
Source organism: Phacochoerus africanus (assembly GCF_016906955.1). Taxonomy (NCBI): domain Eukaryota; kingdom Metazoa; phylum Chordata; class Mammalia; order Artiodactyla; family Suidae; genus Phacochoerus; species Phacochoerus africanus. The sequence goes on from NC_062544.1 coordinate 105,475,130, forward strand.
CATCAGATTAGTGAAGGGCAGGCCGGCCTCAGGGGATGGGAGAATGGTTTCTTCTGCCCAAGCAGCTCTTAGTGGCATATCCAGAAGGTGTGTTTTTACACATATTGCAATCTCTTATCCATCAATTATTAAAAAGCTAAGTGACTTTGGTCTCCAGCTGTCTTCTCTTCACATCAGGATGTAATTCAAAAGGTGGACAACTTGGGTTTGATTGTTTTACATCCAGGACACAAACCTTAGCTCTCAAATCCTTGTTCGAATCCTGAGCAGCAGGGTGCCTGGGGCAGCTGCCTTAATGGAGCAGAAATAGAACAGGGATACACAGAGGCAAACAGATAAGTGGGGCCGAGTCATCAGACCATCCTCTAATGACCCATTTCCTGGAGGGCCCAGGACTTCCTGGCAGAGGAACTTGAACAATGCCAGAGTTCTGATACCTAAATAAGGTGTGTTTTGTGAACTGAAGTCCCATGAGGGCTTATCCACAGAGCCTAGAGAAGCTGCAAACACATTGCCACTGTCACACAAATAATAATAGCAAATTGGAGTTCTCCTTGTGGCTGGGTGGTAACTCACCCGACTAGCATCCATGAGGATGCAGGTTCGATCCCTGGCCCTACTCAGTGGGTTAAATATCTGGCATTGCTGTGGCTGTGGCATAGGCTGACAGCTGTAGCTCTGATTTGATCCCAAGCCTGGGATCTTTCATATGCCTTGGGTGCAGCCCTAAAAAAAAAAGAAAAAAATAGCAAATAACAACACCCACAGCCTCACTGAAGCCAGGTATTGTTTTAGGCATCTTGCATAAATTAGCTCATTTAGCCATTAACAATCTCATGGGGAAATGCAGTGTATATTTTGGGTGCCCCTCATCCCACCCTTGATTTCAGTCCAGCTGCAATGGGGGGCTTCCTCCTTTGATAAGACCCCTCGAGCATGTGCCCAAACATGACCCTTTCTGCCCCCAAGACCCACACAAGCTGCTGGAGCCAGCTCAGCCCCCCTCAAGGGCAGGGCACGGCAGGTAACCCCCAGGGCCCAACTCCCACTCCTGGCAGCTGTATATACCAAGGAAGGCTGCAACTGTGGATAAATGCCCCAGAGCCCCTTTCCTTCTGGAGGGCAATTCTGGGAGGCTTTGCATACTTCTCAGACCCCAATAATGGAGCCTTCCCTCCTTCTCCTATCCCCTTCCTCTCCCTTCCTCCTGCTTCCTGGGATCAGTTTCCAAATTAACGACCCACATCCCAGTCCCTGTCTCAGCTCTGCTTGTGGGGACAGCCAGCCAAGACAAATAGATCCCATTATTCCATAGATACTATTATTTGACAGATAATTAGTCCACTGTGAATATCTTCTGCTGCCTGAATGAATTAATGAGTGTGAATTTAGGGTAAGAAGATAATATGAGCCAAATATCAGGAAAAGAATGTGGGTCCTTCAAGGGGAGCTGAAGAGGGAGGACATTGTACCAGCTGTTTTCCACTGCTGGGCCTGAAGGGTGTCCTGACACAGAGAATCTGTGTGGGCCTTGAGCAGAAGTGGGTGTGGCTTGTAGGAGTAACTAAACCCTCCCTTCCTCTAAAATTAGAGGCTCTTAAAGGCCCAGGTAGCCTTGCTGCCAGTTCCCCCATCACAGAGTGTTGCTGTGGGGAACAAATCCTCTTCTACTCCCAACACAGGGCCCATGAGGGCCAGAGTGGGCTGCAGACATCTGCTTTTGAAGGTCTCCCTGGGTCAGGGCCACTGGTCCTGGAGGATCTCAGGCTAGTTGAGCAGTTATGCAGACTTGGGGGATATGCAGCAGCAGGTGCCTCGGTCTGAAAGATGGGAAGCAGGTTTGGGAGAACCTCCACTGCCACCAGGAGGGGCTGCATATTGTTCTATGGAGAACAGTATGGAGGTTCCTTAAAAACTGAAAATGGAGTTACTATATGATCCAGTGATCCCATTCCTGGGCATATATATGGAAAAGATAAAAGCTCTAATTCGAAGAGATAGATGCACCCCAATGTTCATAGCTACAATTTATAACAGCCAAGACATAGGGCAACCTAAATGTCCATTGGCAGAGGAACGGATATAGATGTGGTACATATATACAATGGAATACTATTCAGCCATAATAAAGACTGAAATAATACCATTTGCAGCAACATGGGTAAAACTAGAGATTATCATCCTACGAGAAAGTAGGTCAGAGAAAGATATCACGAATGTGGAATCTAAAAAATGGTACAAATAAACTTTTTTATAAAACAGAAACAGACTTAAAGACATGAAAAACAAACTTAAAGTTACCAAAAGGGGGAGGTGGTGATAAATTAGGGGTATGAGACTAACAGGTAAATACTACTATATGTAAAATAAATAACAAGGGCCTACTGTATAGCACAGAGAACTATATTCAATATCTTATAATAACCTATAAGGAAAAGGATCTTTAAAAGACCAGATATGCATATATAAGTATAACCACATTATTTTGCTGTACACCTGAATCTAACACAATATGTTAAGTCAACTGTATTTCAATTAAAAAAAAAAGAGGGCCTACAGTAGAATGCCCACCTATCAGAAGCCTGGATAGGAGCATGGGAGTTTCTCAGTGTGGCCAGCAGTGCCCACAGCAGGCCAGGGCTTGGCAAAGGATGGTTACATCACAGCTACCACTGATAACCAATAACCTGGTCTGACAGTAGCCCACTAAGCTATTCTTGGAGATCCCAGGAGAACCCTGGAATGGCACTTGCAAAAGACTGGGGTCCCTATTAACAATTAATGTTGCATAGTCCTCCCCCACCCCCGTGAACAGTGAGGCTTAGGGATGGCTGGTTACAATGCTCTAACTTAACCCAAAATGCACCTTGAGTTCCTCATGCAGCCCTCATTGATAGAAATGTTACCAGAGTTTCTAAAGATGGGCTGCTTAGGCTGCAATCTCAGTTCAGCACCTACTAGGTGTGTGCGGGGACATGGCTGTAATACATTTACTTCTTTTGTAAAATTGATATAGTATTTGTAATTGCCAGGGGATTTGTGATGAGGATTAAACAAGATTCTGCATTTAGAGCCCTTAGCATACAGTGCAATTGCTTAGTACCTGTTAGAGAATGTTCTTACCATCAGCATTCAATTTCTCAATTCTCAACTAAAGCTTTGTTAATGAATTTTGATCATTTTATTTGACCATCCAGTGTCTGAACCTCCTTTTATTTGAAGAATCCCCTGCTTTGTGGGTCCTCATTGTCTTGGATGCCTGCCACCCCTTGTAGACGATGACAACAACAGAAAAACTGGGATTCCCAACAGTTTTTGCAAACCAGAGCACAAGCCATCTCCAGGACCTACCAACCCTGTGCCTACCTGAGCTTTGACTGAGGAGCCAGGAGCAGAAACCATGGAGTTCTTTCCCTCTCTGCTGCAGATTCAAGTTAGTGGCACAGAGATGGCAGCAGTATCACCCAGGGTTCATTGGTAGCAACAGAATTTTCTCCACCCCCTCTTCAGCCACATGATTCTAGATGTCGCCCCAGGCTGCTTATCCCCCAGCTCAGTCATCTGCCTCCCAACTAATTTTCTAGCTGTCCAGTGTCTTTTCCATCAAACTTTCTTCTGCTTCGATCAGCAGAGGTTGGCTTCTGATGCATACAACTAAGAACCCCTGCAATGTAACCAAGCCAAAGTCTGGCACTCACAGTGCCTCTGCCTATGAGCACCTTGAGTCACCAGCAGTCCCATATTTCTAAATCTGAAGCCAGTGCAAAGCCATGACTCATGAGGCCCTGGTGGCTTCTCACTTGTGTTACTGAGTTTCCCCTCAGCCCAGCCTCCACACTAGTCAAAGCAATGCTTATAGAAACACAGATCTGGATCCACCACCCCCTCCCCCTGGCTCCTCAGTGTCTTCAAAGTACTAACAGCTCCCAGTACATCCATGGTCTCTTCTGACCACTTCTTTGTTACATTTCCTTCCCACCTAGCCTTGACCCTCAACACACAAACACCCACCTGGACAGACATGCCATGTCCCGCCACTTATATTTCACAGGACCTGCTCAAGCACTAAGTTATACTCCTCCTTTATCCAGCAAGGCTTAGTTCAGAAGTCAACACCTCCAAGAAGCCTTCTCTTCCTCAGATGAGTTAGGTATTAGTGTCTCCTGGACATACATTTATTGACACAATTTTCAAACTCCTTGATAATTGCCCATGTCTTTGTGTAAGTCTACCCTGTGTCCCCCTGATAAGGATTCTGCCCTTCCTGTCTATACTCCCAGTGCCTAGAGAGGGGTGAGAGTTTTGTCAGTGTCTGCTGAGTTACTTTAGAGTCATTGCTATGCCAGGTTCCCATCCTCTCCCAGGTCCCCTCAGCCCTATGTTTTAGCATCTAAGTCTTTTTTTTTTTAATCTTTTTAGGGCCATACCCATGACACTTGGAAGTTCCAAGGCTAGGGGTCGAATTGGAGCTAGAGCTGCTGGCCTATGCCACAGCCACAGCCACAGCAATGCAGGATCTGAGCCACATCTGCGACCTGTACCATAGCTCACAGCAACGCCAGATGCTTAACCCACTGAGTGAAGCCAGGGATCAGTCCCACATCCTCACGGATACTAGTCGGGTTCCTTAGTGCTGAGCCCTGGCAGGAACTCCCATTAGTCTTTTCAGTGGTTCTTGATGAGCACGTCTTGTCCATCTTGGGCATTGCAGCCCAAGGTCATATATCCAGTGTTTGTGAACCTGGATTTAATCTGAGTCCACAAAGTGAGCTGGAATCCTGTGCTGCTCGTGTTGACCACACTGCAGAATTGTGAAAATTCTGGCCAAACCCCTTTGGTGATTCTCCTACTCCTTTTCTCCCCCAGGATGAGTGCTGCCCATCAGTCCCTGCCCACAAAGCCTCCTTAAGCACAGGATCTCAGAGCTATCTGACCATCTTCAGAGTAAGAGAGTGGGATACCAAACTCTCCTACAGTGCCCAAGAGAGGTCAAGTGTATGACAGGGCTGGAAGGGGCAGGTAAAGATGGCCCCAGACCAGGTACCCAGAACTCTGGACCCTTTTCCTAGTGGCGCAGTTCTTTTCCTGTGGTTTCCTGGCTGTGTCTAGGACCTTTCCATCCCCAAGGAAATCAGGAAAAGAAGGCACATAGCAGCTGCAAGTATGTGTGTAGAAGAGGTGCAGAGGTGTGTAGACTTACTCACTTATGTCTACACTCCAGAGCTTAAAGAAAGGTTTTAAAGCAACTTAAAACAAAAATTACCTCCTCCTATCTTTACCCTTCCTTCCCACTCTGCATCCGGCATCACCAGAAGTACAGTTTGGTTGGCCCCCAAAGCACTGTGCCCAGGATTCTAATTATTCCACCTAGGGGAAGTTCATCTCCATCCCTCTTCTTCCATTCTCTTCTGCTGGCTGTGAAATGAGGCAGACTTGGGTCCCCACATGGTTCCTCTCAGTCTCAGCTTATTCATCTGTAAAATGGGATCAATAATACTTCTTTTGCAAAACTGGTAATGGGATGACCATTTTAGGGCTTTAAAAGACATCCTATAAATGTTGGTACTTCTCTTTTCTTACTTTGATCCTGGCAGCCTAAGGCTCACAGTATGGAGGGCCATGTGTGGCTGTAGCCCAGGAAGTTTCAGCACTAATAGATAAGATAGAGGGAGGGAAGAGCCAGTGGACTGGCAAGGATGCCAGGGATGAAAAATGATTGAGCCATTTTGTAGTAGAGGATGATGCTCCCGGGCTTGGAGGAGTGGTCCCTGGGTCACACCCTTCATAAAGCATCAGGAAATGCCTATCCACATCAAAGCAGTCAATTCCTTGGTCTCTGCATCTTTAAATCATAAACCAAATCAATACTGGACTCGGAAAGTTATAGCAGCCCTTCATCCAGAGGCTCCTAGGGGGACCACAAACAAGACAGGTTGCCAGCCCACTCCTGCAGATGGATCAGCATCTGATGGATGGAGCTGCACTCCTTGAGTCCTGTTGCATTCTGGGAGTCAGGGGCCAAAACTGTGTACCCATTAGTAACATCTCCATTTCTTTGGTGGTTTTGCATGACAGGGTGACAGAACCCAACCAGAGCTATGTGATCTTGCACAAGTGAAACTGAATTTCCACCTTCTTAGGTCAGATTCCCTGAAGGCAGAGCTTGCCAGATCCTTTGATATGCCAATACCTTCAGTAACACTTTGTATGTCTAGTTTGTGCAGGTTTGGGTACAAATATCTCATCTAAATCCTAACAGCATCATTTTGTGAAGTGGGTAGAGCAAGAATGCTTTTCTTCATTTGAAAAATTAGAAAATAAGACTCAGAAAGAGTAAGTAGCTTCCTGCTAGGAACTCTCAGGCCTAGAACTCCAGCACTTGTCACAGTCAAGACTCCAAGACTGATTTTCTCCTTTAAATTTTTACTACTGGATGGTTCTGCTTCTCTGACACCCTGCACTTTAAAGTTATCAGAGCATTCAGCTCATTGGCTTAACAGTCACATCACCTAGACTGACATGTCTCTTGCTCATGTGCATATCTCCAGTGTCTAGTATAATCCTGCTTTCTACATGAACTCCATTGATTGAAGCAATGGTAGATGCACATGAGAAGTGACCAAGAACAGGCCATGCATGGTCTCAAATGCCAGGCAAAGGACATAGAGTGGAGATCAACCGAAGGTCTTAGGAAGGGCTGTAGGATAATCAGATTTGCATAACAGAATCTGTATAGGTCTGTGTGGAAGACGGCACGAAGACACCTTCCATCACTGTTTTAACATATGACAATGCAACAAACATGAGAGAGGTTTGCTGAAGAAGCTATATTATTCTAGGGGACCTTGGGGAGGGAAGAGAGGGTTAGATCCAGAATTCTCTAACCTAGATTTCAGAACCATCCATGAAAGATCACTTCCCCACCCCCTCCAGCCTTATGCACCTTACTTCGTGTTTTGTACCGCAGTCATTTCAAGCTACTTACACTTCCTGAAAAGGTCACACTAATTCCAGACACCACACTTTTGCCTGCAGTGCATTCCATTCTCATCTCCTTGGGAAGTTCCTACTCAGGTGTATAATATGTAGGGCAAATTCTAGGTCTCTTTCTGTCACTAGCCCACTCCCTAAAGCACTGCTGATGGGATAGGTTAGTTTTAAGGACATTTATTGGGACTCACTGTGGAACTTTTGGTGTAACCAAGGAAGGTCAAACCTCTAACCCTTTGAGAAGCCCAGTAGCCAGAATGCATAGTCAAGAGTTTAATTGGAGATTTTTCAGTACAGAAAAAAAATGAAATTAAACAATCTTGAGCAAGTTTCTCTAGAAGTTAGACTGTGAAATATCATTCATATTTTCCAGCATATTCTGGGTTACATTTGTAGCTCTGGTGGTCAGTTTTATGTGCCATTTTTGACTATGCTCTATCCCAGGTTATTCAAGCAAAAACTAATCTAGGTAGATGTGATAAGCATCTATAAGCAGTGGACCTCATGCAAAGGAGATTATCCTTAGTAATCCAGATGGGCTCCATTAAATCAGTTGAAAGGCTTTAAGAAAAGACCTGAGGCTTTCCTGACAAAGAGGACATTCTGCCTGTCAACAGCAGTATTTGCTCACACCTGACAGCTCCAGTCCACTCTTCCTGGCAGCCTGCCCTCTAGGTTTTGAACGTCCCTGGCCATGTCCCACAATTGAATAAGCCAATTCCTTACAATAAATCTTTGAATACATACACATCCTCCTGATTCTTTTTCTGTAGCTGACCCTGACTGATACAGTGGTCCTCATCAATGAAGCACAGTAACCATCTTTGAGAGAGTCCCTGGACCGTTATTCACAGATGGCACAGACAGAATATGATGCAGCATCATGAGTAATGATAAGACCAGCATTAAATAGGTGGCTTTAGGGAACTGCAGAGGCAAGAAGATCTATTTTGTCTCAATACAAAGAGGTTTCTAAAAGTCATGGCACTGTGAGTGTGGCTATCTTTTTCTTAGAGTGGGACATATGAAATTACCAAGGAATGGTGCATTTCACAATAAAGAACATGAACAGATGGTTCCTAGACCTAAAAAGAAGAGTTAGTGCCTGGAGTCCACAAAGAATCTTCACATGCACATGATTCAACTTATTATTGTTTATTATTTATTATTATAATGTTTATATTTATTTGATAATTTTCTAATAATAACTACTTAGAATTGTTTCAAATTGTTTATATAGACAGGGACCCTGCAAAGAATATTTTCATGGAGCCCAGACTCTAAGGGTGTTCATGTCTTCTCCTTCTGCACCTGTTTCCCCCTTAGAAGAATTTGACTGGTTCTCCTTCAGAGTTCCTTCCAGCTCTAATAGTCTGATTCATTTCCCAAGGAATTCAAAGCACCTTTGATCTAGAGTTAGAAGAACTTTCAGGCCAGCAGGTGGGGTTTTAAATTTGGCTTAAAGGAAATGCTCCCTTCTCCTCTTGTCCATCCAGGGCCTCTTGCTCAATTCAAAGAGGGGACGTCATGGCTCCATTCTCCGACTGAGAACATTCTCCTAAAGACCTCTCCCACCTGGACTCTATGGCATATAGCCAGCCCAGGCCAAGGAGGGGAAGTTGGGTTAGAGCACCAGCCTTACATCTTCGCTTCCTCTATAAATTCTATCTGGTCCTTCTATGCTGGTAGGACACAGATATTTTACTTAAACTTGACCTTAAAGCAGTATAGCCACTGCTGCAAGCATCTCCACACACAATGCCCTGATTCCTGCCTAGAACTCACACTTGCACATGAATGAGCACATGAAAGGAATGCTTGGCTGAGAGTCAGGTGCTCCAAGTCCAGCTCTCCCCATAATTAGCAACGTGAAACTGGACCTCAGTTTCCTCATCTACTAAAGTGGGCAAATTAGACTAAGACATTAAGGTTCCTTTCAGTTCTCACGTGCTGTTTTTTTTTAAATATGTAAAATAAATTTGAAAGAACATACAAATAATAATTTAACATAGTTACCATATTCCTTCCACTGGGGGGGGGGTGTATACGTATTTGTGTGCATGTGTGTATATATTTAGTTTAATTTTTGTAGGTAAAATATTCTTTTTTAAAAAGTGAAGAAATCAAGCATATATGATGCTTTTGGTACCTATGGGGACATCTGAATCAGCAGTTTTTAATGGCATTCCTTGGTCTTGATTGGTTCACAGATGTGTTTGCTTTGGTCAATATATATATATGTCTTTCAATGGGGCGTGTGTTCCCCTGGTTCCCATTATAGTCCCTCTCCCCCCAACTCCCTATCTACCACACTTCACTCATAGGTACACAACCCATCAGGGCCCCGAAGGCATTTGAGTTTTGTGAATATCAATTTATTATGCCTACCTGAGAACAGAAATATGATGAGTCTTTCCTATCCCTTTCCCATTTCGCCTCCACTGTATCTCCCAAGAGGTATTACACAGACAGTGAAGCACTTAGAAGTTTGTTTTTCATGCTGTGGATTAATTTTATCCTGACATAACACAAGAAGAACATGGGCTTGGAATGAAAATCTTGAGGCCAGATTCCAGCTCTGTCCTTGACTTCTTCACTCAGAGCCTTCATTCTTCATTTACCGGGCCAGAGATTTTGCAGTGATCAGCAAAAGCATCTGGCACAGGGAAGCACATAGCAGGAGCTCAATAAATGCTAATTCCTTCTCTCCTCTTGGTGCAGAGTCAGCCTGAACCTCTCACCAGTTTCTTCTCCAGGGAAAGGATCTTGTGGGCCCACCCAGCCTGGGCTGTGATGCACAGCTCCTCATTAAGAAATGTAAAGAGCCTGGAAATCAAAAAGCTGGGGCTGGGGACATGGTGGGGGGAGCGGGGGCTGCCTCTTTTGTGTCCTTTGCAATCACACATGACCGTGGGGAGCAGTATTGTGAGCAGGGAACATGTGACAGTAGCACAGGTCAAATGCAAATGGCCGTCCAGAAATACCTTAAGGCAGCACAGCTTTTGGCAGCCCCTTTTTTACTAATCAGGGCAAAGCTCTGTCCAAAAAAAAAAAAAAATCACACAGCAAGGGAAGCCAAAGGAATGTTGGTGCCTGTCTCTAGAAGCCACATATATCTATTTTTGGTTCCCAGTAAAGCCCAGTACACTGTAATTAGTGTAATAACATGCTCTCTTCATAAAGACAGATGACACAGTTGACCCCCAGTCCCCATCTGGGCCCAGGACGTGTGCTGTGGGTTGTTTTGTCAGCTGTGGACTTGGATGACTTGTCGGTACCCTCTCATCTAGTTTGGAGTGGGACCAAGCATTTGCAGGAAGATAAGGCAAGATGAGTGTGGGGTCAGCTAGACCTCTGAAGAAAAAATGGGTAGATGTGGAGTCTGAGGGCATTAGGAGTGAGATTAGTGTGGAATTTGGCCAAAGAATCACTTCAGTAAAGACCAAATGGCTCCTGGCCCCTTGAGGACTCAAACCCTTTACCTTAGCCTTTTCACCTGAGACTGGTGGACTCCTTTCAGGTTCCCTACTACCCAACCACAGGAAGCTGACTTGCCCTCAAGGCTACCCTCCAGTACACTCCAAAGTCCAGCCTCCCAGTCAGATGTCAGATATGTACTTTCGGGCAGCCTCCCTGAATACAGTAAAACCCAGCTGCCTATAGATGGACAGCAGCTGTAGAACACTGTTCATTACTGCTCTTGGCCCTCCACAGAATACAAGTCCCCATACTCTCCTGATGCCTAGGTCTTCCTTTTCGTTGCATCCTCAAGCTGTCTCTCCTCAGAGAGACTGTCCTGGCCACCAAGCTGCCCGCTACACTTTCTCTTCTCGCCTCTCACGTGCTTTATTCTTCTTTTGGTGCCCATTGCTATCTCAAATTATCCTACTTCTTTTATTGAAATATAGGTGATTTATGATGTTTCAGGTGTACAGAAAATGATTCCGTTACACGCATACATACACATTCTTTTTCGGATTCTTTTCCATTATGGGTTATTATAAGATACTGAATATAGTTCCTTGTGCTATACAGTAGGTCCTTGTTTATCTATTATATATAGTAGTGTGTTTCTGTTAAAACCAAATCCCCCATCTAGGAATGAATAGTGTGAGGACATGTAAAGAAGAATCTGTATCAAGTCATCTCAGGTGTAAAGCTTTCCAAATACTCTCCTTTAAAAACAGGTAGCTTTTGCACAGCAAAAGAAACCAAAAAGAAAACAGAAAGAGCTTACAAAATGGGAGAAAGTACTTTCAAGCGATGCAACTGACAAGGGCTTAATCTCTAAAATATACAAGCAACTTATGCAACTCAACAGCAAAAAAGTCAACAACCCAATTGAAAAATGGATGAAAGACTTGAATAGACATTCCTCCAAGGAAGATATACAGATGGCCAACAAGTACTTGAAACAATCCTCAACATCCCTGATCATTAGAGAAATGCAAATCAAAACTACCATGAGGTACAACCTCACACCAGTCAGAATGGCCACATTAATAAGTCCACAAATAAGAAATGCTGGAGGGGGTGTGGAGAAAAGGGAACCCTCCTGCACTCTTGGTGGGAATGCAAGTTGGTACAACCACTATGGAGAACAGTATGGAGGTACCTTAGAAAACTATACATAGAACTACCATATGACCCAGCAACTCCACTCATGGGCCTATATCTGGACAAAACTTTCCTTAAAAAAGACACATGCACCCGCATGTTCATTGCAGCACTATTCACAATAGCCGAGACATGGAAACAACCCAAATGTTCATCGACAGATGATTGGATTAGGAAGAAGTGTCATATATACACAGTGGAATACTACTCAGCCATAAGAAAGAACAAAATAATGCCATTTGCAGCAACATGGATGGAACTAGAGACGCTCATCTTGAGTGAAGTAAGTCAGAAAGAGAAAGACAAATACCATATGATATCACTTATATCTGGAAAGTGATATGGCACAAATGAACTTTTCCACAGAAAAGAAAATCATGGACTTGGAGAATAGACTTGTGGTTGCCAAGGGGGAGGGGGAGGGAGTGGAATGGATTGGGAGCTTGGGGTTAATAGATGCAAACTCTTGCTTTTGGGCTGGATTAGCAATGAGATCCTGCTGTGTAGCGCTGAGAACTATGTCTAGTCACCTATGATGGAGCATGATAATGGGGAAAAAAATATGTATACGTGTATGTGTAACTGGGTCACCATGCTATACAGTAGAAAAAAGCTGTATTGGGGAAATAATAAAAATTTTTTAATTAAAAAAAGTAATAGGAATTATTTAAAAAAAAAAAAAAACAGGTAGCATTTTCCAGCTACCCGGAACCTTCCCTTCCTGCTCTCCCAGTCATCTTAATTCCTGATTCCAGTCTGCTCCCCTCCTACCAAGTGATCCAAGCTTTCCAGTATTACATTTCAATGTTACAGGTCTTTGGTCCCTACCTACCCTTGAGTCATTTGCCTCTAAGCCTCAATGTCATTGTGCTAGCCCTGGAGAGGGTACAAAGGAATCTCTTACCAAACCTCATTGTCCTCATTTGTAAAGTACAGATGCTCTTAGGCCTCTTCAGAGCTAATCATTCCTAATCCCAAGAATTGCTTGTCCAACTGTGAGCAACTTGATCTAAGCCTATCAACACTGGATACTCTCATATGCGTCTCTATGGGTGTGTCGTGCATAAGCACTTAGAGACAGATATGTATGTGCACGTGACAGCCATCTTTTATGAAAGCCATCACAACCTGCAATTATAAAGACCTTACTCATTCACATGGTAGCATTTGGTCTTTATATAAACTGAATATAGGTGGGCAGGTGTTGCTACTCACATGCATATCTGACTCTGAGGTAGTGTTATCTTTGTGACCCCACATTGTGTTCCTGGTAAGCAGAGGCACTGTGAGTGTGTGTGTCTCAGAGAGACCAGGTAAAGGGGGCACTCTTCCCCCAGGTTCTTGAAGCCAGTATCCCTGAAGTTAAGAGCCAGGCTCTGCATCAGATTAATCTGAATTTGAATCTTAGCTCTGCCATTCAGTGGAAGTATACTCCTTTTTTTGAATTGAAGTGTAGTTGATTTACTTTACAATGTGTTAATTTCAGGTGTACAGCAAAGTTATTCATATATATGTGTATGTATGAAAGCCATCACAACCTACAATTATATATATTCTCTTTTAGATTCTTTTCCATTATAGGTTATTATAAGATATTGAATTAGTTCCCTGTGCTAGACAGTAGGTCCTTGTTGTTTATTTTACGTATGGTAACTTGTATATGTTAATCTCAAACTCTTAATTTATTCCTCCACCTCTTTTCCCCTTTGGTAAATTTTCTGTGTCTGTGACTCTGTTTCTGTTTTGTAAATAAGTTCACTTGTATCATTTTTTTATATTTCACATATAATTATCTTTGACTTCACTTAATATGATAATCTCTAGGTAGGTCCATCCATGTTCTTGAAAATGACACTATTTCATTGTGTTTTTATGGCTGAGTAATATTCCATTGTATATATGTACCACATCTTCTTTATCCATTCATCTGTCAATGGATATTTAGGATATTTAGCCATGTCTTGGCTATTGTAAATGGTGCTGCTACAAACAGCATGAGGTGCATGTATCTTTTCAAATTATAGTTTTCTCCAGTTATCTGCCTAGAAATGAGATTTCTCAATCATATGATAACTCTATTTTCAGTTGTTTTTGTTTGTTTGTTTGTTTGTTTGTTTGTTTTTTCCATTTCTTGGGCCCTTCCGTGGCATATGGAGGTTCCCAGGCTAGGGGTCTAATCAGAGCTGTAGCCGCTGGCCTACACCAGAGCCACAGCAATGCGGGATCCAAGCCACATCTGCAACCTACACCACAGCTCACGGCAACGCCGGATCCTTAACTCACTGAGCAAGGCCAGGGATCAAACCCGCAACCTCATGGTTCCTAGTCGGATTCGTTAACCACCGAGCCACGATGGGAACTCCTATTTTCAATTTTTTAAGGAACGTCCATGCTGTCCTACAGTGGCTGCACCAATTTATATACCCACTAAGAGTGTAGAAGGGTTCCTTTTTCTCCACACCTTCTCTGGTATTTGTTATTTGTAGACTTTTTAATGATGACCATCCTAACTGGTGTGAGTGACTGTGTACTCTTGATCAAGTTACTTAATAACTCTGAGCCTCAGTTTTATCCTCTGTGACATGAAGGAATCAATAATATATACATTGCAATGTAGTTATGAGGATAAAGTGAATTGCTTCATGGAAGTGCTTAGTGTAGATTGGATACACAGAGCCCAATAAATAACATTACTATTTAGATTAATATCGATATTAATATGTACTAATTCCCAAAGTGTTTCTTGCCACAAACGTTCAGAATAATTTTAAGTTTTAAAATCCAGTAGTATTACACCACTCCTAGTGGAAACTATGAGTCTCATTTGAGGTTAGCTGAGCAGGTTCAGAAAGGATATTTGAGAAATCTGATGGCAGGAAAGGCACCACCTCTTGTAAAATTCTGTGGTCTTCCAGATGCGGTAACACCCATGATTCATGCATCACTAACGCAGAGCAAATCGCGTGTCGATAAACAGAGCTGCCCACAGGAATAGCTGACAGGTCTCTTTAAGGAAGCACCAATCCCAATAAAAAGCCATAAGTAAGAATGAACAATAGCAAGAACTTCGACTTTCAACACAGGACACATTTCCTGCACAGGGCCTGTACTAAGCACTTAAGGATCCAGCTGGAAACAACATTAGGCAGAAGTGGGGCTTGCAGCCAGGTCAGAACAATTTACCCTCAGCCCAGCTCCTTCACAGTCAAAGGTTTAGGGTAAATCTTCTTCCACATCCCAGGTAAGCAGCTGCTGCCTGGGGTGTGGTTTTTGGGGAAAAACCTCTCCCAAACCCTGAGTAAATAAGGCATATGTCCCCACATGAAGGGGTTAACTACAAGGTTCCCAATGGAATCCACTTTTCCAACCACCCCACGGAAGAGTCTGAGTCCATTGGTTTGATTTTGTTGTTGTTGTTTTTTCTTTTTAAAATGTTATTGAAGTATAGTTAATTCAAAATATTGTGTTAATTTCTGCTGTACAGCAAAGTGACTGAATTATACACACATATATATATACTTCGTGTTACTTTCCATTATGGTTTATTACCGGTCATTGAATATAGTTCCCTGTGCTATATAGTAGCGTCTTGTTGTTTATCCTTCCTGTATATACTAGTTTGCATATGCTAATCCCAAACTCCCAATCCTTCCCTTTCCCATCACCCTCCCCCTTGGCAACAAGTATGTTCTCTGTGTCTGTGAGTCTGTTTCTGTTTATTTGATATATGCATTTGTGTCATATTTTATTTATTTTTTCTTTTTGTGGCTGCATCTGCAGCATATGGAAGTTCCCAGGCTAGGGACTGAATCGAAGCCACAGCTGCTGGCCTACACCACAGTCACAGCCACAGCCACAGCCACACCAGATCAAAGTCATGTTTGTGACCTATGCTACAGCTTGTGGCAATGCTGGACCCTTAACCCACTGAGCAAGGTCAGGGATTGAGCTCATGTCCTCACAGAGACAACATCAGGTCCTTAACCCACTGAGCCACAACAGGAACTCCCCATTTGTGTCATATTTTAGATTCTGCATATAAATGGTATAATATGGTATTTGTCTTTCTCTTTCTGACTCACTTCTCTTAGTATGAGAATCTCTAGTTCATCCATGTTGCTGTAAATGGCATTATTTCATTTTTTATGGCTGAGTAGTATTCCATTGTGTGTGTGTGTGTGTGTGTGTGTGTGTGTGTGTGTATACATATGTGTATATATATATATATATACACACACCACATCATCTTTATCCATTCCTCTGTGGAAGGACATTTAGGTTGCTTCCATGTCTTGGCTATGGTAAATAGTGCTGCTATGAACACAGGGATGCATGTACCTTTTTAAATTATAATTTTGTATGGGCATTAGGTTTGGTTTTTAAGTGACTGTTGAACTCTCATCTCCAATAGCCTCAGGGAGCCTTCTGTCTAAGACATCTGGTCCTCCCAAACCTATTGCATCTTTTAAATGTAAATGGGAGAGCAAAGATTTAAGCATCTTAGGAGGAAATCCAAAGAGAGACATAATGGACCCAAGTTAGAGCTCTGGCCCAAGGCTGGGGAGCCCTGAGTCCTGGCTTTGTCTCTTGCCTCAGTGATCCACCAACCTGTCAAGGTTAAGGTTAGAGTTAGCATTTCCATGCCAAGCTGACCCTCCGACTGTGGACCTGCTCAGGGAGATACAAGTTTCCAGGTTGGGGAGGCTGAGAAGATCCTGAAACCCTTTATATTCTGAGGTTCTGCTTTCCTTCCCTCCCCTGGACCGCATCTATTAAACATGGAGCCTGGGCAGGCCCCTAAGCTGCACATTTGCAACAGGATGATATTGCCCCTAAGGAGACAAAAATTGGTTCTTGGAAGAAGAAATGAAAAAATTCTTTTTTCTTTATATATAAAAACAGATATAAATAGATGTGCAGGACATAGCATAAATGTTAAGACTGTACTTGCAGCCTGTTTCATTGCTTGGTGTTCCATAGAGGATGGATAAAAGAGGTTCTTCCTCTTTATAAAGCCCCAGGTCTTCTTTAATCTAAGGGGTCACCAGATACCCTGCTTCTCAAACCAAGCTCTGTCCATAAGCCACTTGTCCTCTATTCACGTTTTAAAAAATATGCCCATGTCACTGAGTCCCCTGATGCTTAGCCCTGGAGTTGGGAGTAGGATCTGGCCATGACACCGTCCAGGGGAGGCCATGGCCATCAGGCAGACAGGTTAACTCTGGGAAACACACTTAGCACCTTGAACATCTAGTCTCTTCTGGGCAAGACTCCTTCAGTTCTAAGCAGTTCTGAAGTAGGGCCTTACACTTGAGAGTAGCCAAATGTTTACCATCCAAAAAAGGATACTTCTGCGAGTGAAGGAGGGTGCTATTAATATACACATCTGGATCCTGGGAGTTCCTGGGACTGCCCCAGGTGAACTGGGAGGGACATATGATCATCACACTTGAACATAATCTATGAAGGAGAGTCTGCAAGGATCTCATCACTAGCCCAGGACAAGAATAGATGGCCCAGGGTGGCCATGCATGGGGTGAATTTTGGTTGACATATTGATCTGGGGGCATCCTGGCATTGAGTTAGTGGGAGCCAGAGATACTAAGTGCCTGGCAATGTACAAAATAGTTCCAGAAACAAGGAGTTGCCTGGCCCCAAATGCCAGTTACTATTGAGAAATAGCGATTGATATGGTGTTTTAATAATAATATAAAATTCAAGATGACAATTTCAAATGCCTCCAAGGCCAGTCAGAGATTGAAGAATTTATTCCCTTTCTTAAGATATTCAAATTCAAATCTTTAAAACAAGATCTTTTATGCACTGACTTGGGCTTTTGGTCTCTAGATTGTAGCTTTTTAATTTAAGTTTACTGATCAGAAAAGATGTTTATATATTAAGTGACAACAAAAGGCTGCTGATCAGTATGATCCCATTTTACACATCTGCATATACGGATGTATGTACAAAAATGCATACATGTATTTTCTCTTCATCTATACACACATCACAGATGTGGAGAAACATACTTACATATGTATGAGGTATATCAGTTATGTATGTATGTGTGTGTGTGTGCCAAAATTCTGGTAGAATACGGAATGAGAAGGAGGCTAACAAGAAGAGAGAATGACCCGAAACTAAAGTGTTTTCCCCTTTAAAGTTTTCTAGAGCTTTAGGGAAATATGGAGCTTTTTAGCAGAGATTGGCAACTGCTTAGGACAGAGGTCCCCTGGGAATAGTCTATGAAAAGAAACAACAGCCACAAGTGTAGGGTCGGTGCCTGTGATTGTCATCACGTCCCAAATGATTTTTTCTAACCCTCAATCAGGCTTCTGATGGACGTCAGTCCACGCCCCTGGGCACAGCCTGCTGGCCCACAGGAATTGGAGCAATGTTGCGGGTGGGGTGCAGACCAGTGGAGCGGTGGGGTGGGGGTGGGGGTGGGGGTTTGCTGGCTGCAAATGAGCAAACCATTCCCCACTTGCATGCTCTTCTGTGAGGGAAACACAGGTGCCCGGGCCACCAAGACGATCATTTCTGGGCTCCCAAACAGGAAGAAAGTCACTAAACACTACCTTGTCAGCATAAAGAGCAGAGCAGGTTTGCCAAGAGCACAGCTCTGTCCTGACTGGGACATCGGCAGAATCGCTAAGGGTGGGACCCATGATTTCTGGCCAGGTGTATGGTTTCCAAGGCAAAGAGCAAGCCCCACCTGCCTCAGGCCTCCTCTGATGGCTCTAGGATAGTCTGAATCCAGGTCTGCGGCTGATGTGGGAGCACTGGGACAGTTTTCTCATTCATGTGGAAGGAGACATCTTTTCCAGGCTCAGCTCTGCTGGGCTCCATGCTGCATGACTTCCCCCACCCTTCCTAAGGATCCTGCAATTAGTAGGCCCTCACACATACTGTGTCATTTAATCCTAATGGTGACCCTCTCAGGCAAATATTATCGTCCCCATTTTACTGATGAAGAAACTGAGGCTCAAGGAGGTTAAGTCCCACAGTAAGCCAGTGTCTAGTTTCAGGTCTAAAGTTGTCAGTGCCCTGATCATTACCTTCCTGTGCTCACTCACCCCTTCACACACCTTCAAGGAGTGGCAGAAGGAGCTCAGATGGTTTTGTGGGTGGTATAGCCATTACTGGTGGCTTTCCTTGGAGGTAATGTCCAAAGATGAGAGAGGCTCTGGAAGTAGGCCTTTGGAGACTGGATATACACTGACCATCCAGTTTATTGGCTGTGCCACTGATCTAGATCAGCCAGAAAATTTCCCCTATAATGCCCAGTAAAATTAAGTTTAAGGGACAATGGCTTTCATTTGTAGCAAGAGCTGAATGTGGGGAAAGGGACACACATCACTTTCTCTGACTCTCAGATCTCATCCAACTTTGTTAAATGATGTATTAGTTATCTATTCCTACATAACAAACATCCCCAAAACTAAGTGGCCTAAAAGCATACTATTTCTCCAGCTCACAATATCATGTCCTGGCAGTTGGGACTGGGCTCAGTGGGTGGTCCTTCTGACTGTGGCGAGGCCCCCTGATACCCCTGCAGTCAGGTGCAAGTCAGCTGTTGGGTGGCCTTGTTGATAGTCCCACATTTCTGAGGCCTGCCCTAGACAACCAGGCTGGCACAACTCTGGTCCACTTGGTCTCATCATCCAGCAGGCTAGTCTGGGCTTGTCCACATGACTGGACAGGTTTTCAAGAGAGAAAAATCCACAAAGCCTCTTGAGTCCTAGGCTCAGGCCTGTCAGTGTCACTTCTGCCACTTTCTATTGGCTAGAGCAGGTCATAAGCCAGTCCAGAATTAAGAGGCAGGGAAAGAGCAGCAAAGTCATTGCAAAGAGACATGTCTGTAGAGAGAGGAATAATTACTGTGGTAAATAATAGTGCACAACTGGTTTAACATCAGCCCTGTTAGGATCCACACCCTACTTCCCAAGATGGTCCTCACTACAGCCCCTCCCATTTCAGTTCAGGTTACCCTGAAAAACCCCAACCAGGTACCTGCTGACACCTCATTCCCACCCCATTTTATTTACCTTGTGTCTAATGGGCTTCTTCAGTTCTTCCAGAAACAGCCTAAGGAGACAGCCCCTCTACCTACACATGCAACTAACTAGCGTGGGACAGCCGATTGCTTCTCCTTTGAAGGACCTTACCTCAGCTAGATCCCTGTCTATTTCTTCATGAGCTCATTCTCTTTAAAAAAGCACTCATTGGGCCCCTGTGATATGCTTGTCAGTGTTCTAGCATCTAGGAATATAAGGAAAAGACTAGAGCTAGTTCCCATCTTCATGGAGTTTACACCCTAGTTTTACAGATTACAAATGAGACCATTTTAATCTGTTGGTTGAAGGTCAGTGGTAGGAATGAACACAGGACTGTAGCCCAGAGGGGCCAATAAGACTTGGAGGAAAGAAGAGACAGGGCAGGCTGACCTCTGAAATGAATCCTAAAGGTGATGAACTTTGGGAAGGTGCTCTGTGGAGAAGGATGAGCAGTGAGAAAAATCAGGAACTAGTAGGATGTGGGCTGGAATCTGGAGTTCTTCATCTCACCAGAGCACATGAAGCTGGAACCGTGGGGCTTTGTAGGCTGTGTTGAAGATTTTGGATTTACTGCTGAGGCCAATAAGGCTGGAGAGATTTAAGCATGAAACAATTGGGATAATCTATAGTTTATATCATCCCGGTACCTGTGTAGGAAGTATATTCTCAGGGTAAGCTGGGAGGGAGTCAGTCACTTCAGAAATGATGGTAGTAATTCTCTTGAGAGATGAAGTGGTTCGGACTTGGAGCATGGAGGTGAGCATGAAGAAGTGATCTTTCTGAAATACTTAAGAGGTCACAATTGGCAGAGCTTGTAGACTGACTGGCTGAAAAGGCTGTAAGAGGGGAAGTCAGGTTGACAACATTTCCATGTTAGCTGAGTGTAATTACTAACAGAAACACAGAACATAAAAGAAAAATCAGGCTGCAGGAGACGATGGTTGGTGTGACCTATGGTGAGTTTTGAAGTGTCTGTGGAGCTTCTAGGTAGAGGAGGCAACTGGATATTACAATTAAGATCAAGAGAAAATACTGGAGTCGTTGAGCTACAGAAGAGTATGAAACCAAGAAAGTAGATGAAATTAGGGAGAAGGTGCAGCATGGAAATAAGAGGAGTATTTAGGATGAACCTGAGGGAACATCAACATGTAGAAGATTCTTGAAGAAGGAGGAAGTTGTGAAAGAAGAGAAGGAACAACTCATGAAAGAAAAAGAAAAAAGAGCTGGAAGGGTGTGAGAGAACCAGAAGAATTCAGTGTCAGTGGATACCCCAAACCAGGAAGTTCAAGGTTATGGGAGTTGCCAATAGTTTCCAATGCATTCCAGTAAGATAAAGAAAATGCCCAGTTGATTTGGCAGTTTGAGAGGTAATCAGTGAATTTAATTAACAGTAGCAAACAGTTATCTAATATCTCCACATTCTAGACGTCAATCTAAGCCATGTATATACATTTTTCAAGTAATCCTTACAACAACCCTTCAATTAATAAATTCTAGCAGATATTAAGTGATTTCTATGTGTTATGGATCAGCTAACTTATAACAGTCCCTATAACAATCACATGAGGCAAGTTTTATTGTTATCCCCATTTTTAAGCAGGCTTGCCCAAGGTCACAAGGTCACAAGGTCACACAACTGATAAATAGTATGGATGAGATTCAAGGCCAAGGTCACAAGTTATAAGTGATGGGGATGAGATTCAAGACCAGGTAGTCCAGAGAGCTTGTGCTCTGAACCATGATACTCTAATGCCTCACTTCATAATTATTGTCTGCATTTCACAAATGAGGACGGTAGGCCCAACATCGCAGAGTTAATACATGCCATGGCCTGGATTTAAACCTGAGCATGCCCACTGCCCAGCCCCCATGTTTATTACTGCCATACTACACAGTGATAGCAAGAGCGGCCTCTGCAGAGTATGGTAATAAAATCCCAACCAATCACAGGAGACGTTGACGTTTTGGGGGGTATAGGGAATGGAACTGTAAGAATGTCCCCTTAGAACCCTCCTACATTGTTGGCGGGGATGTAAATTGGTGCAGACACTATGGAAAAAAGTATGGAGTTTCCTTAAAAAACTAAAAATAGTTTTTTTGTTTGTTTGTCTTTTTGTCTTTTCTAGGATGCACCCATGGCATATGGAGATTCCCAGGCTAGGGGTCTAATCAGAGCTGTAGCCACCGGCCTACGCCAGAGCCACAGCAATGCGGCATCTGAGCCGTGTCTGCAACCTACACCACAGCTCATGGCAACACCGGATCCTTTACCCACTGAGCAAGGCCAGGGATCGAACCCACAACCTCATGGTTCCTAGTCGGATTTGTTAAGCAATGAGCCACGATGGGAACTCCTAAAAATAGTTTTTATTTGATAAAATTAATATGATCCAGCAATCCCACTCCTGAGCAAATATCTGGAAAAGACAAAAACTCTAATTCAAAAATTCTAATTCACCTCTGTGTTCACAGCAGCACTATACAGTAGCCAAGACATAGACGCAACCTAAATGTCCACTGACAGATAAAGATGTGGTGTGTGTGTGTACACAGGAATATTACTCAGCCATATAAAAAAATGAAATAATGACCTTTTTAGCAACATGGATGGACCTAGAAATTATCATATTAAGTGAAGTAAGTCAGAGAAATGCAAATAACATATGATATCACTTATATATGGAATCTAAAAAATGATACAAATGAAAGTATATACAAAACAGAAACATAGTCACAGACATGGAAAACAAACTTACCAAAGGGAAGCGGGGGAATGATAGATTAGGGGTATGAGATTAACACACACCAAATATAGTGTATTAGGAGTTCCTATTGTGGCTCAATGGGTTAAGGACTTGATGTTGCCTCTGTGAGGATGCAGGTTCAATCTCTGTCCTTGCTTAGTGGGTTAAGGATCCAGTATTGCTGAAAGCTGCAGTGAAGGTCACAGATGTGGCTTGGAGCCAGTGTTATTGCTGTGGTGTAAGCTATAGCTGTAGCTTTGATTCAACCCCTGGCCCAGGAATTTCCATATGCCACAGGTGCGGCTATAAAAAAGAAAAAACAAAAACAAAATATAGTGTGTTTATCTACTATGTATAAAATATATAAGCAACAAGGATTTACTGTATAACACAGGGAACTATGTTCAATGTCTTATAATAACTTATGATGGAAAATAATCTTATTTAATCATTTTGCTCTACACCTGAAATTAATACCATGTCCCCTTAGGGTGACACAGTGGGGAAAAAGCAGAGAGAAGGAAACTGGGCAGAGCTCTTCCAGCTGCAGACACCCAGAGAGCTATGGAGAAGCTGGAAGTCCAGTCCCTCTGGCTGAAAAGTTGAGCTCACATGTGTACCTGAACAGGACCTTAGAGCATGAGGGCACAGCTCCTTTCCTCCTGCCAAAGATGTTGATGTAACTTCCAACGTGGTCTTGACAGGTACCCTTGCTGCTCTCCCCAAGGGCCAGGCAGTACTGCTCCTTAAAGAGAGTAAGGAGATGTGTTGGCTCTGGATATGTTCCTCCACTGCACCAATTTATCTTCATCGTGATCTAGCAGTTATTTACTTCATTCCCACGGGTGCAGCGCCAGCTGGAGCCAAACTTGGTCATCGTTTCCTGCTTTATCCTCAGCAATTGTGTATTACATTCCAGCTGATGGTGCATACACCGATATAAATTGTTCACCAATAAACACGTCTCTTAAGAGCCTTATTTATCTTTGGGAAGCTTCATGAAATAATCATACAGATTCATCACGCCATATTCTGCCCCTAGACTTTATAGGTGAGTCCTCATTAACTTTAATGGGGAAGGTTGTTAGGTGTCTTTTTCCCCCTCCCTTAGCATAGATCAAGGTTAGTGTGTGGCTAATAAAAGACACGTTTTTCAAAAGACCTACTAGGTCCCTTCTCCCCACCTCCTCAATGACAGCAAAGTGTGTTCTCCCAGGATGGTTTCTCTTGTTTTGCCCTCGTCACAGTGGAACGACCTCAGCCTTTTGACCTCAGCCCCCATGGTCCTAGTATGTATTGATCTCATGCTGGGAAAACTTTCCTGCCTGAAAGCACCACAATTCTTCCTTTTCTTCATCCAGCATCTTTCTACTCACTGTTAAACAGTGTACACCTCTTCCCACTGTGCCCACCTAAAGTTGTGGCTATCTTCTGGAGGTGCTCCCAGCTCCTGGGCAGCCCTTTGCCCTTGGTCTTCCTCCATTCTGTATTCACCCAAAGGGTCTCATCTTTCAGGCTTTCTTCCCTAGTTGGAATATGTCACTTTCTACCTTCTGATTTTCTGCTGGTTCATTGGTTCATTTTGAAATTGGCTCTTGTATCAGGTAAATGTTAAGCTACTCTACCAAAAAGACTCCCAAGAACCTATGGTTTGGGGAAAGATTGTTTTTTTCTCTTTCAGGTAATGGTCCTGAGGGAAGCAGTGAGAGGAAGCTCTGCTCCGCCTACTCATCTCAGACCCTCCGTTTCCTCCATCTTATTTCTCCACAATTCTTGGCTTATGGTCACAACCAAGTCATTGGCATACCTGCTATCAGTGTTTGAGCTTATGGGGTAGTAGAAGAGGGAAGATGCCTTCTCTTTCTGCAGCAAAAATGACACTTCAAGAGTCCCCATTGTGTCTTAGTGGGTTAAGAACCCAACACAGTGTCCGTGAGGATCTGGATTTGATCCCTGAGTTAAGGATCCAGCATTGCCACAAACTGTGGCACAGGTCGCAAATGCAGATCCAATTCAACCCCTAGCCTGAACTTCCATATGCCGCAGGTGCAACCATAAAAAGAAAAAAAAAAAAAAGACACTTCCACTCTCCTCCCCTTGGCTCCCAGAGATGCATCTAGCTGCCCCACACCCAGTGTGAATTTTGCTGCTATGTATGAGAATGGAGGAGAGCGGATTTTTGTAGAAGTCTAGCAGTCTCCCCCACAGCTGTGCTTGGTTGGCATACTCAAAATCAAACTTAGTTAAAAGGAAATATTTTATCAAAGTAAGATGTATGTAGAGGAAAGAAGTACAAACCAGAGAGCTGAGTGGTGGACTCTGCCACCATACCTCAAATCTTCCTAAACCAAAACACTTTATTTAAAGTTAAAACAGGGAGTTCCCGTCATGGTGCAGTGGTTAACGAATCCGACTAGGAACCATGAGGTTGCGGGTTCGATCCCTGGCCTTGCTCAGTGGGTTAAGGATTCGGCGTTGCCGTGAGCTATGGTGTGGGTCACAGACGCAGCTTGGATCCCACATTGCTATGGCTCTGGAGTAGGCCAGTGGCTATAGCTCTGATTAGACCCCTAGCCTGGGAACCTCCATATGCCATGGAAGCAGCTCAAGAAAAGGCAAAAAGACCAAAAAAAAAATTAAAACAGGAAACAGCCTTAATAGAAAGAGATCATCTTGTCTTCTTTCTCATACACAGCACATCTGATCCATCAGCAGATACTGTGGGTTCTTTCTAGATGTTGTATTCAGAATATAACCCCTTTCTTCACCCCTGCTACCAATCCGACAGCCATCAGCTTTCTCCTGGGTAATTTCAATAGATTGTTAATGATTGGAATTCTGCACTCCTACAGTTATGTACTCAACATAGCAGCCAGAGTGATCTTTTTAAAACATAAATCAGAACATGTCACTACTCAGCTCAAAATCATCCAGGGATGTCTATCTCAAATTGAGGGTAAAGCCAAAATATTTGCAATGACCTATAAAGTCTACACTTGCTCTGACCTCCTACTAGTCTCCTCCTTGCCCCCAGTTTCATCACTTACCACCCTTCTCCTGCTCCCCAGCCCCTCTAAATCTTTTTCAGCTACACAAGCCTCATTTCTGTTTCTAAAACTTGCCAACCACATCTTGCCTCAGGACTTCACACTGGCTGTTCCCTCTGTCTGGAATGCTTTTCCCCCGGATATCCATAAGCCTCCTCCCCCACCTCCTCCAGGCCCAGTGACACATTCTCGGTGAGATTTTCAGTGACTAATCCACACAAAAGAGCAACACTGTATCCAGTTGTGAGCTGATAAAAATTTAATAACAAGCTTTTCCTGACATAGAATTTTATGTGTGTGATGGCAATGCTTCTATGATGGCCAATTTCAAGCTGCCTATGTGAAGCCATTAGACATGAGTTGGGGAGGGATGTACACAATTTTCAAGAGATGGTGAAAACTAGCTACAGAACACCATTGGCCATGTTTCCCCAGCATCTTCTGTCCCTTGCCCTATTTTAGTTTGGCTTTCCTTAGCACTTATCACTACCTGATATATTATTTGTTCACTCGCTTGTTAATAGTGTGTGTGCTCCAGGAAACTGTGAGCTAGATGAGGGCAGAGACTATATTTTCATGATTATACCTCTACCATCCAGAATACCTTAAACACTCAGTAATATTTGTTAGAATGAATGAATGAGTGAGTGAAATGGCAAAGGACATAAATAACTCCCACAAAAGAAAGCACATTATAATCAAATGTCTGGGAAAATATTCTTTACCACTTGCAGTAATTGTCTGCATCCGCGCTTACCATCAGGAGAGGGAGGGATGTGTCCAGAGAGCATGGAACAGTAATTCTTTAATTGAAACAATCGGAGGAGTTGACGAGACAGAAAACATGCCATGCTAGAAGAATCTGGAAGAGAATCAAATCTGGCAGTTGCCAGGGGCAGGCAGGGAGAGTCCACCCAGCTTTACGGATCAGTGAAAATAGATTTAGGGTTGAGTTGGGGGCTGCAGGGATGTTCTAAAAAGTTAAGGTCAGCAGGGCATGGTGGATTGCTAGATTGTGGCGTAAAGGGTCAGAAAGAGGGAAGAGCATAATAATTCAAGAAACGAAATTGAGGAAATTCCCTTAGTGGCTCAGTGGTTAATGAGCCCAACTAGGAACCATGTGGATGAGGGTTCAATCCCTAGCCTCACTCAGTGGATTAAGGATCTGGCGTTGCTATGGCTGTGGTGTAGGCTGGCAGCTGCAGCTCCAGTACAGCTCCTAGCCTGGGAACTTCCATATGCCACGGGTATGGCCCTAAAAAGTCAAAAAAAAAAAAAAAGAAAGAAAAAAAAAAGGAAAGAAAAGAAATGGAATTGAAGCAGACATAGGGTACTATAAAAATTAATAAGACAAATTTGTGTTGCAACTGTCAATGTGAGAGAAGTCGGGAAGGAAATGGTACGCACAGACATAGCTGGTAACATTGTAAATTTGTTCTTTTCTAAGAGGGTGTGTGTGTGTGTGTGTGTGTGTGTGTGTGTGTGTTTCATGGCTGTATCTGCCACATATGGCAAGGACTGAATCCAAACTGCAGCTGCTAACTATGCTGTAAGTGCAGCAACACTGGATCTTTTTAACCCACTACGCAGGGCCTAGGGTGGAACCTGTGCCTCTGCAGCACCCCAAGCTGCTGCAGTTGGATTCTTAACTGCAGAATATGTATTAAGAAGGAAAAAAATGTTCATACCTTTCAACCGAGTAATCTCATTCCCTATATTTTATTCTAAGGAAGAATTTAATAGAAGAAACTGACTGTAAATACAGACATTCATACAGTAGTCACCATTCTAGCCAAATGCTGAAAATGGTCTAAATATTCACTAATAGGGAGTGACTAAATGATGGTCTAGTAACTCAATGCAATCTATGTCATAAAGCTCTAAAAATTATTATGAAATCATAGAGCAACACTAATGATGCTTATGACATAACGTTGAGTGAAAACCAGACTACAGATTGTAGACTATTGGCTGCAAAACTTTAAAACTGTATGGACAGCATGGCTAAGACTGAAGGAGAAAATGCAAAACTGATTGTGTTGGTGGGAAGGGGATTTTTTTTTCTTTCTCTAAAGTTGACATTATTTAATTACTAAAGTTTTGATGTTAATAAGCTTTTGATAAAAGAAAATTACTTTTACACCAAAAATTGGCAGGTTAAGGTTTGGGGAGAAGACACCTCTCTTGGTGGCCAATTAACTCCTCCTGCCCCATGAAATCCACTAGAGCTAGGAAATCACTGCAGCACACAGACGCAGGCCTTCTGCCAGAAGCACCACCCAGCCTGGCCACAGTGAGCACTTGATCTGTTCTATCTACAGGGTTGAAGGCAGAAAACCACCAGGACATTGGGTTTGAATGGCTGCTTGGGGTTCCAGCTCTCAGAGAGCTGGGGGCTTCTAGCAATTATTTGATTAATGTCTGAGCCCGCCGGCGCCTTGCCCTCAGAACAACCTCAGTGCAAGAGCCAAAGTGGCATAATTTCTTCCTTTCACAACTTGTCTTTTTTAATAGCTCAGTTTTCCAATCTCCACCACGCCCCACAATAAGAGCCATATAATCTCACAGAGACAATACTTGTTCAGGTCAGATCACCTGTCTCCTGACTCTGGGCAAATCTACGTTTAAAATTCCCCATAAAAATCATTGTCAGCCTTTGCCTCACTCTGTTCCTCAGAAAAATACTCTCTGACCTCCTGTGACTATTCTCATTTGAAAAGCAAAGCAGTATCCCACAGCTCCACACACCTGAAATTCCAACTAATTGAATTATTTTCCACACCACTGCAGTTTTACCACCCATCTTCCCTTTCTTCTTGTGATCTGAAACAGAAAATAATGGCAGGTCAGAATTATCATCATCATCACCATTGCATTTCCTGAGACCCTTTGCTATGCAAGGCACCTCCCCAAACTTTATCTACCCATTTAATCTTTACAACAGTTCAATATAGGAGGCAGGTATTGTTATTATCCCCATTTTACAGGTGAGAAAGCTGAGGCAGTGCAAAGTAAGTAACTTGGCCAAGGTCATATTACAAGTAGAAGAACTGGGACTTGAACTACTTTAGCTCATTGCCAGGACCTGCCCACATCACTCTTCTCTGCCTTCCTCTACAGAATTATTGACACAACAGAAGAGAAGCACAGTGTTCACCATGGAAAAGCCTCCAAAATTCAGTTTGCCTTCTAAAATATGTCTGAGTTGCTGGGCATTTACTTAAACACAATCATAAATTCCCACTGATGATTTGCCTGCCTCGGGGGAGGCTGAAATGCTTCCAGCAGTGTCTCAAACCAGCAAAGCTTTCTTTTAAAAGTGAGCCTCAAGGAGTTCCTGTTGTGGCACAGCAGAAACGAATCTGACTAGTATCCATGAGGACGTGGGTTCCATCCCTGGCCTCACTCAGTGGGTTAAGGATCCAGCGTTGCCATGACCTGTGCTGTAGGTTGCAGACAAGGCTAGGATCCTGTGTTGCAGTGGCTATGGCTGTGGCTGGCAGCAACAGCTCTGATTTGACCCCTAGCCTGAGAACTTCCATACGCTTCAAGTGTAGCCGTGCAAAAAAAAAGAAGAAGAAGAAAAAATGAGCCTCAAATCATGCTCTGGGAAGACAGTGGGGGTCTTAAATGAAAACAGAAGTATGGACAAGAACCTTACAATTCTTTAATAGAAAAAAAAAAAGTCTGAATTTAAAAAAAGAAGAAGATGGGGAGTTCCCTTTATGTCTCGGAGGTTAACAAACCTGACTAGTATTCATGAGGATGTGGGTTCAATCCATGGCCTCACTCAGCAGGTTAAGGATCCAGCATTGCCCTGAGCTGTGGTCTAGGTTGCAGAGAGGCTCGGATCCCCAGTTGCTGTGGCTGTGGCCAGCGGCTATAGCTCCAATTCGACCCCTAGCCTGGGAACTTCCGTATGCCATGAGTGCAGCCCTAAAAAGCAAAAAAAAAAAAAATAATAAAATAAAATAAATAAAATAAAGGCAGAGAAGACGAAGTTTGCCAAAACCCTGTGATACTTCTGGGCCTGAGTCATGCTGCCATGGGGCCCTCTAAGAAGACTGATCACAGAAAAGTAACATTTCTACATGTGGGAGAGGGGAGCACAGGTGACCTCTATGAACCTGAGGAGGCAGGGAGGCCACCTTCAGCCCAAGGCTGGAGAGGTCTGGGGTGACTGGCAGCAAGAGACCCTGGAATTAACAGCAGGAGCCTCCCCCTTAGGGTCCCCTGAGGATATTATAGGTGGGGTGGGGTTCTTCCCTTCAGCAGGTGGGAAGGGGATATGAAATTACAGGAACAAACCAGGATCTCAATTTGACAGTAACTTCACTTGTACCCACAGGCTGGTAAGGAAGGAAGAATCCCAGTTCCAGTCCTAAAAACAAAGCTAATCACAGGACTTCCTGTTCAGAGACCTCTGTTGTTTCCCAATAACCTAGAGGATAAAGCTCTGATTCCTTTACTTGGCACACAAGACCCTTTCTGGTCCGACTGCGCCCTCCCTCCCCAGCCTCGGCTCTCAGGACTGCAGACCTCCAGGCTGCAGAACTCTATTTTTTCCTCTACAAATACACCAGTCTCTGCACCTGTGCCCTCCACATGATCTCTAGAAAGCCCGGCTTTCCTTTTCCTATCTGATGACTTATTTTCCAAGGCCTGTTAAGCTGGTCTAACTCCCTAACTCGCTTCTCTTATCTCCCCTTCTGCTTCCTACTCCCCAGTCGGTCATCCTTTTCTTTAGGCTCCAAAATACACACCGTTCAGCTTTATTTAAACAATCACTGCATGGTGTTATAATTGTTGGTTGCCATCACTGTTTCCCTTACTCTAGCAGGAGCAACCAGAAGACAGCCACATCCCTCTCATCCTTATCCCTCACACACTTTCCTACTTTCTTTCCTTGAGGCTTTTGAGTCAAATATTATAAACATAAGGGGACAATTTTAAATCAGTAGGCAAGTTAATCCCATGTCTAAATTAACAAAAGGAGGCTCTTAGGAATCTAGATAGCAGCAGATATTTTTTTTGGAAGGTGAGGCACAGAATGCTGGGTGCTAAATGACTCAGGGACAGGTGACCCAGGAAATGAACCTGCCTGATGCCTGGGGTTCAGTGGACACTCTCTGAGTACTGGTTGAAACCATGCTTTCCACTGATGTGGATTCTTGTGTTCCTACATACAAGGTTGGGTTTGCACTTGGCAATCCTTTGCCAAGGAGACTCTGTCACAATTTCCCTAAATCATCCATAGAAAAACTCCTTTTAGCATAAAGATTAGTTTTTCATTCAGGAAACAAAGAGAATCAAAAAATATTAACCAGCTGGGTTGTGTCCCCTCACCATGCTCCCTAACTCCTTGGCAGGGTCACTGTAGCCTCGTGCACCCCTCAGTCCCTGGTTCCAGGAGCGCTCCTCCCTGGTCTCTGTCCCTGCTCTTCCTCACTTTCTTCTGCCAGGATCATTTGCTAGGCTGGTTGCTTCAACCTCCCTGGCCACATGATAAAGGACAGCGTTCACAGCACCAGCAGTTCCTACACTACAGGTCACTTTACTGAGTCATCTGTTCTCACGTTATCAAACACACCATGTTCTGAGCGTTTGCTTCCAAAAGTGACACTGGCTATTCAGATTACTAAAAGGCTCCTCTTGCAGATTTATTTTAGGGTAGACACAGGATTACCTGGCCTTCAGGCTTATGGGTCCTCTTCATATTTTAATAGGGTTTGACGCAGAAGCTTCAAGAAAAGAGACGCAAGTTGGTTTTTTCAGTCTATCCCAGAATATTTGACTCTCTTAAAATAATTCATCCTTGGCAATCAGCCAGGAACATCAATGGAACCTTGTGCATTTGGATTCAAAGGGGCTCAAATGCCTTCATTTTCCATTTCAATTCGAGGCTGAGAAGATCACCAGCTTCACTTGAACAGATGTGACCATCGTGGTCCCCTCTGCAGGAATCCTTCATCAACCTGGAAGTCAAGAATCACTTTAGCATTTGTGTCTTAGGCACGTGACCTCCAAGGGATGATCAGCAAATCTTTTATGACCCGCCCTACCACCACTAGGGCCTCCTTAGCTTCATTCAGCTGTATTTCCCAGCAATAACTCATTGTAGAGCATTTATAGGCACTACTCATGTGTGTTGTGGTTAATGTTTTTATAACCTCCAGAAGTCACAGCATAAGGCTACCCTGGGCTCTTTAAATCAGCAGCCACTTGCAATGTGTGGCTTTCTAAATTTAAGTGAACTAAGATTAAAAATGCAGAGTTCTCAGGAGTTCCCACTGTGGCTCAGTGGGTTAAGAATCCTTGGATTTCCCGTTGTGGTGCAGTGGAAACGAATCCGACTAGGAACCATGAGGTTGCGGGTTCGATCCCTGGCCTCGCTCAGTGGGTTAAGGATCAGGCGTTGCCATGAGCTGTGGTGTAGGTCACAGGCACAGCTCAGATCCTGCATTGCTGTGGCTGTGGCTGTGGCCAGCAGCTGTAGCTCCTATTGGACCCCTAGCCTGGAACCTCCATATGACACAAGTGCAGCCCTGAAAAGCTGAAAAAAAAAAAAAAATCCTGCTACCCATGAGGGCGTGGGTTTGATCCCTGGCCTTGTTCAGTGGGTTAAGGATCCAGCATTGCTGTGAGCTGTGGCATAGGTCGCAGTCAGCTTGCATCTTGCAATACTGTGGCTGTGGTGTAGGCCAGCAGCTGCAGCTCCAGTTTGACTCCTAGCCTGGGAACTTCCATATGCCACAGGTGCAGCCCTAAAAAATAAAAAAAAAAAAATTGAAAAGAGCAAAGTTCTTGTCCACCCTCAGCACATTTCAAGGGCCCAACTGCCATACGTGTCTAGTGGCTATTGTGTCAGCATGTGTTAGAGAAATTTCCTATAATCACAGAAACTTTTCTTGGACATTTCCTACACCACTCCTCTTTTTGGACTTAGCTGTCACAGAGCACCTTTCTGCAAATCAGTTTGGATTTGGAAGGAAGTACATCCTCCTACTCTGCAAAGGCACGAAACCGTACCCCTCCCCCCTCAAAGCTGACAGGAGTAATAATTGTGAACTGCAACTTTGGATTTACCATGCGCCAGGCACTCTGCTAAACACAGCCACTTCCCCGTAACTCCAATGTGTGGGCATACTTTTAAATATAATGAGAAATTTTAGTGAAGGAAATATTCTCCCATTCATTGTAAGTCATTTGTTGGGAAGAAATGCTTTAATATGCTGCTCAGGGTAAAGGGTGGGACTCCCAGATCATGCCCAAGAAATAAAAGGCATTCTTCAAGTTACTCTCTAATAATTTATTTTTTCTGCTGTGGAGTGAGCAGAGGACAGAAAAAGGCAGCCTCAGGAGGATGTAAGCATGAGGCACACATGGAACTAGAAGTTCTCTTTACAAAGCCTCATGTGTTGTAAGAAGGAGCCTCAGATATAGGCTGGGGGCAGCAGAGCACAAAGACAGGCAGTGTGGCCTGGTGTCTCCCAGAAAAGGAAGCCAGAAAGATGTCTGCTAAATTCTGGGTTCCCAGGCTATGAGTGCTTGCTCAAGCCTCAGTGTTCTGACCTGCAGGATGGGGTCAGCACCTTCTAACGTAGACATTTGCTTGAGGTCAGCATGGAAGGAGAGATGGGGGCTTCAGCAATGCCACCTCCCAGGCCACTAACACTTCCATGACCTTTGCCTTGAGATGGGCACCAAGAGAGCTACTGAGGTGGCACTTTCATGCCAAAGCCAACCGATACAGAGCTATACAGATTGGGGAGGGGCTTGTCTGAGCCGCTTCCTGCAGCACCCATCAGCCTGGGAGCTGCTGGGAGAGGAGATGGGATCAAGTCAGCATTTTGGGTGCTCCCAGTCCCCCAAGCAGAGGAGATGATGGAAACGTGTAGTGCCCTGAAATATTTGATGCCAGCAAGAAGCAGCAAGGTGCGTCTATCTTTGCAATTCAGCATGCCTCGGAGTGGGAGCCCCAGCACTCCCTGACATATTGGGCTTTAAACCTGTCACAGTAAATAGTCAGGAATTAATACACTGACTCCCCAACTCTGGCAGTGCAATTTGCCATCTAAATTGTTACCTTCCACAGAGCGGTACATAAACAAAACGATTGGGTCGCAAGGCCATTTCAGCAGACCTGGCCCTCATAGAGAACAAGTTCTTCCCCAAGAAGGGGGAGGGGATGTCATAGGGCAGGGAGTTGGCATTTCACAGATTCCTGCTGTGGCCAAGCAGGGGGCCAGGTGCTTAGCAGGCTCTCCCTCTCTAATCTCTAAACTACCCTGGGAGGGAGGGAGGAATTGCTATTCCCATCTTGCCTTGGAGGAAAGTGAAGGTCAGAGTCATTTGCTCAAGGTCACAAAGCCGGTGAGTTAAGGAGTCACCCTCAGCCTTGGTGCTTCTGGCCCGTTTCACACTCCTCCACTCAGTCAGGTCTTAAAACAGTTCCCTGCGGAGGAATCAACATGAGGTGTGGGAGCAGCTCGGCCACAAAGTGGGACTGTGGACAGAGCTCTGCTCACCCCAGAGACATTCCTTTGATTCCTTGGACCCTTTCTGTGCACCCCTCCCCCAGCAGTGGGTTCCCTTGGTTCCAACAGCTGTGCCTGCCTCTCCCCTGGGAGCACTGTCTACAGACTGCCAAAGCACTCTGCTCACAAGAGCAAAACACTCCAAGTACCCGGAGGTTCCTGACCTCCCGGGAGCCCCTTCGCCAAGGTCTGACTGTTTGGGGACTGGAAAAGCCCACCAACCCCAAGGCGTGACCTTCCCAGAACATAGCTATGGGGTCCGGCTCAGACTGGGGCTCTGCGTGGGCTGACAGCCCTGCCCGGCTCCTGTCCTGCTCCCCCATCTCTCCCTCATTTCCTTTGGGAGCACCTCCCTAATAAATCTGTTTCTCACAGATCCCTGTGTCAGGGTCTGCTTCTGAGAAACCTACCCTCCTGAGACAGCCTTTCCTCACTGAAGACAGCGACTTGGATCTGGGACAGTGTGGCTAGAACAACTCAGGAGTCTCTTCCTTCATTAATAAGTCACTGGAGGCTAATTCCTGTCTTTCCGTGTCCACGAAAATGCCTGCACTTTGTCCTGTTGGTGAGTACCAACTGATAGAACATATGCTTTTGTATGTACAATGAGTCAAAATTGGAACCCAAATCCAAAAGTGCACATTTTTAAAATTTCACCTCCAAAAGACGTTCCCTCTTCCCAAAGATATATGACTGGGGTGTCCCATTCAACTAACGTGGGGCACAAGCCAGCCATTATCTTTTCTATTCTTTAATCACTCAACTCCCATCTTCCCTTCTCATCTGGAAGAAGTTTCCTCCTTTGGACCTTCTCTATCTCCATCTCCCTATACTCTTGGGCCTTACAGACTTAAAGAGGTCAGTCCTACCTTTAAATGCCTGATGGAGCGAGAGCAAGAGCCTGCCCAATCTTGTTCGTGCTATTGCTTCTGTGGCTGCCATATGGTGTCACGTTGAAAACTGGTCCTGCAGAGTTGGATGGATGCTCCTCCATTGGGATCAGAGCCACAGTGCTTGCCATGCAGGCTGCAGCCCAGCTTCATGGGTGCTGTTCTCACTCACAGCCATGTGACCATAGGATACAAACATGCCGTCTGCAGCTGTTACAACTATGCACAGAGACGTCGCTCTGCTCGTACAAGCCTTTGCACAGACTGTGGTGCCCCAGCTCAGGCTACAGTTCTTTGATCTGCATTCACACGCTCAGCAGATTCCATATGTAAAGTTGAAAGAACATCTAGCCCCAGCTCCTCTCCCCACCCCTCACTCTCCCCCACACCTTACACCCACGCACACCAGCCTCTAGGCCCTGCTGGTGAGCCTGGATCCACAGCCTAGGCCTCCCCTCCTCCATAGTGAGCTCAGCTTTGCTCCCTGCAGTGTCCTCTGAACAAAGGACCTCAGAATGACACAGTGCACCATGGAGGCCCTAACATCTCTGAACATTAGCAGCTAGGGGCACAATTAGTAATGCCCCCTCTGTTCCCTAGTCACCCAGCTCCCACCTTCCCATCCCCTCCTCCGAAGAAGCCTCTTAGAGACAAGATTGTACCTTCAAAATTCATATGTTGACAACCTAATCCCCAGGACCCCACCCTAGGACTTTTTTCGGAGATAGGGCCTTTAATGAAGGTAAACTAGAGGTCACATGGTGAGCCCTACCTTAGTATGACCAGCAGAGTCCTTAAAAGAAGAGGGCATTAGATCACAGAGCTGCACAGAGGGAAGACCATGTGAGGACACAGGAATAAGACGGCCACCTGCAGACAAGGAGAGAGGCCTCAGAAGAAAGTTACCCTGCTGACACCTTACTCTTGGACATTTGGCCCCCAGAATTGTGAGAAAGTAAATTTCCATAGTTTAGGCCACCCAGTTTGTGAGACTTTGTTATGGACATCCCAGCAGGTGGCTAGAAAACCCCTGGCAAACCTTCCCCCCTGCCAGCTCTGTCTCCCAAGGGGTACTGGGAAGAGGCATCTTTGTTCACACTCAGAGGGTGTCTGCTTTTGCCCTGGGATGACGTTGCCCCTCATCTGACATTTTTCATGACGAAGAGGAACCATTCTCTTGTTCAAGGTGCATCCTGCACTCCTCCCCCACCCCCAGCCAGAGAAGGGCCTGGAAGTGTCTTCCTCTATGACCTCTCATTACTCATGACCAAAATAACCAAGTTTTGCAGCGACCACCTCCAGCAACCCACTCCCCACCTCGGGGTCTAAGGGCTTTTGTCTTGTCTTGAGCTCTGAAGCAGTGTTGGTCCTCCTGATACTGGATACTATAGTGTGGTAAGGACTTTACCTACTGCTCTATTTCACCTTCCAGAATTGGAGAAGGAGTCTGCAGAATGTTACTTAAAAAAAAAAAAAAAAAAAATTAGCTGCCTGGAAGGAAGTCACTGCTCTCACACTCAGAAAAGAAAATGCATATTATCTCCCCCAAGTGCAGAGCTACCTTGAACGCCTAAGGGACATCCCCCAGAGAGATCCGAAGCGACGCTGGACCCCAGAGATGGGAGTCACTGCTAATTTGGTTCCCTGGGTCACATAGAAATGGAAGGAGGTGGTGTAGGGAGAGGGAGCCTGGCGCTTTCTCTCCGTTCACAGGGCTGCGGTACACTTTGCATTTCCCAAAGGCCATAATTATTTCCTGGAGAAGAAATTCAAATGACCCAGATAGTTAATTCAGTGAGATTGGCCCAAAAAGTATTTACCTAAAAGGCAGTTTTGTAGAAAAGAACATCACAACATAGTCAGGGTTTGCTCTCATCACCTGAAAAATGCAGGTGCCAGATCCAAGGCTGAAGCCTAATGTCATTAGGGAGGGAGGAGGTTTGGGAGTTTGAGAGGCAGAGAGGGAGAAGGGAGGGAAAGGGTAAGGGAAGAAAGGAGGGAAGGAAAGGGGAGGTTCTCATGGCCTGGGAGGGGCTGTCCGTGAGCCCCGTAGATCCTAGGACCTCCCTCTGCATGGAACAAAGTGGAAGCACAGGAGAAGCTTCTTTTTGGCAACTTCTTCCTCCTTTCCCACATCCATCTTTGACCTCTTAGGACCCTCTTTCCTGCCTCAAAGGCTTCAGGTCCTCCAAAGCCCTATGACTGAGCCTCAATCCCACAGTGATCTCCTTCTGCTTCCCTAATAAAACTACTCTTTCTATTAGTATAGAGAGCTCAGCTCTGAGCCAATAGGGAACTTGCTAGTGGCATGAATTCACCCAACAGCTACTGTGTGCCCAGCATCATGCTCAGGGCCCCTGAATGAGGAAAGCTAGACATGAGCTAAGTTGTTAGTGGTCAAATAAAAAAAAAAAAATGGAACCAAAAGTGCTCTACAAAAACATAATGCTATTGGTGTAAGGGGTCCTGTTTGATGCCTGAGGCTGGATAAGCCTTCACAGCAAAACGGAAATAGCAATTCCTCTCATGCAAGGTATTTGCAAGGGCTAATTCACAAATGCAAACATCTTAAGGATGTTTTTGTCCTTAGTTTGAAGGGATACATTTTAGGTAGGGCTGAAAATGTGGGGCAAAAAGACCAATGCGAGTAAGGAAGGGAGGCCAGAGACCATGAGGGGCCCATCTGAGCACTTAGTGCAGTTAGTGCTGCTAGAGGACAGTCTGTGGGCTCAACCAGAATCCTTCTACAGCCTTCTCAGGGTTCTGAGGCTAAGACCAGTGTCTCCGCATTTGGTCTGCGCCTTCCCACACATTGGAGCATAACTAGCACAGCTCAGGGGTCAACAGGACCCCCGGGTTCCGTGTGTCAGTCTGGTCTTCCCAGTCAGAACACAAGCTCCTTGTCTCACACAGGGCATCTCTGTCTGCCCACAGACCTGGGCACAGAGCTGGTACAGAGCAGCCCCTCAATAAATATTTGCAGATTGTCTGCCGGGAATGGGGCCTGACTTAGGCCAACCGCATCATAGACCTGCCACCTCTCAGCCTGAGGCTACCTCTCAGATCTTGATTCCACAGCTGGATTGGGATTTCTATCCACTATGGATGAAAGAAGCTTCTCCTTGGTCTCTGAGAGGAGGAAGAGCCAAGACAGGTGTCTTCAGGGCCACATGGAGTCATGGCGAAGGGTCAGGTGACAGCTGACTTTTCTCTCTGGCAGGGGCATTGTCACCTGGGCTGTTTGCAGCAGAGCCTACAGGAGAAAGAGCGGAAGGGAGGGCAGGAAATCCCAGCAAAGCCCCACACACTGCGGTGACGTGGTGCCCGGGCCACGCCCGGCCACCCGGCAGCTCCAGTGGGGAAATAACTTCCTCTTGTGGTCTGACCTTGGCTGGCGGCCAGGGCTTCTACCAGAGCCTTGTGACGTGCACTTTGAAATGCATTGGGGGTGCGGAATGGCATGTCTAACCCATGTTTGATGCCCGGCAGCATTTATGTCTCTTTCCCACGCCCACGGATGCAGACAGGCTGTGGGTGGGAGCCACGGTGTCCAGCCATCCTCATGCCTGACCGAGTGGCCCAACACACTTCCTTTGACCTTCAGCCTGACCTCTGTCAGGGTATGGCTCCCTTGGAGGGGGACGAGAGAAGGCAAAGGGAGTTATACCTGATCATTAGCTGCTGGACATGCGTTAGGTCGTCTTTAATCCTCGAAATGATTAGGTAAAGTGTTCCCATTTTACAGATGGGAAAACTGAGGCTCAGAGAGATTAAATCTTTGGCTCAGAGTAACACAGCCAGAACATGGTAGAGCAGGGACGCAACCCCAGCCTATCTCTAGTCTAGCAATGACTCTGCCCAGACACCTTGCCCCTTTCTTAGGAGGCTCATTCTTCCCAGAATCTTTTTCCATAAGGATAGAGGCAGTGGCAGCCCCTCTCCATATTGCTACTGCCTGCACCTTCCTGGCAGATGACCCTTGGTAACCAGAGTTTAAGGACCAAGATAAGCCAGGTCTGCCCACTCCAAGCTCAGGGTTTATTTCAAGGGCATTTGACTAAATTTGGATTGTTAACTCTCAAAGCATGTCTGTCAGAATGCAGAAATTACTGTGCTTATTCTTATCCCACTATTTTCTTGTTTTGCCGCTGTTTATTGATTAAAGCAGCTCCTGCCACATAGTCATAGAGACACACTGACTCCAGCACATTCTGTGAGTGGTCTCCAGGCAACCCAGACAAGAATGATGTGCGAGAAGTTCCCTTTGTGGCTCAGCAGGTTAAGAACCTGACTAGTATCTATGAGGGTTTGATTCCTGGCCTCACTCAGTGGGTTAAAGATCTGGCATTACCGTGAGCTGTGGTGTAGGTCACAGACAGGGCTTGGATCCCACGTTGCTGTGGCTGTAGTGTAGGCTGGCAGCTGCAGCTCCATTTCGACTCCTAGCCTGAGAACTTCCATATGCTGCACGTCCAGCCCTAAAAAGAAAAAAAGAAAAAAAAAGAGATGTGTCATGCTTTACATGGTGGTGATGGAACCCAGCATGGTCACAGGCACTGGGAGGAAACCACTGTAACCACACAGTCCCTGGGGTTGGTGTGGGGTCCCCCAGAAGCTTAGAATTGGAGGGAACATGGTTCATTGTGAGGCCACCCCAGAAACCTGCAGGCAAGTAGTAGGGGAAGTGGGACAAGAAAGGATAGATGATTCGGGGAGTGTTGATGGGCAGGTCACCTCTGTGGGCACCTGGGGTGTTCTGGGAAACTGTGTTGACATGACTCAGAGTTGTGCCATCCAAAGGACAAGGAAGACAGAGCATTTATCCACAGGAATTGGCTTAGTTCTGCTTCAAGGCCAAACACACTTGTGGTCAGAGTCCTCAGGCAGAGAGAGACACGCATGCCTTTGAACAGAAACTGCAGCAGGTGTGGGAATGGTCAGCGCTGAGGGGATGTGGCAGGGGCCCCCACAGTGGTGCTGTGCTGGACGCCAGGAGTTCAGGACAGACTTCTTTCCTTCTTTCCCCTCCTCCCTCTCATGGGTCTAGATTTCGAAGATGCTCCAGCGAGACTCTTGGCCACCTGGTCTCTCAGCACACACACCTTCTCAGGCATTTCAGGCCAGGAAAGAAGGAATCAGGTCACTTCCCAATTTGGGGGAAGCTGAAAGGGATCTAGATGAGGTACTTGGAGTTGTCATCAATCAAACAGCAACCTTCCAGAGAGGAAAGACTGCTGACCCAGAGATCCTTCAGCACGCTGGGCACAGAAGCTAAGGCATCGCTTGACCTCTTGCCAAGCTGGTGGTCTGCAGTGATGGGAGGATTCACGTGTTCTTCCTGGGAGATGTCCATTAGAAGCAAAGATGATTTTCAAACAAAATCAACCTGACTCCTCTGCAAACATGGTGAGGGGCTGGAGAATAGGAGGAACAGATCATTGCAACCTGGGGACGGGTACTGTGTCTCATCCCACCTCATTATCCAGCAGTGAACCCATTGCTGATCCTCCTCCTTCCCTCTGTCTATCTGGCTTGTCTCTGCTTTTCCCTGCGGGCTTCTGTTCCCACTTATGTTGTCTGTATGTCTGCGTCTCTCTTTCTCTCTCTCTTCCTGCCACTGGGTGTCTAAGATGCTCACCATGATCTCCAATCTCAGCCCTCTCTCTTCCTTCTCCCTCCACCTCTCCCGTCTGTCTCCTTGGGCTCCTTCCTCAGCCTTCTTTGGAGAACTATCTACTCCCCTGGGAAGGCTTAGAGTTTCACTGCTGGGAGCTGCATAAGTAGCCAGCAGGAGGGCATGGGGCATATGTATCCAGGTGGCACACTGCCTGTGTAGGCATCACACCTGGGCCTGACAGCTCATCCATTGTCCAAGGCTGCTCCCAGCGTCAGGCACCGGCAGCCTTCCCTCCACCCGCCTCCTTTAAGCCATGATCAACATTTCAAAAGCGAACGCACAGGCCTACAGTTGGTTCCTATAATTCACCCAGGGGTTGCGCCTGCCTGCCGCTGGGAGACAAGCCGCATTCTTCTCTCTGAGTGAGCTATTTTTAAGACCGCTCCCCCCACCTCTTTTCCAGTTCCCATTTCAGTCCAAACACTGAATGAGATTCTTTCTTCATTTTGTAGGCTCCCCGTCTCCGTTATTATATAAAACCATTTCAGCCCTTAAGGAGTTGGCATCTGACATCCACAGCTTCTGAATCCCCAGAACAGAGAAGGGAAGGAATAAACAGAGAGGAGGGAAAGAAATGTTCTGTTTCCGCTCCAGCAACATGAATCGTCAGAGAGTTAAATAGCAACAAAGTATTTGGTGTTAATCTTTAATATTCCCAGGAACTTGTCACCTCCTCCTTCAATCCCTGAGCTGCTGTTCTCCAAGTGATTCTGGCGCCTCTCACAAGATATCACACCTTCTATTATGCTCTAAAAAAAGTACCCACCAGAGGGGAGTTTGGAGTGATTAGACTGCCAAAAAAAGGGGAGGGGGAGGTGCTCATTGGTATTTACCAGGAAATGACTGAAAAGGATGAGCCACAGGTTCCTTTGCCATCAGTCTCGCCTATTTTAAACAGACCTTTCCTGAGCTCATCCTCAGATGCAATCTATCCCCTCCTCAGTCTCCAGAGCGAGGGGGTGGAATTTGACAAATGTCTAGGGATGCAGGTGACATTTGGGGGGAC
The DNA here is from genome assembly GCF_016906955.1 of Phacochoerus africanus. Taxonomy (NCBI): domain Eukaryota; kingdom Metazoa; phylum Chordata; class Mammalia; order Artiodactyla; family Suidae; genus Phacochoerus; species Phacochoerus africanus. The sequence goes on from NC_062544.1 coordinate 105,516,695, forward strand.
AACAAGGAGTCTGCACAAGCTGGCAGTGACAGAGTCCTGAGTACACTGGTGGAACCAAATCCAAGGGTAAGATGACCGTTGGATAACTACGTAAACGGGGACCTGACCAAGTCCTACAGCGCATTGACATTTAATGAGGGATGGAGTAAGAGAACCCCCCCTCCAAAGAGACTGAAAACCGTCGGAGGTGTAGCTGAGTGTGGTGTCGCAGAGGCCACACCACATCCCGGTGAGCAGTCCCCCACCAGGGAGGAACACGAGTTGGTGAATAAATGCCCCAACATCCTCCCCAGTGGATTAAGCCCCCCCTTCCCACGGTGGTGACCTGCTCATTAACGCTCCCTGGATCAGCTTCCTTCCCTCCCCTGTCCCACACCCCCACACCTCCCTAGCGCTTCCCTGATCTGCTTTTGGAGGACCCTACACTTAAGACCGGACCTCGATAAGCGCTCTGTGAGTGTTATTATGATGCTGTTTCTAGGACTCCACACTTTTTGCTCAGGGCAGGCTAAAGCCAGAGCCTCCCTGAGCCCCAGCCACAAACCGAGGGATTTATTATGAAACTCGTAGGCCTGGATCTTTGGGTCGCATTGTCCCCGCTCCAGCCAGCTCTGGCTCTGACAGATCAGACCGCTCCCTAAATTTAATGCCCCGCTGAGCTATGACAACAGCAACCACCCAAAAAGAGAGAAAGGAAGAAAGAAAGAAACGCCATCAGATACTCCTCTAAGAAAATAATAATATCTGTGTCTCTGATGGTGAGGTCAGGAGATATTTTATTTTCACACATTTACGCTGCACCTTCTCAAGCCAAACCCATGAATCCTTAGTCTTTATCTTGAAATATATATTAAATGGACATTAAACTGAGCGATAGTGATCACTTCTCATGGGAGACTCAGGCCCCTTTGAGAGGAAGTAGTTGGCAATGCTGGGCCCATGAGGCAGGAAGGCAGCTCTCCCAGGGATGCTGGGGACTGTGTTTCTGGTCCTTGGTGCAAATACCACTCAGCACCCGTTGCCTTGATTGCTTCCTGGGAAAATCAAGCCCTACAGGGAAACTGGCCTTTCACTCCTCACTCTCCCCAGCATTTAAAGGAAGCACTGCTTATTAGAGCTGCCTTCATGGGGACAAACAATGGTGAGGCAAGAGGTTGCTTTGAGGTTGAACTTTAGTGCTTCCAGTATTACCTCAATCTAGATTTGAAAGCTTGGCTTAACATTTTAAGTCTGTGTCTATGTTCTAGAAAGACAAAGCAGGATAGAGGGAATGATGATGAGCCAAAGAATAAAGCCTACTTCATCTCACTCCCCATTTGTGTCAAGAAAATTTATAGTGATTCTTAACCTTTTTTGGGTCAGGTACCCCTGAGGCACTGATGAGAGCTCTGGACCTTGTCCCTGGAAACATAATCGTTCACCCAAACATGAGAAGTGTGCCACCCATTGGCCCTTAGATTAAGGACCTCTGATAAGTCAGGAGGAAGAAGAAGGGTGAAAATAAGAAAGAAAAGCAGGGAGTCCCTGTTGTGGTTCAGTGGGTTAAGAACCCAACTAGTATTGATGAGGATGAGGGTTAAATCCCTGGCCTTGCTAAGTGGGTTAAGGATCCGGTGTTGCTATAAGCTGCCGTGTAGTTTGCAGCTGTAACTTGGATCTGGCATTGCTGTGGTGTAGGCCAGCAGCTGCAGCTCCATTTTGACCTCTAGCTTGGGAATGTCCATATGCCAAGGGTGCAGCCCTGAAAAGACCAAAAAAAAAGAAAGAAAGAACTGTGGAACACCACAGTTCCAACTGTGGTGCAGTGGGTTAAGAATCAATGTAGCAGATGGGCTTGCTGTGGAGGTGAAGGTCCATCCCCTGTCCAGTGCAGTAGGTTAAAGTAGCCAGTGTAGGTTGCAGCTATGGCTCAAATTCCGTCCCCGGCCCCAGGAATTTCCATATGCCATGGGTGCAGTCATTAAAAAAAAAAAAAAAAAAAGAAGAAGAAAAAGAAAAGAGGAAAAAAAGGAGAAATGCTTGAATGGCTCTTTGTAGTTTTAAGTCATCTTCACATATGTTAACTGCTGGATGCCACAGAAAAAACCTGAAGGGTAGGTCATTCCTCCACAGAAAGACATGGAAGAAGCTCCCAAAGCCAATCTGGGGGCAGAATGGCTCCAAGGCATCTTGGAAGAGGTGCTTCGAAGGTGAGATCCTGAAAGAAGAATAGGAATCCACCAACCAAGAGGGGAAGAAAGAGGGTTCAAGGCCAAGAGATGAGAGGGTGGAAGGTTCTGAAGGGAGGGGAAATGGAAAGATACGGGTGGGTTAGAGGCTAATTAGGCTTTGTTAATGACTAGCGACTGAATGGTTAAGGCTGGGTGGCGGTGGGGGGGGAGAGCAAGGAGACTCTGCTTGGTCAACTGAGTGGAGGATGATCACTAGGACAAGCAAAAGAGAGAAGCAACTCTGGTTGGGAACAAGGGTGCTGCTTGGTGCCCACTGGCAGGCAGAAACCTGTAAAATTAGTAAAATATTTATTAATTTTATAAATATTTTCTAATCATAAAACCATGACTGGTAGGCCTGGAAGAGATTTCAGAGTGACTCGGCCAGTATCTTCACAATCACTCAAGCAAGGCCATGAAAGGGGACACATTTCCATCTATAGGCAGTGAGATTGCAAAAATAAGGACAAGCCAGGCTGTGGAGAGAACGATCTGAACCAAGACTCTAGAAAGCACATTCTAGCAATAGCATGCTGGATGGACTGATGGGAAAAGATGGAACAAAGTTTGCAGTAAGAATGATTTTCCTTTAAGCCTTGGGAGCCAGAAGAAACTGAGTCCCTAACTGTGGGCTTCAGGCTGTCACATCACCACCGTAGAATCCTGTTGCCACCTATAAAAGGGGAGATCTTGACATTTATCTCAGGAGGTGAATGAAACAGCATCTCAGTGCGCCTGGCACGTAGTAGGTGCTTCATAAACACTTGTTTCCTTTTTAAAAAAATTTTATTAGAATATAGTTGACTTACAATGTTGTATTAGTTTCAGGTGTGCAGCAAAGTGAATCAGTGATACATATACACATATCCATTCCTTTTCAGATTCTTTCCCCACATAGGTTATTACAGAAGATTGAGTCAAGTTCCCTGTGCTCTGCAGTAGGTCCTTGTCAGTTATCTACTTTATATATAGTAATATGTACATGTTAATCCCAGCCTCCTAATTTTTCCCCATGTTTCCCCTTTGGTAACCATAAGTTGATTTTGAAATCTGTGAGTCTGTTCCTGTTTTATAAATAAGTTCTTTTGTGTCATTTTTATTAGATTCTATATACAAGTGGTATCATATGACATTTCTCTGTCTGACTTACTTCACTTAGTATGATAATTTCTGTGTCCATCCATGTTGCTGCAAATGGCATTATTTCATTTTTTTACAGCTGAGTAATATTCCATTGTATACATGTACCACATCTTCTTTCTCCATTCCTCTGTCGATGGGCATTTAGGTTGCTTCCATGTCTTGGCTATCACAAACAGTGCTGCTATGAACAGTACGGGTGCATGTACCTTCTCAAATTATGTTTTCTCTGGATATATACCCAGGAGTGGGACTGCTAGATCATATGGTAGTTCTCTTTTGAGAGACCTCCATGCTGTTTTCCATAGTGGTTGTACCAGTTTACATTCCTACCAAGAGTGTAGGAGGGATTCTTTTCTCCATACCCTCTCCAGCATTTAATGTTTGTAGAGTTTTTGATGATGGCCATTCTGTGCAGTGTGAGGTGATTCCTCGTTGTAGTTTTGATTCTCATTTCTCTAGTAATTAGTGATATTGTGCATTTTTTCATGTTCTTTTTGGCCTTCTGTCCCTCTTCTTTGGAGACTTGTCTATTTAGATTTTCTGACCATTTTTCAATTGTGTTTATATATATAAAGCTGCATAAGATGCATAAATATTTGTTTCTTAGCATCTTCCTCCTTGTTCCTTTGTAATTCACCTCTGCCTTCTGAAGATGCCCTTACTGGAACTGCAACTACATTCACAGTTTTCCAGGCTGTCTAAGCCCACCCTCTCCAGTCCCCAGTTCAGTCACTCTGAACTCTTCCTCACCCCTTTTCCTCCCCTCCACAGGGCTGGTTTGTCCAAGAAGCATATAAATGTACATGGCTGGGGATGACGATGCAATTGTCTGACTGGATGTTTCGGGCTGACGTGTAGAAGCCTGTAAGGTCTGCCTCCCATCCCATTTTAAGAGGACACATTGGCTCAGATCTGTTAGGAAGACTCCTCTCATGTGTTAATTATGCCCCCACTAATTATACAGAAGGGCTCTGGCAGCATTATGGGAAGGAATGGGCCCTGAGCAGCCAGGGAAAGGACTGATGAGTTTGGCTCTTGCCTCGCACTTGAATCCAGTCTGAATTTCAAAAAAGATTTTCCTTCATTCTCTTCTTACAAGGGGTGGGATTTTCTAGCCCCTGATCTGATGGCCAGCTGAGCTGTGACACGGCTGGAGGTGAAGAGATAAATGAGGAGCATCTTCGGTCCCTGACTCTAGGAACTGTCCCACCAACTGTCCCGTGCAGCCCCTACTTAGTAACAGCTTCAGGAAGAGCCAGGGAAAGATCACGGCCACACTCAGTGTCCACTTCCCATCACAGGTGCATTAGAGTGCAAAAGAAAAATTGTCTGGAGATTGAGGAAATGTGACATCTGTTTTGCACGCAAGAGATGAAAGGAAAGGCTAGAGGGCTCAGAAACCCAGATCTTGAGTCCAGGATAAGGACCCTTTCTGCCTGCCCGCACTACCCTAGGAACTCCCCTCCAGATGCAGGAGCCCCTGAAAAACCATCAGGCCCAGTATCCCCTTCTCTAGGGAGGCGGTTATCCTCTGGGATTGTCAACTGAAGTCTTCCCAGGCGTGGTCAGTGGCCACCAACTGCCAAGGAAAGGTGCAGCGTCACCTGATTGTTTGTGAAAAGTGGACCCCGGAGCGATCCAAGTACATTGCACACCCCGGCCCCACCCTCAAGGCTTTGGCAACTGCAGCCACCTCCCACCTCCCCTAATTCTGCTGGGGGAGGATGAATCTGTAAAAAATACATGCGGCCCCAAAATACGTGGGATTTATTTATAAGATGGTGCTAACAAATAGCTTATTTATCCTGAGATAAAATGAGCCAAATAAGTAATTTCAGGCTGTTTGAAACAATCTAATAGACTCTTTTAATATGTTTAATAATATTTTTAATAAGCTAAAGAACACATGTTCATGGTAGAAAAATGAAAAATCAGAAAGCTTGCACATCAGTGACATACTTGTCCATAAAGTCACATGCACTAGGATGTTCTCTGCAACATTGTTTCAGAAAATAAATAAATGGAAGCTACTTAAATGTCCAACAATGTGCAAGAGTTCAGTAAATTAAGGACCCCCTTGGAGCATGGAAACAGGTTATTGATAGAGTCAGACATAGAACAGTATACATGGTGTGGAAAAATTACTTTAAACTCCATGGATGGAAAAATTACTTTAAAAAGAAATCCAGCCAATGGATATATGTTGCCTCTAAGGAGTTGCAGGGGAGACGGTGGTGAGAGGAGTAAAAGTTTTTGTTTTAACCTACTTATATCAGAATTCTTTGAAAGTTTGAAAGTCTTACTTCAATTTCTAATTCAGAATAGAGAAGATGAGAAAATCCACATTAGCAATATGTAAAAACTATGCATAGTAAAAACCCATAAATAACCTTGGTTGATGGATATTCCTCTTCCAGTTTCACTCTACAAATAAGATTGACTTCTTAACTTAAATTTTCTTTAAAATAATATATCATGCATATCTTTCCAAGTCAATAAGCAAACATATTTTTAAGAACTACCTCATATTCCATGGCATATTTAAGCAGTAGACATTAGGTTGTTTCTAAATTACTCATTAGTAGACATTAGGTTGTTTCTAAATTACATTTTTTTTCTTTTTCTTTTTCTTTTTTTTTTTTTTTTTGGCCACACCCACAGCATGTGGAAGTTCCTGGGCCAGGCTTCAAAGCCAGACTGCAGCTGCAACCTGTGCCACAGCCAGTGCAACACTGGATCCTTAACCCCCTGTGCCACAGGGGAACTTCCCTTTCTCTCTTTTTCAAAAACAAAATGCAGTAATGAATGAACATCCTTATTACTAGATTGTGGCATGTCATCACAGTTATGTTCTTATAACTAATTCCTAGAAGCAAAGTTATTGGGTGAAAAGGTATGTGTATTTTAAGATTCTTAATATGTGTTGTCAAATTGCCCTCCCAGGAAGACCACAAGGTGTGTAATCCCTTATCCACAGAACTCTTAAAGCTGAAAACGCTTTAATAAGTTTGATAACTAAACTCATTTGGTGGCAGACCCTGTCCTGAACAGACACATGAGGCTATTTACAGCCTTTATTTATCCCACTTAGTATGAATATCTGTGCCTTTCATGCAGACACGTAAGCATGTGTATTCACCTAGTTTCTTCAGAGAATATAATATACAATTTATACACCATGTTGCTTTTCAAAAATCTGAGAAATTCTAAATTCCAACTTCTGTCCCCAAAAGTTTTGGATAATGGATTGTGGACCCATGGTCATTTATGCTTCCCCCAGCAATGTATGAAAGTGTCGTTTTCTTCATGTGCTCACCAATACTCAATGTTATCAATCATTTTCATATTTGCCAACCTGATCTTTAAAAAGCGTGAGTGAGGTGGAGCACTCTTCCAGGGTTATTGGGCCATTCGAAGGCCTCCTTGCTTAGCCTGTCAGGTGCTGTCTGTAGTTCTGAGCCTCTGGTCCAGCACCCCCTGGACAGGCTTTGGGGCTCAAAATCTCTGCATACCAATGGCTGACCAGCCCCCCTCAGGGACCACTGGCCCAAACTCCCCATGTCCACTCTTCCTTTGCCTTCAGGGGAGCTTCTCACCCCTCTGCCTTCTGATCTCTGGTTATCACTTCCAGCAGGTGAGAAGGGACACCATTGCCTTCTAACTCATTCAGCTGTTGGGTGGAAGAAAGGAGTGGTCCCACAGCAGAGTGGCAGGAACCGTGATAATACCATTACTACAGGAAGTTCTCTTGTTTCCAGGAGGCCTAGGATTCTGAAAGGGGGCACTGGGTTGGTGTACATTCTGGTGAGCCTCACTCTGACTATAACCCACACCTCTGTCACTGAGGCCAACCCACCTCACCAGAGTCATGCTGCACATGGGTTATTTTTCTACCGTCGTCATTTATACCAGTAAGAATGACCATGAAATTACAGGTAGAGCCGTTCAGGGAGACTGATCCTAGCACATGATATTGGGGTCAAGAAGGCCGTAGGAAACCCAGGCAGGTGACTGAAGAGAGTACCTGGGGAGAGATATTGGGACAAGACTTGCCAGCAGGAACGTGACACTGACATCCAGGATCATGGGCCTTTGTAGCTGCCTCAGGTGTTTAGAAGTTGACGGCCATGCCTGCCTCCAAATACACCTTTGAAACAGAGGATCAGCTCCTGGCTGAGACATGCAGATTCCTGCCTCCAGCCCAAGGCCCGAGCCTTTTGTGGACTCACCTGTGGGCTAGGGCAAGGAATCAGGAACACAAACGAAGGGGCTGCCATCAGGAAGGCATCCCAGAGAGCACTGCTCAGGCCTGGGGAAGGGGTAGCTGACTCCTGATAAAGCATTCCCCTGAGAACCTATAGGAGCAGCTCTAGCCAATGTAGGTAGACGTGAACAACAACAACAACAACAACAAAACTATTGACACAGAGCCTTCAAGAGGACACATGTAATCATTCATGTCCTCAGGACAAACAGTATCTGATTGCCCAAGACCACATAAGCAGGCTCTGCGAAGTGGGCCAATGGGATATGTGGGTATTTTTAAAAACAGTGTATTCTCATAGCTCTTAATCTGGGTTACTATCTAGGTTCCTACTTTGGTTCTAGCACTTCAGGAAACTATTAAATTTTCTGTGCCTAATTTTTCTCATCTGTAGAATAGGGATAGTTATTAGGGTTAAAAGAGATCATACGTATAATGTACCTGAAACAATGCCTGGTGCATAGTAAGCACTCAATAAATGTAAGCTATTGTTGCTTTATTGTTACTTTGAGTGGTTATTAATAGGGAGTTCCCATTGTGGCTCAGTAGGTTAAGAACCCACCATACTGTCTGTGAGGACACATGTTTGAGCCCTTGTCCCCCCATTAGTGGGTTAAGGATCTGGCATTTCTGCAAGCTGCAGTGTAGGTTGCAGATGCAGCTCAGATCCTATGTTGCTGTGGGTGTGGTGTAGGCCTGCAACTGCAGCTCCAGTTCAACTCCTAGCCCAGAAACTTCCATATGCCACAGGTGCAGCCCTAGAAAGAAAGAAAAATTATATTAGATAAAGAGTAAAAACGTCTTTCATCCAAGAGCCTGGACAGCTCATTATGGAAAGTAGGAGAGAAAAGAAAAACAAAACAAAACACAAAGAAAGTGTTGTTATCAAGGCTGGAGTTGTGATTTCCAGTCCACAGGGAATCCCCCAGTTCTCCTCATTAATAAAATGAATATGAGATGATACAGAGGAAGAACTTGAGTCCTAAGACAACAAAAAAGGAATGCACAGAAACTGAGGGGACTGCAAGGAAACCCACCAGGACCCTGGAGGCAGGGCAGGTGAGCCCTTAACTTGTAGATACAACTGGAAGGGTCTCCACAAGGTGAAGCCTGTCCCCAAGAGAAATATGGAAGCAAAGATAGATTGGACTCAGTGCATCAGTGAGATGTCACAAGTCTCCATAATTTTTTCTTCTCCATGGCCTGTGTAAGGAGGGCTGAGGCCTGAGGGCTGAAGCGTCCCCTCATCATGGAAAGGCAGCAGTGCTGGAACACTAAGGAGGGGGCTCGGGGAAAAGGGTGGTAGTAGTGGGTCTGGACTGGGAGAGGTGCAGGGGCTGTCTAATAAACAAGCCTCACTTGATCAATTTCAGCTGTTCACTCTCCACTCTGGGTGGCAATTTGGGCTCTGTGTGGATAGCCTTGCCACCATCCAAGTTCCATGGAAGCTAGACAGAGGCAGAGAAGTGCCTGTAGACCACTTACCAATTTTAAAAGCTAAAGGTCTTGACTTGTTGCTCCATAAATGTCAGTTATGCCCACCTTTGGTAAAGAAGATAAGAAACATAACATAAAAAGAAGGAAGCTCCAATAACATAAAAAGGAGGAGGCTCCAATTTTGAAGAGATACCAACAGTGGCTCCAACTCACCAGTGTCAAGAAATAAAAGACCTTCTTGGAGTTAAGGGCATATCATCAAAGAGTTATGAAGGACTATTTCAGGATAACAGAATCCCTTCTGGAATTTTCAAGCTAGAGTTTTTGTTTTTGTTTTTGTTTTTTGTCTTTTTTAAGGGTAGCATCCACTGCATATGGAAGTTCCCAGGCTAGAGGTCAAATCTGAAAATTTGAGCTACAGTTGTCAGCCTATAGCACAGCCAAAGAAACACAGGATCCTTAATCCACTGAGTGAGGCCAGGGATTGAACCTACATCCTCATGGATACTAGTCAGATTCATTACTACTGAGCCACAACAGAAAGTCCCCAACCTAGAGTTACAAAATAAAATGGCAGGAGTTCCCTGGTGGCTTAGTTATTAAGGATCCAGTATTGTGGCTCAGGTTTGATCCCTGGCCTGGAAACTTGAATATGATGCAGGTGCAGCCAAAAAAATTAATTATAGTAATAAAGTGGCAAAAGGGAGAGGGACACAAAATATTACCAATTTTCTATAGGCATATATGGGTGTGAGGGGTAGGGATGTGGGGTGTACATGTCTTTTTATTTATTTATTTATTTATTTTTGCTTTTTAGGACTGAACCTGCAGCATAAGGAAGTTTCCAAGCTAGGGGTCAAATGGGAGCTGAAGCTGCTGGCTGTCGCCACAGCGACAACAACATGAGATCCGAGCCACCTGTGCAACCTACACCACAGCTGATGGCAACACCGGATCCTTAAGCCACTGAAGGAGGCCAGGGATCCAACCTGCGTCCTCATGGATACTAGTCAGATTCATTTCTGCTGAGCCACAGTGGGAACTCCCGGGTGTACATATATGAATACGTGCACATGCAGATACCAAAGAGTGAATATTTACCAAAAATTAGTCTGATTTGATTTATCACTGTATAAGTGAACACAATATAGAGAGAAAAAGGATTAGAATAAATATACCATAAATGTCAATACTGGGATTCTGCAAGGTAGGACTACAGATCATCGTTTTCTTTCTAGAATTTTTCTTTATTTTTCAAATTTCCAGTGTTTGGGGGTTTGGTTTAGGTTTAATTGTTTTAGAGATGTCAGATCTCTATGCCCTGTTTCCCAGAGCGCTTCTTGACCTTGACTAAATGTGCCCACCTTGTCCTGAGCAACCTCACATGAGGCAAGTATGAGGAGATGCAGCAGCAAAGCCAAAAAAAAGCCCTCCCTCTGAGTTCCCGCTGTGGTGCAGTGGATTAAGAATTCGACTACAGTGGCTTGGGATGCTGTTGAGGCATAGGTTCAATTCCTGGTCTGGTGCAGTGGGTTAAAGGATCCTTGACTAAGGCAGATTCTATTCCTGGTCCAGGAACTTTCATATGCTGTGGATGCAGCCATTAAAAAAAAAAAAAAGGCCTGCTGTATCTTTCTCCCACTCTGATTGCTCACAAAACGAATCTTTCCATGGCAACCTACAGCCTCCTTGGTTAGACACAGGGGCCACTGGCAACTTTTAAATAGCAGCTTCCTGCCCTGCTCTTCTTCACATATACAACTTGAGAGAAAAGTCTGGGAGAGGCCCGCCGCACTGTTGTGACTCTGTCTTCAAATTGGCCATGGTTGCCTGGGTGTGAGATCAAAGATGATCATTATCTTTTTTCTTTAGACTCTTGTTATGATACGAATTTTTAACATAATAACATATATTGGTTATATACCCATAGCAAAAAAAAAAATAGTTTTATTTTGGGGGGGACAAAACAGAAAACCTCATTGCTTCTCCATGACCTTGGGAGAAAACCGAATCTCTTTACATAGCTCATAAGGCCCCACATGATCTTATCCCTGACAGTTTAGTGACATTTTAACTATTTGGTTGAACCATATGACACTGTTGTCAAAAATGGTCCATTATTGGCAACTTTAGAGGCTTGAGTTCACCCAAAGCCCTCATATTTCACCAGATGCTGCTACCTCAGCTGCAAAACCCCATCCCCTTCTGCCTTGCTAACTCCTGCCCTTTCTTCAAGTCTTCTGGTCTCTCATTTCTAACAAGTAGCCTTGGATTCTGGATTAGGCACCCATCCTGGGGACTTTTCCTCATTCACTTATTTATTCACTCAGTGATGACATACCCACCGAATTCTAGGCAGTAGGGACATGGTAATGACAAATCCAGTGACCCCTTGTCATACTCTACTGTAATCTTGTCTGGATTCTTATTTCTAATCTCCTCCACTGGGCACTGAACTCTTCTCAGTCAAACTCCATGTCCTGTACAGCATGAAACAGCCACGGCTTCACATACCTGACACATGATAATCATATACACATCAAATGAAAAATAAACAAAATTACTCAAATTTATCAAAGTAGAATATACCTGATTTCATTTCTCTTCTGTTCCATTTTTTTTTTAAGTTATTACTCTCACAATTTATCTTCTGACAAAAGGAAACAGCTGATAAAAGAAGCCCTCCTTTGTTCTGGATTTCCTGGCTAGGTCATGCAAGTCCTGTTTGCTTTGACCGCCTCTGGAGTGCTTGCTGGGTGAGGTCAGGGAAGGGAAGGAGAACACCGCCCGCCTGTTGTTGGAGCCACAGGAAGCCAACTGTAAGCTCGCTGCATGGAGAGGGGGCAGGGGGTGGGAGGGGGGAGGACGAATGACCAGCCTGGACAAACCCCAGCCTGAGAAGTGTGTCCTTAACACCTACGCCAGCCTCGGGACCTGCCCAGCAAAAGCAGCTCATACATATATTCAGGTCCCAGAATTCCAGGGGACAGATGGGGAAATTAAGACCCCAAGCAGAGTCAGCATTTGCCAAGATCACAGAGCCAGGCAACAGCAAAGCCGAGCATCAAATATAGCTGGCCATCCCAAAGTCCTCGCGTTTTCAAGGAACAGAGCTGGGGGTGTGTGTGGGTGTGTGTGTCTTGAGGGATGGGGTATCTCAAACTCATAGCTCTTGGCTGCCACTCAAACTGTATGACCTTGGGTGATTAATCCACCCACCACTCTTCACTGAGCACCTATTATTTTCCAGCACCTGTCTAGATAGGCAATAGTGGAAAAGGCAAATTCCCACCCTTGAAAATCCCCACAGTGGGAGTGATATAATTTGTGGCGTCCATAAAATTGTGCAACTCACCTGGGTGAATCAGAGTCTGAGGCTCTGGAAGTCTTTGAAGGGGGCGGTGCCTCTTCGGCCAGCCCCTCCCTCCCAGAAGCGTAGGCTCTGCTCCCTGAGTCCCGCCTCTTCATAGTGGAAGCTTCTGCTAGTCTGAGGCATGCAAGAGACTTGAGAACCAGGATGACACAGCAGAGGGGAAGAGAATATCCCAGTTGGCCATCTACAGTGGGCTAGGCCCTGTGCCAAGGCCTGTACATGCTATGTCCTTTGTTCCTTAATACAGTTCTCTACAGACTAAGACTGAAAGCAGAGAGGACTGGGTTCTGGAGTGTCTGCTGCAAAGTTCCCAGCACTGGATTGTTTCCTTACATTCATTATACATTAACACAGGGATCCCAACCACACCTTCTATAGCAAGTGGTCCAAGGCCCTTCAGTGTGTCCATATTGGACAACACACGTTTTAGAGGACACTTCCATCATCTCAGACAGTTCTATTAAATAGCAGTGAACTAAGCCATGAGAGCAGGCATCTCATAAAAGCACTTTTCCCCTTCCTGCATCTCCCACCCTCACCCCTTCTAAAAGTGGCCATGGAACAGGGGATATTGCAAGTGCTTAATAAATATTTGCAGGATGAATGGCCTGAAGAGCAAGAAAGAAGTGGCTGCAGAGGTGAAAGTAACTCCAATTTAATTGAGAAATATTTGCTGCATGGTTGAGAGCATGGGCAGACCAACAGGTCCTTCCTTCATCACCCATCCCCACCTATGAAAACACAGAAGCAAATAGTGATATAATTTATTAGAGCAATAAAATCCATACCTACCCATTACCTTTTCAAATGACTCATGTCTGACTGTGTGCACTTGCAGTAAAGCATTCCAACTGGACCAAACAGAGGTTAACTGATGCAGGCAAGAACACCTGGTTAAAGTGAAATTTTTTAGTCCTGCTCAGGCCAGAGCTTGAGAGCTAGCATCCTGGAATTCCTGGATTCCAGCTCCTTTGAGGTACAGGTGGGGAAACTGAGGCCTGGCCTATAGTCACACAGCTGGGTTTTGTCAGAACTGTTTACTTGCCCACTTGTCAGCTGGAATTCAGGCCAGCATGAGAACCGATGCTCTTTGTCAGGATCAAGGCACAGGAGACGCGGATGGCCAGAGAGCCAAGGTTGAGATCAAGTTGATGAACAAACCAGGAGCAAAATGAGGCATTAGGCTGGGAACAAACCCAGAGCTGTCAGGTCGTCCAGATGCATGTTAAGAAGGGGAAGGCAAGTGGAAGTCACTCCTGTACACTGCTGGTGGAACTGCATATTGGTGGGGCCCTTCAGAGGACAATTTGATATTATCTAGTAGAATTAAAAATGCACAACCCTATGAGTCAGGAGTTCTACTGCTTCTCTAGGGAAATGCCTGTATGTGGGCACAAAAACATAAATAAAACACTCCATGGCAGCATTGCCTATGATCACAAGAAACTAGAAAAAACTTAGATGACCTACCATGGGGATACACATCAAAACAATATATCCATACCAGGGACTACTACAAAGCAATTAAATAGAGCATAGAGGATCCATCCAGGATCACCACATCACATACTGTATCTTTGAATGAATTAAAAAAAGATAGTCCTCTCTGGGTAAACCAGTTAGAGAAAGGCAGCCCTCCCTTTGGGCTAAGCTAGCAGAGAAGGGCTGAGTTTCAGCCTTCCTCATGCCCTCCCAGCTGTGTGACCAGACAGATGGCTCTGAGTTCAGTCCTTCCAACCTAAAGGACCGTGTCAAATGGAAAAACAAATTGTAGAATAGTATACAAAACAGGATGGCTTTAATAAATTTAAACACACCTTCCTTGTAGTTTCTATAGGGACATAAATATATAACATGCATGTTAATGAGTAGAACAAGCACTGGAGGGATACACACCTTGTTGCAATAGCTATTACCTCTTTGGTGGCAGGTGGGGGGTGGGGCACTGTTCCTCAAACTGGCCTTTAATCTTTCCAAAGTGTTTTAATTTTTCACAAGGAGGATGCATTTCTTTGTTACTAGTATAATTAATTTTTAAAAACTAAAAATTGGGAAGTTGGGTTTTTGAGATAGAAGAAGAAATCTGGAGTTCCCGTCGTGGCGCAGTGGTTAACAAATCCAACTAGGAACCATGAGGTTGCGGGTTCGATCCCTGCGCTTGCTCAGTGGGTTAACGATCCGGCGTTGCTGTGAGCTGTGGTGTAGGTTGCAGACGCGGCTGTGGCTCTGGCGCAGGCTAGTGGCTACAGCTCCGATTCGACCCCTAGCCTGGGAACCTCCATATGCCGCGGGAGCGGCCCAAGAAATAGCAAAAAGACAAAAAAAAAGAAGAAGAAGAAGAAATCTGTCATCGTAGGTGACAACCCACCACCAGCACCACCTCTAAATTTAAAGGCATATTGCTCCATGGGCCAGAAACCCATACAAATTCCTTTTGGACCTCAATTTCTCTGATCTCAATTTCTGGGGTAGAAAGTGAGAGAGCTCAGGTTGGATGGAAGAAGTTTTTTAAAATCAGAGAAAATTAAGCCTAGTGAGACTCTCTCTCTCTCCTACGTATGCCTGCAGCCAACCTTGGTGACTTCAGCTTCAAGAATCCCAGCTTTGGAATTCCCGTTGTGGTTCAGAGGGTTAAGAACCTGACATAATGTCTGTGAAAAGGTGGGTTCGATCCCTGGCCTTGCTCAGTGGGTTAAGGACTGGCATTACCACAAGCTGCGGTGTAGGTCTGGTGTTGCCATGATTGTGGTGTAGCCCACAGAGCTCCAATTTGACTCCCAGCCCAGGAAATTCCATATGCTGCAGGTGTGGCTGAAAAAAAAAAAAAAAAAAAAAAGAACCCCGGCTTTGTCCCCAAAGCTGGAAAACAACTAGAAAAAATAGGCAGAAGGAACTGAGGTTTCTCCTTTCCCCATCTTACATTTTTTTCAAGCAAGGAGCACCTCACTGCCACCATGGGAAGTGGTGAGACAGTCAACACACCAACCTGAGCAAGATCAAAAGAACCATCCAATAACTTTGGGGGGCTTTATCACAGTGAAAAGAAGGTGAGGGAAGTTGACTGGTCTCGAAATTGTTTTTTAATGGTTTGATTTCACGGTCTTATTGTTACTTAAGTACCATTCATCTTCTTTCAAATCTCTTGCAGGAGCTTCATATGGCTTGGCAGCTCAATTTCCTTTTAGCCCACCAGATGAGACAAAAGGTCCACCGGTCACTTATCTAGGAAAAGCACATTGGCAACCATTAGAACCTGCACCACCTAGCCTGGGCATCCCTCTCTTTGCAAGATGTACAGCCCCCGTGGGAAAGGACTTATATCTCCAAATACTTGGTACTCTTGTCATCTCCATTCAGAAGCAACCCTTGCATTGATTGTCCCTGCTTTAAGGACTGTTTAATTATCTCTCAGAACAATCAGCCAGTCAGACAAGGAGACTTCACTGAAATGACAATGATGTTGGACTTGAATGTGCAACTGTAAAGGAACAAATAGCCCCACACCAATTTCCCCATTTCCTGCACTATCCTTCCCTTTGCCTAGACCACCCACTGTCGTGCCCACCCACAAAGCATCTGCTCCAGGGCAATGATTACTGACTGGTAGCATTTCTGTGATGGACGCTCTATGCCAGGGAGTGGCCCTGGTGGCATTTACCAAGGCCCACTCCACACAAGACAGATTTGGCTTTCAAGGCAGAGGCAGCAATTCTCTTCAAGAACTGGGAAAAAAGGAAAAATCTGGAGTGAAAGGGCAGCAAACAATGACGAAAAACTAAAAGAGTAAATCAGCATCTAAAAGCTGTGGCCTGGAGTTCCCGTTGTGGAGCAAGGGAAATGAATCTGAGCAGTATCCATGAGAATTTGGGTTTGATCCCTGGGTAGGCCGGGTATCCAGCATTGCCACGAGTTGTGCTGTAGGTCACAGACTCATCTCAGATCCCGAGTTGCTGTGGTGTAAGCTGGCAGCTGTAGCTCCAATTCGACCCCTAGCCTGGGAACTTACATATGCTGCAGGTGCAGCCATAAAAAGCAAAATAAATAAATAAGTAAAAGCCATGCCAGTGGAAGAAGGGAATGCTGGCTCCAAGCTGAGCTTCCAGGTCACAAATGGGCTTGGATCTGGTGTTCCTGTAGCGTAGGCCGGCAGCTGCAGCTCTGATTCAACCCCTAGCCTGGGAACAAACCGGGAAAGGCACAGAGTCAGCCTGTTACTCTGGAGGAAGGGCTGCCCTGGAGAAAAGGCACGGGGGCCGAACTTGGCTGCACCTGCACATTCAGGGAAAGAGGCAACACATGCGCGTGTTGTTCGCGATCCAGGGATGCAAGACTGCTATCTTCACAGAAGCGAAGGTGTTGAGCACAACGTTTCAGCTGAAGCACCTCGTTCAGGGCATCCTCCACCAGATGACCAGCTTCTGGAAGCAAGACACTGGGCGAGTGTGGCTTCGCCAGCCAGACAGCACAGCCTCAGGCCTTAGCTGCGGTGGAGCTCGCTTTGCAGACAAATGAAAAGTTTGAGGCTCTGTGCAGAGAGCCCTTCTCCTGCATACCTGAGCTGCCCGATGTGATGAAGCTGCAGGACTCAGGAAGCAGTGCCAGTGAACAAGCTGTGCAGTGAGAGGCCTCCCGGGCCTAGGCTGGCCCCCCATGCCCCATCAACCCTTTTTTTTGGGGGGGGGGGTAAAAAAAGAAAAAAAGGAACGTGTTAATCTAGCCACTTACCGCTGTGCGTGAGAAGAGATCAAATCCCCGTGGCGCCTTCAGGCAAACAGCATGGCACTGTTTGCCAAACACCTCTAAGCTGTTCCACTTGAGGGGCAAAGACTTGGGGTCTTTGTCCTCCAGCTTCCACCCACCTGTTGGCAGAAGCCACCTAGGACCCTAGCTCTCTAGCACTTCCAGCCTGCCTAGCATACTTTGTAGAAAAATCATTAAGCTGAGAGCCATACGTGCATGTGATAACAGGTGCCATGTCCTGGATGGTAAATCTGAGGGACAGGGGCTGTGAACCTGTTTGGAGGGTGTGGGAGGAGACTCATGAATGTCTCTGGAAGGTGAGAGGTGCATGTGAACATCCTCATCTTACCTGGAGATAGGAGGCTTAGAAGAGGCTCATGCGATGAGTGTCCAGGAAGAAAAAGAGAAGGAGAAGGAACATGGCAGTAAGAGGGGGAGACAGGAACTGTGAAGCTACCCATGTGTTCCCAAGCCAAGAGAGGAGGTGACCTTCAGAAAGGGCATGGGGACCTGAACTGCCAGGGGGGCTGACCAGAGGCATGGCCACCCCTGAAGTCTTCAGCAACCACACAGAGATGGCCACATCAGAAAAGACTTGAAGCTTCAGACAGACCATACTGAACCAGAGAGAAGTCAAGGCCACCTCACCACCTGAGAGTCATGTAAGTTTTTCCCATCCCTCCCCCACTGCCCCAGTGTAGACCAGCTAGAAAGACGAGGGAGGGGGAATAAGGGAAAGGGAGGCCATGTTTCCTCTCCATACAAGTCCTCTGAGCCACAAGTCTAGGCAGCATTGGCAGAGGAGAGATCATGGCATCGGATAGAAGAGTGGTGTTTTTATCAGGACCTGGCTGAATTTAATCATTGCAAGTAGCCTGGAAGTTATGGAATCTGCTAAGATGAATTAAAGATCACAAAAAGCAGGTATCACAGAGCTCAACAATGAATAGGAGAAAAATGTCTCCTGTTTCAAGCTCTACCGCACCGAGTGTTCCCAGTGAACCATTTACATTTGGATTCTCCTAACTGACCTATTTTCCCTAATCCTTTTGAGACATTCAGAACTTATTTTTACGTATCCTTTTAGGAATGAAAAACAAACTCTCTGTCTCTCTCTACTTTGCTTATATCTGCTTGGCTTGTTTTTGCTTGGCAGATAGCCTTTCTCTGGATGGCTGGGAATAAGGCCACTTTCTTCTTGAACTTCAACTCCTTTCTGGTCCATAACCCCTGGAAAGGGCCTCTTCTCCAATTCCAACTGAAAAGCCTCAGATTGAGATCCCGATTGGTTTTGCTCAGGTCACATGATTCCCCCCAACAAACGGTTAGAATCTTGTAACTGTCACCACCCCCCCCCCCCCACCACACACACATGCACCCAGGTCATTTCCTTGGAGTTGAGGATGTGCAGTTCCCAAGAGCAAGGATGGGGCATGCTGGAACAGACAAAATGCTGCAGAGGGCCCACATGGTACTATGGTGCATCTTCAGTAAGCACAGCTTTCATTCTTCTGATATCTTAGAATTTTTGTTGCTTGACTTACTTTTAAAAGATAATTTGAATCATGGAGATTTTTTAAAAATTCCTTTTAACAGAATCAAGTGTTTATGAGACAAAAAAGGTGACTGAAATTTCAATATTTTATTTTCCTCTTCCCTAAAAGTCAGAAAGGCCCATTTGTTTAAAAAAAAAAAAAAAGAACCTGTCTTTAGCCTTCCTTTTCCTTTATTTGACAGTAACCAGGGCTTCTAGAAAAGACTAATTTTCTTTTCTACTGGAATTGTATCCACTTAATCATATTTTGAAATATTTGGAAAAGTTAAATTTGAGTAATATTCAACTATCTAAGCAGGACATTGAAAACAATCAATTACCCTTCAATCTATCCCTTACCCCCAGAGACCTCTAGTTTGGTCTTCAGATTAACTACTTCAGGAACTTTAGAGCTGCACAGAATAGAACGTTGCTAAATAGCCCTCTTGCTTTTTGCAAGAATGATCTCAAAAGCTCTGTCCTCTCTGACTGACCACCCACCCATTCTAACCCAAGTGAAACTGACCACGCTCATTTCTATGTATCTATCATTGTTCTGAGGTATACCAATCATAACAGGAAGAATATTGTGTTGGAGGTAATGGTGCCACGTTTGTTTCTCTCTCTCTTCCTTCCAGACTGTGGGTTTCTTAGGTTCGTGTCTGATTCACTTCCGTGTTCTCTACATGCAACTGAGAGTATGTTACAAGTGGCAATCTCTGAAATGGATGGATGGATGGATGGATGGATGATGAAGTTCCTCTTGATTCTGAGAGTGTAGGTGATTCATGAGTATGAAAGCCTAAGGATTTTCTAGTGACTCAGGCCAGAATCTAGGCCTGCAACTGCCAGTGTGTTAGCTACTAGCTATGTGTGGCCATTTAAAACTGCTTGAATTAGGAGTTCCCTTTGTAGCTTAGCAGGTTAAGAGTCTGACTAGCATCCATGAGGATGCAGGTTCAATCCCTGGCCTTGCTCAGTGGGTTAAGCTGGAAGCTTTGATGTAGGTCACAGATGTGGCTTATATCCCATATTGCTGTGGTTGTGGTGTAGGCCGGCAGCAGCTGAAGCTCCAATCAACCCTAGCCTGGGAACTTCCATATGCTGCAGGTGAGGCCTTAATAAGAAAAAAAATTATATGAATTAAAATTAAAATTTTAAAGTCAGTTTTTTAGCTGTACTAGCCATATTTCAAGTTCTCTTTTCATGTGCTGAGTGATTACTGTTGGAACAGCACCGATAGTAGAACATTTCTGTCATCACAGAAAGTTCTATTAGGCAGCTTCATAGAGGCCACAAGCACAAGCAGATGGAGTCAAGAGAACACTGGTGAGCAGGGCAAGGCAAATAGGAACCAGAAGAAACCAACTGCCAGAGGGCAAGGCCAGCCAGCAGAGATCAGGAGTCCCACAGAAACTGCTAGAGGTTACATGAGGTTCCAGTTTGGGAGGTGGGAGTAACCCTTTAATTCCTTCTAGGACTAGTTCCTTCCTCCCTGGCAGGTACCCAATTCCAACCAGTGGAAGGAGGTTAGTAGGAATAGCTGACTTGAGTGAGAAGGGTAGCAGCTCAAGGCAAGAATAGGTTTACCCCAGAAATTCCCCGGTGGTGCAACGGGCTAAAGATCTGATGTTTCAGCCACAGCGGTAGCACAGGTTCAGTCCCTAGCCCAGGAACTTCCACATGCCATGGGTGCAGCCAAAAAACAAAAACAAAAAAAACACACTATAGATTTGCCCCACACATGTGTACAAGTACATATGTGAAAACAAGTGCAAAACTCAGAAAAGGGATAAATGGATTTAAGTCATTTTGAGGGTCTTTCTTATTCAGGATATGGTAAAAAGTTCTAATTCAAGGTAGACTGTGATAAGTTAAGGCTGAGTTTTGTAATTTTTAGGCTTATCACTAAAAGAATGAAACCATGAAGCATAACAGAAAAGCTAATAGAGGAGGTAAAGTGGGAGGGAAAAAAAGGAAATTTGCAAAGACATGTTACCCAGGCAGCAAAGAGGCCAGCATCAATCTGAGACTTCAGTAAGCCTTAAAGAAACTTGGTAATAAGATAAACTTGGTATTTTGTATTCAGATTTTTCTAATGCTGCATCAGTGACTTCTCCTGTGTCCTTGGTGAAGTGGGTACCAGGCTTTGAAATCTGGGTCACCCAATGAATATGACAAGGAGGCTCTCCCATTATTAGGACTGGTGCTTGGAGCTGAGTGTCTGTACCTGCCTTACTTTTCTCATAGGACAAATTTCAGAGCAGACCTGGATTCCACATACTGTGTAGAAAGAGCCAGATACCGCTAACCAGAGGCTTTCCTGCCGACCAGTAGTTGTCAAGTGAGGGAGATTTGGCCCTTCAAAGGGTATTTGACGATGTTGGGAGACGTTTTGGGTTGTCACAACTTAGGAGAGGAGGACCACTGCAAACATTTCAATGCCAGAGCTGCTGCTAAATACCCTACGATGCACAGGATAGCCCCAGAGAACAGAGATCAGAACCAAAATGTTAGCAGTGTCAAGGTTGAAAAATTCTGCTTTAAGGCAAAATTAATCACAATACCAAACTGGAAGCTCAAGTCAAAGCCAAGAGGAAGGGAGTTGGCAATATGGATGCATCTGCCCTGAATTCCACACTGGAAGACAAATTTTCAGCCCCACCACCCTGGGCTAAAGTCAGATGCACCATTAACTGTAACACTCTTCTCAAAGAGATTGGTGACTGATTCCAGGACACAGAAAAAGCTCTAGTTTCACAAAGATGAAATCTTGGAAATGAATTAAAGACCTTTCCTAACATCAGACCCCAGAGAGATCTCATGATAGAAACAGAGTAATACAGTTAAGAAATGCTGTTTTGATGGGGCGTGTCCATAGGATGTATGGTGAGTGGAAAAAATGACGTCCCTGACAACAGAGGACCCCGTGATCAGTCTTGTGCCTCAAGAGGTTTTCAGGGAGAATGAATCACTTTGTCCATCTTTGCTTTACTTGATTGTATAGGGCACAGTCTGGTATGTTTCTCTTTCCTGGGCAGCTGTGGATCACTTCTCCCAGTACTCACCTGTGAACCACCACCAGGCAAGGCTGCCACTCTCACCTCCTTCTCTGCCAGAGCAGAGGCTTCTGGAGCCAACATACTGCCCCCAAGAAGTTCCAGGCCTTGGGGGAATGCTGCCCTCCTGTCTCCCACTAAGAGCCATGGCTCTGCAGGGCCTCAGAGGAGAGAAAGCAAAGTTCCCCAGAGGCCCAGTGCTGCCTGACAGGCATCCCCAGGGATTCAGGGCAGGCAGAGAACTGTCTCAGGAGCGGGCTTCCCTTCCTCTGGGTGATGGCTCTACGCAGAAGATGGGGAGAGAATGGGACATTGTGTGCAATGGCAGGGACCAGAGGGAAGGGCAGATACTCCTCTGAGAGTGCTCATCTCCCGGCCTCCAGCCATGCACACAATCTCCCCATTGCTTCTCCTGCAAGTTCTCCAGAAGCTGCCATCTCTGGAGGTGCAGCCTGGCTCCCCCGCCTGAGGACCTCAGGGTTGCCTGATGTCAAAGCCAGTGCTGTGTTAGATGGACACGTTTTCTCATCCACAGCTGGAACTATCCACCGCAGTGCAGAGCTTACCACACTCTGGGCCTCCATTGTCAGGGAGGATCAACCCCCAAGGCTTCCCACAAGTTCCCCAAACTCAGCATGTCCCAAAACTCAC
This sequence comes from Phacochoerus africanus, assembly GCF_016906955.1. Classification (NCBI taxonomy): domain Eukaryota; kingdom Metazoa; phylum Chordata; class Mammalia; order Artiodactyla; family Suidae; genus Phacochoerus; species Phacochoerus africanus. Next base: position 105,539,106 of record NC_062544.1, read on the forward strand.
TTTCCCCCAGGCCTACTCTTCATCCTATCTTGGGTAGTGTGATGTTCCAGCCAGAAGTGTGAGAGCCACTCTCCCCACTACCCACTCCTGCACCCAACCATTCACAGCTGATCTTACCTTTTGACTTTGCACATACCATTTCTCCTCTCAGCCCTCTCTCCATTCCCATTGCCCTGGCTGATCTAGGTGGGTCACCTCTTACCTGATTGATGGGGAGTCCACCGCTGGTCTCCCTCACCTGCCTTCTGCCTTACTCTGTGGCCCTCTACAGACACCTATGGGTGTACAGTGTCTTCCCTTGTGATTTTCCCCTGCTGCTGAAAATCTTTGAAAACTCCAAATCCTTTTGTATTGGGCAGAAAGTCCCATAGGAATATGATCCCTCTTTTTCTTGAGTTCATCTCTGGACTGTCACACCCCAGGGAGAGTGATAATTAGATCAGTCACAGGGAGAGCAAAACCTTCTGGGCCTGTGGCTCTACCCATTGTAAAGTTCATCCAGGCAGAGGCAGCCACCCATGCCAGGGAGGTGCGTCAGAGTTGAAGGCACTTTGCTGCCACTTCAAAGGCATTTTCCCCGACTCCCCCCCCCGCCCCCGTTCATGTTCCTGCACCCCTAAGGATAACATCTCTAAGGATTCCAGGCTCCCAGGAAGCTTATGTCTCTCCCTGCCCACATTTGAGTAAAAGGGTAGTGATTGATATTCATGATTAATGTTCAGTAAATTCTGACTTATGTTCCAGGTACCAGGCTAAGCCCTTCTCCTGCCCTGTCTCATTTAATCTTCACAGCACCTCTGTGAGGCAGTAAAATTTTAACCCCCATTTTACAGATGGCCGACTTGTGTCCCAGAGGTCAGGTAGCTTGCCCAAGATCACACCTACAGGGAGTGGCAGAGCAGGGATTGATAATCATGGGTATTCCCTATACCACTAGCTCATAATGTTTCTTAGGTTTTGGAAGCCAAAGCGCTTCCAAGTTCAGAATGGAGAGGGCACTCCACAGCACGTTGTTTATTCTCGTGTGTATACTTCCAACCCATGGAAGCCAGCAGATGATTTGGCATCTCTTCTGAAAACTTGCTTTTGCCCCCTTTGAGGATTTGTGCATCCTGTTTAACGGAAGAGATTCAGAAGTATCTACGTAGTGAGTTGCAGCTTGGCCTACAAATCCTGGAAGAATTTGTCTTGGCCAAGTTCGGGGAGAAAAAGAAGAAGTCCCCTTGGTCACTATAATCTCAGAGGCTGCAGGCAGGGAATCTCAGTTCAGAAAATGACTTCCCACATGCCCCAAAGTGAGTTTGATTGTCCCTAGGGTTCCATTAGGGACGGGGGCAGGGGGCATGTGCTCTGAATCTTAGAAATGGTAACTGAGATGTATGAGTCCTGTGTCACCTTCCTTGTCACCTCTTGTAGACAATAGGAGGCAAGACCACAGCCCCAAAGATCCTGCACAGGGAGGATCTCCAGAGGGGCTGTGTAGGAAGTGCTGTATTAGATGTGGAGGACTGGCATGTGCAGGCAGAGATGAAATTTCACAGCTACATCTGATGCCTTAAAAAGCGAATCTCTTAAGCAGCCTTTTTCATCCTTGTGGCTCTTCTGCATCTATTTTGCTTTGGATTTAAGGTCAGTGAAACCATATAGCACAGGGTATTCAGGAACTACCTCTAAGGATGCAGCTGCTTCCTTCACGGTGGAAACAGGGAATTGGCCTGTGTTCTCCCATCCACGGGCTGCCCTAAGGAGCCAGCCTTGAGGATTGGGGATGAGCAGAAGCTGACCCCGCCTGCAGGGCAGTGCCCTCGGAGTGGATGTGTATTCCTGGCATTTAGGAGAACACCTCTCTCTCAAGATTTATGACTTCATTTCATGTTTTAATGCTTTCTGTCACAATTCCAAGCCACGGTGACTGATGGGCAGCGTGGAAAGGGGAAGCGCGCTCTAGTGGAAACAGCCCAGAAGGGTTTGAAGTGAACGAGCACTTACTCAGCAAACATCTCCTGAGCACCTACCATACCCTCCTCGCTGACTTCCAGGAAGGCAGAGTTCAGAGCCACAGCCTCTGGAAGGACACTCTGAAGGCTCTTGCAATGCCAGACCTCCTGGGAGAATGAAGGCAATCCTTCCAGTGGGGCGAGGTTGGGGCAGAGTAGCATCTTAGAGGAGCTCCAGTTCATGCCAGCCCCTCCCCAACCAGCAGTGAAGCTTCAGAAAAACTGAGCCCGGGAGCTGACCCAGGGCTGAGAGAGCCAAGGATCAGCTCTTTGCTCTTTCCTGATTCTAGATGCTAAATCCTGCATGTCCCCAAGCACCCACCAGTTAGACCTGACTCTGGCCCTGCTGATGTCTGCCCAACCTCATCCCTCTGCCACCAAGACAGCCTCCCCATAGGCCACCTAAAACCTCTTGCCAAAGAGCCAGAAAGCCCCGCCTTGAGGAGCGTGGTGTCCCTGCTCCAGCCTCTCCTTTGAAATAAATGTATTCAATACAAAGATACAAAATGGATGAAACAGTTGTTTTTAAATGCTGATTTCATGCCCCTCCCAAAGGCACTCTTTTGTTCTGTTTAATTTTTACATCACATCGACAATAACAAACTCTAGGGCGGATTCATCAAAGGAAACTGATAATTGCTAACTGTACATTTTATTTGGTTCATTATTTTGTTAACACCTGATTCTGAAAAATACTCCTTCTGAATGGGCTGGAAGCGGCATAAAAATTAGGAGCAACAAAGAGATCTTTTCTTTTGCATTGAAATAGGTTTATGACCTGCCAGCTACAGTAAATGTGTGGGACTCCCTTTGTGACAGCCAGTAACATGTAGCAAGCCTCTCTCCACCTGCCTCCAGGTAAACAAACACCTTCTAACCAAAGGGCTGCGTTCTGTTTTGCTCTGCAGAAATGTACCCCTGTTGTGATGGTTAGGATTTCAGGTGGGTGGAAACTAGAGTACCTGGGACGTGGAGTCAAAAAGTGGACCTGGGGCAGCGCTCCCCCCCAAAAAAGGGCAACAAGGTGTAGGCTGTCCTAAGGGTTGGTTGAAGAGGCCATACTGGGGGATCCCAAAATCACTGAGAGAGTGGAAAGTGTGTGTGTGATTCATTCCATGTTTATGAAGTACTTCCGGTGTACACAGCAGCTGAATTCAGATGTATATCATTGGTGGGTATTGGATACATCTGGATGCCTCCCAGCATCATTAAACTCCCTCCCAGTGTTTGGGGAAGTTCCCTGTTTTAGGATCCTATGCCTCCTCAAGGTAGAAGCTAGACTCCCTCTTGCCCAGCAGCTCTTGTTGCTAAGGTACAGGCAGGAGATGGTGCTCACCAGCCTGACACCCACATGAGACTTTGATTGGGAAGCTAATGCCATGAAGAAGTTGATGGCACGTGGAACCCATTCTGCTGAGCCCAGTGGCAGAGTGACCAGCTCCCAGTGATGAAGGTTCCAAATAGCTTCCGAGCCCCGGACTTGGGTGCGTGACCATGGTATTTGTGGCAGGGATGTATTCTATTGGTGAGAGAAACCAGTTGCTATTCTTTGCTGCTGGGCCTTCAGGTTTCTTCCTCTGGACTGCTCAGATTCTGTGAGTTGATCTGATATGCTTGAGCAAATTCCTTTTCTACTGAAACTGGCTAGAATGAGTTTCTGATGTTTGCTACTGGAAACCAAAGCGTACTCATAACTCTGTATACTGCAAATGACAGAAGCCCAAGGACATTTGCTGGATTGTGAAATTGAAAACATCCAGGAGTATGTGGCTTCAGATAGGGTTAGATATACAGGGATTGGGACCAGGTATATAATTTGCAAGGCCCCAAACAAAATGAAAATGCAGGGCCCTTTTTAAAAAATGGTATTAAAAGTTTCAAGATGACAATAGAAGAGCATTGAACCAAGTATAGGGCCCTTCTAACTGCAGAGCTCTATGGGACCACATGGATTGCATGCCCATAAAGCTGGCCCTGCCAAGGGCTCAGTCATTGTCACCAGGACCCCTGTGTCTTTCTACCTCTTGGTTCTGCCAAGTCCCACCTGATCCCTTGCCTGCCCACACACTCCAGTGTTCAAGAGGGAAAGGCCTGTCTGAATTCACAGTTAAGACTCCCAGACCAGTTGTACCCACAGCGTGCTCAGGCATGCAGTCCGCCAGCACACTGATTAGCCTGGTATGTGGACTATGGACTTAGTTCCAGCCCCCAAAAGCAGCCTCTGCCATGAGGATTAGTGCGCAGGGGATTTCTAAAGGAAGTGCTCTCAGGCAAGCTGGAAAGTAGGACAGGGAAGGGGAGGAAACTAAGCAAAGATGTGAGCGCCCGCAGAGGTCCTCAGAGGGAGGGGCCTTGCCTGATCCTACAAGGAGCTCTAGAGTGTGAGTGATGCCTCAGAGTTGGTTGCACCTGAGACAAGGAAGCTGACATTTCAGTGCTCCCTGTGTGGGCCCCCCAGTTACTGATCAAGGGCCACTCCCCATGTGGGTGTGCATGTCCAGTTCCCGGGCACTGCTGGCTCTCTGTGGTATGGACAACATGGGTCGCAGTAGACTGTGGGCTGACTTCAGAGAAAGAAACTCAAGTGCCAGCTTTTGGAGGTTAACACCAAAGTGAAGGGAGGGGTCCCACAATGGTACAGGCAATCTAAGATGTGGGCAGAGCACAGCCCTGGATTCAATGACATCCCAGCATATGGACCCTACCTGTGGCTGGCCTGAAAAAACCCTGAGTATCTGACCCCAAAGTTCCACTGGGAACATTCCTGTGTGATCCTTTCAGCCAGTGAATCAGGAAGTACCAGGTGCTGGGCGAGTGGTGATTAGGAGATGATGTGTATTTCTGAGCTTTTATTTACCCTAATATTTTAAAAATTAATCTTAGACCACCTGAGCATGTAGCACAAAACTTAGATTCCCTATTTTGAAGTGAATGAATTGCATCACAATGGCTTGTAAGAACTGTGTGAGGTTCTGAGTCAGTCACAGGAACAAACTTTGCACAAACTCTGCTCACCTCCTTTGACACCTGCACTTAGTCACAAGTGAACACATGTTGCTCTTGAAAGATGCATATTATTAGATTCACTAAGGATGGAATCCTAGAAGAATAAGATTACTTTTTAACAGTCAAATCTATGAATACATTTTCATAATAGCTGTGTGGATGTGTAATTCACATACCCTACAATTTCCCTATTTAAAGTGTACATTTCGGTCATTTTTTAGTATATTCATAAAACTTGGCAACAAGCACCACAGTCAAGTTTAGAAAGTTGGTGTCACTCTAAAAAGAAAGCCCATATCCATTAGCATTCTTCATTCCTACCCTCCGAACCCCTAGTCCTAAGCAAAAAAGTTTTAGGGCTGGTGGACCATCCCTCTTGTTCCTAATTTCAAGAACCATCCAGAAAGCCCTATGAGAAAGAAAGCTCTGGAAAGTCCTGCATTATCTACACATACCTGGGAGAGTCATGACTTTGGAGAGCCTTTCTGATTGCCGGCTCAGTGACTGGCAAGTCAACAGAAAGAGAAACGGAATGGCTCTAGCAACTTAGTTGAGCCATGCAGATAAATTGGGCCCGGGTCACAGTCCAAGAGAAAGGTGACATCCATGGCTGTCCTGAGACCTGAGAGCAGCAGTCTCCTCCAGCACATGAGGGAGAGGTGTGGCCTGTTTCCTTCCTGAACACCGAGGGGACCTCAAGTCACTTCCTAAAGAGGTTCTGCAACTCCAAATTCCAGCTTGGGCAAAACAGGGCATTCTGTACACAGAAAGCTGGCCATGCTGGTTGGACTAATTTATATACTTCTTTTTTTTTTTTTTCTTTCTTTTTTTAAAAGCCACCTTGCCTTTTTGGAGAAATGAGCAAGGGAACACCCAGCTAAGCATGTTAAAAAACCTTTAAGAAATAAATTAACAACATGAATAAGGGATTTATGTCTAATCAAACATATTTTTAAAAATTCTTCTAAGCGATGGAAGGAGTTTAGAAAAAAATTATCTATGAGACCAAAGATTATGAAGTCAATTAAACATATACCTGCATGTACCTTTGCTGTAATAAAATCTTGGCTAGAGTGTAGTGTGACCAAGGCTACAGTATAGTGTGACCAAGTGAGGTACATTAAGTAAACACTCATTTGAAGACCTTTCCACTGGAACATAGAAATGAAGCGGTGAAAAGAATATGTGTTCTGAACATCACGTTGGTCCCATTAAGAGGGCTCTGTGATCACATTATTATGTGCTTTGTCTTCAGAGACTTCCCTGTCTTTTTCACCCATAAGCAGAAAGAGTCCTCTCCATCTCATTATCAGGCTCCGGGAGCCCGATCTCTCTGATGTGCCTCCCTCCCTCACTTTGGAGCTTGACTTCCTTGAGATCTGTCATTGTCACCTTTATTATAATGGAGTCTTACAATCCCACAGCTAGTGACACTCAGGGGAGGAGTATTCTGATGAGGAGGGTGGGGGTGCCTGGAGGAGATGTGTGTGATGAAGTTTCCACAGAGGCGACACTGCAAACCCGAGGGAAGAATGAAGGACTGGTAGGGAGGTGGGCATTTCGCCACCCAATTCCCCGCCCCTGGTGTCGTGCAAGAAGAAGGCAGAAAGGCCGTGGAGAATGTCCAGGACAGTGGAGCCTGCATTATTGTAGTCGCAGCAGGCAGGAAAATTCTCTCATTAGGAGAGGCCAGCAGAGTCTGGTACCCCCAGAGGCAGTTGAGTGAATAGGTAGAGGTGAGCATTTTCTTTATATCACATGTGGGCAAAGGGAGCTAAAAGGCCTGTGGGAGGAAGGAAGGATCACTGGTTTCCTTTCCTCTCACTGCCCGACTCAATGTTAACCAGGTCAATAGAACATGATGAGCTTCTTTCATTCTAAGAAGATGCTAGCTCTCCATGGGTGCTACTTAAGTTAGAGAAGGCCAAAGGTCATTGAGCATGATTCACCCACACTGAGGGGGCAGAAATGACCTAGAATGCCATAAAAAAAAAAAAAAAAAGCACCAGAAGTACAAGAGCAATATTTTTAGAAACACGCCTAAGGGATAGCCAAACAAAAAGGCAGCAACCAATCAAAAAAGGTTTAATCCTTCCAGTTATCTACTTTCACCAAAACAATAGAAATTAATCAAGTTCATATGCATATGTGATTTGTGGGACTTGTTTAGCATTCTATAGATGAATATAGATCACATCTATCTGTCTCTATCTATCTATCTATCATCTATCTATTTTTGATATTTTTCTCCCTAAGAGTGAACAACTCTCAAAACAAAAGTAAATTTAAAACATACACTGCAACGTGCTGTGTGGCAGAAGGACCCCACAGATTTATAAAATTGCTTGTGTCATGCTCAGTCTTTTTCATTACTTTTTGAGGCTACAATGAAAAACACGCTACAATCTTTGAGGAGAAATCGAGTCCAGTATCATATGAAAATGGCACATAAGTTGCTCTGCCATTGGAACAGAACAAAAGAAAAAAAAAGAGCTGTGGGAAAGGAAGAAAATAGACACTATCAGCTGAGATAAAATATGGGCTCAGTAAGGAAAAAGATATAGTGGAGACGGGGGGCTACTGCAATAGAGAAGTACTGTAGCAGGAAACTCTTCTGCTAATAAGGGTAGTAAAGGCCAAGTTAAGAGGAAAACCAGGAGACCCAGAATCATCTACAAGAGGAAATAGTTTGAGGCAGTGAAATATGACACCTCACTCCAAGGGCAGTTTCAGAGGGGTGGGTGATTCTAGGAGAGATCACAGTGTAGGAAAAGCATAATGAAGGTAAAAGTTGACTCACTAGGTTAAATTCCAATGAGTTAAAGATTCAAACTGTAAAGAATTTTTTTTAAAAAATGTATTATTAGAAAACATGGAATTCTTTTTCTCTAACTTGGAATGGAAGAGAACATTTCTTACCATGACTGAAAACACAGAAGAGACAAAAGATTGATTAATTTGTTTACATAAAAATTAAAACTTCTGAATGGCAAAAAAAAAAAGAGAGAGAGAGAGAGAGAAGAAAACAGAAAAAATAAAAAGGCAACAAACTGGAAAAATAATCATAGCATAAGTGAAGAGCTACTCTTCCTATGATAGAGTGATTTTATAGAAATTTAAGAGCCTAATAGGCAAAAGATATGGCCATCAGTTCACAGAAATAGAAATAAAAATAGCTCAAATATGTGGCTATATGTTCAACTTCATTCACAAGAGAAATGCAAATTCAAATTACACTGAGATATCATTTAGATAATTCCAAATTTTTGATGACAGACTATTAGATTGGGTTCTCCTAGAAGCAGACCCTGAGACAAATATTTTAGTGTAGGTAGTTTATTTAGGAGGTGATGAGAGGAAACACCCGTAGGGAAGTAAGGAGAAAAGGGAAAGATACTACGAAGGGTGTATTCTGAAGCCCAAGCCTGAAGCTCAGCTGGAGAACTGTGGGAGCCAGTGCAGAACACACTCCAGACTTATCCCCTCTAAGACTGAGAGAGCTGGGGTATTTATCCACCTGACCCTCATCCGTGGATGGTTGTTTGTGAAGAATTCCCTCTCAGGCATTTCTGCCCTGTCCATTTCCCAGGCTCACACACAGGTCAAACCTACTTCCAGAAGACAGAAAAAAAGCCCCAGGGCAGGGTTGCAGCTGTAGTTTAGACAACTCTTTCTAGAGGGTCTGGGTGAGGCACAGCAGCATCTTCCCCACACCCATCATCAGCAAAGCTGCTAGGGCACAGGCATTGTCTCATTGCTGGTGAGAATATCTATCTGTGGGAACTGGGAATGCCAATTAGTTATTGGCAATCTAACAATATCTACTACTGACTCTTCTCTCCAGGTGCATATGCCCTTTGACTCAGCAGTTCCATTTCTAAGAATTTATCCTACAGTTAAGATGGACATAAGTGACACATGTATAAGATTATTTATGCAGCTCTATTTGTAAGGATGAACTCAGAAACAATCTAATGTCCTTCGTTTGGAGGGAGGCAAATGAAAATGAAGCTTTTTTAAAAAAAGTATTGTTGCTATACAATATTATATAATTTACAGGTATAGAATACAGTGATTCACGTTTTTCTGCATTTTTTATTATAGTCATTTACAATGTTGTGCCAATTTCTGCTATACAGCACAGTGACCCAGTCTCTCTCTCTCTCTCACACACACATATATGTATATACACACACCTATTTCTCTCATATCATCCCCCATTATGTTCTATCCCAAGAGATTGAACACAGTTCCCTGTGCTACACAGTAGGACCTCACCTCACTGCTTATCCATTCTAAATGTAATAGTTTGTATATACTAACCCCAAACTCCCAGTCCATCCCACTCCCCCCCGCTCCCCCCAGCAACCACAAGTCTGCTCTCCATGTCTTTTTTTTTTTTTTTTTTTGGTGATTCACAATTTTTAAAGGATATTCTCCATTTATAGTTATTGTAAAATATTGGCTATATTCCTTGTATTGTACAATATATTCTTGTAGCTTACTTTATACCTAAAACTTTGTACCTCTTAATCCCGTACCCCTGTATTTCCAAGATATGTTAAGTGACAAAAGTAAAGTGCAAGAAGATTATATTATCTTTTGTATAAAAAGGAGGATAGGAGTTCCTGTTTTGACTCAGTGGGTAATGAACCTGACTAGTGTCCATAAGGATGGGGGTTCAATCCCTGGCCTTGCTCAGTGGGTTAAGGATTTGGCGTTGCCATGAGTGTGGTGTAGGTTGCAGACTCAGCTCGGATCTGGTGTTGCTGTGGCTGTGGTGTAGGCCAGCAGCTGCTGCTCTGATTCAACCCCCAGCCTGGGAACTTCCATATGCCACAGGTATGGCCTTAAAAAGCAAAAAAAAAAAAAAAAGGGGGGGGGTGGATAGAAGGAAAACAACAGAAGCTCATATTTGTTTATATATGCATAGAGAAACTGGCAGGATACAGAAGAAATTAATAACACTTAAGGTGAGGGTTGTAGTGATGGTAACTGGTGGATAGCGTGAAGTACATGTAAAACATGTGAATCCATTATTTAATTCAGAAATTAAATTTAGAAACACTGATAAACATGGACATCTAAAGGGCATGGAATTAGTAGCACTTTTTCTTCTACATAATATATTTCTGATTTGTTTGAATGTTTTACATAGTGCCTGTGTTACTTTGCAATGTGAAAAGATAGTAGCGATATAATGACTAAATACAAACTAGGGAGGTGGATAGATGACAATCAAAAATATAGTACAATGGAAACATCAGAGCAGATGTTGAGCTGCAAGGAATAGGAAATGACTGGCTGGCTAAGGCAGAAAAAGAATGTATTGAAAGGCTATTGAAGAGTTCACAGAACCACCAGGAAGGTAGAAGCAACAGGCTCAAAATAAAAGCAGAAGCCCAAGGAGGCAAGGAAACAATACCATAGAACCATCTGATGGCGACACTGTTGCCATCACCCCCACCAGACATGGTTCCCTCTGTCATCCCTAGGGGAGCAAGAAGTCAGCCCAGAGGTTCAAGTGATCCACAAAGATATGACAATTTTTAGATGTCAGAGTAAGATGTGGGGCAGGTCACCAGGCAGAAATGTCAAAGCAGATGACTCAGAACCAGGTGCAGTGAGAACATGAAAGGGATGAGAGATTAAGATTGGAGGCAAGTCCTTGAAGAGGACCTCAGAGGGACTGTTGTGGAGTCCCTCTGTGCCCAAGGGAGTGGCAGAGTGTTCTGGCAGGGGAGCTGCCAAAGAACCCACAGAAATGTCCACAACGAGGCCACTTTAAACATTGGCTGGACCCAGAGAGCCAGCTGACAACAGTAACCAGTCTGTTAAGAAATACCACATTCCTCTTAACTTTCCTCGTGGCCCCAACACTGGAAGGATCAAAAATAGCAGCTGGGCAATGGGAAGGATGTGATGGTGAGAGCAAGGAGTCAACCCACCCTCTTTGCATCCCTAGCTGGGACAGGGAGGAGAGTTTTTACCTTTGACTGAAGATAGAACTGTAAAATTGAAACCATGTTTTACAACTTAGTGATTAGAAGACTTCATTAGCAAACAAAGACCAGGAAAGTCATGGGCATTCATTTCACGTGGCATCGGCATCCAGTGGTAAGGATGGGACCACCCCTATGAAGGAGGCTTAAGGGAGTGTTGGGTTGGGGTAGACAAAATAAAGTTGCTTTTAAGATTAACCACTGCATACCCAGTAAAGTGACAGTTGCATAGAAATTGACATTACTGCTGCAGTCACTGAAATAATTAAATCTGCTTCTTGATGTCATCTACTCTAGTTTCAAAGCCCCAAGCAGAGAATCTGATTGGCTGAGCTGAGGCATCAGGCCCACAATCCAGCTGCCATGGCTCATGTTGCTGCAATATACTACCTGCTGAACTCTTCTAATTTAGGGAAAGGGTTCAAAAAGTGGACGGACAAAAACTGTCACGTGTGCACTATAACGGAAGGCTCTGCATTCACTTCTGATGCCCCCTGCTAAGGGCTGGGATCAGGGGGAAGGAGGAAGGGATTCCAAGAAGAGTAACATAGACCCTTCCTTCAATGAAGTGGAGTCCTATACTATTATAGCAGCTACAACATAAAAGTATCTTACTTTTATCCCAAACTTTAAGCTTACAAAGCTTTCATGTCTATTACATTTGTCCTTGACAACGACGCAGTGAGATAAATCTCCATTGTCCAACATGGTGCCTGGCACATAGTAGGTATTCAGTAAATGTTTGGTAAAGGATGGACAAGTAAAGCAAAGCATGGGTAAGGAAGAATTAAATCCAGGGGCAAAAGTATAGCCTTTGTAATTGGTCCATCTTGTTCAGCACTGCCCAGTGGAACTGTGACAATGGCTCTTTATCTGCTCTGTGCAATATGGTAGCCATTCACAGCTATTGAGTGCTTCAGATGTGCTGATGGGACTGAGGAATTGACATTTAATTTTTTAAAATTTTAATTTAAATAGCCACTTGCATCCAATGGCTACTGCACTGGACAAAACAGGTCCAGAATTCAAATTCCAGTTCTATTTAGCTTTTAACCGGAGCAAACATCTTAATTTCCCTAAGTCTCAATTTCCCCAAATGTGAAATAAGGAAAATAATGTTCTGCTACCTCACTGGTTGTGATGGTAAAAGAGGGCTTAATGGGAAACATGAAGTGCTCTGGGTTCATACCTGGCAGAAGCCTAGCAAATGGAAGTCATCATTTGCATGACTGTGAGTCCCACCACCACGACTCAGAGAGGTTCAAGAGTCTGTCCAGGTCACTGAGCTAGGGCACACAGAGTGGGACTTGCATCTCCTGTTTTCATTCCTGCAGTGGCTTTCTTGTCACCAAGTTAGGCAAGGGCCAGCATAGCCCAGACAGGCGCTAAGAATCATCTGTGCACTAAAAAACAAGCCTTCCACATATGTTTGTGATTAGTATTCACATTCATGTAGAGTCCACAGAGACTAATAAAATATAAATTTGTTTAAAAACATTACCGACTTTATAGTAGCTTTTTGTCATCATGCAGATTCTTAATCAGCAGATACTAAAAGTTCAGCTATTATCACGCGAGGTATCGCAGAAGCTTTTGTCACTGAAAAGCTTCCTCATCCTCTTTGTTGAAAATGTCATTTACGCCTCCTCCTTGAAACATAGCTAAAGAAAGGAAAGACCTGGGGATACATATATGTACACTGAAGAGTTACATATCAAGAGAAAATGGTGATGCAAGAAACCCCACAAACCAGTATATATTCTAGGTACACTTGCTAGACACACAAATGGTAGTTTTTACCAAAGGTGTTTATTTAAACTCAGTTAATAGAAAAGATCAGAGTGTATAATTCTCCAAAGGATTCTGCAACAAACAGCAACAATAGTAAATAAAAGTCAGTTTAGTTTTAAAATAAACAAATTGCACCCATTCAGAACAGGTGAAAAAAAATGCTTTGACTTTAGTTTTAAAATAAAAAGTTGCACCCATTCAGAATAGGTGGGAAAAAATGCTTTAAAGCAGATTTTGTGAAATATTTCAGAGTTTTAGAAGAGTGAATATAACCTAAGTAGAGTGAATATAACCCAAAAGGTGCCCATGAGGATGTATTGGGATGAGGAAATAAAATCCTGCAACTCCTATGTTGAATTTTAATCTTAAAAAAAAAAGAAGCCAAGCTTCACTATACTTAATATATGTATTGACAGCATAATTTAAATAAATGGACATCTAGAGAACACATCCTCAAATTATTTTACTAACCAGACTGCATAATTTAAAATCTTTAGACATTTTTGTTTCAGAAGACAACAAGCTCAGGATAAATCTGCACTATGATGTGATTATTAAAAACAAGCCAAAATTAAATCATTTTCTTTCTGTTACTTAGCTTTTCCTTTGAAACAAACCACCCCAAGACAAATTGGTTTACAACAACCACTGTTTACTATTTAGAACTTGCAAAACATCTCTTGTACTGTCAATGTCATGTGAGGAAGGGTTGAAAGAATTGGGATGGTGATGCTATGAAAAGAGAGCATTCACAGCAAAGAGGAATACGTGTTAGACACTCAACAATCTTGATTTCTTTCAGTTCAAAGTCTGATACAATTTATAGTGGAAAGAAAAATATTTTGAATGGACAATCCCTTGAAGCAACAGAATTTTTTTTCTCTAATTGATTTAATGCTTATAAAACTATATGATTTCAGAGAGTTTCATTTGTGTGGAATGACACAGTCGGCTAACATCAGAATTACTGGAAAATCTCAAAGGAGATGGAGGTATTCCATACTTATCAACTTTTCTTATTTTTAGCAAAAAATTGGCTACTTCTTTCTCCTCTTTTTATAAGAAAAACAATACAGTCTTTGTTTCTATTTCTTCCCCCCATTCAAATTCTATAATTGTAAATTCAAAATATGGGCAGATTTGAAAATGGACTATGAAGAAAAGGCTTTAGCATAAACAAAAGAAACATGGAGTAAAATGCATTTCCGTCAATGCATGAGAAATTGTGTGACACATACACGGTATCTTTTTCTAGAGAATGGTGGTGACACAGAGCATTGCTGTCCACCTGAAAGAATATGTGAAATAAAATATATTTAAACAAAAACCCATGCAAATGCAGTGTCCCTTCTGGATGTAGCTGGAACAGTGTTCTGTTTGAATCATTTTATATTCTCTCCTAGAAATAAAATTTCTGCAAGGTTAAATCAAAATGCTATAGAAAATCTGTGCATTGTTTAAGAAACTAACCTAATTTGTTGTAAGATTTCTAACTAAATTTTAAGATCATCCAATAAAATAAATTTCAATAACCTTGAAAATTTTGATCAATGATAAAATTTATATATATTTTTGCTTTTAAACAACAAACTAAGGCTGCAATGGAAACAAAAATGTCATTTCCTTCGGTAGCATTATTGAGAGAAAACTCAGAAATGACTAAGAGAATTTTTTTTTTTTTTGGTCAAGTGGTTAAAAAAAAATCAATCTATATGTTCCTCCACTTTTCCAGGCTCAAAGTAATTTTTTGCTGAGTGGTGCAAAACAGAAAATGGACATTTGCTTCTGGCACTGTGACCTTCTCCAGGCCCTGTCCACGCTGCCCTCCCGAATGCAGTGTATTTCTGGAACACACTTGTGATATAACCAGTAACTAGTCTCCATAAACACTCAACTTGACAGCAAGTGAGAGTTAAAAAAAAAAAAAAGTGTGTCTTTCGCATCAATGAAGAGTGCCACACTACAAATATATTTCCTTTTTTCGTCAGATAGATGATTTTTTAAAAAGATCAATTCAGATGGACTATAGTTCACTTATTTTTCTTCTGGCTGTACACACGAATACACTCATTTTTGTTTTAAAACCAATAGAGCTCTTAAATATTATCAACTATTGCTAATTTAAATAAAGAATATATAGCTGATCTATACATTTTCCAATTAAGACAGCATAAAACCTCCATATGTTTAAGAATGCTGTACCCTCCACCTGCGTGCATGCACATTCATACACATTCACACCCGATCCAACTCCACACTTCTCCACTGATGACTAAACCATTTGAGATGGGTTGGAGGGGGACGGGAAAAGGGGCTGGGGAGGATTTTTTTTTTACAATAGGCATGCATAATATTTACTGAACAAGACATTTTACTCTGTATTTTTTTAGTATGTGGGGGAGAATCATCATTTTGTTTAGACTTTATATGGCATGGGTTACTCAGTTCACAGCAGAGGCACCTGCACCAAATTACTTTGTTGTAGCACATTAATTATCTCATAGCTTCTATTTAGTCTGCAGCTGTTGCTTTTATGTTAATATTTTTTATCACCACTGTATACAACAGGTTATGGCAGGAATAGAAATATCTCTATTTTTTGTCCCCCCCCTTCTTGTTTCCATGCTTCTATGTCAGAAGGGAAGGCTGGAAGAAATTTAGGCAAATTAAGCCCCAAAGCACACTATAATTTTCTATCTCTGAACCGATTTGTGAGAGAATGGGTAACTGAAATTAGCAAAGAATCACCCCACACAAAGATGGCGCGTGCAGAATTTGTGAAAGCGAAAAAGAAGACGAAGGAGAAGCAACAGAGGGACCGAATACTGCAGTGCTGGGGTGGTGAGTGTTTGGATGGGGGCGGGGAAAAGCTGCAGTTTTCATGAAATAATAAGGTGGGGGAAAAAAGGCATACAAAGAGTAGGTTTTTCATTGTTTGTAAAATATAAACACAGATGAATTCTGTCTTTGGTTTGTTCATGCTTTTCACTCTGCACAGCAGGGATGTTCTTAAGAAGTTGCCCTCTGCGAAATTTCACTAAATGGGAACCGTGGACCCTGCATGATGGGATTATAATCACACCAGCCACTCCTTTTACATAATTTTTTGTTTAAGATCCAGTAAGACTCCCTGTTTTTAATATATATAAAGCAATAGACCTGGATATGTCGATAAACTGAGGGTTTGCGTCCCTATAGCCTAGTGCAAGCTAAAACAAAACACCGGTGGTAGCACATCTACAAATCTCAATGGATTCAAAAACAATATGAAAATTTTTAGCTGACAAGAACATGTCTGCTGCCTGCAGTCCCTGCAATAGCTCACCATGTTGCCTACTAACCGAAAGATCAAAAATTATCGATTTCATGGCGCTGCGTGCTCTGGAAAGAAAAAGCTACTTTAAAATTTGCATTGTTTAAGAAATGAGTTAAAAGAAAAGAATCATTTTTTTTTCCTGAACACTCTGGAATGTGAAAATAGCTTGTTTTAATCTTATCCATGATTGACTATAATTCTATTATTTTTAGCAGCTGGAGTCCAGAAATGATTTTTTTCGATGAATTTAGGATTTTGCCGCAGTATACATCTGCAGTCCCAGAATCCTCCGGTAAGTTAATCCTTCTTTCGATGGGAAACGCCTTTAGCCTTCTTGTGAATGAAATATCTGCAACCATTTTGAAATTTTTAATAGAGGGGTGTGTGTGTGTTTGTGTGTGTGTGGTGGGGGGGTATGTCTCCAAAGCACGCTTTCTTAGCAATGCAGCGGTATTTGTCTTAGTTCTTAGAAACATTGGGAAACATATACCTTTGTGCTCTTTGAATATCATGGAGATGTCTCCATTGCCTCCCCTTACACTTCCTATGGTAGCCGTTAAAATGTATTTCCTTAGTATGGCAAAGACTGTTGTGTCAAACCAGTGAAGGCCTGGAGAACACATAACTCCAAGCATGAAGAGTGTTCCTGGCGTAACTGAAGCGGCCATGAACATAACTACCTCTGCTACTGCCACTGCCACCACCATGGCCATCACCTCCCACCACCTTCACCGCCCCTCCCTGTTCAGCAGTGCACACCAGATGCAAGCTTTCCATAGTGGCTCTCCGCCGAATTTGCCCAGTGGGTTCCTAGATTACTTCTGTGTGCAAGAATAGCCAACCATGTAGTCTGACAAGAGGTATTTACAACTGAGCCTGTTCAGCTGGAAAGAAATCAAAAGATAACACTGAACCCTGAGATGATGGATTGCAAATCAAAGCCCCAATCCATAAATAGCCCACTTGATGAACTGCTAACTGAAAAGCTGATCCTGATTATTGTCCAGTGTTTGCAGGCTGTCAAAAAGAAGTAATTTTTTTTAACAAGACTTCTTTGAGAGTCGGCATGCATTGTTTATAAATGCATGGAATATTATTTAGTCTTACCTTTCTGCTGAGAGAGGATTCTTCCCAAGGAGATTTAGATTGTCCAGAAGAGACCACACCCTCATTTCACTGTTTTCTACTGTTTCTGTTTATTTTCAAGTAGGGCTTATTACCAGTTACAATTATATGTTCATTTAAGGGTCCTAATCAAAAGGAACCAGTCATCTATTTCTCTCTTTAAAGGAAGCTCATTGTCTTAGTGCTCAATAAATGTTTAATTAGTGGATTTGATAGAATTAACTGTCCCAAAAGTGAACAGGCCTTCTTTGCAATGCGGGGTTGATTCATATTTCTGTGGGAAGTGAATAAACAATCTGGGCATTTATTTCTTTGGCTAAAGGTGATTCAAAAGCATATGTTTTAGTGAAGGGAAGCAGTACCTTCAGGTTCCATGGAGCAACTGCATGATGTGCCAATGGTCTGATATCATGACAAGTAATGCTTTCACTGTTAAGCCAGCTGGAGACACTTTTGGTTTCTAGGAACATAGCCTGAAATTTAGAACCATTTGTCTTCTGCAGTTTCACAAAATGGATTAATATATGTCAAAGCCAAATGGCTGGATCTAGAAGGTAAAAAAAGATAACCAAGTGTTTTTTCATGAAATGTATTGGCCAAAGTCAATTCTTAAAAGTCATTTTCACAAAATCACTTATTTTACCAACTCATCAGGAATGCTTGTGTTTCTTGTTGGTTTACTATCTGTCTTCATTGCAGCGAAGCTATTCATTTCATATTTTTGGTGAGGCAATTGGAGCAATTTCTGGTTTTGGGGAGAAGCAAATAAAAATTCTGAGCAATCTGTTAAATTTAACTAATTTGTCTTAATTTAAATAGTCACCCAGTAATTCTTTAGTATATTTCAAATTTGAAGGGAAAAATAGCTTGCTGCACTATTGCAAATTTTGCATTTCCTTTATGAACATGTTTGCTTAAAGTATGACTAGAGATTTTAAATATTAATTATAAATTTAGATTGAGATATCTAAATTGAAAAAATGTTTCAATTATTTTGGCATCCAATAGAGAAATGTAAATATAGAAGAGTTTTTATCCTTTAGATGTTCTAATAGTACAAATATTTCTTAACCAGTTTTAACGGTGTGTCTTATTCAGCAAAACAAAAACAAAACTGAACATAGAAAAAGGAAACATCTATAAAAATATTTATTAGTCATCTGATTTTAAATATATGACTTTAATCAAATCAAATATATATTCTTTAACTCTGTATATGAGCATTAATATTGGGGATCAGTACTGGAAAAATGCCGTTTACACTTTTGAGTTCATATTCAAAACACTGCTTTGATGAAGTATCTTTTTCTGTTCAGTCTGTTCAAATTATGACCATTCGGTTTAACCATCCGCTACAGTTAATTCTACAGAATTACTAGCAAAGACACAAATGAGAAAGTCATTCTAGACAATGGATCTCACGGAACATCATCTTAGTGTGCAGACTTTTTCCACTGCAGGGGCCCATGCTATGGTGATAGATAACAGTTAACATTACCTCGGTGTGTAGTAAAATATCTTTAAGATGGGGGAAAATTGAATTACTTCAGGAACATGTTGGCCCTGTTTAGCATTAGCTATGCCTAAAAACTACATAGCCTACTCCATGAGTGAATGAGTAAATAGGTTTCTTGTCTGTACCTATGTATAAAGACCTATTGTTTGCATGCATTAATTACAGGGATAAAAGCCTGAAGATAACTTTCACTGTTGCTTTTTGTGTGCTCTTCATTGTTTTGAAGGAAAAATAAGCATACAATAGACTAGACAAAGTGAATGGATCATAATTTTTTCACCTTTGACAAATGCCAATCTTGCTGGATTACAATGGAGACATTTCGAAGGGAAACGAAGACCCAGCTTCAGCCTATTAGGACGAATTAGAAAATGTTTTTAAGAATAGAAAATTCGTTTTTAAAAATTAGAAGCTGCCTAATAGATAGCTCCTTCCATAAACAACAACTTGGATTTCTCAACTAAGTAATATCTATAAATGAACTTCCTCCGAGGAAAAATCCTCCCCCAACAAATTTATTGACACTTAGTAAAGTGGAACCAGATAAAATTGAAATCTGTAAGAATTAACCTAGTTGACAGGGCTCTAGAGCTAGTCCATTTCTATCAGTCATTTGTTCACAGTAGGGACTCATAAGGACTTGTTGAATTGCGGGCTAGGCGCCCGTTCTAATGCGAGTTCAGTCTTTGGGATTGGGTTAACAGGAGGCTCTGCCCGGTACTTCACTTCCAGATTCAAGCTGAATAGCCGGTAGGGATGCGGAATCTACGATTCAGACCGTGGAGGTAATGTGCGGCTCGGCTGGGAGCCAAGTCCTGCAGAGAGCTTGGGGCCCAGACCGCAAAGACGGCGAAAGCACGATCGCGCCGGGGTCCCTCGACTTGCAGAGGGGCAGCAGCAGCGCCCGGCAGCGCCGGGAGCGGGCGGGCCCCGACCTCAGCACTGCGGTTGGCCCGGTCCCGAACTTCCGCCCTCCTGGGACCTGTGCCGCTCGGCCTCGTAGGGCCGGGGTCCGGGTGCCGCTTCCCACGGGCGGCAAGCGGCCAGTCCAGCGTCCGCTCTCTTGGCACTGGACGAGTGAGAGCCGGGGGGCTTCGGGATCCCGATAGTAGAGAATTTCGGGGTCGCCCTCCCCCAGCCCATCCCGGCCCGCGGGTGCCCTGGCCGCCCCATCTCGGCCGACAGCGCCTTGGCGGATCTGTCCTGCGGTCCCGCGCGGCCCGGCAGCCGCCGGCCTCTAACCCCCGGGAGCGTCCGAAGAGCTCGCAGGCGCCCCGCCCCAGCCCGAGGCGGGCGGCTCGGCGAAGCGGGGACTACTTTCCGCCGCCCGCCTGCGCCCCGCCCCTTGTCCTCGCGCGGCGGAACGCTCCGCGCTGCGCCGCTGGCGGCAGGATACAGCGGATTCTGCGCGACTTATAAGAGCTCCTTGTGCGGCGCCATTTTAAGCCTCTCGGTCTGTGGCAGCCGCGTTAACCAGGCTCCGGGAGCTGAGAGCGAGGGGAGGCGGAGACGGAGGAAGGTCCGAGGAGCAGCTCCGGTCTCCGCCGAGCCGCCACCGCAGGCCGAGGACGGTCGGACTCCCGCGGCGGGAGGAGCCTGTTCCCCTGAGGTGCTTGGGTGCTCCTTTCCTTACCCTTCCGGGGCTGCTCCCGCTCCTCTTCGGAGCCAAACTTCGTCGCGGGCGCGCGGTCCCGGCGGCGGCTGGAAGCCGGGCCCGGTGCAGCCCGGAGGGCCGGGGTGGGGAGCTGGGGGCTGACTGGGGGCGCCGGGGAGGCGGCGGGGGCGGGCCTGGCCCGAGGGGCGGAGGGCGGCGGCCGGGCCCGGGTTCCGGTCGCGCGGCTCTTTGGGGGCCCCGGGTGCGCCGCTTGCGGGGAGGGGGCGCCGCGAGTGCGCGTTCGGGAGCTCTGTTGTCTGGCGGGGGATAGTAGGGGGGTCTGTGGTTTCCGTCCCGGGCTCCGGCCGCGGCCGAGTTTGGGGGAGGGACCCTGCGCCTCTGGATGCGCCGGGGCCGGGGTGGGGGGCGGGGTGGGGACGGGGGACTCCGCCTTCCGGGCCTTCAAGGGGAGTTGGGGTACGGGCGCTGGGCCTGGGACCCGAGGTCCCATCTGCCATGAGGAGAGGACCAGTAGACTTTCTCTTCAGAGTCCCTCTTTCGTGCTTAAGGACGAATTAAGAGAATCGTTAGTATTATTTTAATGCTCTGCTGGTGTGTTTGGCTTTGGCTCCTGTTTAAATCGGAGCAACTTTAAACCGTAGAGGATCCAAACTATTATTGCAGACGGAGCGATGCTCCAGAAGGAGTTGCACAGATAAAATCCATATCTAGCACCTTTATTTTCTTGTACGGTGCAGGTGAGTGAAAGGAGTGTGCAAGGAAGGTCCTGGGAAAAATAAGGGCGAGGGCGACTGGCTTGCTGTCTCTTACCAAGTGACCCGCCGGACTCAGCCTCTGACTGCTTCGAGAATTTTGTTCGTGGAAATTCTTTATTTAGATAATTTCATGCCAGCTAAACTTGATTTTGAGAGCACTTTCCAGCGAGATGAATTTTTCCCTCGCTACGAAATTGCCCGAAGGAAATTAAAGCGTTGCAACTTCGTTCCGTGTTTTGTCTGGGGCGAGGACTTGGAATGCAGTTTCGAAGTTCAGTTCTCAAAGCCCGCTACTGGATCCGCTAAACTTGAAAGCTTTGGCAGTTGGGTATAGTTGATTCCTTCGTTTTCAGTTCCCTGTTGGAGGGAGCATTGTCTCCTACTTTGTATCTTCCAGACATCTGTGGTCTCCCCTCCCCCCCGAGTTTGTGAGTGGTGAATGAGGAGACTGGCCTGCTGGTATGCAGAGGTCGGCAAAAGGAAATCGAGGAGTGGTTTTAGTGAAACGAGAGCTTTGTGTCGTGAATAGTGGTGGCTTAGACTAGACAGCAACTTGAAGCGACGGCTAGCCTTTGATAAAGTCTGGACTGATGTTTTTCAGATCGCTGAGTTATAAAGTATTTTGTCTGGAACTTAGGAAGCCATTTCGTTATTGTCCCTTGGTGTGCATTCAGTACCTTCAGCTATCTTCACCTTAACTTGTCTTCAGGAATGTTGGACATAGCTTGAAATATTATTTACCATAATGCTACTGTTTAGTATCTGCTTAAATCAGTGACAAAAACATACTTTGGAGGGGTTTTTTGTGTGTTTTTTTTTTTTTGTCTGAACTAAGGCGATGGCTGCATTTATTTTACTTTTACATTTAAACCCACAAAATCTCTGGGTTTAAAAAAAAGTGCCATTAACGTTTGAGAATATTCTTGCACAAAATTTGATTAATTTGCACCCAATATTCATTACTTTGACCTAGTCTTTGTTCTAAAGGCCATGTACAAGGCCCTAAAGTGATTGCAACAGTAACTTGAAAAACTTGCAGAAGACTCTTCTATAGGATTAAAGGAATGCTGAGACTATTCAAGTCTAAGGTCCTTGAGGGGGAAATAAAAAAACTAAACTAGAAAGTTTAGTATAGCATGTAGCTTAGAGACCTTGTGGAGTTCTAGGCTTAGATTTTTCCATAGGCTAGAATAATCATTTAAGATAGCTTTCAGGAAAAACCAATTTTTAAAAACAAAGTGGCAAAAAAAAGGACAAAAAAGAAACATTTAGCAGTGTTCAAGTGTCAATAGGTATTCAAGAGTTTTCTTTTGGAACGTTATCCGACTACTTCCTCTACCAAGATAATTATGTAGAAAAGTGTGGATCCCAGTATTAAAACATAAGCTGAATTGAACTTCCTACTGTTGCCAGTGATGACTGGAATAAAAATTATCCATGTAAGTGAAGTAGTGTATTTTTGTTTTCATAGACACTTCCCTCCTCCACCCCCCCCCCATAGGAAGGAAAACATGAATTAGGCATATTTCTCTAAGGGTATTTTGAGATTTGGTCTTTCAGGAAAACTATCTGCAAATACTGTTTTTTTTTTTATTGGGAGGGGTGAAAAGAGGAGCAGAAGTATTATTAAAACGGGATGTGGAGAATTCAAAAGTTTGATTCTCTGTCATTAAAAGTAGCAGTGAGATTAAAACCCTAGAAATGGACTATATAAGTATCTTCAGCCAATGAAACTTGTATTATTGAAATAATACATCTATCCAGTTACAATAGGATTTTGTTTCTCTCTTCATGGTTTACTAGTTACTGATAATAACTGTAGAGGAGTAGGTGGTAAATTTTAAGTTTGTACTTTGAGCTAGGGTGGAAGCATGCTTGATTGCCAACCCAGGACAAAAAAGGATGAATGCATTTAGAGCAGGACACCTTCTAATAAAAAGTATTGGCAACTCTTTAGTGCTCCAAATTATTGACTTGTGTGACAGTGGTTGTGAAAACATTAATTGGTTAACTTAGTTGTATTCTTTTAAAAAAAATTATTGAGAAAACTTAGTCGTATGCTCATAGCCTGCTTTTTTACTGGAAATATGGTATCTTTTTGTTGAAACAGCTGACTGAAAACCTTTTTATACCATACAAATAAATAGTAAAACATAGACTGTGAGCTATTTTCTCATTAGTATAGAGCATTTAGCTATGGCCTCTTGTACCCTCATTGAGAGGATACTGATTTGCAGAATCAGTTCTGATTCTCTAACAGACTTTTGCTTATGTAATACTGTTCTAATCATGATGTAATAGATAACTAGACTAATAGGCTAAAATAAATGTATACTTCTTAAGTTCCACAGAAGGAAAATATGTGATTTTTGTTGCTTGCAGATGATTAGTGGTTAACTTGTGTACTTTTTCATTGCTTAAACTCTGGAGAAAGTTCTTTTATTTCCTCTGTTTACTTAAGAATGCTGCTTTTGTGTTTTATGCAAGTCTGAGCTTGACTGAATTTGAAATCCAGGTCTTTCTGTTGAGTTCTGAATCCTGCTGTTCTTGAAGTGTGTATTTAATCTGCTTTCTCCCTAACGAAAAAGTCACTCTAGGAACCCTTTTTAGGGTTTAACTATCTTTTTAAATTTGTTAATTGTGGGCATCTCTTTCTTTTAAGAGACATTCCCCTCACCCAAAGTCTCCCTCAAACCTGATGTCGCTGAGTGAGAATAGAGTTAGGGCATGTTTTCATTGCATGCTTTGGTCATGTTGAGTGCCCTCCAGTGGATATAATGTAATGCTTGTGGGGTTTTTTTTGGTTTTTTTTTTTTTTTCTCTTTGCTCCTGCAAATACGAATGGTTTTGATGAGAAAGCATCAATCAGTAAACTTTTAAAATTCTAAAATAATTTATTCATATTAATCCTGCTAATAAAAAGATTGGCATGAGAACACATCCTCTCAACCATTATTTGCAGAAGAAAGGTCAAAGTTAAATCAGAGATTAAATTTTATTTGTCGCTTTAAATAGTGTAATAATATCAGCTTAAATATAACGTAATTATAAACCAAAAACTCAGTATAATAATTTTAGGGTAAACAGTTCTAATGTTTATCCATATTAATGAATTATAGAAACTAAAAGTCTCAGAAAAAGGTAACAAAGAAGTGAATTGTTAATTTGTCTAAAATCTGTTACACAGTAAAATATGAGTAAGTCCTCAACTCTTATATTTTCTGGGAATATTATGTCCATTAAGAACTGGATATCAACAAAGCTAGACTCTCTTGAATCAACTTGTGTGAATTCTGGAGTATAATGCCTAGTTACTATAGGTTCTCGTTTGTATAGTGTTGTGATACACTATACCAATATTTTGCCCTTTAAATTTTTCAATAAAAACCTTCTTCTGTGCTTCTTTGTTAAAGTTCTTGCTGTTTCTATTAATAGCATTCTTTTATGAGAATACTTATTTCAAATCAGATTCTGATTAGTAACAGAAATAAGGCCTATTTTAAAATAGCTTTTAGAAGTCACATGGTCATTTTATGAAAAATTATCAGAGTTTAGAAAAAAATTTTTCAACTTTGTTTTCCATAAATAGGTGGTTGAAATGAAATTTAGAGGTTGATGGGGGGAGTATCACTTACTGATCCATTTTGCTCTTGGAATTCAGTATAATTTTGTGGAAATACTGTTAATGTCTTTTGACTAAGAAATATATTTTTGTTATCTTTTTTAAAAAATAAAGCAAGAATGCCTCAATTGTTTTATGTAAATGGCTATTTTAGAGTGAGTTGTGATCTTTCATAAAGGATCCTATATGGAATAAATAATGTCCAAGTCCATAACTAGTATTGGAAGCATTTATTGTCTGTAAGTCAAATAGCATATTTACAATTTTCCAAGATTTTTATGAGATATGAGAAAATTTGAAAATTATGTACGTTTTACTTAAAAAAAAATTCCACCTCTTAGGGACCTAATTTATCTCTTAGAAATTGGATACTTGTCTTCATTTGTGTAGCATACAACACTTTGACATTCAGGATAAGTAACTAAAGTAAGATTGCTATCATAAACCATAGAGGATTGATCTTACATGGCAATGGGAGTAGCTACTCACTGTCTCCTGGGCCAGGCAGGTATGGGGACCCTGTGGACTACAACAAATTGGAGGACACTTCTCATCTAAGCAACCAGTCTTCAGCTCCAGCCATTGTGTGGGAAAGTACTTTACGTTTCCACATCATCTGAAAGTTTATTTTCTCTAAGGTAACAGGAAATCCAGATTAATGTGCATCCCATAATTTGCACACATTGGTGAATGAAATTTGTGTTTTAAGACACTGTTTTAACACAAATTAAATACATCTGGAGTTCCTGTCGTGGCGCAGTGGTTAACGAATCTGACTAGGAACCATGAGGTTGCGGGTTCGGTCCCTGCCCTTGCTCAGTGGGTTAACGATCCGGCGTTGCCGTGAGCTGTGGTGTAGGTTGCAGACGTGGCTCGGATCCCGCGTTGCTGTGGCTCTGGCGTCAGCCAGGGGCTACAGCTCCGATTCGACCCCTCGCCTGGGAACCTCCGTATGCCGTTGGAGCGGCCCAAAGAAATAGCAAAAAGAAAAAAAAAAAAACTTAAAAAAAAAAAAATAAATACATCTGTTGGCAAGATACTGCCAGTTTGTAACATCTGAAGTAGTCCATTTAGAGTAGTTGTTTATAATCATAATTCTGCTAAATGAATAAAGGTAATAATTTGTGTGTGTGTATACACACTATGTGTACATATATGTATAATTTAGGAAGTAAGACTTATTAAACTATTAGGTTCATATCTGGCACTTGAAAAATGCCTTGTATCAATTAATTATAGATTTGGAACTTAAAATAGGTTCCATTATTAACTTTGTGAAATCTGAGAAACCCACACTTCTAAGTTTAGGAATAGGACAGATTGGGTCAAGGAAAAGGAGGAGAAATAACAACTTGTTCATTACTTAATCATCTTAAATACAGTTTTTTAAAGTGCATTCTTAAAAGAGGGCTCAAAACTTAATCTCTGAAGACACTTAAAATACTGGACAAATTCTGGCTGTGTGCACACAGTTATGTCAGCCTGAAATTTTATTGATGTCTTTAAACTGTGTTCTGGTTTTCAGCCAAAGTCTGCATTTCTGTGATTAACTATTATCAGACTGATCTAAAGCTGAAAAACAAAGTTTAGATAGTGAAAAATTAATTGAATATTAGTTTTACTTAAATTAGTGGCTTCTTGCTATATGACCAGAATCAATTTATGCAGGCAATTAAATAGATATTGGTTGAATCTTTTACAGCTAGGACAAGGTTTTTCATTTCCAGAATTTGAAAGCTTGGGTATTTAGTCTTACACACTACATGTTTAAATGGTAAATTGTGTTTGAACTGACAGTGCAAAGCATAGGCCAGAGTTGGTTTTAAAAAAACGTCATACTGAAAATAGTGCTGTAGACTGCAGTTGTTTTTATATGATATGGAATAGAATGCAAGTCAAACTGATCAGGGTGCTTTTCACAAAACATTTATCCTAGAGGTGTCACCCCTTAGCCTGTCCCACAATCTCATATAACTTTACAGAGCCACTGTAAAGTTTCTCTTGTAGCAATCCAGAAATTTCCTGCCTCTTTTCTTTTGAACTTGTTGAAAAGCCACCCCCCCAACAGTTTGAAGAGTGTAAACAGCTGGATAATGCTTCATAGCAGTGCCCATTTGTTTCCCTGTTCATTTCCATCTATTTCTACTATTTCCATGGTTTTACTCGTGATTCCAAAACTCCCATGTTGCTGGACTGATACTTTTAACTGATTTAACAGATGTGTTAGATAATTAGTTAAAAATTGGGGATGGAGGAGATATTTTTAAGCTCTTTAAAATTCTTTCAAGTTCATCAGTTCTCATGGCGTACAAATGGTATTTGATAAATCGTAAATGCTGGTCGCTGATCTGCTTGAAAGTAAAAGATGTGTTCGTGCTAAAGGGTTAATAAATTCATTAACAGGATTTTATGGTAGCTGAAATAATTGTGATACATATGTACACACACACACTTTATTGTACATTATCCATATAAAAATGTGAGAAGTTAGATTTACTGCAAAATTTCTTAGGATGATTTTTTTAATTTTTATTTTTTGTCTTTTTTTTTTGCCTTTTCTAGGCATATGGAGGTTCCTAGGCTAGGGGTCTAATTGGAGCTGTAGCCACTGGCCTAAGCCAGAGCCATGGCAACAAGGGATCTGAGCCATGTCTGCACCTACACCACAGCCCACGGCAACGCTGGATCCTCAACCCACTGAGCAAGGCCAGGGATGGAACCCGCAACTTCATGGTTCCTAGTCGGATTCATTAAGCGTTGAGCCACAACAGGAACTGCTGAAGATGATCTTACTGATTGTGATTTGCTTCACTACGGCATGGTTGTGAAGCTCACTCCATTCTTTTTTAAAGTATAATGAAGTGGTTTGGGGGTAAGGGTGTAGGGAGTGAGTCTGTCTTTGAAGTTTTCCATATACTAGATGAATGGCACATGTGTAAGGGAGGAACAAGAGTTTCTTGAAGTATTTTTCAGTGCAACTAACTAGAGAGATTTTCAAGTAGAGTTCTGTTCTCTTGTGTAGAAAGTGCTGAGGTGGACACTTAAAATCTTTCATGAGCTACTGAAAGAATGTAGCAATGTCAGAGCTTACTTTCTACCTAACAGTTCAGTTAGATACAAAAGTAGACACAAAATAAATGTTATATAAAAAACATAATGTGCTGACATAGTACTCTTTAGATAGTCATAAGGTTTAGTCTTTCTTGCATTTTGCTTAATTTAAAAGTTGTTTTAAAGTTTGTTTAGTTTTTATTTTATTAAATTTTTTTTTTTGTCTTTTGTTGTTGTTGCTATTTCTTGGGCCGCTCCCGCGGCATATGGAGGTTCCCAGGCTAGGGGTTGAATCGGAGCTGTAGCCACCGGCCTACGCCAGAGCCACAGCAACACGGGATCCGAGCCGCGTCTGCAACCTACACCACAGCTCACAGCAACGTCGGATCGTTAACCCACTGAGCAAGGGCAGGGACCGAACCCACAACCTCATGGTTCCTAGTTGGATTCGTTAACCACTGCGCCACGACGGGAACTCCTATTTTATTAATTTTTAAGTTTGATATCTCTGTTGGAAAAGCCACATGAGAATATGAAGTGAGGTTTATATTCGGTTTATATTGTTCTAAATTTTACTTTTTTTTTTTTTTTACTGCCACACTTGTGGCATATGAAAATTCCTGGGCTTGGGATGGAATCAGCTGCAGCTGAGGTATTCACCACAGCCATGGCAACATTGGATCTGAGCTGCATCTGTAGCTTCCCCCATAGCTTACGACAGTGGTGAATCCTTAACCCACTGCATCCTCACAGAGACAGCGTTGGGTCTTTAACCTCTTGAGCCACAGAAGGAACTCCAATATTATTCTCCCTTTGGTTTTGAGTGTTCTCTGTAGTCCATTTATGTAGTAAAACGCATTTTGTTTCTGGTAGTTGTCCTGTGTAGGTCACTGTTTCCTGCCTTCTGATGTCGTTTTTGCTAGGTCCTGAGTCAGAGTGCCAGCCAGTCTATTCCCCATAGAATGAAAAGTAAGAGGCTAGAAAGAGACTAGAAGCCTGGAAGTCACTCATAAGGCAGAATAATGATAGTCAAAATACTAAAGTTGGGGAGTTCCCTGGTAGCCTCTTGTTTAAGGACTCAGCACTGTCCCTGCTTTGGATCGGATTACTGCTGTGGCCCAGGTTTGATCCCTGGCCCAGGAACTTCTGCATCTAAAATTGGATTTTTTTTTTTTTTTAACATTCTTGAATCATGTTTGAAGAATGCCCTGACTATATGCTAAAGGGCCTCAGGATTCTCCTTATTACCATTATACCCCAGATCATATTACGTTTCTCTAGAAAGCCCTAAGACAGGAAGACTGTCAGCCTTCTCTTTGCTCCTCAAACTAGTCCTGTCCCCTCCTTCACCTCCTTATCATCAATCTGCATGGAGAGTCCATTGTTACATTGAAGGGAGCATTATAGTCTAGTCAGAGGCCAGGCCTAACAAATGCCTTTTCAAGGGCTTTGTTCTTTATTTTTGCCTTGCTCTTCTGTGTGCATTAGCCCTTACACCTCCAGACTCTAATCCCATTGGCTTTTTTTGTCTTCATCTCCCACATTTTATAATTTCCTGAATCTATTCATGTGCCTTCTGGAACTCATAGTCCTTAGCAAATCCTTTTTATTGTCAGTCTGTCCGGGAATATTTCCTTCTCTTTCTTGCTCCAGCTGAATCCTAGCCTCTCCCCTGATAGTGCTGCTGACCTGGGAGCTCTCTCAAGTGGTAAATGTTTCCTTTTGCACATCTTTTATTGCTGAACCAAGAGGTAGAGTGTCTTCCTTATATCTCATTGTCATTTCTTGACCATTCTTTTCCAAAACTTTGACACTCATGCTGTCAAATTATACACCCAGGACCCCTCTTTATTTCAGTCATCTACCAACTTTCCTGGGTCATTCCCCTCCTTCCTTGAATGCTGTTAGCTCCTGACTCACTGTCGTCTTTATTTCTGTTGTAATTCTTGGTTCTTAGTGATATCAGTGCCATTAGAGCAGTGATACTCTGAAATGTCACCTGATCTGTGAACCAGTATGAATTGCAGTAAGGAGTTTGTGCCCAAATGTATATCACTTATGTCATTAAGTTCACTGTTGAATTCAGCTGACTTTGTAACAAGACTTTTGATGAAGGAATCAATGTGTTGATTTATATAATCTGGCACAAGCTCCTTAGGGTATCTTGGTCTGTTCCTTTGAGTAATACTGATGTAGAAGATGCTTCCCATATTCTGACCTCTTAGTTCCTTGATTTCTTCTCCAAGTGAGCTTATTTTTCAATGTGATTCAGCCACCCTGTATTTGAGTTTCAGCAGCTCTTCAGCCCCACTGAAACTTGCACATTATTTATCCATATAAGCTTTTCAGTGTCCCTCACTCTCACTTCTACCCAACTGAAATTTCATGTTGAATCATATCACTTTCTTATATACACTCTCAACAACCTTGTCCCTTGTCTGGCTTCATGCCTGGTGGTTCTTGGTGTAAAGAAGTTCTTGGAGTTCCTGTTGTGGCTCAGTGGTTAATGAATCCAACTAGGAACCATGAGGTTGTGGGTTCGATCACTGGCCTCACTCAGTGGGTTAAGGATCCCGCGTTGCCATGGGCTGTGGTGTAGGTCGCACACATGGTCGCTGTGGTTGTAGTTTTGGCCAGCAACTACAACTCCGATGAGACCCCTAGCCTGGAAACCTCCATATGCCATGGGTGTGGCCCTAGAAAAGGCAAAAAAAAAAAAAAGTTCCTTCATTCTTCTCTTCTCAAATCTCCTAACACCTCTTCTGCCACTCTCACACCCCCATTTCTATTTCATAAAGCATATTAAATAACTGTAAGAATTCCGGAATGTTCCGACATCAGTGACTTTGTCCTTTATCTCCACCTTTGTCATTTGGATAAACTGTTGTGTTCAGAGATAAAAACAGCCAGCTCATTTGTAAACTAGATCCCATTCCCTCTTGCTCTCAATATTATTCTGTCAGTCTCCTTTCTCCTGCACCACTGGTTTTTCCTTCTCTACTGACTCTTCCCATGAGCATACAAACAAGATACTATTTTTCTCATTTACACAAAAAATCTTCATGTTTCCCAGTCTGCGTCTCTTTTGAACAAAACACCTTGAAACAATTGCTTGGGTACACTCTCTCCCCTTTTCTTTTG
This sequence comes from Phacochoerus africanus, assembly GCF_016906955.1. Lineage (NCBI taxonomy): Eukaryota > Metazoa > Chordata > Mammalia > Artiodactyla > Suidae > Phacochoerus > Phacochoerus africanus. The sequence continues at coordinate 105,570,043 of NC_062544.1, forward strand.
AACCCCTACCGGTGACCTCCATGTTATAAATCTCCAGACTTCATCTCACGTAACCTCTTGGTAGCATTTGGCACAGTTGTTTGACCAAGTTTAATTTGGCTTCTGGGTCACCACATCTATTAGCAGATATTCTTCCTCCCTCATTGTGGTTCCTTCTTAGTCTCCTTTGCTTTTTCTGTGACTCCTGTGTTGAAATGGCTGAAAATTTAGTCCCTGGACCTCTTCTTTTTCATTGTTTAAATATGCTCCATTCTCAGCTTTAAATATATGGTATTTAATCTATTTGCTGATGGCTTCTGGATTTACATCCCTAGCCTGGGTTTCCCTCCTGAACTATATAGATCCTGATACCCACCTTTCCCCCCAGCATTTTGAATGTCTAAGATGCATCTCAAATGTAATATATGAAAAGGTGAGCTCCCAATTTCCCCTAAAGATGCTTCTCTTAGTTAATGCAACTCTATCCAATTACCCAAACTTAAAACTTTGCTATTCTTGACTGTCTTTCTCTCACTCCATATCAAGTCCTGTTTGAAAATTGTGTCTGCTTTCCTAAAATACATCCAAATTCTAGGCATTTCTTACCATGGCATTTTATAGTCATCCCATCTTAATCTTTTGCCTGGATTTCTGCAAAGGCCTTCTAACTGGTCTGCCTGCATACATCCTTGTTCTCCTTAACTGTATTCTCAACAGAGTAGCCAAATAATTCTTTTGAAGTAATAGATCTGTAACTTTTCAAAAACCTCCAAGGACTTATCATCTCATTCTGTAAAAGCTGAAACTCCTGTGTTTGGACTATTCTATCACCTACTACTTTCCTCCTTTCACTTGTCATGGAAATAAAACTGAAAGGGGACAAGAAGAAAGAGGAGACCAGTAAAACACCTACAGCAATCATCCAGGTGACAGGTGATGGTTAGGGTAGTAGCACTAGGCACAGAGTAGAAACAGTAGGCTCTGCAAACTCAATAAGAGTGCAGTTCTCCAACTTCCAGTCTCCTTTCTTGCTTTATGTTTTTCTTAGCCCTCATCATTAGCTAACATAATAGATATTTTATCCTTTTCCCCCTTTTTCTTAGCCTCCTAGAACATAAGGTCTAGGAAAATAGGCATTATTAGACAGTAATTTAATAAGTTTTCTTACTGCGTTCTTCCCAGTGCCTAGAATTGTAGTACATACTAGTTGATCAGTAAATACGTGTTAACTGAAAGACTTTTAAACTTTATTTTGGATCATTCCCACTAGCATACAAATATATTCCAGACCTGGAGTTCCCATCATGGCTCAGTGGGTTGAGAAGACCTGACTAGTATCCTTGAGGATGAGTTTGATCCCTGGCCTCACTTAGAGGATTAAGGATATGGCGTTGCTGTGAGCTGTGATGTAGGTTGCAGACATAGCTCAAATCGCATATGGCTGTGGCTGGCAGCTGCAGCTCTGATTCGACCCCTAGCCTGGGAATTTCCATATGCTCCAGGTGCTGCCCTAAAAAGACCAAATATATATATATATGTACTTCAGACTTTTGCAAAGGTGGTTCCTTCCTGTCATTTATGGCTCATGTCAGATTGAGTTCTTCCTTGTCACTACCCATTTTCACTTTATCATATTCTCTTTTATTTAGTTTGTGGCACTTAATCATACTCTGAAGAAACATTTGTTTACTTGTTTTTTCCCCCGTCACAGTCTTGTCCTGATTTTGTATGCCTGTACCCAGAACAGTATTTGGAAGTTATAGGTGCCAGTAAAGTTTTGCTGCATGGATGAATATTCTGGAATCCCACAACCTTTGTTTTTATTCCAGCTAATGTCCCTTTAATTTTTCTGTTCCCTTTCACAGAGTGAAGGAGATATCCTATGGACATGTCTCCATTTTTCATCTTCTATTTCAGTTTATGTTCTGCTTTCATTATTTCAGTATACATGTTCTTGCTGAGCTCACTATTGCATCCCCATGCTAACCAATCAAAGAAGTGCTTTTAGTCTTGCTGGACCACTCAGCATTTGGTGCATTTTTTTTTTTAACTTCTTCTGGAACAGCACTGTCCAGTAGAACTAACTTTCTGTGATTTTGGAAATGTTCTACATCTGTGCAGTCTGATGTGCACCAGCTACACCTGGCTGTTGAGCACTTGGAATGTGGATTAACCCGCTGATAATGTGATGGTAAGCTAAATTTTAATAAAAATTAAATGTAAATAGCTATGTGTGAGTAGTAGCTACTGTCTGTATTGGACAGTGCAGTTCTAGAAATACTCTCCTTTTTTTCCTCATATTGCAACAAATTCGGTAAATATCAACCTATTTCCTCAAGCCAAACACCTACGTGTCATCTTTAATTCCTCTCATCTAATTTAATTTCCCCCATCTACTACAACCAGTCCATCAACATCCTCTTTTTTTCTATTTACAAAGTATTTCTCTAATCTGGCTATTTTTTGTGCCTAGTGCTGTTACCCTCGCTTAAGCCACTGCTATCTGTCACCTGGATTGTTGCTATAGTTGCTTTACTGACTTCTTTTCTTTATGATCCCCTTTCAGTTTTTAAAAACTTACATAGGCTCTTGCTGTTCACCTGCTTATAATCTTAGGTGGATTTCCAGTGGCACTTAGAGTGGAAAAAAAATGCATTTTTCACAAAGGCTGGAGAGCGCTACATGATCTGGCTATTTTCAACCTCATCTCATTGCAGTCGCCCTTTCCACTGTAATTGAACCACTATGATCTCAAGATTTAGATCTTAAAAGATGATGAGGTCTGAAAGATTCTGGGTTTCTGCATTTGATTCATTATTTCTGGAATGTTCCTGCTCTTCTCCTTACATTTTGGCTCTTTTGCATTTTTCTTTAGGTCTCAGCTTGAAGGTGTGGCCACAAAGTAAAGCCTTCCACTTGTCCATGTATCATTCCACTCCCTTTTCCCACTTGTTGCTTAGTTGTATACACTTATCACACTTTGTAATTGTTTATTCAGTCATTGCCTCTCTATCAATGCAAAATCATGTTTCTTAATCACCACTATATACCCAGAGTCTACTACTCCTTGGTATGTAGTAGTTTAAAAATTGTTGAATAAATGAAGTCTATACATACATTGCATTCATGCTGTTGGTATTGCTGTATTGTAACTACTGAGTAAGTGAAGGAATTGTGGGAAGGATTTCTAGTGGAACAGAAAAGTCTCTTGATTAACTTCGAAATTTGGTAAATTGAGAATATATATCAGTGGGGCATTCCTATTTAGCTCCGGGTTATGTCATTTATTGGTGTATTTTTGGGCTCACTATAGAATAGAGATTTAGAGTTCCTTGAAGTTATTGGTATTGAGGTAACAAAAGCAGTAACATTTTGAAGATAAAAACTTCCTAGCTTACTGTATGTTCCGTAATATTCCATTACTTTTCCTAAATGTAAGAGAGCCTCATAATTATAAGACCTAGTACTATGTGTAAGACTGTCAAAGGCAGCAAGATATCCTGCTTGGGAGAGTACCATAAACTTGATGTGCATGGTGAAGGACAGAAGATTGCTAAGAATTAAGTTAGAATATGTGCCGTCTTAATGAATAGATGCTTCTCAAGGAGCTGATATTAGGGTTACTCTGTGGAGTCAGGTTTATAATTTTTTCTTTTTTGTTTGTTTTTTAGCTTGGGTTACTAACTAATGTACACATTAGTCTACATTTGTGACCCTTTGCTCTGGAGATAACAGCATTGGCAATATGTATGGTACTTAAAAAAGTAATACAGTGCCAAGGTCTTGTCCCCACCTACTGATAGAAAACCATGGGGATGGAGCTTGGTCATATGTTTTTTTTAAAGTTGCAGATTAGAGCCTTTGGAAGGATCTGGTTTTCATTATAAAGGTTTCTCCAAGCAAGCCTGAAGACCTTTATAATAAATTACAAATTTAAAAGGGGAGATTGGATGAAGGCAGTCAAGAGGTACAGACTTCCAGTTATAAAACAAGTGAGTACTAGGGATGTAATGTACAACATGATAAGTATAATTAACACTGCTGTATGTTATATAAGAAAGTTGCTAAGAGAATAAATCCTAAGAATTCTTGGCACTAGAAAGGTTTTTTCTCTATTTCTTTAATTTTGTTTCTGTATCTATATGAAATGATGGATATTTGCTAAATATACTGTGATGATCCCTTCATGATGTGTGTAAATCAAATCATGATGCTGTATATCTTATACAGTGTTATATGTCAATTATAACTTAGTAAAACTTGAAGGAAAAACTATGTATAAACTCTGGGGGGCGGGGGGGGGGGAAATGCCTGTTTGAAGATGCCAGAGAGCAGTCGAAAGAAAACAAGTTTGAGGAGATGTCACTCACTGGGTGACATCCATGTATTCAAGACTTCACTAATGAGAGCAGTCTTTTTGGTACAGGATGATTAAAACTCATAAAGTATCAGAGAGAGAGGAGCTCAGGGTTGCCATGATGGCTAGAAATGAAATGGTGTGTAGGTAGATCCAGAATGGAGGGAGTCTCAGAGGGGAGCTTTAGAATCTACCTATAAACTCACTTTAAATCTTTGGCTGATCCCAGAACTGTGTGTGTTGCAGGGTGGAGGAATCCCCAGGAACTCAGTTTAAAGCAATACATGGAACATTGAAAAATATGAGCAGAGATTTTACCTTCCTCCCTTACAATAAAGAAGTGTTTAGAGTTTGAGTCCTGCCAGGTTGGGGGGAATGGTCTTGGTATACACCTCACGGTTTTCCTTTCTAACCAGAGAAGGGTCAGTCACACCTTAAGAGCAAGGTATTCATTAAGTCTTTTAAAATCTGAACAAAATCCCTCCTAACAGAGTTTAAGACCATGCTCCCTAAAACCAAGATGATTTATTTGCCTTAAAGAAGAAAACTCAGTACTCTTTGGAAAAAAACTCCAAAAAACCAAAGTCTCCATTATATCCAGTACACCATAATGTATGCTATATACAATCAAGAATTAGTAGACATGTGAAAAAATAAGAAAAAAAAGTCACCAAAGATCAAGAGAAAATAACGTGGTGAAATAACCCAGATTTTAGGATTTGCAGACAAAAATAAGACAGGAGGCATTCTCTTGTTGCTCTGCTGGCATGCACACTGCTGTGGCAGAGGTTTGATCTCTGGGCTGGGAACTTCTGCATGCTGTGAGTATGGCCAAAAAAATTAAAATGAAAAATAATTTAAAAAAAATTACTTTTGGAGTTCCCTGGTGGCTCAGTGGGTTAAGGATTCTATGTTGTCATTGTTTTGGTTAGGGTAACCACTGTGGTGCTGCTTCAGTCCCTGAAACTTCCACATGCTGCAGGTGTAGCCAACAACAAAGAAACAAAAAAGGAATAAGACCAACATATAATTTATAACAAATGAAATAAATCCTGTTTATAAAAAAGCTCTCAAACTGGGTTAAGAAAAGATTACATCCAACTTTGTATTCAATACACATTTAAAACAAAAAGATTTTAAAAATCGAATTAGCAAAAACATAGCAATATATAAAACTGAAGTTACAGTATTTTTTTTAATCAGTCAGTTTGCTATAGGGATTTAAAATCTTTGGTAATCTGTACACTTTTACAGAATTTGGTATTATATCAACATCCATTGGTATCTCCATGAAACATTTAGTTAAAAAATTCTTCAGAAAACACATTTGGTATGAAGATAGGTAGTACAGTTGACCCATGAAGAATGCAAGTTTGAACTGCATGTGTCCGCTGAAATGCTTTTTTCCCCCAGTCAATATAGCTGCCCGTATTTTGATCATTAATTAATAAAAACAACTTTTTTTTTTTTTTGGTGCAGCATATGGAAGTTCCTGGGCTAGGGATCAGACCTGTGCCATGGCAGTGCCCTGAACCACAGCAGTGACAATGCCAAGTCCTTAACCTGCTAGGCCACCAGGGAACTCCTTTTTGTATTTTTTTTTTCTTGTTTTTGTTTTTTGAACAGTGAGTAACATTTTTTATGGGGGAAAAGGCAGGCATATATTGAGGTAATATTCTACTTTAGCATGTACCAGATTTTAGTGGCCTGAAATTTTTTCCCAAGCACATGGTCTTGATGTGGCTTTCCTATGTCATTTGGTTCAGTGTCATTTTTTTAATATAACTTGTTTTTGAAGATATTTAAGGGAAAAAAGTATAGATTTTTCTTAGTAACTTAGTAGCCCACTTAAACCCTTTCTGTTGTTGGTCTTCACATTTAGGTTTAAGGTACTTAATTAAAATGTAAACTTGCCTTTGGTTTGTTCTTAGTAAAAATAAGGAATAAACAGATGAGGGGTTGGTGAACTGCTGCCTACCACCTGTTTTTGTATGGCCCTAGAATTAAGAATGATTTTTACTTTTTTTTTTTGTCTTTTTGCCATTTCTTGGGCCGCTCCCGTGGCATATGGAGGTTCCCAGGCTACGGGTCTAATCGGAGCTGTAGCTGCCAGCCTACGCCAGAGCCACAGCAACATGGGATCCGAGCTGCGCCTGCAACCTACGCCACAGCTCACGGCAACGCCGGATCGTTAACCCACTGAGCAAGGGCAGGGATCGAACCCACAACCTCATGGTTCCTAGTCGGATTCATTAACTACTGCGCCATGACGGGAACTCCCTGATTTTTACATTTTTAAATAGCTGCTAAAAAAATCAAAAGGATAATATTTCGTGACACATGAAGTTTATGAAATAAATAAATTTAGAAAGCCCAGAAATAAACCCAAGCACCTATGGTCAACTGATCTGTGACAAAGGAGGCAAGAACATACGGTGGAAGGATAGTCTCTTCAGTAAGTGGTACTGGGAACACTAGAAAACTACATGTAAAAGAATGAAATTGGAATACTCTTAAACACCATATACAAAAATAAACTCAAAATGGATTAAAGACTGAAATGTAAAGCCAGATACTATAAAACTCCTAGAGGAAAACATAGGCAGAATGCTCTTTGACATAAATCACAGCAACATCTTGTTTGATTCACCTCCTAGAATGACAGTAAAAACAAATAAACCCTGGACCTAATTAAACTCAAAAAGGTTTCGCACAGCAAAGGAAACCATAAACAAAATGAAAAGACAACTCACAGAATGGGAGAAAATCTTTGCAAATGATTCAGCTGACAAGGGCCTAGTCTACAAAATAAACAGCTCATATAACTCAACAACAACAAAAAACCCAATTAAAAAATGGGCAGAAAACCTAAATAGACATTTCTCCAAAGAAGACATATGGTTGGCCAGTAGGCACATGAAAAAATGCTCAACATCACTAATTATTAAAGAAATGCAAATCAAAACTACAATGAGGTACCACCTCACACCAGTCAGAACAGTCATCATTAACAAGTCAACAAATAACAAATGCTGGAGAGGGTGTGGAGAAAAGAGAACTCTTCTTCACTGTTAGTGGGGATGTAAATTGGTACAACCACTATGGAAAACAGTATGAAGGTTCCTTAGAAAACTAAATATGGTCCACATGGTCCAGCAATTCCAATCCTAAGCATATATCTGGAAAAAACTTTCATTCAAAATGGTATGTGTGTCCTTATGTTCACTGCAGCACTATTCACAATAGCCAAGACATGGAAACAACCTAAATGTCCATCAGCAGATAAACGGATTAAGAAGATGTGGTATATATACACGATGGACTCTGCCATAAAGAAGAACAAAATGATGCCATTTGCAGCAACATGGATGCAGCTAGAGATTCTCATACTAAGTGAAGTAAATCAGAAAGAGACAAATACAGTATGATAGTAGTTGTATGTGGAATCTAAAATACGGCACAAATGAACCTATCTACAGAACAGAAACAAAGAGAATGGACTTACGGTTGCCAAGGGGGAGAGGGGAGGAAGTGGAATGGACAGGGAGTTTGGGATAAGTAGATGTGAACTGTTACATTTAGAAGGGATAAGCAGCATGGTCCAACTATATAGCGCAGGGAACTGTGTTCATTCTCTATGAGCAGAACATGGATTACTATGCTGTACAGCAGAAATTGACATGACACTGTGAATCAACCATACTCTAGTAAGTTTGCTGACTTCTGTTCTAGATAGGTTATGTTGTTCACAAATGAATCCTTCCTGTTCCTAAAGACATTTAAGAATTCTCTTAGGTTATGTTTAATTTGTTGGCTGTCTAAGCCTTTATATTACAATTTATTGTTCAGCTGTCTACTTTTTTTTAATAATGATTTTTTATTTTTTCCCTTATACCTGGTTTACAGTGTTCTGTCAACTTTCTGCTGTATGACCCAGTCACACATACATGTATACATTCCTTTTTCTCATATTATCATGCTCCATCGTAAGTGATTAGATATAGTTCCCAGTGCTATACAGCAGGATTTCATTGTTTATCTCAACTGCCTACTTTTAGAACATTGTTCTTTCTTTTAGCACATTTTTTTCCATCAAGTATTTAAGGGCGTAATCTGTGTAAGCACTTATAGAAACAATGAGGAACTAAATGTATAGTCCCAAACCCTCACAGAGTTCACTCTTTGAGGTTTTTTGTTTGTTTGTTTTTTGTCAGTGTGCTAGAATGGTGGGGAAGGGAAACTCTTATAACAAGTGGAGAAGGGAGAAGTTGTTTTGGGATATTAAACAATGCATTAAATTATTTTTGGAAGTCATTAATGTCCTAATCCTGCCTGTAGCCTGAACTTAGAGATAAACATCTAGAAACTTTCTTAAAGTAAAATCTTCCATTTCCTTGGCATGGTATACTCATGTTTGAAAATTCTGCGTGTTCTTATCAGCATTTGTGCTAGTCACAGAGTCAAGTATGGAGCATGTGGTGATTCAGATCTTAGAAGTTTTTAAAATTATTTTTTTAATTTTGCTAGGGTTACTATTCAGAGAATGTGGTTCTTCAGTATTGCTTATGATTCTTTTATCTGAAAATTGTGCTCTTGGGCTTATTTGCATCAGTGATGGCTAAATACTAATTGTCTATAACTTTGGGGTGGCGATGGGATAAATGATCGAAAGGGCATGCACATAACTCTAAACAGAACTCAACTTGAATTTAATAAAGCAGTTTTACTAGCTGTACTCATTAATTGCTGCTAGTCATTTTCTCAGCTGATGATTTGGGGAATGTTTTCTATAATGTTGCAGGGAAAATCCTATGAGATAAAACTGGGCTCAGAACTGAAGTTCTAGGCATTTTAGTTAAGCTACTTTGTTAAGTATTTCAAGGGCAAGGTAAGATGTTTACCTGATACTGCAAGGCAACATCCTAAAATTATGGTGTAAAAGACATTATTTAAGGTAATATAAATCACCTAATCAGAAATCTGTCATTACTTTGTGTTGCAGTTGAGTTTTAGAATATCACTACCTTAATGCTTTAGTAGAATAAGAACTGAATGAAAATATCTATTGTTTCTAAAAATAGAAATTTATTAATATATTGAAATAAAGACATTTGCCTAAATATCTTTAAGAATTACAGTAAGCTTGATTTCCTTGATTTTAGAAAACACTGATTATTTTTCCAAAGAATAGGTCTTTTTTATTTTTTAAGCAATTTGCACCTTGAGGTACTGATGGTCTGCTGAGTTACTTTCTACCTTTCTTTTGCAGAAAGCCCATTTTCTAGGCCACTTAGCTTTTATGCTTAGAAACATTTACTTAGTGCTGTATATCACTGTTTGGTTAACATACAGTGGGCTGAATGATAGCTACTTTCTTGGACAATTATTTTTTGGGGCGATGAGTATTTCTAATACTAATGTATTTCTATGCATTTTGTTCTATAAATGTATGTAAAAATATCTATTTAAAAGTATGCAAATTAGTAATTGCATACTAGGTATGTTTTGCATTTTTTCTATTTTTCATTTTTAATGGCTACATAGTAATCCCCTACTCCCTTCACCTGGATGATTTACAGTAGTCTCTTAACTTTTCTCACTGCTTTGCTTTTGCCCATCATGGTCTTTTTTCTATATTGACACTAGAGTGAACTTTACAAATCTTAAATCACAGATGTTAGTTATTCCAATGGCTTCCCACAGGGTACTCTGAATTTATTCTATGCCCTTATCATTCTTCCCCCCTGACTTCTGGTTATGCTGGTGACCTTTCAGTACTGCTTCCCTTCAGCTCTTTTCTTCCTTTGCAATTTGTTTTCTTCATGGAGAATTCTGCCCCATCCCTACCTGGCTAGCTCTTCCTCCTGTCATTTCCTTCCTCATCACTCACTCTTACCTAGTGTAGCCAGCCCTTCGCCCCTACTAGTCTCTCTATTCTTATCTTGTTTATTTTCTTCACAGCAGTTCTCCCTCTTTAAATTGTGTTGTTTATTGCTTAACTCTCTAACAGTGGAATGCAGGCTTTGGTATATGCATGACCTTGACTCTCTCTCATTCATTGTTTCTGCAATGCCAGTAACATAAAAGGTAATTAAATATTTGTTCAGTAGATGAATATACATTCCACTCAATGGATAAATTATTTTTTATTCACTGCCTTATTGATGAGCATTTGGGTAGTTTCCAGCTTTTTCTCTATGAACGCTTTACTGTGCAGATCTCTTGGCATGCTTCTGTGAATATTCCTGCAGAATACAGTTCTATTTTAAACATGGAATTTTTATATGAAAGAATGTTTTTACACTTAAATTTATTGGGTAGTGTCAACTTACCATCCAAAAAGCTTCTGCCAGTTTAACTGTATCCATGTCAGCAGTGGGTATTATTAATCTTTTCAATCTACCTTTCTAATATGCAGAAATAAATAAGTTTAAAACTTTTGCATGTATTTATTGCTTACTTTCTATTTTTCCTTTTTAAGTGATGGTTCCTGCCCTTTTTCTGCTGTATTTATTGATTTCTTCTCAGCTCTTTGTTTCCTATGGATATTAGCCTTTAATCATATTTCACATGTCTGGTGTCCAGTATTTCATTTTTTTTAAAGTATTTTATTTTATTTTATTTTTTATTTATTTATTTATTTTTGTCTTTTTGCTATTTCGTGGGCCGCTCTCGCGGCATATGGAGGTTCCCAGGCTAGGGGTCGAATCGGAGCTATAGCTGCCAGCCTATGCCAGAGCCACAGCAACGCAGGATCCGAGCCACGTCTGCGACCTACACCATAGCTCACGGCAACGCCGGATTGTTAACCCACTGAGCAAGGGCAGGGATCGAACCCGCAACCTCATCGTTCCTAGTCGGATTCGTTAACCACTGCGCCACGATGGGAACTCCCAGTATTTCATTTTTAAAAAGACATTATATGTAGTGGTTTTTTGCTTATAATTTTAAAATTCAACACACACTATACTGTCTTTCCTTTTTGGTTTCATAGTTCCAAGCCGTGCTTATATTAGGCTTCTTACCATGGTTTTGTTTCCACCTTTGCTTGTACACTCTTATTTTGTCTTTAAAAAAAAATTCTGGAGTTCCTGTCGTGGCTCAGAGGAAATGAATCTGACTAGTATCCATGAGGACACAAATTTGATCCCTGGCCTGGCTCAGTGGGTTAAGGATACAGTGTTGCTGTGAGCTGTGGTGTCCACGTGGCTGGGAACTGGCGTTGCTGTTACCATGGCATAGGCCAGTGGCTACAGCTCTATTTCAACCCTAGCCTGGGAACCTCCATATGCCATGGGTGCAGCCCTAAAAAGACAAAAAAATTAATAATAATAAAATTTAAAAAATAAAAACGTAAATATTTGGCAGATGTAGGTTTAATTTAGTAAAGTAAGGATGAAAAAAACTTTTTTCTTTAACAAGGACAAGCCCCTTTCTGCTAATATTATTAATCAAGTAATCCAGCTTTCTCCCACCAGTTGAAATACCGTCTTTTACATTTTTTAAATTGCCACATTATGTCTGGGTGTTTTCTGATTACTGTTAAGTTTCTCAACCATCCCTACGACCCACAGTTATACAGTTGTTTAATTGCTGTGACTGCTAATTTATAACGTATTTTGGTATCTGATAGAATTGGTCTGTTCTCATTCTTATTTTAGCTTTTCTGTTATCTTTACACTTCCATTACAGATGAATTTAAGAATCATTTTCACTCCTAAAGAAATCTAATTGAGAATTTTGTTGGGATTATATTGAATTTATAAACTAAGAGAAAACTGGCATTTTTATACAGTACAAAAATCTTTTAGTCAAGAACAAGATGTCTTTTAATTTTGTATGTACCTTTTATTAAAAATTTAGTTGAACTGTTTTCTGTGCAGTTTTATCAGACTGTAAAATTCAGTTAAAATGGATATAAAAGTGTCTCTAGAATGTTAACAAGGAGTTCTTAGTTTAAAAGTATTTAGCCAGTCATCACTTTGAACTTTGAGAACAGAATTTTCAGTTTCAGGATGTAATGGAAACAAATTCTCCTGTTTAGCTATAATTCTTAGCCTTTTTGAAATAGACGTGTAGCGTGTTCAGCTTTTGGACTGCTACCTTTTCAAGGAGATGGAAATCCTTTATTTTATTCTCATATTGGAGACTTGAGTTTGTAAGGTTTAGCTGGTTGAACAAAAGTGTCCATAAAATACTCATGACTATTCTGGGTAACTCCATTTTAATGAACTTTAAAAAAGCAAAATACAAAGGGGGAGTTCCTGTTGTGGCTCAGTGGGTTGAGAACTGGGTTGAATATGTGAGTTCAATCCCTGGCCTCACTCAGTGGGTTACGCTTCTGGTGTTGCCGCAAGCTGCAGTGTAGATCACAGATGTGGCTCAGATCCAGTTGTGGCTGTAGCTGTGGTGTAGGCATGCAGCTGAGGCTCCCATTCAACCCCTAGCCTGGGAATTTCCATATGCTGCACATATGGCCATTAAAAAAAAAAATTACAAAGGTATTCTTATTTTAAAATTATATTTGGAGTTTATCTCAGATACAAATGTATCGCTGTTTTCTTATTTTCAGTTATTTTTGCAATACAAACTGTAGAGAGTAATGTAACAAATACCCATGTACTCATCACTCAGATTAACAGATGTAATTTTACTATGTGTTTGATTACATATGCACACAGCTAGAGTTGAAGCCATCTTTAATATCCTTTCTCATCCTATTCCTTTTGCCCCTGAATATTAAGATGCTGGTGTATATTCTTTATACTTTTACTTCATAAACAATAGGAAGTGGATTTTTAATTTGCATAAAATTATATTTGGAAATTATAAAAATGTGCCTGGGTAGATAAAGGCTTTCCTGGATGTATTTTGAATTAGCTATTCTTTAATCAGTCTTACACTCACAGCAGTGTTCATGGCACTATTTACAATAGCCAAGACATGGAGGCACCCTGAGTGTTTATTAATAGATGAATGGATAAAGATGTGGTATACATATGCAGTGGACTATTACTCAGCACAAAGAAGAGTTAATAATGCCATTTGCAGCAAGGTGGATGGACCAGAAATTATATTAGTTAAGTCACAAAGACAAATATTATATGCTATCACTTATATGTGGAATCTTAAAAAAATAATACAAATGAATAGAAACAGACTCAGACATAGAAAAGAAACTAGGGGAAAGGGGAGAGGGAGGCATAAATTGGGAATATGGAATTAACAGATTCACACCACTATATATAAAATAGATTAACAACATAGATTTATTGTATGGAGCTCAGGGAACTGTATTCACTATCTTATAATGACCTATAATGGAAAAGAATCTGAAGCTGTACCCCTGAAACTAACACAGTATTTTAAACCAGTTATAGTTAAATAAAAAGAAAGGGCGAAAGAAAAAAGTTAAAAATACACCAGTCTTTTTGGTTGCTTATGTTCGTAGAAGCCAGAGAAGAAGTTTCTACTTTGTAATAATTTGTTCTTATGGTGGATCAAGTGAATATTTGTCTTAAAACATTTCTTTTGAAGGATCAGGACTATTTAGGATTGTATTACTGACCAAAAATTTTTGTGTGAAGTTACTCATTGCTGAGACTAACAGTGTATCATACATGTAAAGGATGTTGCCATAATTATTTTAGTAAAATCATATTCTTAAGACACACACAGTTTGTTTAAATGTACTGTGTCAGTGGTTATTCAAGTGACTTCTTATACATAAGGTATACATGTACTTTATAAAAATATAAAATGATTACATAAAAATCTGGCAAGTCAGAAGGCTACATGTAGGGTTAAAATTTAAGCATTTAATCTCTGAATTTAGAAAGACTTGTGGGGGGGTGGTATATATGTACATTAGATGGGTGGACATAGCTTTGTCTGAAATAACAGTTGATGATAGATAGGCCCTTGGGAGTCTGGCCAGTAGTACAATGTCTTCTTTGAAAGTTATATCAATTTATGCTCCCATTAGTATTTTGGAGTAATACTGTAACTTTTAAAAGTTCTTATCCTTTAACCTAGTAGTTGGAGCATTCCTTAGGTGGAAGGGAAGTTGAAGAAATTTAGGAGAATTCTTTATATACCAAGATGTTTTTTCAGCATTGTTTGAATAGCAAACTAAATAAGAAAGACAAACAATATTCAAGAATGGGAGCTTTGGTTAAATTATATAGGTCAATGATACAGTACAAATAATATTTGATAAGAGTGTACAACACAAGGAATTGGCTTTTATATTTTTTATATTGAAAGAATACCTAATGGCACGTTTAATAACAAATAAACCAAAATGTCATTATTATGGGAAGGCCAAGGAAGAATAATATTTTATAATCATATTATTTTATGGATGAGCTAGAGGAGACAGTAAAATGAAAATGATCAGGACATCCTGATTTTTCCTAGCCTCAGACAGTTCATATTTGCCATAGTCATTTTTTTACCTATAAGGATAATACTAAGGGCATTAACGTAGGTTTCTTTTCAGAGGAGCAAAAGTGTCATTAGATGTTCAAGAAGACCCCTCCCAGGATATACACATGTGCACACACACACAGCTGAGAAGTAAAAGCAGAAAGGAAACTAGAGTAAGTTGTGATTTAAAAGTGTTAGTGTTGAATGAAATGCTGACACAGGCAGATTTGAGGACACTGTAAAATTTTAAATGGCAAGGTATTAGTAGTGATAATTAATAAAAATGCATATATGTGTGCTTTTAAACTTTCAAAATAGATTTTACTCTGAACTTTTTTAAATCCCCAGGAATATACAGAAATTTATCATGTTCCTGAAATAGAGTTGCACTTTTTAACTAGATTATTGGCAAAGTGAATTGTTAGCATAACTGCCAGTATAAAACTGGTTTTATAACTTTTATTTTATATAGTGAAGTTACTTCTAGTTAGTATACAAACTTTTAAAATTCATGGTAATTAAGATAATTTTGTGTTCATGGGTGAAATCTGTATCGTGTCAAGATTTCTCACATAGATTTTGATCAAAGGCCATTTAAAGTACAGAAGGTGAAGTAGAGCCTCCAACAATCATTTTGAAGTTAGGTGTAAGGCTAATCTTTTATAATAATGTAAGAAAATTTCCTTACTTTTTATAGCTACATAATATACTAATGTATGTAATTTAGTTTAAAATCATTCTATAGGAAGGCACCAGTATGGCACAATATTAACAACATCAACAACTGTTAAATATAGGTGTGTTCATTATAAAGTTGTGTCTACTTTTCTTCATATTTGAAAATTTTCAATAAAAATCATTATTTAAAAAAACCCCAAACTTGTGGTTGCTGAGGGGGAGAGAGTAGGATGAACTGGGAGTATGGGGTTAGTACAGATACAAACTATTGTCTTTGGAGTGGATAAGCAACGGGATTCTGCTGTGTAGCATTGGGAACTATATCTAGTCACTTATGATGGAGCATGATAATGTGAGAAAAAGGAATGTATACATGTATGTGTAACGGGGCCAACTTGCTATATAGTAGAAAATGGACAGAACACTATAAACCAGCTATAATAGAAAAAATAAAAATCATTTTTAAAAAATTTTCATAATAAATTTAGCTTGTTAGAAAAGCTGAAGGAAAATTTACTCATAATAATTTGAATTAAGGTATGGTTCAGGATGAACTTTCTTCTGAGATAGAAATTATTATATATGTAATGGATAATATAGTTTTCTAAACCTTATAGATTTTAAATCAGAAGTAGATGAGTTCTTCAAAGTGTTCTTTACAAAATATGTAACTGGAAAGAGTATATGTTTGAAAAGCAAAAAAATAAAAGGGTGCGTGTGTCCATTGCTTCATCAGACTGGATAAGTTCTCTCAGCACCCTGGTTTTTTTTTTTTTTTTTTTTTGAGTTTATATGATTTTTTATTTTTTCCATTATAGTTGATTTACAGTGTTTCCGTCAGTTTCTGCTGTGCAGCAAAGTGACCTAATCATATATATATACGTGTGTGTGTGTGCGTGTTCTTTTTCTCATCTTATCCATCATCATGTTCCATCTTTTTATGGTTGCACCAGTGGCATATAGAAGTTCCCAGACCAGGGGTTGAGTCAGAACTGCAGCTGCTGGCATGCGCCACAGCCAGCACCAGATCTGAACCACATCTGTGACCTTTGCTGTAGCTTGTGCAACGCCAGATCCTCAACCACTGAGCGAGGCCAGGGATCAAACCCACCTCGTCACGGGATATTATGTCTGGTTCTTAACTTGCTCAGCCACTACAGGAACTCTGACACCCTCTTTCTTTGTCAGAGCACCAGTTAGTGGTACTGGCAGGACACAAAGCATTGAAATGTAGTCTGTAGTTAGCAATCACTTGGATCTGTGAACATTTAGTACTACATAATTTTTAAACATCAGCCCTCCTTTATCTTGATTGGTACTTAGTGGGCTTTTCCCCATTTTTGTATCTCATAATTCTTTTTGAAGTGCCTGTTTAGTTGGAGCTTTGATATCCTGGGTTGATCCTCTCGCTTCTTTTTTTGGTATTCCATGTATCTTTCTCCTTTATGCTCTAGGAGTTTTCCTCAACTTCAGTTATCTATTCAACTTTTTATTTATTCTCTTCAGTCTTTATGAGGGTAATAAAGTGAAACTTTCTATTTCCCTCTCCACTTTATCCTGATTTTTAAGTTCTGTTTCTCTGGAGTGTGGTTTTCCTGGTAAGCCTTAGCTGATTAGGAGCTCTAGGCCCTTAATGATTGGCAGGGGAAATGGAGGGGGGCCAACCCATGGCCTGAAAGCTCTGCCCAGAGGAAGAATGAAGAAAGCTTTCCTTTGAGGTGAGATTCTGCCCTAGTTCTCCGGACAGCATACTCAATTTCTTTAGTAAGTAATTATCAGATTTAAGGTAAATCTGGATTTGTCTTCAGAACAGCTCAGGGGTAGGTTGGTATGTGCTTCTGCTTAGGTATATCCATTTTCTTTTTTTTCTTTGGTCTTTTTAGGTCTGCACCTACAGCATATGAAGTTTCCTAGGCTAGGGGTCGAATCAGGGCCTACGCCATAGCCACAGCAACGCCAGATCCGAGCCGCATCTGTGACCTATACCACAGCTCATGGCAACACTGGATTCTTGACCCACTGAGTGAGCAAGGCCAAGGATTGAACCTGCATTCTCATTAATGCTAGTCAGATTCGTTTCCACTGAGCCACAATGGGAACTTTGGGAGATCCATTTTCATTCTTACTTTTTCTTCTTTACCTGCTGATTGACATTTACCTTCTGTCACTTCAGAGGGTTGCTGTGAAGAGCACGGATAATTTTTATGTATGTTGCATAATGTTGTATAAATTTGAAAGTACTATAAAAATAATATTATTAAGAGGTCCCCAACATACAAATAGATATTTTAACTTTTGAACATTAATTTGCTTTATTCCATGAAATCATAAATCATGGTCAAATTACTAGCTCAGCCCACCTAAATTTTCTCCAGTAATAACGTGGTTAATATGTTTTGCCTTTGTATCAACAAGGAAAAAATGCTATAAATGTTATTTTCCTTGATGCCAGCATGTTTTAACACAGCTGCATAGCCTATAGATGTGACTAGTTGGTTTCTGAGCTCTATGGCATTGGCCAGAGGAGTTCACTGTAGAACACTTAATTCCCCTTCCCAGGAACGTATTGTGAGTTGGAGTGGGGAATCCATTTTTCAGAGGGGTAGAGAAATGGTTAAATAGCCAGTCACAAAGAGTCTAAAGATAAAGGCTAAAATACAGCCTCAGTGGACAGAGAACCTGGGTTCTTTCTATCAGTTTTTCTCAAAGTGTGGTCTGAAGATCACTTTCTGCATCCTATAATGTTCATTAAAGCGCAGGTTTCTACGCTCCACTCCCGTCCTGTTGAATGGAAACATTAAACACATAATCCTATGTCGTACCAGATTTTAAAATAGAAGTTTCTTCTTGGCAGGAATTACCGTTATTATTTTCTGCCTTAGAAGTAAATTGTCAGTTGTTCTTACTGTGGACACATAGCATCCACAACTTTTGTGGGATTTCCCATGTGGCTCACAACACAGCTCTTGTGAGCTTTAGGTGTCAAGTGGTCTTTGTGGTTGTAAAAGCTTAGTTTTAGAAGAGCAATTCCAGAAATAATAAACACAGGCTTCCTTTACATAGAGGAAAAGGACTTTAGTTTCTAGTTGAATGAAACATAATTAAATTTTTGCGCATTGATAGAAAACACAGTTCACACTTAAATATTTTAGTCCATATCTTTCCACATTGGTAATCTACATCTAATATTTAATTTGTAGTGCAAGATGAACTTGTTTAGGGGGCAGACTTTGTAATAAAGGAAATTTTGTTATTAGGAATATCTAGAGACCGTGAACCCTTTAAATGGTTTCATTTGCAGATAGCTCCCTGTGTAATTCATTGTTTTCCTGAATTTTCTTGGACACAGTAAAGCCAAAATGCAGACATATAGATGCTTTTCTATATATATATATATATATATATATATATATATATATATATATACACACACACACACACACATACACACACATATATATGTAAATGATTTTACATTGATCAAAGCATTCTATTTAGTAATACTTGTATTTGTAATAAATTATGCTATAAATTTGAACTTGAAAAACTTGACTAAAAACGGTACTTTTAGTTTGTGTCGCAAACTTTCACTTGAAAAGGTAATTTTACTTATTAAAAAAATCTCCAGTTCTGATCCAGTCACCAAAATCTGTTTTATAACGGTATTTTGGATGTCATTGTATTATATCAGAAAAGAAAACAATAACAGTTGACTCATTTAATGAAAATTTGGTGTTTTTAAAATCCCATGGGACCTGTATTGTCTGAAGAAGACCTATGAATTTTTCCAGTGAAAGAAGTTAAAAAGGGAGAGGGGAGGACTTTTGGAACTCAAGGAGGAGGTGATTTGGAGTAGTTTTTTCTCCTCTCTGGCTTTCATTACTATAGTGTCTGTGTTTTCTTTGACGTCTTCAATAGTTGGGCTTTTTGACATCTTGTATATTTGTAATTTGTATTTCTACTGAAAAGAAGTGCTTATTAATGAGAGGTTTTCTCTTAAAAGTTCAGCAATGATAGAGCTGTAGTTGAGGTGTGTGGAGGAGACCATGAGGTGTGTGTTTCACTATATCACATGGTAAAAGAGGACTTGGGGCTTTTTGTGGATGTGGTGCGTGATGTTTAGTGACTTAATGAGTGTTAAAATCAAACTAATTTTAAATCCTAATGACTTTTGATTAACTCTTTTAGGATCTCTGAAGTACATACACCATACTACGGCTTTAAATATCCTGCGTGGACAATGGCTACCCAAGGTTTGTATCATAAGCCTTTAGTTACTGAATTGGGGCTCTGCTTCATTGCCATTAACCCAGTCTGGCTCAGATTCCCCTGCTTTCCTCTCTCCCTGCTTACTTGTCAGGCTACCCTTTGCTCCATTTTCTGCTCACTCCTCCTAATGGCTTGGTGAAATAGCAAACAAGCCACCAGCAGGAATCTAGGCTGGATGAATGCTTCTGGAGCCTGGATGCAGTACCATTCTTCCACTGATTCAGTGAGTAACTGTTAGGTGGTCCCCTAAGAGTATAGATTTTTCATCACTGAGCTGATCCTGGCCATCATTCTGTTTTCCTTGGCTATCTTCAGATTTGACTTTATTTCTAAAAAGATTTCAATGGGTCCTGTCACAGATTTTTATTTTCAAATTAAGATACCATTTTCCTAGTAGTGATACTAATGCTTTTGATTTTTATAGCTGATTTGATGGAGCTGGACATGGCTATGGAGCCAGACAGAAAAGCGGCTGTTAGTCACTGGCAGCAACAGTCTTACCTGGACTCTGGAATCCATTCTGGTGCCACGACCACAGCTCCTTCTCTAAGTGGTAAAGGCAATCCTGAAGAAGAGGATGTGGATACCACCCAAGTCCTATATGAGTGGGAGCAGGGATTTTCTCAGTCCTTCACTCAAGAACAAGTGGCTGGTAAGAGTATTATTGCCCTACTGAAAGTCAGAATGCAGTTTTGATAATTAAATAGTTACTCTTATGAAAGTTAGCATATAATAGCTTAAATAAAATGGTGTGGTAAAGAAAAGGGAGTGATTGCAATGTCATCATCACCATTTAGGATAGCAAATATTCAGGTGCATGCTGAGCTGTGGATAGTGAGTGTTGAATTTACCTTTTCCAGATATTGATGGACAGTATGCAATGACTCGCGCTCAGAGGGTACGAGCTGCTATGTTCCCTGAGACATTAGATGAGGGCATGCAGATCCCATCTACACAGTTTGACGCTGCTCATCCCACTAATGTCCAGCGTCTGGCTGAACCATCACAGATGCTGAAACATGCAGTTGTAAATTTGATTAACTATCAAGATGATGCAGAACTTGCCACACGTGCAATCCCCGAATTGACAAAATTGCTAAATGATGAAGACCAGGTAAGTAGTTATATGGCTGACTTAATAATCTACTTTGAAGGAAACTCCCAAGGAAGTAGTCTCAAAATGTCTACCCAGTATCAGTCTTTGAAAACTGATGTCTCTTAATTCCTGTACATTATAGGTGGTGGTGAATAAGGCTGCAGTTATGGTCCATCAGCTTTCCAAAAAGGAAGCTTCCAGACATGCCATCATGCGTTCTCCTCAGATGGTGTCTGCAATTGTACGTACCATGCAGAATACAAATGATGTAGAAACGGCTCGCTGTACTGCTGGGACCTTGCACAATCTTTCCCATCATCGTGAGGGCTTGCTGGCCATCTTTAAATCTGGGGGCATTCCTGCCCTAGTGAAGATGCTTGGGTAAGAAAACATGGTCCGAATGCTTGAAACTCAGGAGAAGAGTGCAGTCACAACATTGCTGATGAGACTTTTTTTTTTTTTCTTTTTCCCAGTTCACCAGTGGATTCTGTATTGTTTTATGCCATTACAACTCTTCACAACCTTTTATTGCATCAGGAAGGAGCTAAAATGGCAGTGCGTTTAGCTGGCGGGCTGCAGAAAATGGTTGCCTTGCTCAACAAAACAAATGTTAAATTCTTGGCTATTACAACAGACTGCCTTCAGATTTTAGCTTACGGCAATCAAGAAAGCAAGGTAAAAGAATTTTTCTGAATATGGTTTTCATAGAGCATTGGAGACCCCATTGTCATGCCCTTTTATGGATTTTTTGCAAATTCATTGTACACCTTGCCCTTTATATGTATCTTAGAAAAATTGGACATCTGTTTCTTAAATATTAAATATTTGAGTTGTGGGTATGTAGAGCACTATGCTGGGTGATGGGGATATAGCATGCAAGAGAGACACTGAAATAGTAACTTAATTACTGTCTAATTATATGTATTAGGAAGAAGGAGAAAGGGGATATGAGAGCATGTAAGGGAACCAGACCCTCTTTTGAGGGTTCAGGATTTCTTAGAGAAAATGATGGTTGAGTTCAGCTCTCAAGGGTGATAAGGGGTTGACCAAGGTGAAGGTTAGGGAGAGGAAGTGTCATTTTTGAAACTCCTACTGTGAGAGGAGCAGGGTGAGTTTTGGAAATTTAATAAATACAAAGAGTAGGAAGAGGAAAGGTTTGAGATGAAACTGTTGAGATAGGCAGGGCAGATCCTACAGGGTTTAGCAGAACATGTTAAAAGTACAGTGGGAAACAAAGAGTTTTTAGCAGAGGCATGAAGTAATGAGATTTGTTTTTGTGTTTTTAGAAAGTCAGGGTAGCATCAGGAATTGGGTGTATGCAGGGAAGTAAAGGGCAAGAATGGATATTTTATATGATTAGGAAAAGCAAAGAGCCAAATCATTAGAAGTTTTTCAGTACCCATTATGGTTTAAGTTTTTACCCTACAAATCAGCTTTGATAGAACTTTTGTATCTGGGCATTACTGTTTCATACAACACTCTTTCTTTCTTTTTTTTTCTTTTACTGTGATCAGTGAGGGAAGAAGAAAATTGAGCCAGAGTGGATATATTTGAGGGAAGACTGAGCTGCATGATTTTGAGCTAAACATTGTAGAAGGAGGGGTTAAATAAGGCCCTAATAAAGAGCGGGGGAGGGTCTAGGTAATGATGACCAGGAATACGTTTAAGTCATTGGCAAGCTAGCTGAAACTCTTGTATAATAGTTTGATAGTAATGGCTTTTCTTAGGCATTTGAACAAGATTCCATGACTAACAATATATACACATCGTTCTAGCTGATCATTCTGGCTAGTGGTGGACCTCAAGCTTTAGTGAATATAATGAGGACCTACACTTATGAGAAACTACTGTGGACCACAAGCCGAGTACTGAAGGTGCTCTCTGTCTGCTCTAGTAATAAGCCAGCTATTGTAGAAGCTGGTAAGTATTACTTGTCTATTTTGAGTTCTGTGTGCAACATGTGCAATTCTAATGAGATTACCTTTCTTAGGAAAAGGGAGATAGAACTGACCTGAACAGGCTGAAAGTAGATGGTCCTATTCACTTTGCAACCAAAGTCTCATTCAAAGAGTGTGTTCTGCTTGACACCTGCTTTGGTGCTATTCAAGCCTAGTTTAGGCAGAGTTCTTATTACCCCCTCAAAAACAGTGGCTAATCCTTGGCTTGATAACAGCTATTCCAGAAATACCTGTAATGCTTGAAAAGAACAGATTTTTTTTTTTTAGACTTTTAAAATCAGAATCCCTAGAGTGTTGAAATGACAAGAAGGTCAATAGGTAGCTTGAAGTGTATGGGACTGGAGGCTTAGGAAAGAGCATTTTTAAGAAGTTCCCCCAGATTATTCTGAAAATATTCAGCCCTTGTGTAATAAGCACATGGTAGACATTGGGTAGCAAAGTTGGTATGGTCCCTTTATTTATTCATATAGTCTGGGGAGGGTGACAATAAAATGCAAAAAGATGGATTGATCACAAATTGGAATGAGTGTTATGAGAGAAATGAACAGCAAATAGTAATTAGAATTAATGGGGGGCGGCTTCCCTGAGAAGGGAATGGTAAAAGAAGTTACAGAATTAGAAGGCATCTCTATTATCTGTAGGAGAAATGAGGATTAAGTACCTTCTAGGTGGTCCTGAAGGTAGGAAAGAGTTTGCTGGGTTTTAGGTGCTGAGGAGAAGGTCTTTGTAACCAGAATCTAGTGGTAGGATATATAGCCCAGGATGCTATATCTTGCAGGACTTTTTAGGTCCTGTAAGATGTTTTTTCATGCTTTATTCCATTTTTGGAATCATAGGTATGGAATCTGAGATCAATTTGGAATGCTAGGTAGGATCCGAATTTTAAAGGGTTCCTTAAGGTTATGCTAAAGAATTGTGGTCTTTATCTTACAGATAATGAGACGCTGTCGATGCTTCTCACACAATGAGGTGTGCTGTTTGGAATTTTTTTTTTGTTTTTTTGTTTTTTGTTTTTTTGGTTTTTTTGCTTTTTAGGGCCACACCTGCAGCATATGGAGGTTCCCAGGCTAAGGGTCGAATCAGAGCTGTAGCCGCCGGCCTACACTACAGCTCATGTTAGTGCCAGATCCTTAACCCCCTGAGCAAGGCTAGGGATTGAACCCGGGTCCTCATGGATGCCAGTCAGATTCATTAACCACTGAGCCATGGCGGGTTTGAAATAGTAATACCAGCATTGTGGGAGGTCCTGCTGTGGTTACAAACCCAACTAGTATCCATGAGGATGTGCGTTTGATCCCTGGCCCTACTCCATGGGTTAAGGATCTGGTGTTACCATTAGCTACAGCATAGTCGCAGACATGGCTCAGATCTGGTGTTGCTGTGGGTGTGGCATAGGCTGGCAGCTGTAGCTCCGATTTGACCCCTAGCCTGGGAACTTGCAAATGCCGCAAGTGCAGCCCTGAAAACCAAAAAAAAAAAAAAAAATTGCAAGCATTGTATGACAGTTTGAATAACCAAAGGCAAGCAGACCAGGCCACTGAGATGTGTTATAGCCTCCTAGGAATGAAACTTTGATATTAAGTATATGTAGCAAAGGGTAAATGTTACTTAAGAAGCTCACATATTCAAAGTGACTAAAAGGTCAGGTAGCTAGAAATACATACTACTGGAATTCAAGGGAAGACTGGGTTAGTGTAGAGATTTGGGAGTTGCCCTCTTAGTGTATGTGGGTGAGGGCTACAGGGAAGAGGTGGGGCTCCCTCACAGTCATCTGCACAGGACTTTGATCCTAGACAGGTGGAATCAGAATGTGTGTCTTTTTAAGTCTCTACAGGCTATCCGGAATTGATATCCACCCTTGTGAGAGTTAATACTTATAGTAAAGGGAGGAAACAAAGTTTGTGAGGGAGAAAAGGTAGAGGGGAATTGAGTCATTTAAGAAATACTGAGCATCAGCCTTGTGCAGGTCACTTTCTTAGCAGCTGGAGCTTCTGTGAGGAAGAAACCAGGCAGGGATGATCTTGTCTTGTAGGAGAGGAAGGCTAAATTATAGTTGTGTTTGATGCTGTGAAGAAAAAGTACGAGGTGCCTTGAGAATTATAGCAAATAGACATAACCTAATTGAGGGACTAAAACAGACCTGAAGAGATGAACAAGGAGACAAGGGACAGTGTATTTCACTGCATTTACAAGGGATTTCAGTAGGAGAGAGATAGTGAAGTTAAGCCAATCTGTAGGGAACTGAGCCTCCATTTAGATTCCTCTGCCAGTGTCAGTCAGAGACCTAAATGACAGAAGGTTGTGAATCTTTGGAGCACAGCTTTTGGAGTCAGTGCCTTTTACAGAGCCTCAGGCAGTAAGCATTCCATTGCCTTTTTTTTTTGGATTGTTCTCACTTCATGAGATTATATAGCTCCTTCAGGTCTTTGCACAGATGTCACCTTCACACTGACTTCAGTATGCTCTTTACCCCTCAGTTGCCTTTTTTTTGTAGCACTTAACACCATTTGACGTACTATATTTAGTTTACTAATTTGTATGCGTGTTTCTTGTCTGTCTCCAATTAGACCATAAGCTCTATGAAGGTAGGAATTTTAGGCTATTTTCCTCACTGGTATAGCTCCAACTCTAAACAGGGTCTGTTATTAAATATTTTTGAAATGACAGGATGAAAGGAAATACGTAATAGTCATATTACCTACAAGGAGGACTGTGGAGGTAATGAAAGCTCTTCACATAGGGAAGAAACTATAGGTACTTGACAGAAGTTGTCACTAGTTGAAGTAAACTGAAAAAGGGAAACTGAGCAGCATTCTAGACACAAAAGGAGATAAAGGACTCAGATTGGGGGAACAAGCAATGACAATAAAGAGGGGCATCCTCTAAGACTAGAGAAGACACTTAGTAGGAATTGTGAGCTAGTAGACATCGCCTTAGATATTTTTTAATCGTTTCAGGTGGAATGCAAGCTTTAGGACTTCATCTGACAGATCCAAGTCAACGTCTTGTTCAGAACTGTCTTTGGACTCTTAGGAATCTTTCAGATGCTGCAACTAAACAGGTAAATTCTCAGTAAAGTGATGCCATAGTGATAAAAGTCAAGCTGAATTTGTACTGAGCGTCTGTTTTCATCTCCATAGGAAGGGATGGAAGGTCTTCTTGGGACCCTTGTTCAGCTTCTGGGCTCGGATGATATAAATGTGGTTACCTGTGCAGCTGGAATTCTTTCTAATCTCACTTGCAATAATTATAAAAACAAGATGATGGTGTGCCAAGTGGGTGGTATAGAGGCTCTTGTGCGTACTGTCCTTCGTGCTGGTGACAGGGAGGACATCACTGAACCTGCCATCTGTGCTCTCCGTCATCTGACCAGCCGACACCAGGAAGCTGAGATGGCCCAGAATGCTGTTCGCCTTCACTACGGACTACCAGTTGTGGTTAAACTCCTACATCCACCATCCCATTGGCCTCTCATCAAGGTAAGTTGTCAATCAGAGTAGAAGGTTGCAGAATTGAAAATGAACTATCTCTAGCTGTTATTAGATGGCTGTCTAGGTGTCAGGGATTGATAAATAGGAGTTGTATTCTTTACTAAAAAGGAAATAATAACTGGGATGGGGATAGGGGTTTGAAGCGTTTGTGTAGTCAGCTCTGCTTTCAAGTGATAGCAATAGATTTAGTGTGGCAGGGATTTTAAGATAAGAAAATGATTTTGCTGAGTTGTATGACAGTTTGTCACTCGTCCTTCTTGTCTACAGGCTACTGTTGGATTGATTCGAAATCTTGCCCTTTGTCCAGCAAATCATGCACCTTTGCGAGAGCAGGGTGCCATTCCACGACTAGTTCAGTTGCTGGTTCGTGCTCATCAGGATACCCAGCGCCGTACATCCATGGGTGGAACACAGCAACAGTTTGTGGTAGGTAAATCTTAATAGTGACATCCACTTATTTAAAAGGAATGCATAAATCCATAGAATCCTAAACTATTTGGTTATTGGCTCCCCTCCATCCATCTTCCTCCCTGCTGAAGGGCTGCTTGCTAATGGTTAAAAAACAAAAAACAAAAACCCAACATGTCACTGTGGTTGCAGAAAAGATCCTTATTTGGAGTAATGTGTCCCCTAGTGATATTTCCCTTGACATGTCCTTAATATCATTGCCTCATCAGTCTTACAAAGGGAGTGTGGAGAGTGTAACTTCTTGTTGTGGGGTCTCAGTTAATCCATACACAGGTTCAACTCCTCAGAAAATAGCAGAGCCATAATTTGAATCCAAGTCTGATTTCAGAGCTACATTTCTATCTATAAATATTTAACACACCTTTTACTATCTCTTCTAAGAGTGATTTAAACTATTTTCATGGACTTAAGAATACCAACAAATTACAAGAATAAGTAGTAGCATTTCTGAAATCTTCTTAGCCTTAAAGCTTTGCGGTCAAGTTTGCAGTCTTGAAACTAGCTCTTCATTACAAGTATCTAAAGATACTTCTAATTCCTCAGAATGTATTTTAAAATGACCCAGACCTTCAAAGAGTCTCATTTAATCAGGTTACTTTAGAAAACAAGACTTAACCAGAACAGGTCTTAAGACTTATTGGTGGTTGTGATATATATGCATTTGTTAGGGGGCTTTGGCTTTCTCCATTTATGACTTGGTATTGGCCCATCTCCATGAGGTGACTTAATAGGATGCAAAGGGTACTTTTTATCTATCTATCCATTAATTCAAAGGATACCTTTCAAAATCTCTTTTGAAGAAAGCAATTTTAGTGTCTTCATAAAAATCAAGTTGAGGGAGTTTCCACTGGTTAAGGATCCAGTGTTGCCACAGCTGTGGCGTAGGTCACAGATATGGCTCAGATTCAATCTCTGGCCCAGGAACTTTCATATGTTGAGGGTTCAGCCGAGGGGAAAAAAAAAAGGTTGAATATAAAAGCTTCTAAAATTAGCAGAAATTTAATCTTTTTTAAAACTCAGAAACAGGGAAAGCAGAATAGTCTCAGAAGGAGGTGAGTGGGTTTTCTACTGGCAGCTCAACAGAATTTTAGCAGTTGGTAATAAAACTTTTAGATGTACAAAGACAGAGGGAGTATCTGAAAGAAAACACTGATACAGCACATTTCTTTACCATCTTTGTGTATCTTTTTAAAAATTTTATTGGAGTGTAGTTGGCTTACAAAGTTGTGTTAGCTTTAGGTGTACAGCAAAGTAAATCAGTTATGTGTATACATATATCCATTCCTTTTCTGATTCTTTTGCCTTATAGGTTATTACAAAATATTGAGTAGATTAGCCTGTGCTATAGAATTGGTCCTTGTTACCGATTTTATATGGAGTAATGTGTATATGTCAATCCCAACCTCCCTTTTTATCCCTCCCCCCAGCGTTTCCCCTATGGCAACTATAAGTTTGTTTTTGGTTTGTTTTTTTTTTGCTTTTTAGGGCGGCACCTGTGGCATGTAAGTTCCCAGGCTAGGGGATGAATCAGAGGTACAGCTGCCAGCCTACACCACAGCTACAGCCACTGCCACAGCCACCTAGGATCCGAGCCATGTCTGCAACCTACACCACAGCTCATGGTAGCGATGGTTCCCCAACCCACTTAGCGAGGCCAGGGATCAAACCCGCATCCTCATGGATACTAGTTGGATTCGTTTCTGCTACACCACACTGGGAACTCCCATAAATTTGTTTTTGAAATCTTTATGTCTTTTGTAAATTCTTTTATATCATGTTTATTAGATTCCACATATTAGTGATCTCATATGATACTTTTATTTCAGTTAGTATGATAATTCCTAGATTACCTTTTCTTTATATATCCCTTTTACCCAGAGTTATGGGGGCTGTGACTGTAAAGAAGTTATCTTTGGGATGCAGATGTGTATTTAAGTTGTGCTTCATTGTACACAGTACTTTGCATCAGGGAGAGGTGCTGTCAAGAGGCCCCCGTTCAGAAAGTGACATTCAATTTAATGGAGTCCTCTTTCATTCCTGAACCTATTGTAAATTCTGGGGAACTTTGGGTTTATAATGTGAATAACTAGTCTAGTCATTACTATTTAAAACAGAAAGCCTTTTAAGTATATAAACTTTAGAGAGGAGAATACCCTATTTATTAATCCTGTTTCTTCTGATAGGAGGGGGTCCGCATGGAAGAAATAGTTGAAGGTTGTACTGGAGCCCTTCATATCCTAGCTCGGGATGTTCACAACCGAATTGTTATCAGAGGACTAAATACCATTCCATTGTTTGTGCAGGTATGTTGGTTTTAAGTGAGACATTCTAGGTTTTATATGTCAATCAAATTTCAGGATTTTAAAGATAAACAAAATTTCATGAAATTAGGGACCAAAATAGGGACACCAGCATTTAATTTTTCATTGACTAAAATGGCAATACTGTCCATGAATCTCAATGTATAATGTCTTTTTAGTTGAATATATTTAATTTTACAAAAATTCCCTTTATTCGTCTTGGGCAGTAGAAGGAGAATCACTGAATGTCAAGAAGAGGGAGGAGATAACTCTCTGCTTTGAGAGGTGCTCAGTTTTGAAGGAGTGAAAGCTGATCTGGCTGCTAGAGCACAGGCCTCCAACCACCTCTGGAGTTTCCAAATCGTAGCTTAAAATTGTCTCTTAAGAAAAGGTTTGCTGCTAAAAACACTCCAGAAAACCAGTCCTCCAGAGCATCAAACATTCAAGAACATATATTTAGAGTATATGATTTAGTGTAAGTAGTACAAATACTGCCTGCAGTCTGAATTGGGAATGTTGGCACCACAGTGGGGTGCCTGCCTTGTTTCTACTTTAGGTTTTTACTTTTGGTAGTCTTTTTTCTCTTATATTCTTTTCAATTATGGTTTATCATAGACCACTGAATATAGTTCTCTGTGCTATACAGTAGAATCTTGTTCAACTTTATATTTAATTAGGGGTTTGTGTGTGTGTGTGTGTGTTTTCTCCTTAGCTGCTTTATTCTCCCATCGAAAATATCCAAAGAGTAGCTGCAGGGGTCCTCTGTGAACTTGCTCAGGACAAGGAGGCTGCAGAAGCTATTGAAGCTGAGGGAGCCACAGCACCTCTGACAGAATTACTCCACTCTAGGAATGAAGGTGTGGGTAAGTAGGAAAGGAACCAAAGCCTTTGGCTGGTGTGTATGGTGAAGCCTCAGCTTTTCCTCAAAGACCTTTTTTCCCATCCTCTCCCAGCAACATACGCAGCTGCTGTTTTGTTCCGAATGTCTGAGGACAAGCCCCAGGATTATAAGAAACGGCTTTCGGTTGAGCTGACCAGTTCTCTTTTCAGAACAGAGCCAATGGCTTGGAATGAGGTAGGCAGTGAGCACATTTATTTGGGTGTTTGTCAGAGTGGGTAAGGCAGTTTGTGGTTTCTTCTCTACTCAGTCCACATTCATTTGCATTGACTGCATCCTTGGCTTAAATATTCCTTCTTTTGCACTACCTTATCAACTGATGTGAGGGAAAATTAACAGCTTTAAACAGCCTGTTCAGAACAAACAAGCTACACAGTTTAACAGTAGAATTTGTAAGGGAGACAGATGAAAAAGTTACCAGATTAAAAAACATTTTTCAGGAGTTCCCATTATGGCTCAGTGGTTAACGAATCTGACTAGGAACCATGAGGTTGCGGGTTCAATCCCTGGCCTTGCTCAGTGGGTTAAGGATATAGCATTGCCATGAGCTGTGGTGTAGGTCGCAGATGCGGCTCGGATCTGGCGTTGCTGTGGCTCTGGCGTAGGCTGGCGGCTACAGCTCCGATTGGACCCCTAGCCTGGGAACCTCCATATGCTGTAGGTGCAGCCCTAGGAAAGACACACAGATGCACACACAAAAGAACATTTTTCAAAAGGCTGTTAGGAAAGAAGTAATCATTAAACACTGTTAGGTGGAGGTCACTTTATCAATACTTCTTAAAAAATGCTCAACTTTTCACCTATTTTCTACTCAAATTTCTATTAATTTATTCAGTATTTGTCCTCAGTACAGACTTGTTCACTGAAACATTAGAACCATCCTGAAGGTTTATTCAACTATGGTATATAGGCATAAAGTGAATTATATTTGTTGAATGAATATAAAGAGACCCTACATATGTTGTTAGGTGGGAAAAAAATAAACTGCCAAACTGTAGTATGTTAGTTGGTTTTTTAATAGGCAATCCTAACATGTTCCAACTTGAGCCCTAAACTTCTCACCTATTCCCTTTCTCCAGACCTGTTCCTGTAACAGTTAATGGCAGCTTCATTCTTCTAGCTGCTCAAGCTCTAACTTTTCATATAATAAATCCTGTCAGTAACTGCTACTGAGGATAGACACTGCATGTTTTGTTTCCTGTTAAATCTCTAGCACTTAGAATAGTGCCTGGCATGTAGTAAGTACTTAATATACATTTGCTGTGAGAATAAATTAGCATTTTTAATACTACGTGTGGTGAGAAAACATGTTTCTCTAGGTATCAGTGATTAATCTTTGAAGGGTAGAGTTGAAAGTATTTCTGCATTGTATACTTCTGTATTTTGAAGTAATTATGTATTTTCTAAGTATGTATGTCATATTCGAGTTCTTTGTTCCTTTTGTAATCTGAAAGTATATTCTCTATTTTGAAAACATACTTATTTTGAGTTGAGAATTTTCATTTTGCTTCCTTGCCTTGTACTGCTTATCTAGACTGCTGATCTTGGACTTGATATTGGTGCCCAGGGAGAACCCCTTGGATATCGCCAGGATGGTAGGTGACTCACATTTCTTGATTATCTCCAGATCAAGCTAAAGGTCCAAATCTTTGTCAAGAGCTGGTTTGCTCATCTGGGAAACCAGTGTTGGCAGTAAAGCGGTGGCAGCAATTAAAGGCAGTTTTAAAATTCTGGAGTCAGCAATATTATCTTTAGTGGAGCACAGGGGATTCTGAGCCATACACTGAGCAAGCAACAGGATCACACCAACAAATACATGTCACTACTCCAGGCCTCTGCAGTGCAGTGCAGGATATTCACCCGGCTTTTTGTTCACCTTTTTGGTCATAGAACCTATAATACCTGTGTCTACAACCCACTCAGGGAGTGAGAGTACTAGGAAACTTTTGCCACAAGCTCAGATCTGGGATGGGTATTTATAGGGTTGTATTGATGAAAAGCTAATTAAAATCTGGATAATGGCAATAGAATATATTTGGGGTAGACCACTAAAAGCTGTAATTATTCATCTTAAATTTATAATCTTAA
The DNA here is from genome assembly GCF_016906955.1 of Phacochoerus africanus. NCBI lineage: Eukaryota > Metazoa > Chordata > Mammalia > Artiodactyla > Suidae > Phacochoerus > Phacochoerus africanus. The sequence continues at coordinate 105,602,053 of NC_062544.1, forward strand.
CCTAGTTTTTCCTAGTTACTAAACCACTAAAGCTCATAAGCCTCTTACCCTGACGTGTATATAAGTGTCAACATAAAACATATAAAGGTTTTATTAGAAACTGTTGCATTTTCTCAGTATTTTTATGGGTATCACCTAGACCTAGTTCAACTAATAGATTATATGTGCCAGACCTACTTTTTAGTGCCTTCATCTGCTACCACAACCCCTCAGTGCTCACACACAGTATTGCTGCTGTGCTGCTCCTCGGGAATCTGTGTCTCTGCCTGGCTAGGTGCTCCATGTCCAGGATTAGAACCTGCTGGTCTGCCTTTGGTAGAAACAGGCTGTGTAGCCTCACAGGTGGCCTGGCACTGGATAATTACTTAGCTGAAAAATGCGGAAGTTGAAGAGGTTATAAAGCAGTTCTTCCTGACAAGTTTGCTGCCATTGGAGGCCCCTGACCTCAGTGTTCACTTTTATGTGTTGTCTCCCTCTCTCTTTCTCCCTTGCACAACCTTGATGCTCTTCTAGATCCCAGCTATCGTTCTTTTCACTCTGGTGGATACGGCCAGGATGCCTTGGGTATGGACCCCATGATGGAGCATGAGATGGGTGGCCACCACCCCGGTGCTGACTATCCAGTTGATGGGCTGCCAGATCTGGGGCATGCCCAGGACCTCATGGATGGGCTGCCTCCAGGTGACAGCAATCAGCTGGCCTGGTTTGATACTGACCTGTAAATCATCCTTTAGGTAAGAAGTTAAAAAAGCCAGTTTGGGTAAAATACTTTTACTCTGCCTACAGAACTTCAGAAAGACTTGGTTGGTAGGGTGGGAGTGGTCTAGGCCTATTTGTAAATCTGCCACAAAAAAGATACATACTTTGAAAGAGATGTCTTAGAACATTTGAATGTTCTCAGATTTCTGGTTGTTCGTGGTCATGTGTGGAAGTTATTAACTTTAATGTTTTTTGCCACAGCTTTTGCAACTTAATACTCAAATGAGTAACATTTGCTGTTTTAAACATTAATAGCAGCCTTTCTCTCTTTATACAGCTGTATTGTCTGAACTTGCATTGTGATTGGCCTGTAGAGTTGCTGAGAGGGCTCGAGGGGTGGGCTGGTATCTCAGAAAGTGCCTGACACACTAACCAAGCTGAGTTTCCTATGGGAACAATTGAAGTAAACTTTTTGTTCTGGTCCTTTTTGGTCGAGGAGTAACAATACAAATGGATTTTGGGAGTGACTCAAGAAGTGAAGAATGCACAAGAATGGATCACAAGATGGAATTTATCAAACTCTAGCCTTGCTTGTTAAAACACTTTTTTTTAAAATATCTGTAATGGTACTGACTTTGCTTGCTTTGAAGTAGCTCTTTCTTTGTTTCTTTCCTTTTTTTGCAGTAACTGTTAGTTTTTTAAGTCTCATAGTGTTAAGTTATAGTGAATACTGCTACAGCAATTTCTAATTTTTAAGAATTGAGTAATGGTGTAGAACACTAATTCATAATCACTCTAATTGTAATCTGAATAAAGTGTAACATTGTGTAGCCTTTTTGTATAAAATAGACAAATAGAAATGGTCCAATTAGTTTCCTTTTTAATATGCTTAAAATAAGCAGGTGGATCTATTTCATGTTTTTGATCAAAAACTTTATTTGGGATATGTATGGTTAGGGTAAATCAGTAAGAGGTGTTATTTGGAACCTTGTTTTGAACAGTTTACCAGTTGCCTTTTATCCCAAAGTTGTTGTAACCTGCTGTGATACAATGCTTCAAGAGAAAATGCGGTTATAAAAATGGTTCAGAATTAAACTTTTAATTCATTCGATTGTGTCATCTTTTTTTTTTCCCTAGAGATTAACTTATTCTCACAAATGACTTATTCAGCTCAACTTCATCATGAGGAAAACACAGTGAAATAATTTAAGTTGTAATGATAGAATTATTTGCCAAGTTACTCTAGCATGGGGCCCTGAGTTAAACTGCATCAAAAGTATTTCAGCCTTGAACATTGATTCTGAGCTTAGGTAAGAGGAGAGGCCACCATCTCCAACTGAAGGACTCTGGGCTGAGAGCCTATGGCCAAGACTCCTTCAGCCTGAATGAGGTCAGGTGTGTAATCTTGCCCGAGTGACCAGAGGCCTCCTCATCCTCAGTTCAAAGGCATCTAGTTCTTGGGCTACACAGAACAAAACTGAAAGCCGCACCGGCACCCCCCCCCCCCCCCCCCGCCCCACCACCACCACAAACCCCATCAGATGGTTTCATTCCATTAAGGTAATCATGAGGAATTAAGTACCTGGATTTGGACTTAAAGCACCTTCACAGACTCATTTGAAGAGGGGAGTTCCTTCAGCTCCACTTTGAACTGATAATTAAGACAGTTGAAGTGTCGATATTTATCTGAACATAATCAGAACTAGAATGGGCCGCCTTCATGCTGTCTGCCTGGTGAGCCTGTTATCGTGGTGGGAGGTCTGACAGGCTTAGTTCATCCCAGAGGGCAGAGTCAGTAGATCTGTTAGAACTTGTGTCTGGTCTTTAAAATGCGTGAAAGTGTTTTGTGCTTAGGGAGTGCTGTCTCTGATTTACAGCGCATTTAAACATATACTCAGTTCCTTTTTTGTTGAAGACCTTTTGTGAAAGCTTCATAAATTCTTCCCTGGGGTCTGTGATGGGGTTGGAGAGGAGACACCTGCATACCTGATAAGGGGCAGTTCTACTTCCAGTGCCTGAGACACAGAGCCAAGGCTGTATTACGAGAAGCTCAGAGCAGCTACTAGTAGGTTAGCAGAGTGAAGATCTTTCATGAGTTCAGCTTTTAACATAAAGAACTACAGCATGCTGTTTTATTTAAAGAACTTCTTAAAACCAGGAAACTTTTTTTTTTGTCTTTTGGTCTTTTTAGGGTCACACCTGCATATGGAGGTTCCCAGGCTAGGGTTCTAACCAGAGTTGTAGCCGCCGGCCTACACCACAGCCACTGCAACCCCAGATCTGAGCTGCATCTGCGACCTGCAACACCGGATCCTTGACCCACTGAGTGAGGCCAGGGATCAAACCCAAAACCTCATGGTTTCTAGTTGGATTTGTTTCCACTGCACTATGTCGGGAACTCCTGGAAAACATTTTTTAGAGCTTATCTAATATTATTAGAGTTTTGAAGTTCCATTTAAAAACTTAATATGAAGGTTACTCTGATTCAGCAAGGTAGGTAGTTCTGCAGTGTACTTAGAAGGACATAGGGCCAAGAACAGCCAAGACGCTCGTGAAGAATAAGATGGGAAGACTTGTTCTACCAGCCGTCAAGACCTAACTCTAAAGGTAGGCGTAGTTAGTGCTGTGATTAATGCTGTAAAGGGCATGTGGACAGAAGTATAGACTAAGGGAACAGAATAAGGTGAAGACAGTAGACACTTAGAGGTAGCTTTGGAGGTCAGTGTGAAAAAGAGGGACTTTTTAGTAAAAGTATGGTAGCTATTTGGATAAAACTGAAATTAATGCAAAAAAAAAAATCTATGACCAACAAAATATCAAAAGCCCATGTGTCCAGTAATTGCTTTATCCAGATAAGGAAACGGCCACACTGCAGTAAAAAAAGCTACAGCTTCAACACAATAATATGGGTATCTCTATCTCAAATAATGATATTGACCAAGTCACAAATACATGCCATAGGACTTAACTGGTGCAAAAAAAATAAAGAGGGGGGACACACTCTTTTAAGGAAATCATCCACAGGTGGTAAAACTAAAAAGCAAGGAAATTATTAGATTACTACAGAAATCAGAATAGCGGGTTACCTGGGGACAAAGGTGCAGAGGACATCTGATCCCACTGCAGTTATCACCATTGAGCTGCTAAATGAAGCTTTTCCTTGTTGGAGATGTTCTAGACATGAGGCTTTGATCTGGTTATTCGACCATCAAAGATCTTGAGATGAATATGCTCTTTGATTCTTGTTTTCATCAGTGTGATAAAAACAGAAGATCCGAACTGTGCTGTTTGGTTTATAAAATTCAGAGAGCTGAAGTGGCTCCACCAAAGTTTTTAATAGTAGGTGAGAATTTCAACCTAACACCCATCAGATACAACTAGAAAATAATGGGGAGGGATGGCAAAAAGGGTAATGCTTCCTTTTTCTTAGCTATCACAGTCCTTTGTGGAGTAAGCTAGAGTAAGGGAGGTGACAGGCTGCCTTTGCCACCTCAGCATAAGCTTCTGAGGGGCCGGGTGTAAAAAGCCAGTCTTCTTCCAGGTCATGTGAGGACTCCACACCGCCCTGGTCCTTGCTCTACACCAAGGCTTCTCTCGTTGCCGCTCCCCTGCCTCAGCCCCACCAAAGTTTGTAGCTCTTGGGGCCAGTGCCTCCCAAACTTAGGTGAGTCTTGTCCCCACCCTGCTCTAGACAGCTCTCCCAAGAGACCAAGCCCTTTCAGGCTTTTGTGGCTCCTTGCCTCCCCTCCCCTGCCAATTCCTTCCTTACTTAGGCCCTTACCTTAGTCCCTACATAAATTCATATACCAGAGAGATGGGTTTATACATGTTTTTCTGTTGCTGGAAGAGGAATAGGGCATTTTGCTTCAAGTGGAAGCAGGAGAAACCCAGCTCCTCTTCTGTCACTCTGAGCAAGAGCCTTAGCCACTAGACTCCCCACTTTCTGAGCTATATCCCACAGAAGTAAGACCTGACCTGCATTTGCAGAATTGACCTGAGAACTTCAAGATAATAATAGTGGAAATATGGTTATAGAGGAAGAGCTAGACCAGTACAAAGAACCCCAAGATGGCAAATTTCATTGCTCCATCCTACAGACCCACTTCCTAAGCTGCAAGACGACTGTCAAGTCTCAGGCCACCATCACTCCAAAAAGAGGGACAGCTCGCTGAGCACCCACTCTTAGGCTGTAAGCAGAGGCGGAGTCTTAAAGCATTGGGTGTCCTGTCAATGACAGAAAGAGGGCAGCCTGGTGCAGCCACTTGCTTGGGCCTCTCCATGCAAGGCATGCCCTTGCTGCCTCCTTTGCCCCTCTACCTGCAACTTCACTGACACCATTCATCCCAAATAGCTAAAGCTCCAAGGTGGTAGGCAGGGGAGGGCCAGTAGGTGCCTTAGCCTCTTACCACTGCCAGAATCCTCAGAACTCTCTTAGGTGGCCAGGGGCCAGCTCTTCTCAGAACTGGAGCCAGCCTGGGAAGCCAAATACAAGGGTATGAGCCTCTTGTGTGGGACAGGGACAGGTTACTGCCCTCAGCCTCCCTCTGCCTACTCAAACAGACTGCTCATGTTCCCCTATCTTTGAGCTCACTAAGACTGGGAAGACAAGAGGCTAAGAAACTTGCTTTGCAGATGGTGGGACTTAAGTGACATACATGCCTTTGATGGAGTGGGGCACAGAGCTGCCGTTTTCATTACAAAGCGAAATGGAAGCTGGCATACCAATCCAACCCTAGTGGCACAGTGTGACCAGCTTCCCATGATGCAATAGATGCAGTCACCCAGTGTGCCCATGTGGCTTCCACTTCTGCCTGCCCTGCCCATCCTACCTGCACAGGTGCTTCTGTCCAGCACAATCCCATCTGGGCCTGGGCAGTGTGTTAGCGGGCAGATCCCCTCTCTCTAAGAAGCCCAGAGCACTGCAGCCACTGATCTAACTCTTTCATTGTGCAGTGGGGAAAACTGAGGCCCCAGGGAGGAGGCCAAGGAATGTTCTCACTTGCTCACTTGGTTGGAGCTGCCCCAGATCCACCCCTACCTTCCTCAATACAACAATCCAACACCTTGTAGCAGCGTCCATCAAATATTTTCACAGGCTTGACTCTTACAAAGGAGATGCTTAACGGCGTATTGTGAGCAAGAAGCTGGAAAGAGTTCAAGGATAAAGGCGTCATTGGTAGGAGTTGGGATGATTCTACCTTGATGCCATCGTCCCATCTAGATGGGCAGACCTTCAAGGAAGCCAGCGTTGAGTGTTTTGCATTCCTTTGGGCAAACTTAACTACCTGTGTCCGTTTAGTAGAGTCTTGCCCAATTCTCCTGAGATTCTTGGAATCAGTTCACCCCTGAAGTGAAGCAAAGCCAGGCTGGTGAAAGTGGGAGGAAGACAAGAGGCTAAGACTGTTTCCAAAGGCTTGCTCTGGAGCTGTGGCTGGAAGAACTTCCCTGCCTAGTCCTGCCTGTTAAATCTCCAGAGGAGAAAGACGCTTAGAGACACCAACAGACTGAGGATGGCAGCTTCTCCTCTTTGATTAGTACAGGCAGTGACCTGCCCCTCTGATAGACCTACCCATCCACACAGGGAGGAAAAGAACATTGAGACCAGCTAGCAAACCTGGGGTTTCTAGATGTGTTCCACAGGAGATGAGGAGGTCTGTTCTGAGTGGGTTTTCTAGGATCCAGAGCTAGAGCACCTCAGCCTGAGGTTCTGAGTTCAGCTGACTTTATTAGATCCAAATAGAGCTGTAGGTGGCCATGTGGTGAGTGTGTGTAGTCGAGGGTGAGTGCCGCAGGGCTTGTGTTAAGTGCCTTCTTGCCTAGTGTCCAGCAGCTTGGAGGATTTCGAGGGCCAAGGAAGCCACTGCACTGTTGGCCGATGAACTGTGAGAAAAACCAAAGTAAAAACATTTAGTGGAGTTCCCTGATGGGCTAGTAGTTAAAGATTTGGCATTGTCACTGCTGTGGCTCGGGTTCAATACCTGGCCTGGCGATTTTCATGCTGTGGGTATGGCGAAAAAAACACACAAAACAAAAACACCTGGGCATCTTCAGGGTAAAAATGCTTGCTGTCTTCCAAAGGGGCTGGCCTGTTTTGCACCTGAGTATCTGATGGACCAGCTGCTTGCCAGAGCTGCCTGCCCCAAGCAGCATCTTCAGAAGCAGAAACTGGATTCTTAGGACCCCTCAGCCCACAGTCCCACTGGGGCTCAGCACTGGCCCTGCCAGCACCCCTAAGCTACTCCTGAGCTCCCCGCCCTGCCAGCACCCAAAGTCCGATTCATTTTGGCCAAGTGCACTGATGCTGAGCTCTTGAGGGCAAGTCAGGCAGATGGCAGCCAGAGCCTGCCAGCCTGGGGACTGCAATGAGCCTGCCTGGTGCCTTCCTGCAGCTGGCTTGTGCTAACCAGCAGAGATCCCAGGGGCTGACTCTCCTGCTCCATGTGGCCTCTTCCTGGCCAATCAGCCAGCAGCATGAGGTTTCTTCTTCTCATAGGTGTGGATGTGCAATTAAGTGCTTAAAATGGAAACAGTTACTGGAGCAAATTATTTGAGATACACTTAAACCTATGCCTTAACAACTGACATCACAATGTGCCTTGAAGTGTTAAATTAGCTGGTGGCACACTCTTGATTACACAAAAATAAAGCTGTTGCCAAACAACAGGGTGGGGGTGTTACATACAAGAGGTGGGTCGCAGGGGGCTGGGGCTGCAGTCAGAGACTGAAGTGCATTCCTACCCTGCAGGTCAAAGGTCCCAAAGGATGCAGGAATGCACTTGAACTAGGCCTGTTCCCAGCTGAGGCCAGGCTAGTCCCATGGAGCCATGCTGCCCACCCAACCTGCCAGAGCAGCCCTAGGGCTGGGGGAGTGGGGTGGGCAGTGACCAATAAGGAGGGCACACCAACCTGACAAGGTCCCATCAGTATAGAAGGCTGCCATTTATTCACTCTTGGTCAGCTTAAAAACATATCTGAACAAAGGTCAAATAAGACAACTTCAGAGCAGCAACCTGCAGACCCATATGAGATCTGCCTGGTGTAGATGTGTCTGTTGCTGGAGTCTTACATGTGGGTACAGAAGAGGCCACCACCTTCAGGGAGCCTTGTTTTGACACATTTGGTCTTAATTTGGGTTCAGCTCTCCCAAACTGGTGCAGCATGAGGATGTGCTGGCTTTGGCACCTGCTGTGTGAGGAGTCCCACAGAGGCAGGCCCTGGGGAGCTCCCAGGAGCTACCTATCAACTCCACGTCTCCAAGTGGCTCTCCTATCCCTCCCCAGCACAAACCTGCTTGTAGGGTCTGCATCTCAGCTGTCTGTTCAAGGCCAGGGTCCCTACTGCTCATAAACCAGTCTAGCAGAAAGTCTATGGCCCCACCAGGGGAGCCACTGTCCACACCTTAACCATAGTGGCCCCTCTCATCCAAGTCAGCCTGTCCTTCCCCTCAGCTCATAGGAACCAGGGATAAGAACCCATGTCTTTAGCTTAAGCTAAAGAGGAAAGGGGGTGGGGGTGGGGTAGCCCAGGAGATGCTGTCCCCCTCCCCGACCCAAATCAATTAATGCAAAGAGGCTGGTTGGAGCTGAGCCTTCTCCACAGACTCTCCTTCTCAGCAATATCTCAACCACCTATTTTTTCCCCCATTAATACAAAATCCAAAACACCAGGAAGCAGATTTCAGACAACCCTGTGGTTCTGAAAACAAACTACCAGGAAATTCCAGGCACCATCCCATGTCATGCACACCCAGTAAAGGCCAGGCACCCCTTAGCCGGGTGGGTCCTTCTCCCCAGGGCAAGGAGAGCAACTGGGACTCAGGGATCACCATATCCTCCAGCCACCTCACTCCGCTCTGGGGACAGTGCATCCACTGAGTCATTTAATCAAACCACCTGAGTCCTCCCCACCTCACCATGGCCAGGCACCAGCACTGTCACATGCAGTGAGCCATTGTACTCAGGTGACTAAAGGGTGGATGATACCTGGGGGAAATTTTCTCTGTACCCCATGCAATTTTTCTTTTGTCACTTGGCACTAACATTTTAAATAAACTAAAACTCATCAGCCTTACTACCTCCACCCCCACCCCTGCCACCACCTCTCAAGTTCAGGGAGTGCAGGGGCAGGGGGTAGTCATGGGAAGAACCCTCCCAGCGCCCTGATCACCCCAGCATCAGCATCACCTTGGGGCTGGCTGAGATGCCAGTTCTTCCCTCCACAGCCATCAGCAGGTTCCTGGGTGACAGGGCTGCCCTTGTCTCTGCACCTCACTCCTAAGATGTTCTAGACATACTGACTGTGGAGCTGAGGACTGGGAGGCTGACCTAACCTCTTACAGTCAGCTTCTTGGTATCTCATAGTCTATTCTGGGGATTCAAATTTTCCCTCTGAAGGCAGCCGGGACTGTTGAGCAGGCTGAGCTGTGTTCTGACCCCAGCGTTTCAGACCCTCTCCAATGTGGTGGTGATAATGGTGCCTCTGCTGATGGGGCCATGCATGCATGCGCAGGCCAGGTGCTGCTTTCCTTAGGAGGAGGGTCGTCACATATCCCTCCTGGTGTCCCCTCCCACTTGGTCATAACCCTCCACCCACACACACCTCAGTCCCTATAGATGGGACTATTGCCACCCCCACCCCCAGCAGGGCTAGGATATCCTACTTATCTCCCTCCCATGACCTCCCCTACCAGGGGGCTGGAGGGGCAGAGTGGCCCATCCCACACTGGGAGGAGTCTCAGTGGGCAATGACCGGCTCAACGGTGATGGTCCCTGGGGGAGGGGAGAGGAGAAAAGAATGGGTAAGAGTATTTGCTGAGCCCACTCGTGCTCCGAACAGCTCCTCCTGGCCATCCTGGGCTCCTCACCCGCCATCTGGGGCCAGCCACTCCAGAGCCCGCAGGAGGCTGCCTGCATTCCTGAGGCTTTCTAGGTGCTTCTCACTGGAGGTGATCTGCAAGGGAGGAAGAAGAAAATGGTTGGCTGGCCCATCCCCAACATGCTGCATGCCCCCACCCCCACCCCAAGTCTCAGACTCTGTGTGTTATAGGACAGAGCCCAGAGCCCCAGTGTACTGCTGACCACTGAGACAGAAGCAGACATGGGCAACACTTGGGAGTGAGCTGGAGATGTGCCAGGTAAGGATGGGGTGCCTCCTGTCAGTCCCTCAGGGGGTGGGGGTGGGGATTGTGTTCTGGGAACCTGAACATTTCGGTTAAAGCTAATTATGGGTAAACAAACGTTCCAGTTGTCAGTTCCTGGACCCAGTGTGCCTACTGTCCCAAGCCTAACACAATCTCTTTCATAACAATGGAAGGATGATGATTCTGGGTTCCCAATGACCTCGGGATCCTGGGAGAAGGAAATGACACAGGTCCTACCCAGGAACCTGGGGAAGTCCTGCCATGGTCCTGGGAGAAAGAGAGGAAGACCTTTGGGCATCCTTGACTCTGTGGCAACATATGCAGAATCGAAAACTCTCAGGGTTGGAACGGACCTGGATACATGCTGACCCAACCCAGGATCCCAGAGACTCCTAATTCAGCCCCTCCATAGCACATTCCATGCCCTACAAGACAGAGGAGATAAGGCTTTAGGAATGAACCTGAATTCTAGTATTAGAGTTGCTCTTCTTAATTCACAATTTGTGTCCTATTTTTATCTTTGTTATTTTTCAAATATTTTCTAGGACTTCTCTTATGGCTCAGTGGGTTAAGGATCCAGCATTGTCACTGCAGCAGCTCCACTTACTGCTGTGGCGTGGGTTTGATCCCTGGCCCGGGGAACTTCTGCCTACTGTGGGTGCGGCCAAAAAAGAAAAAAAAAAAAAATTCTAATAAATGCTTCTGTGGCACTTCACATTTCAGAAGGCTCTGAGGTTTCCTGTACATTTTCTCACTTAACTCTTTTCAACAGCCCCTTGCAAGGTAAGGACGTAGTATGTTTTATAGATGAGGTAACTGAGGCTTTAGTGAGACACAGGGGCCACTAGAGCAGTCACAGGGAGCCTGATCCTAAACCCACATGAGGGTGGAACCAGGCTGGCCTCAGCTGCCCTCATCCTTTTCTGTCTTTCCACATGATCACAGCAACCAAGGCTAGATTATCCTCTCCCTAGTTCTCAAGAAGAGGCTGAGCATTTCTTAACCAATCACTCATGGTAATAGGAAGGTCAAAGGGGGTAAATAGACCTTCATGTGGACTCTGAATTACATGTGAATGAATCTGCACCTCCACTGAGATCCTTACCCTGCTTCCTGAGGGTGGCAGGGACCAGCTGCCAGCCCTACTGCATCAGCTGTAATTTCAGCAAAGATTTGCATCTGAAAAGAGCTGCATGTAAATCTGTTCTGAAATTACCCCCAACTGGATGAGTTCAAAAGGCTGCTGTTGGAAGATGTCAGCTGTAGTTCAATTATGTCTGAAGCAAACACCAGCTTACCCTGAAAGGGTCTTCACTGAGGACTCCTACCTAATTTTCCTCAAAACTGTGCCTCACACAGCTCAGTCGAGCTACATCCAGACTCTCTGCCCTGACCAGCCCAACTCTGGGATTTGTGTATGAGACGCTGTGCTCCAAGGAAATCACCCCACAAGTGGCAAAGAAACAAGACTCCATTCCCTTACAAGGCCAGATGGAAGATGCAAATAGACGAGATCAGGCACAGTCAGGGAGGAGAAGGGGACCCAGAAGGTGCGAATAGAAAATACAGTGAAAATAACGTGATCAAAGAAAGAGACCAAAATAGCATCTACTGTAGCTGACATAAATGTAAGCATAAACAAAGCCAAAAGAATTAATTGAAAACTATGCGATTTGGCCACTAACCCAAACTCTTATTAACAACATCAACTGGTGTCCTATCTATAAAGATGAGTTAATTAGAAAATTAAAATTTTAAATAGTATCAGTCAGAGGTTCCAGGGGAAGACAAAGAAAATACATGCCACTCTTTCTCTCCACATAAAACCTGAGCAGAATGCAGAGCACAGCTGTTGGAGAACACTGAAAAGTAAATAGCACTGGCAGACTGGGGAAGGATACCACAACCAGAGCACCATCATGTCTTTCCTCCAGTACAGCCCATCACGAACTGATGAACACAGCCAAACTGCAGGGTGAGCATCGAGGGGCAGGAGAGAGAGCTGCAGGAGAGGCAAGGCTTGAGGAATGGGAAAGGAAACTTCCAAAAGCTCAGAAAGTGGAGATGAAACTCCGCTTCCTTTTCCTCACTTCTCTTTGGCCCCAGGTCCCAGGCAATTCTGTGGTGGCCGTGGTGGCCATCAGCCAAAACCCCTCTCTCTCTGTTCTCACACTGTTTGGCCCAGACACAACTATTGAGGAAGTGAGCAGCGGAGGGGAACCCAGGGAAAGTACTGGGGAGGCAATAGGGAAAAACTCAAGAAAGCAACCCCATAAAATTGTTTATCAACTCCTAGACTCACCCTCGACCTGTGCTGGTGAAAAAAAGAGATGTTACACAAACATGAACCAACAGAAAGCTAGAGTGGCTATGTTAATATCAGGCAAAGAAGACTTTAGAACAAAGAAAATGACCAGGGATAAAGACATAATATTTTGATAAAAGGGTTCTGTCGCCAAAACATATAACAATAAATGCGTTTGCATTTAATAACAGAAACTTAAAATACACAAAGCAAGGGAAAAACAGACAAATCCACAATTTTCTTGAAAGGAAAAACAGACATCCACAATTTCAGTTGGAGACTTCAAAACTACTTTCACAGTGAAAAAGGAACCCTCCTACACTGTTGGTGGGAATGTAAGTAGGCTGGTGCAACCACTATGGAGAATAATATGGAGGTTCCTTAAAAAACTAAAAAACAGAACTATCATATTACCCAGCAATCACACTCCTGGGCATATATCCGGAGAAAACCATAATCTGAAAAGATACCTGCATTCCTATGTTCACAGCAGCATTATTTATAGTAGCCAAGACATGAGTGCAACCTAAATGTCTATCAATGGAGAAATGGATATAGAAGATGTGGTAAATATATACTGTGGAATATTACTCAGCCATAAAAAATAAAATAATGCCATTTGTAGCAACATGGATGGACCTAGAGTTTATCATACTAAGTAAAGTTAGTCAGATAGTGAAAGACAAACATCATATGATCACTTATATGTGTAATCTCAAAAAAGGATAAGGATACAAATGAATTTATTTGCAGAACAGAAACAGACTCACAGACTTTGACAACAAACATATGGTTACCAAAGAGACAAGGAGGGGAAGGATAAATTGGGAGTATGGAATGACAGATGCACATTACTATATGTTAAATAAATGAACAACAAGGATTTATTGTCTAGCACAGGGAACTATATTCAATACCTTGTAATTAACTATAATTGAAAAGAGTCGAAAAAAGAATATATCCAGAACATAAAAAGAACATGTAAAGAACATATGAAGAACTAAAACATATAAAGAACCCCAGAACCTATGAAGAACTTTAAAATTCAACAGAACAACCAACCCAATTCTTTAAATAGGCAGGAAATCTGAATAGACACTTCATCAAAGAAGGCACTGTACCTGGCACACCAGCACATGAAAAGATACTCAATATCATCTGTCAGTAGGGAAATGCAAATTCAAACTGCAATGCAATACCACCACATACTTATTCAAATGCCTAAAATTCATAATACTGACAATAACAAATGCCAGCAGGATGGACAGTAACAGAAACTCTCATTCATTGCTGGTGGGAGTGCAAAACGGTATAGCCACTTTGGAAGACAGATTGGCTCTTCTCTACAGAATTAAACACAGTCTTTTTCACATGGCCCAGCAATTGCACTCTTAGGTATTTACCCAAGAGGACTGAACACTTATGTCCACACAAAACCTGTGTGTCAAAGTCTATTGCAGCTTTATTTGAAAATTATTAAAAAGCAAAAGGAGCCGAGATGTCCTTCAACAAGGAAATGGAAAAGCTACAAGGAAAGCCTTCATGACTTACTTGGTGTATAGGTTGATTTGACTTTTAGAATGAGATATCAGCAAAACTAAGTCTAGATAATTTTTGAAAAGATAAGAGTTTTAATTGGCCTTGCTAGTTTATTTTGTCCTATGATGCCAATTTTCTTACACTTAAGCTTGTGATATTAGAATTTTAAATGGCTTTGAAATGATCCTTAGGAAGGAGTTACTCCTTTCTTCCAGGGTTGGTCTCCTCATAGGCCACTGAAAGTTATAAATTATGATGGGAACCAAGCTTCTTTTAGAAACATCCCATGGCTTCTATCAGACAATATGGCCTTTAACGTTCTATTTTCTCAGTACTTAAACTTTCTTATAAACCAAGTTGTGGGTCTACTCGAAAATCATCCTACCTACTTCTCCTTTCAGCTACCTAAGCAGAGAATGTGCTGTGCACAATGAGACCCATAGAAAAATCTCCTTACCATTCTGAATAAGGTAGGCATCAAAGTGCCACTTGTTGACTGAGACACTGAATCTGCGGCTGGGCACCTGTTGGAGAATTTCTCACAGCTTTGACTATAGTAATGAGAGTGATCCCTATGGTAACTCTTTAGGAAAAAAACTACTGCAAGAGAAAACTAGCAAAGAGTGTCACACAATACCTTCTTTCTGAAGTTAATACTGTCATTACATGTTAGTCAATTCCATGAGCCCAAGACAAGCAAACTCAATTTCACTTTGCAAAAATGTTCTATAGCAGAGGTTCTTGGACCTCTAAGAGTCCATGAATGGATTATTATTTCAAAACATCTAATAGTGGATGTCCATATCCTGCAAACAAAGTCATGTCTGCCTTACAAGTTTCTGCTTTATGGTAAAAAGGCATCAACTGAATATGAAGGGCTAGCCATCATTTTCTGCTGCAAAGATATATGATGGGAGCTGGACGGCTAAAATCAATCAAAATGGAACCAGGAACTAAACTAAATTCATGCAGTTCATCTCGCAGACAGGGATCATTCAAACCATAGGGTCTTTAAGGGAAAGATCATAAAAAAGTTGGGAATTTGAGCTTAGAATTAAGATCAACTTGGAAAGACAATTCCTCCACATCTGTTTACTTGAGGATATATAAAAAGGCAGATGATGGACTTTGAATAAATAAATGCTACTTTATTCAACCTTCTGCTATGGTCCCTTGAGCCTGGGTTTACATCCATGAGCATTCAGGAATCACGTGGTGTAATCAAAGCATGAAAGGCTCATGAGGAGTTCCCTGGTGGCACAGCGGGTTGAGAATTTGGTGTTGTTACCGCAACGGCCCAGGTCACTGCTGTGTCAAAGTTTTGATCCTCAGTCTGGGAACTTCCACATGTTTCCCACCAGGCTCACGAATGGTAGTGGATTGTTTCTGACCACACCCATGGCACGTGGAAGTTCCCAGGCCAGGGAACTCACACCACAGCAGCAACCCAAGCTGCAGCAGTGATAACACTGGACCCATAACCCACTGTGCCACAAAGGAAATCCAGCAGCAGATTTCTTTTAATGCATACTTCCTTCAGGACAGAGTTTGGGTTGGCTCCTTTCTGGATTTCAGCTTCCCAAATGCAAACTAACAAAAGAAACATTTCAGGTCCCTGGTAAGAGCAGGACCCTGGGGAGTTCCTGTTGTGGCTCAGCGGTTAACTAATCTGACTAGCATCCATGAGGATGCAGGTTCAATCCCTGGCCTCGCTCAGTGGGTTAAGGATCCGGCGTGGCATGAGCTGCGGCGTAGGTCACAGACGAGGCTCAGATCTGATGTTGCTGTGGCTGTGGTGTAGGCCAGGGGCTATAGCTCAGATTCAACCCCTAGCCTGGGAATCTCCATATGCCATGGGTGCGGCCCTTAAAAAAAAAAAAAAAAAGCAGGACCCTGAAGCCCGTGGCCTCCTCAGGATGAGAGAGCAGAGAAGACCATGGCTCGCCGAGGGCAGAGTGGCCACCAGGGGACACAGCCAGGCCTGGTGCCAACATTCTTCAGGTCTTAAAAACGTCTTAAAAACGTGTGTCAGAATGCACTTCAACTTGTACCACCATGATCCATTATGAATGTATGCTCATAAATCTGACTCATAGCAACATCCCCATGAAGCTCATAAAATGCTCTGATGCCAGCTTCCCTGCTTTGAAACAGTTTCAGATGAGCAGCACTCCGTGGCCAAGAGTGAGTCAGGCAGGCAGACAACGAGGGTCTCTGATACGAATGTGTGATCCTATGCGCCTGCATTTTCTCTGATCCTGAATGTGTGTGGCAAAATGAAGCCAAGTGAACCTCAGTTTTTCAGATCATGCGTTCCCCTAGACAGGCCCGGGCAGCACGGACAGAGGGAAAAAAGCCCGGGCAGTGGAGCTGACGACAGTGAGCGCGGCCCAGGTGCGCTCTGGCGCGTGTTGTTCCAGACACACGCTTCACACACAGGGAGGATTATTTTAATTCCGTGGCCTTCAGATCTCGTAAACACAAGTAAAAACAAGCAGGTAACTATGACAATTCAACTTCAGAGACTTTTGATTTCAAAAATAAACCTATCCTTCAAGCCCCTTTATCTTGTTCTCTTAACATCGACTTTGTCTTCTCCTCAGCTAAGGTTTTTGTTACTTCAAAGCCATTTCTACCTGCTTGCACAATGAGACGCGCTATCCCTTGCCTGAAGATGCCACGATGGAATCCAGGAAGAACCTCTGGTTGGCACGATGGACTCGAGCAGTCCCTCCCCACTTCCTACCTGGAGCTGTATGGCTCATTCTGGGCCTCTCTAGAAACTTTGCGGACTGCCTTTCCCATTCTCATTTATAGCAAAACTGTGTGGATACACGCTGTTCTGCATCCAGGCCCGTGTACACATCACGTCTTCTTTGACTGCATCTGGGGTGGGATGGAGTAATGCTCACACATGGCCTTCGGCCTCATAGACACTGTGCCTCCCCAGGAGTCTATTTAGAAATGAGAAATGGGAAGTTCCCTTCATGGCTCAGTGGTTAACAATCCCAACTAGGATCCATGAGGACGTGGGTTTGATCCCTGGCCTCACTCAGTGGGTTGGGGATCCAGCATTGCCGTGAGCTGTGGTGTAGGTCACAGATGCCACTCCAACCTGGAGTTGCTGTGGCTGTGGTGTAGGCCAGCAGCTGCAGCTCCACTTACACCTCTAGCCTGGGAACTTCCACATGCCGTGGGTGTGGCCCTAAAAAGCAAAAAACAAAAACAAAAACAAAAAAACAAAACAAAAAAGGAAACAAATGAGATGTTATGTTTCTCAACAAAACAAATGAGGCCCCTTCTGACCAGGGCTAGTAATCAGGAGGATGATCTGAGGGAAATCCAGAGGCATCCCTAAGGATATCTGGCAGTGGTTTTGCTGATCCCCAAGGAGTGAGGGGGTCCAGATGAAATCTACCCTTGGCCATCGGGAGGGCAGAGGTGGGCTCTTGAAGGCCCAGATCTAAAGCCTTGCTCACCTGGATTTGGCCCAGACGCCCTGAACTTAGGTTCTCTGCAGCGAAATCAAGATATTACACAAAACCTGGATGGCATTGGGGCAGAAGCAGCACCATCTTTGCAGCCAGGGCGGCCACTATGGAGGCATTTTGCCTTGCAGGGCATGAAGCACAGTGTAGCTTTAACTCATTGGAGAGCTCCCAGCAGTGAGCTGCCTGGGGAAACGGCAGCATCTGGATACAGTGATTCTCCCAGCTGAAGGAGGCCAGGGCAGAGGAAGAAGAAAATAGCTGAGCATCTCTTGTTCGAAGGCACCCATGACTTTCCACACTGAGCCCTCAAGGAGAATGGGTTGGGGAGAGTGGGTGGGCATCTGCTGGTATACGAGGGAAGAGCTAACAAAACCTAGGATTCAGGTAAAAACTATTGTGATTCACCTACGTCTATAACACTTATTGAGAGTCAAAAGGCCTTAGAGTAAAAAGAACTTGGAATTTGTGTCAAGAAAGTAAATCTACATTTCTGAGTGCCTATTATGTGCAGGAACAGTCAGGTGCTTTTAAATATGTTATCTTCTTTCTGACAACCTTGAAAAAGAAGTATTCCTGTGTTCATTTTGCAGAAGAGGAAACGGAAGCGGGCAGGGCTTATGTGGTGTGCCCAAGGTCTCCTAGCCAGCAGGCTGTGGCCCTGAGCTATGACCCAAGCTCAGTGCTAATCCACATGGTGTTTCACTCCTAGTTCCACTGCCTACATGCCAGTGATGGTATAAAGGCTGACCAGCATGGGCTGCCAGGTGCCCTCACCCCCTGTAAGTCGTCTGGCCTCCTCTGCCCTCATCATTGCTGCTGCTTCTGGTCCTCATCATTGGCAGGGGGAGCAGCGAGCACAGCGTCTCCGTCTTTGACAGAACCAGGGGTTGCTGGTCTTGACCCAGGGAGTCCGTGGATCCTACGTACTGGCTGCTAAATGCTTCCTGGTGTGAAGACCACCCCTCTCTTGGCAATTTCTCTGTGCCTGGCTACTGCGAGGCTTTTCTGCATTTCCCCTCACACCCTCAGGTGAAGGACTGTTGCCACGGGCAATGGGAAATGAACTAACAGTTTGCAGACCATTGTCTCCTGTTCTTTTCACAATGACCCTAAGAGGAAGGTCTTCTGTGACCCCATGTTAGAGTTGGGGTGAGGCTGCTGGTCAGCAGTGGGGCTGGCGTGGAGACCCAGGTCTGGCTGATACACTGCATTGCTCCCCGCCCCCTGACCCCAGTCGCCACGCTGCCCTTTGCCTGCCCCCCACAAGGGTCTGGCTGCAGGAGCACCCTCCACAGTGTGGGCCAGTGCCTGCTGGGGAAGACAGGAGCTGACGCCTTTCACAAATACTGGGGAGGCTGCTTTTCTGGCCTGGGGGAGCCAGCCCTAGCTTCCAGGAGCGCAGGTCCCCGGAAGAATGGCCTTGCCTGCGGTATTTAAGACCAGCCTCTAGAGCCAGGGTCAAAGTGGAGAGCACACTCGAGTGATAGATTTGGAAAAGCAGCAAGCAAAGGAGGATGTATGGTAGGCAAATATTTGAGTTATCGAGTGGTGGGAGTGAGCTGACTTCAGTGACAAGACACCAGTGTGGAAGCATCTTCTGCTTTCTGTTGACCTTCCTCCCCTCCTCCTGGGGTCTGGATGCACCTCAACCTGGCCTGATACCTCCCTGACCATCTCTCCCACTCAAACTCCTGTCTGTGGCTATGGGTACAGACACCACGGAAACGACATGCTGAGGGTTTGGATGTTTTTCTATTTCACCCCGTAAGACAGGATTATTTTCTAGAAGAAAATTATCCATACCTACCCTCTTCATTCTAGGCCAACCAATTCTCTGAGCTCTCTTCAGGGCAGTAAAAATGCCCTTATTGCTGAGAAACTGTTCATAATTGCATCCATTTCTGGCCATTAAATCCAGTAAGTTTAAAATGTTGAATATAATATAGCTGGTTTGGGAAATCTTTTAGACCTGCTCCAACTAACTAACTACAACAGCCAGGTCCAAATTAAGTGAGGAAAAAGCAGTTCTGATTGGCAAAGAAATGGAATTGTGGACCCCTTGTGGATGTAAGAATAAACTATAAGTTGGCCCAAAGAAAGTTCTGGGGAAACACAGGATGAAGCTGCACCATTTCCCCCAAAGGGCCTGGTCCAAGTGCTCAGAAAGGCAAACACGAGAGAATGGGTTTCCAAGGCAGTGGTACGGGGAAGTCAACCATGGGATGTGGCTGAAATCAGTTCCTCACAAGAGAAAACACTCAAGGCAGTAGCCAATCCTATGATTTAATAAGTGTGAAAACTTGGGTTGTGAGAAATGAACTTGACCCAAATGAATCTCAGCTGATTCTTAGGGATGCTCTGGGGGGTCATCCCAAAGTGGCTATTTGACAATGCAGTCACTGCAAGTGTGGTGTATCTTTGTGTGTGTGAATGGCAGGGCTTTGAGGTGCAAAAGAAGTAGACAGTAGAAGTGGCTTACCTGGTGCCCATTTCCAGCCCCTTCTCTGAATTATTAGATGGTGAGTAAAAGGAGGGGAAAGAGTAGAGCAATGTCAGGTCCACAGGGCTTAATAGGCCCCTCAGGTTCCTTCTTTCCCAGTTTCTCACTTGACCAGGTGAGGACACTCAGCCACTCTGCTGTGATTTAGCCATCATCAATGAGAACAATAAGGAAAATGCACATCACTAATGTTAGGCAAAAAGCAGAACATATAAAAACAATGTGTGGAACATGACTGCAATTATATGAAATGAGGATGGGGATGTTCTCAGTTTGAGGCCTCGAGTGTTAAAATCCTCGCTCCCAAGGTTCTCAGTCTAGTGAGAGGTGGGCAGAAGAGCAATCACAGCCCACCATGAGCTGAGGACACATGAATGCTCTTTCTGCAACTATAAAGGGTCACAGGAATATTAGTGTGATTCTGTGGTGAACAAGGAAAGGTGTCTTGAGCCCCTGCTATGTGTCAAGCCCTGTTTAGATTCTGGGGATACAGTGTAGGGTGCCTGGCAAAGCAGAGCTTTCAACCATGAGGAACACAGTTAAAAAGTAAAGGATACTCTTAAAAAACTAAAAAAAAAAGAGTTGCCATAGGATCCAGCAATTCCACTCCTGGGCATATACTCAGAAAAGACAAAAACTGTAACTCTAAAAGACGCATGCACCCCTATGTTCATGGCAGCACTGTTCACAAAAGCCAAGACATGTAAACAACCTAAATGTCCATCAACAGATGAATGGAGAAAGAAGGTATAGTACGTATATACAATGGAATCCTACTCAGCCACAAAAAGAGTGGAATATTGCCATTTGCAGCAACATGGATGGATCTAGAGGTTATCATGTAAGTGAATTAGGTCAGAGAAAGACAAATACCATACAGTATCACTTATATGTATAATTTTAAAAAGATACATATGAACATATTTACAAAACAGCAATGGATTCACAGACATAGAAAATAAACTTATGGCTACCAAAGGGGAAAGGGCAGAGAGGGATAAACTGGGAATTTGGGTTTAACAGAGACAACAAGGCCCTTCTACAGAGCACAATGAACTATATTCAATATCTTGTAATAATCTGTAAGAGGAAGGAATCTGGAAGAGAATACACACACACATACACACACACACACGTATGCATGTATGTATAAATGAATCACCTCACTGTACACCTGAAACACTGTAAATCAACTGTAGTTCAATTTTAAAAAGTAAAAAGAATAAACTGAGATGGCATAACAAAGGATCAAGCAGGGGGGAGCGGGGAGGAGAAAGTACAGTATGTGGCTGGGTGGCCAGTACAGTCTCCCTGAGGAGGTGAAGCCTGAGATGCAACAATGAAGAAGAATCAGGCACAAGAAGAATCTGAAAGAGAAAGACAAACACCATATGATAGCACTTATATCTGGAATCTAATATAGGGCACAAATGAACCTTTCTACAGAAAAGAAACTCATGTACTTGGAGAATAGACTTGTGGTTGCCAAGGGGGAGAGGAAGGGAGTGGGATGGACTAGGAATCCAGGGTTAATAGATGCAAACTATCTTTGGAATGGATAAGCAATGAGATCCTGCTGTATAGCACAGGGAACAATATCTAGTCACTTGTGAGGAAGCATATGGAGGATAATGTAAGAAAAAGAATGTATATTATATATGTATATGTATGACTGGGTCACTTTGCTGTATAGAAGAAACTGACAGAACATTGTAAATCAACTATAATGGAAAAAATTAAAAATTTTTAAAAATAATAAAAAATAAAAACAAAAAAGAAATAAAGCCACTCAAGGACTCTTCTAAGAGGAGGAAAAGTTAGGCTTGGAAAGCTTAGATTTGAAAGCAGGTAACCTGGCATACATATTAATTCTCAGAGTGGAGGCAGGATAAGGTACCGACAATTTTTAGCAAGCCTATAAACAGACTTAGTAGATGAGTGTTTTATTTTATGGCAAGTGGCCACTTTTTTTTGGCCTCACCTGTGGCATGTGGAGGTTCCCAGGCCAGGGACTGAACCAGCGTCACAGCAGTCACCAGAGTCACAGCAGGGACAACACCATATCCTTAAGCCACTGTGCCACCAGGGAACTCCAAGTGACTACTTTTTAAAAATATAGATTGTTTATTTAAATTTGCATTTTTTCTTTCCCTTTCTTTCCTTCCTTCCTTCCTTTTTCCTTCTTCCTCCTTCTTTTTGCTTTTTTAGGGCCATACCTGTGGCATACGGAAGTTCCCAGGCTAGGGGTTGAATTGGACCTACAGCTGCCAGCCTACACCACAGCCATACACAGTAAAGTGGGACCCAAGCCATGTCTGCAACCTATACCAGAGCTCACAGCAACGCCGGATCCTTAACCTACCGAGCGAGGCCAGGGACTGAATCCGCATTCTCGTGGATACTAGTTGGGTTCTTTACCACTAAGCCACAACAGGAACTCTCAAGTGACCACTTTTTAACACATAGTGAAACTGTCACCTAAATGAGTGAAGGCTTCCACCTCCACCTGAAACACATGTCACAAGTGGGGGGAAAGGTTAGTTGGTTATGGCAACTGTAATTTTTGCTTATAATCACACTGCACTGAGCAGAAACCCACTGCAGCTGTAAGTCCATTGCATTCACAAATATCAAGGGAAACTTGGGAGAGTCATGGAGCTGGGGCCCAGGACCTTGCCCCCATAGGCTCTTGGGGCAGCCCAAGGACTCTAGAAACATCAAGTTGGGACAGAGGGCCTCAGGGGCCCAGGGTCAAGGCAGCCAGCCTGGAGACTGGGCTGG
Source organism: Phacochoerus africanus (assembly GCF_016906955.1). NCBI lineage: Eukaryota > Metazoa > Chordata > Mammalia > Artiodactyla > Suidae > Phacochoerus > Phacochoerus africanus. The sequence goes on from NC_062544.1 coordinate 105,624,507, forward strand.
AATCCTCAGCCTGGCCTCCAGCCAGGAAGGCAAGTGAGGGGCCACTCAGGGCCAGTAGGCAGATCTGCAGCCACAAGAAGTCAGGACCAGCACAAGCGTGGCCGCAGGGAGCGACCTGCTTTGCAAGGGACCCAGAGGTAGGCACTTCCATGAGGCTCAAGGTCACATGAGCAGCATCCTTGACCTGCATCAGAACGAGGCTGGCCAATTGGGCAGCGCTGGTGGAGACTCTTGAGCTAAGAGTCCGCTTGCTTCCTCTGCTGTCTTGCACTTTCCACCAAACTTTTCCTTATCCTCTGGGAGGAGATCTCTAAGAAAACATTAGGGGCTGCTGTGGTTTCCTCAGATTGAGAACATTGGGAGGGAAATGAAAAGGAAAATTAAAGCACATTTGGTCGACACGATGAAAGCCATCAGGCTCCAATTAGCCCAAATTTAGGCCAGACATTGACTGCTGGACGGCTGAAAAATCCCCTGGTGGCTGTTTTGTGCATTGAGGGACTTGAGCAAATACTCTATTTGGAAACATTTTACTAATGACCATTTTTAGAGAATGAGCAGTTCCTTTGAGATCTCACCCTCCCCTCCCACAGGCCAGACCATAGTTGGAGGATGTTCTTGGTGAAACTTTTGAGAAAGGCTGGCCCCACGATAGGGGAGGGTGGTGATGAAGTTCCTGGATTTTCAGCTCAGAGAGACAGGTCAGCTGTCAGCTGACCCCAAAGCATTCATTCTGTACAGCTGGGTGGTGACAAGGAGCTGTGTGTGAGGTACAGAGGGTGGGGGGGGGGGCTTGGAAGACTCCCAGGAGAAGTCAGCTGACCCACACATTCCCCGCTCTAGGCGAACCTGATGGACCACACTGAGCCAAGCAGAATTGGTATGTGCAGGAAACAACTTCCTGGACAAGTGTCCAACTGGCCTTGGGATAAAATTAACTGAAGCAAGGTCTCAGAGGCTTCCGGGACAACATCAAAGAGCCTGGACAGTCCTCTGAAAAAGACTTTGGCAGGCAGAGCTGGCCAACCTCCGCCCTCATCCTTGCGAGGCCCCTGGTGGAGGAAGGGGAGCAGGGAGAGTAGCCAGTGCTAGTGACAGGACAGGGTGAGGGTCCTGGACTCCGGGAGCTATGACCACCACATGGCAATCACTCATGTGGCCTCCTCCTGGGCCTCCCCCCCCCAGGTACTTTAATAGGGACCAGAGCTTTGGTCCAAGTGAGTCTCTAAAGGGTAGGTATCTAGAAAAGCCTCAGGTTGACAGCAGACTCTGCCCATACTTCTTTGTAGAGTCGATGGGGACACAGGGGACCTCGAAGAGTCAAGGTCTCTGAGACCAAGAAGGCCTCCCTCCCAACCTGGGTGAGCTACCACAGGCGAATTCTCTGGCAGAGGTGGTTTGGCCACCAACAGGTTAGACCATGGTTTCTCCACATTTTCCCTAGTGGCTCGTAGTACAAAGCCAAGCCTCTGGGAAGCCAAGGAGCGTGACCCCAGAGAAAACTTTTCAATGCTTCCAGATGAGGTCGAGTATTCATGACTTAAAGTGCTTCATGAACCCGACTTCAAAAGCAAACATACGCTAAGGGCATTTTCACTGAACGGAGTCTGGAAAATAAACTGAGATGGAGAAAAGGGTTTTATTCAAGGGGAGGAGGGGGATCCCTTGCTCCTCTTTCTAATTGAAAAGTCATTTCACCTTTTCCCCAAAGGGCCTCCTCTACTCCTGGGGTCCTTTAAACCTCTCTGCTCTGGAGTCGGCTCACCCAGAACTATGGCTATGCTGATGGGAGGGTGGGGCTGCCTCTGAGAAGAGGAGGTCGTGGGTGTGTCATTAAGGGTGTATGTCTCTGTGTGTTTGTGTGTGTGGAGGTGTTAAGGATTTTAAAAACTAATCTTAGATAGATTCCCTTATCCTGAAATGGGGAACACGGCAGAGGGCAAAATGGCAGAAATTCCATGGACCTTAACACACTCACTTCTGCATGACTTTTAGGTCTTAACTTGACAGTAGGAGTGGGTGAGGGGGATGAGGGAGACCTTTACCTGCATTACCCTGAGTGATTTCAGAACAACATGGGTCCTGTGGACCCTCTTATTCCACAGAGGGGGAAACTGCCACCTGAGTGGCTAGCCAAGGCCTTCCTGACTCAAAGCCCTTGATCTTCATCATCAAGTGACACTGAGGGAACATGAAGGGCCAAGTCAGGAGTATGAGCTGAGCTGTCTACAAGATCAACAGAGGTTGTAAAAGAGGAGCCAAGCTGTTGCTGTGACTGATGGGCTGGGTTCCTGAGTCAGTCTATTCCTTCACATCGGTGTGTCTCTGCTGGGGCAAATCCATCCCCTAGAGGACCTTTGGCAACACCTGGAGACATTGTTGTCAAGACTGGGGGTCAGGGTAGGTGCTAGGCTCTTAACCCACTGCACCACAGTAGGAACTCCCATGATATCCTTATTTTGTACCCAGAGTATAATCACTCAATCATCATTCCAAGGTTTCCCTTGGAAATGGATAATTCCATCCTCTTCCATTTGCTTCACTAATAATTTCAGAGCAAACCCATGCAAAGAATAAAGGCAATGGGCCATAGGAATTTGACATGTCTCTCAACATGTCACTTTACAGAAAATCCTAGAAACAGTCACTGAGCCTAGGACAGGTGAATTCGAGGTTGTGTGCAAATGCACAGTCTTCTAATATCTGGATGAGAGGGCTTCAGAAGAATGTAGGCTCCCTTCATTTAAGGCTATTATGAGGCTATTATCCATTTTACCCAATGACAAAGTGGTAACAGGATCCACTAATACCTTGATGAGACACTTTGGTTCATGATAATTGAGTTAAGAACATAGAATGGATTCTAGGACTGTGTTAAGGAAATGCAACTTTATGACAAATTCTTTTGCACATTATCTACACAATAGACCTTCATTGGATTCCTTTAAATAGTACAATCTTCATGCCTCTTAAAGTTATTCAAATGATAAACATTTGGCTTTACAGTTTCCTAGACCATTAAATCACTTACTTAGACAAGAGAAGTGTACAACAAAGCACTTGAATATAATTGTAGTTGGAAAAAGCTGGAGAAAATCCTTGACTCTTGGGTGGCTCATCTTTTCTCCACCCTCAATACTCTGTGACGACTCTACCTCTAGCTTGAAGGTGCAATAAAAATACCATTTATCAGTATGAACTGTTATGTGTGAAAATAAAGACTTTTCTGTATCAGTTGGAATATATGCATCCATGAGAATAAACACACATACACGTCACTGTAAGAAACCCAGGATGATGATAGACCAGGCTCTTGACTAATGTGAAAGCCAAGAGTCACTCAGGAAAAAAAAAAATTATCTATAATACACAGTAAAAACTACCTCCTCAAATAGGAGGCTCAGAGTCCAGAAAAAGAGGTGAGGATGAGGCAGTCAGATGGGGGAAGATACAAACCCCAACCAGGCGGGAGTCTGAGGGCTGGGACTGGACGCTCAGGGAAGGTACTCACTCCACCCATCATGCTGCACCCTGCTGAGGGTCTGTGACCTTGGAGCAAGCCCCCGAGGGCTCCATATCCTTACCTGTCCACCCTTCTCCCCCGGGACCTGAAGAACCGCTCTGCATTTCTGTGAGGTTTCTGCCCTCAGAGTCAGGAAGCATTAAACACAGATCTTGAGCCCTTCCCTTCCCTCCATAGCTCTTTTTTAGCTTTTGGTGCTTGTCCCTGAGTATTCAGAAATGGGAAAATCAACGCTCTAAAGCTCAATCTTCCATTGGTCCTTCTTGGATCCAAGGTAGCCTCGTGGCAACACTCTGTTAGAAGCTGGTCACCACAGGGGCGAATGCTTATTGAGCACTCACTGTATCCCATGTACTACTGTTCTAAGAACTTAGTTGAATGCTGCTAAAGCTCTATTTTACATATTAAGAGATTATGGCACAGAAAATTTATATTTCCATCAAAGCTATGAAAAACCTTAAATAGAGAAATTGAAATTCAAATCCATAAAAATGATAAGATCTGAGAATAGAGAGCATTTTTTGCCTTCTATTTATTCACTTTTGTAATATTAAAACAACTGGCAAGATGATTGTAATAACTTTTTTCTAAAATAACCATCTTTCTGAACTTTTTTTTAACCATCTATATAGCACATGTAGTTTCTACCTAATTGATATAAAAAATCATTTTATATGTCCTTTTATATCCTGATCACTTTTGTTCTGTCTTCACAGAGTAATTTTTAATAGTTTTACTGAGGCTTGGATGGCATGATAAAATACACAAATAGAAATTGTACGATTTGTTAAATTGTACATAGGTATACAGCTGTATACACATGGGAAGCAAACACTGCAATCAACATGGTGAACAAATCCATCACCCTAAAAAGTTTCCTCACGCCCATGTGTACCTTGCCCTTCTCCTCCCAACTCCCGCCTCCATATCCAGGTAACCACTCATCTGCCTTCTGTCACAATGCGCCACTTTGCATCTCATAAAATTTTATATAAATGGAGACATATAGTATATATTCTTTTTTGTCTAGCTTCTTTTACTCAACATAATTATGTTCAGAGTCACCCATGCTGTGGCATACATCCATTTTCATTACTGAGTGGTACTTCATTGTATGGCTGTACTGGTTTGTTTATCTGATCACTTATTATAAATAAGTTTTTTTTTTTTGGTCTTTTTGCCATTTTTTGGGCCGCTCCTGTGGCACATGGAGGTTCCCAGGCTAGGGGTCAAATCGGAGCCATAGCCACCGGCCTACGCCAGCGCCACAGCAATGAGAGATCTGAGCCACGTCCGCGACCCACACCACAGCCCATGGCAACGCCGGATCCCCAACCCACTGAGCAAGGCCAGGGATTGAACCTGCAACCCCATGGTTCCTAGTTGGATTCGTCAACCACTGAGCCATGACAGGAACTCCTATAAATAAGTTTTAATTGAGTTTTTCTTTATCACTTGGGAACCAAAATAACCACATGTGATACAATCTATAATAACCAGTTAGAAAAGAAAACTGGGAAAAGAAAAGTCAATTAACAAGAAATGCACAAGCCTTATATTAAGAAAACTAAAAACTTCTAGAGAAGATTCAAATACAGAGAGAGAAATAATGTGCTCGAGGATAAGAAAATATATAAAGATGTCAGCTCTTTCAGGGTTCATCGAGAAATCCAATGCATCCTAATCAAATTTCAATGAGATTTTTGGGGGGATAGAATTTAATAAGATGGTTAAAGTTCTGTCTGGAAGAGAAAATACATAAAATGCCAAGCAACCACCCCAAGAAGCTCCTCCTTTGAAGTGTCCAGAGCAGCCCCTTTCCTGACAGCCAACAGCACACCCAGGCCATGGCTCTAGCCACACCCCTTCTAAAGACCCCCGCAGAGAGCCACTCCTCAGTGTACCCCAGGAGTATGGTCCTGGTAGGCAAAGGTGTTAGGATCTGGGATACAGCCTGTTGGGATGGGAGCAGGATCTGAATTGTCCAGAGCCCTTTCTTCTGGATTTTTCTTTGAGTGTGGTTTGGATAAGGTCGATATCTACCTTTCCTTTGGGGGTGGGCACATGAGCAAAGACTATCTAAGAATTCCCAGTGGAATATCACCCAAACAGGCCACGGAGACTCAATTCTAGGCTGTTGGCTACTGTGTAGGACTGTTGTGTACTGTCTTTCAGAGATCACTTTCTTCTACTGCCTGATGCCCAGGGTCTTAAAAACCACTGTTTTATTATAAATATATAAATATATAATAAAATATATATAATTAAAATGTATATAGAATATACAAATATGTATATATATTACATATACATAATAACCAATAACCTATACATATAGTTTACATACACACTGCTGTTGTTTCAGGCAAGAGGGTAAACCCCGCCCTAGTCCTCCGTCTTGCTCTGAAGTGGAAGCCCTCATCTCTTACTTTGTGACACTTACACGTCCAAGATTTATTTAAATATTCCTCTCTCATTGGATACCTAGAATAGGTCCAGTTTTTCCTTTTTTTTATGCACATGCATTAGTTTGCAATATATGTTAAGGTCGTGCAGCAAACACGGATGGCCAACAACACAGTGAGGTTCAGTCACAGTGGTAATATTTTTCTTCAGAAAACATAGATTAATTATCTTTAGAAAAATAAATAAATAAAGCCCCAAGGACTGAGGACCGACTCATGGATTTAAAGACACGGGTGACAACCACAGAATCTCAAATTCTTTTTTTTTTTTTTTTGTCTTTTTAGGGCCACACTTGTGGCATATGGAGGTTCCCAGGCCAGGGGTAGAATCGAATTGGAGCTGTGGCTGCTGAAATGTCAGATGCGAGCCACGTCTGTGACCTACATCACAGCTCACAGCAACTCCAGTTGCTTAACCCACCGAGCGAGACCAGGGATAGAACCTGCATCCTCATGGATACCAGTCAGATTTGTTTCTGCTGAGCCACAACAGGAACTCCTGAGAATCTCAAATTCTTATTCATGGGAATCTTTTGCCATAGATACTGCCAAGTTAATTTACAGGCCTTGACCTGGAATATACGACTATAACCATACTGAAGCAGATCCTGGTGGACTTGATGCACCGCAGTTCACCTAGATTTCTGGCACTTCAGCAAGCAGTACAGACACCTACATCCCATAGAGCTGTGCTCAGGTTGGTGGAATTCCTCTGTGTCCCGTATCTCAATGGCCTCGTGTGCCTAAGACTTCTATCTAGTGATGGCAGGGAAGATGAAGGGTGATGAGAAAAGAATGCCTCCATCATAGCTCCCTGACGCTGATAACCTGGATGCCGTGCCCTGTCCACTAACAGGTCTTTGGGAACTGGAAACTCCTGACAGATCTGAGCCCTGCACTGCCTACTGCACTGGTCAGAGACCCAAACCCCAATGGGGTGACCCAGGTAAACTCACAACCATCACGAGAAAGACAGAGACTCACTGCACACCCTGTGGTACTTGGTATACGCCCTGCAAGAACTTATCTATCTCTTCTTTTAAAGTATATGAGGACAGTGACATGACAAAGCAGAGTGACTGCCATGCCATTTGCTGTCTGGACTTTGGTGGGGGTGGGGTTGTCAGACTGGCTAAGCTCTCCACCTCCTGTCAGGTTCAAAACCATTTGCCAGTCGCAAGGGGCAATTTAATAGCACTTTGTCAGGGGTTACGATAAAGCACAGGTATGGGTTTTGCTTTTGAAAAGTATTTGTCTTATTTGACCTGATATTTAGGTGATTTTGAAGCAAACCATTAAGTACACAGAAACAAAACATTAGATCAAAAGATCAAACTTAAAAAGAATGCCTACAAGATCAAAGCCTCCTGTTCATCTTCTCCGGCTGCAGGAGTGTCTAGCAGAGAGAGAAAACATTTCTTTTGAGAAATACTCTTTTCAAAGAAAGATTAGAATGTGGCTTTAAGAGAATGGCCAAAGGGTGGAGAGATAACGGGTGGGGAAGAGTCAGTAATGGTGTTCAGAGCCGACATTTCCGCTACTGGTCCAGACAAGTTGATGTAGCCGTCAGATCTTTGAAAGCTTGTGAGAGAACCACCCAGCTGCTGGTGAACCTGCTCAGAATATTTCCCAACATTGGCAGGATCCAGGGTCTAGGGCCCAGGGCAAGTCACATGCCCAGGAAACCAGAGGCTCTGCCGTGCCCTCTGACCAAGACTGACTCAGCTGCTGCCATCATCAGCTCCCAGACAGAGCCAGTGGTGGCAAGCTGTCCTCAGTGGGCATGGACTTGGCCACAGTTGTGTTTAGCAAGGGACATCGATGCAGAAAGGACTGAGGACCAGCCCCTTTTCCAGCCCCTGACTCTGGGATTCCACACTCCCACTATCTGGCAGAGTACGTAATGGCTGTGACTACTGTTGAGCCATAGGGCCTGACTTAGCATCTCGCGGGGGAAATGAGCTTAAGGAAGCCATCTGTGAGTGGTGGACACCTGCCCCAGTGGTGCGCTTCACACTGTGTGGATTTCAATTCTCTGACCAGGTGAATTCTCTCATTCTCCTACAGTGGTCTGACGACCAACCCCAACTGAACACAAGACACTTCTCAGAGCGCTGGGACATTGCCAGGTTCTGGCTGCCTGACCTTTGAGTCCACCCTTCACTTGAGTCGCACCTGCGTTTCCCATCTGGCCCAAGGCTCAAGGTTTCGGACTTTCTCCTCCTTCTTTGGACCATCTCAGGGCAAACCCAAGCCCTTGCACCTTCCCACGGCTGACAGGAAAGATCAGAGCCTCACAACACGTGGCAGAGAAAGAAAAAGGGTTTGAAACAGACTCCTTTGAAAGCTCAGAGTTGAACAACGCTTTGTTCTCATTCTCTCCTTCCAGAGAATTATGACAGAAACTTGATTACATAAAATCAAATTCTGCATGGAAACCACCGATATGAATAGAATCAAAAGGTAAACAATAAATTGGGAAAATGTTTGCAACATATTTCACAAAGGGCTTCTTTCCTGAGTCAAGAGCACCTACAAATCAATAAACATAGGTTAACTTTTAAAAACGGGCAAAACATGAAACACAGTTCACAAGAAAGGAAACCATATGGCTTTTAGACAGGAAACTGTCTCACAGTAAGTAAAAGACAAACGAAAACTATAGCAAAATACCATTTCCACATCTCTGATGGGCAAAAATAAAGCAACTGAGGGGAGGGGTTCCCATCCTGGCACAGCAGAAATGAATCTGACTAGTATCGATGAGGACGAGGATTTGATCCCTAGCCCTGCTCAGTGGGTTAAGAGATCCAGCATCACTGTGAGCTGTGGTGTAGGTCGCAGACGAGACTCAGAGCCCACATTGCTGTGACTGTGGTGTAGGCCAGCGGCTACAGCTCTGATTTGACCCCTAGCCTGGGAACCTCCATATGCCGTGGGGGCGGCCCTAAAAAAGACCAAAAAAAAGAAAAAAAAAAAGCACCTGAGGGGATATTAGGAGAGAGGAAGCTGCCCCCTGTGTAGAACAGGGAGGGGATGACCAGCCAACACTTTCTTCTTGAACATGAAGCATCTCTGGAGACATGTCCAGAAAACAATCATTTTGACTGCCTTCAGAGAGGAGACTCTGGTGACTGGAAAACAGGATTAAATGGGAGATTGTTCACTCTATATTCTTTTCATCACCTGAAATTGGAACACAAGATTCCAATCTTGAGTTTGAGCCAAACTCATTCTGTCAATATCTAGGGATGATCTTTTCTGGGATCTCATTTTGATGGACGTACCAGCCTGTCAAACTGAGCGAGATTCTGCACCTTCAGAAATCAATATGGAATAATTTCCTTTAAAAATACAACAGATCTGTGCATTAGGGTGTGTGAAGGTCTTTCATGCATTATCTTCCGGAATCCTTGCTAAGAACCTTCTGAGGTGTGCATAATTTTTATCTTGGTTTATCAGAGGGGGTGAGCGTGGCTCAGAGAGGCAGCTTTCTTGGGCCAGACAGAGAAGTTCCAGAGCCTGGTTTGGCACTAAATTAACCGGGTAGCCTCACAACACTGCATTTTCAGATCTGCCAAGCCCAGGATTCAGAGGTCATGAACCTTCCCTAAGCCACAGGGGAAGCAGACAGGGTAGTGAGCGAGGGCAGCTGGCAGCCTGAGGCTGTGATGACCAGCAGAGGGTCCCCCCCTTGGGTGTAGCCCTGAGACCTGTCCAGACCCTCAGGAGAGGAGACAGGGCCCAGGGTAGGAGGAGAGACAAGAGCCTCTCCAGGGCCCCAGTAACACCTCAGGATGTGGCCATAGCCATGGCTAGGGAGGAGGGAGGCAGAGGCCAGGTGAAGAAAGATGGCCTTGAATGCACACTTAGAATGATGTGGGAGCACAGGTTTGGGGTGAGGCTTCCTGCCCAAACCACAGGGCATCTTCCTTCCCCTCTGTGCTCAGGCCTTTTCCCACTCAGGGCCGCCTTCTCTCCCCACACCAGCCCTCGCTGCCTCTTGCCTTCAGCCCCTGTGAAGACCCTCACCCTGGAAGTGACAGTTATCCAGGACACTCGCCAAGGAGGTCCACCATCCTCACCCAACTGCATCTCTCTAGGACCTTGGGACTGCGAGGCCTGGAGGCCCAGATGATGTCTGTCTCAGGGACAAGATACTGTGATTCGGTCTTGAGATGCACTGGTCATGTTCGTGCAAACTGCTCACTGAGGATGGCAGAGGCCGCGCATAGCAGAGGGCCCAGTGTTAACTCCAGGAGCTCAGGGAAGAGCCTGATCAAAATCTCACAGGATACAGCAAGGTCAGGGTGGGGCTGAATCTAGCAGGGAATAAAGAGGGGAGCAGAGGAGCAGAGGTGAGGAAGGTCACCGAGCAGGCAAGGCGGGGGGGGGGGGGGGTGCAAGAAAGCCTTAGGAAAGGGGGTAGGGACCAAGGAGCAGGAAGAAACGTTTCCTGTTTAACTTGGTGGAAGGAGAGGAAGGAGGGCCGAGTGGCAGAGAGATGGATACAATTTCCTGCTGGCTCCAGAACTGAAATGATGTGAAGAGCAAAACCAAGGCAGCTTCCTCTGTTTTCTGCCCCTGGGATAGAGCTTTCAGCTGTGCCTATGATGCTTATCTTTATATGGATTTTTCTCCGTCCAAAATGCCTTCAGAAATGAAATAAGATCAAATGGGGCCCCTGTGCGGTGAGCTTTTGTTATTTTATTTTATTTATTTTTATTTTTTGCTTTTTAGGGCTGCACCCACTGCATGTGGAAGTTCCCTGGCTAGGGGTCAAACTGAAGCTGTAGCCTCTGGCCTACGGCACAGCCACAGCAATGCGGGATTCAAGCCTTGTCTAGACCTACACCACAGCTCATGGCAACACCAGATCCTTAACCCAGTGAGCAAGGCCAGGGATCGAACCCGCATCCTCACGGATACTAGTCAGGTTCATTACCATTGGGCCACAATGGGAACTCCAGGTGAACTTTGGATTGTGTAATTTCACTCTGCAGAGACTGGGACACAGAGCTGTGATGGCCAGGGAACATGTTTTAGGCCCCTCTTCTCACCCTTCAGATACCACCACTCTGGGGGTTTGAAACATCTTCAGACCAAGCTGGTTTTCCGGCTTAGAAATCTGGGTCTCGCAGAAGCAGAGTTTTTTTCTCAACCAAATCCTCCTAGCAAAAGCCTCAACCCTTCCTAGGACTCTATTAACATGTGCCGGAGTCCAAATATATATGAATGAGACCCACTGGCAAAGTACTGCACTAAAGCAGAAGTCACGTCTGGTTGTGAAGTTTAGTCCAGTGGATCTAATTATGTACGAGGGCTACACATGAGGATGACATTTGAGGACAGAGGTTACAAGCCTTGTTTTCTTCAACTAGCTTGAAACTTCTTTTGGGTCTTGATCCCATCAATCTGTGTAACATTACGCAATTGGGTTAAGTATCTTTAGAGTGACCCTCAAGGGGTTTGAGTCTGAGATGCAGTCTGGGTGTAAAAAGACCTATAGGGAGCACAGTGATTTCTTGGACAAGGATGAGAATTACAGTAAAATCCAGTTTGAGTCTGGTTATTTTTCGTATGTAGTTTTGTGGGAAAACTCAACTTCAAGTGATTTCACAAACAGAAAAAAAAAAAATACAGCACGTTTGATTATAAAATACCTTTCTTACACTTTTCCCTTCCTGAGCCCCAATTTTCATCAGGTGTGCAACCCCCTTCATATACTTGCCTCAGGGAAGCTGAGCCCCCTAGGTACAAGAGGACTTTTCTTTCCTTTTTTTTCTTTTTATGGCCATACCCGTGGCATATGGAGGTTCCCAGGCTAGGGGTTACTTGGAGCTGTAGCTGCCAGCCTGCATCTCAGCCACAGCAACGCTGGATCCAAGCTGCATCTGCGACCTACACCACAGCTCACGGCACCTCCAGGTCCTTCACCCTTTGGGCAGAGCCAGGAATCGAATCTGTATCTTCACGGACACTGTGTCAGGTTCTTAATCCACTGAGCCCCAAGGGGAACTCCCAGGAGGTCATTTCTGACTGAGTCCAGATAGCGGTTTGTCAGCCAGGGCCCTGACCCACATCTGATTGCTGAGACTTTAGAGCAAGACTGGGCTTCTTGGCAAGGCTTCCTGCTCTATAAGCAGGGCTTAGAGAACCTTTGGAGGGCCTGCCTTGGTGTGATCCAGAAAGTGGCTCATGGGAGAAGGGCAGCTCAGAACCCCCTTTACCTCCAGACCCCCTTCCATGAGAGGGAACACACCCACTCTGTGCTGAAGCAGAGTGACTCAGAGTTCCTGTGACTGGCTGATAACATGACTACACTAGTACCTAATTCATGACCCTCAGAATGCTTTGAAGGACCTTGATTTATGATAGCCCAAGGAATGCCAACGCCACTCACAGACCTGCCCAGTGGCTGTTAACTCAGAGAAGAACCCTCCTCCAGGTAATTCTTTGCGTGGCCACCGTTTTCAACTTAGTCTTAAAAGGTTTGATGGTCAAAGATGGTGAACCTTTGGGACTCTCCTTGTTCCAATTCACAAGAGAGCCGGCACTCCCAAGCTGCACCCCCTCCACTGTTGGGGACCCTCAGCACCAAGCACTCCAGGGTGTGTGTGTGTGGGGGGGTCTGTATCAGGGAGCACCGAAGCAGCTGGGCAACCCCTGAGGCTTTCAACTTTTTTCTGTTACAGCTGCATCTCCCATATGTTTACACATTTTTAGTTAACCTATTTAAATTGTTTCATTATTGCTGATGTTAGGACAAGTATAAACCATAGACTTCAAATATTCATTTTTTTTGGTCTTTTTAGGGCCTCACCTGCCGCTTATGGAAGTTCCCAGGATAGAGGTTGAATCCAAGCTGTAGCTGCCGGCCTACGCCACAGCCACAGCAATGCCAGATCTGAGATGCGTCTGTGACCTACCTCACAGCTCACAGCAACACTGGATCCTTAACCCACTGAGTGAGGCCAGGGATTGAACCTGCATCCTCATGGATACTAGTCAGATTGGTTTCTGCTTAGCCGTGATGGGAACTCCTTCAAATGCTCTTATTTTTGGAATAAGACACCATCATTTGAGTGCCCCAACCATATAAAAATCATGGCTACTGCTTATTGACTTTACTGTTTCAGGTGCAAGAGGGAAGGGACATGGTGCATGAAAATGTCTGGAATAAACAATTACATTCCCAAGGGCAATGCAATACTCTGAATTCTTCATTAGGTTTTATAACTTCTGTACCCCAAACCCCTAAGAAGAATGATAAATACTGTCACAAAATTCCCACAGAAATTGAACATTATTGGAAATATCCACAAAATACAAAGTTAGTTTAATATGACTTGGAGACTCTACACAGACATGTGCTGATGACAAAAGGCCGAGGTTGAAGTGAACTTTTGCGAGAATGAAAGCCAGGTAGCACCCTGGGGCATCAGACAGACTCTCAGGCTGAGGGTGGCGGCAGAGTTCAAGGTCGACAGAGCGGGAGGAATCTGGGGGCAGTTTTTCCAGCCTCCCCTCATTGTACAGAGGCAGCAAGGCTCAGACTGCAGAGGAGCAGCCACGGACTGGACCCTGACCCTCACCTTCTCCATCAGCACAACCTTACTTTGGTACAAGAACTGGTAAGGTCTCTGCTGTATGTTATTACAAGGATGACAGTGACGATGATGATGGCGATGACAATGGTGACACCTACATTTCCTGAAGACTGGCTATGTAATGGTATGTACTATATAAATACTTTATACGTATGAACTCGTTTAATCAGACAACAGCTGGGTGCAGATGAACAGTTATTACCTCCATTTAACAGATGGGGAAATTGAGACAGAGCTCATGTAACTTCTGCCCAGCTGGAAAGTGGAGGAGCTGGGATTTGAACCATCTGGCTTCCAAAACTCTGCTCTTACTTTCGAGGTGATACTGCTTCTCTCCTGGGCTTCTGCCATCTTCTGGCATGACTCCTCAATGAACCCTTTCCAGCTATGGGAAGGGCTTGGGGAGGCCCAAGTAACTGCATGGCGTTCTCCTGCCGAGATGCTGCATGTCTGGGAGGCGGCACCATAAAGCACATGCCAGGTGCTGCCCAGAAACTCCCTGAGGGGAAGGACTGTGGCACGTGTGTGCTGAATATCATTTCTTGGTACTCTAGTCTATCACTACCCTTCTAGGCTCTTGCCTGTAAGCAGGAACCCTGGAAACTACAATTCCCGGACTCCCTTTCTAGCTGGTGCCAGATGAGATTTTGCTGGAGAGAGAAGCCATGATCCACTGGAAGCAGTCACCTGGGCATTAGCAGATGGCAGGTGTGAGGTGGGTGGAGAAGGCTTCATGGTGGAGGACAATGTGTCTCCATCACGAAGGATTAGAGGCAGTTTGTGAGATGGAGAGGAAGCCAAACAACTCCCTGTAGAGAGGACAGCGTGAGCCAAGGCATGATGGTGTGAAGGGTGTGGGAAGCACAGGACCCAGCCCGGGGGGAGTGGTGACACTGGTGGAGTCCTGGGTGGTGGGGGTGTTGTGAAAAGGTGCAGGTGGAGAGCACGTGGGGCCAGTAACAGGCTTTGTGCACCGTGCTAAGGAGGCTGCACCTTACTCTGTTGGGAGGAGAGAATCCTGACACTTGTTGGAAAGAAAGGGATCTGATTTGGTTTATAATGATCATGTGACTTCGGGTCACTAGGGCCAGCAGCAATGATGTGGGAAGTCCCTCCTTTTGTCAAAACACACTGGAATGCTGGGCAGTATAGAACCAAAATGACAAGAAGACACATTACTTAGTCTGCGAGAAAGGGAAAGAATCCCTAGAGGGTTGTAGAGAGCAGGGTAGGAAGCCAAACCCTCTGGGGATCCGGATTAAGGTGCCACTGCAAGGGTGGCTATAGCATCAGCCTGGTGGGTGCTCGAGACCACAGGTCCAAGACTTGCTAAACCAGAGCTGGGCTCCTTGGCTCAAGGTAGGAGGCGGGAAGGTCTGAAGAACAAACACAGAAAACTGTGCAGCAGCTGGGGACCGTGGTAGCATGGGGGGAACCACCATCTCAGTGCCATTGGTACCAGAAGAATCATCTGTGAGATATTAAAGGCCCAAAGTGGGGGGTGACATTTATGCTGAGGCCTGAAAGAGAAAGGGAGGCAGCCACAAGAGGAACCAGAGGAAGAGAAGAGCATCAGGGCATTGTGAGCAGAGGGAGCGCAAGGCCCACAGCTCTAGGACAACAAAGGGCCCGAGCCAGAAGCCCGGAGTCTCCATGGCCAGAAGCTCATCAGTGAGAGGGGGAGGAGAGTTGGAGCCAGGCTGCAAAAGGCCTTGGGGCGTCATCCAGATCGAGGCAGAACAAGCTCAATGGGGGTCATAGAAGGAAGGATGGAAGGAGGAGGAAGAACCGCATTGGGGAAATGGACAGTGAACACAGGGCTAAGGCCTGATCTCCCCCATTTTCCCCAAGCAGAGGCCTACAGGCTTCAGGCCTCAGCAAATGGGGCCTGAGACAATGAGAGGGCAGTGCCCACAGGTGATGCAATATACCAGCTCCCTGCCATGAATGTGCTCTCTCCTTGACTCGCTGAAGCCCAATGTCTTCAGAAACTTCAGGGACCCAATGTCTTCAGAAACTTCTCTTCGTCCTACAGCCTCTATGCGTGCCTACCATGCTATGGCCTGCACTTATTTTCTGCTCAGTTTTCCTGTGCATATGCTTTGTAATCCTGGATTCCTCCTGGACCCCTAGGTCCTACCTCTCTGTAATCACGGATGCCTGTCACCTGCAGGGGGTGGCTTCTTCCTGCTACAGACACTTGGAAAGCAGAAGAGAGGGCGTGCCTTAACTTCTTGATTTTGAGTCTGATGCCACAAGATAGGAGGGTCCCACAAAGTTTTGCAGCATCTTGCACTGGCAATGTAGGAGACCAAAGGATGCTGATGTCAAGCCCTCCTTGAAGGACTGGCTAACATTCCTTCCTCAGAATGCAGGTCTAATCCAGGGGCTCTCAACCCCTGCTGCACATCAGAACTGCCTCTACAGCTTTGAAACACCGATTTCCAGGTCCCTCCAGACCCAGCAAGTCAGAATCTTTGGAGGCTAGGGGCCCACACTTTCTTAAAGCTCCATAGGTTAAGAGCCACTGAAATCAACAGAAGCCACAGAAAAATTCATACTAGTAACTGTGTTTTCTCCGACACCTGAGGTGCTTTCTGCGGGGCCACTGCGGCTTTCCAAAGCAAACTGCCTGGCCAAACACAGCCTCTCTCACTGTAAGAGGCTGAGGATGGTCAGGCCGTCAGAAGTTCCCGGACAGACTAATACATTATCATACTGCGGAAGAGTATGAACTTCAACTCGCTATCCCAAGTGACAAAGGACATATCTCCTGGCAGGATAACACCCACATTCGTAGCAGACCCATAGGTCAAAGGCCTAACACAAATCAACACGTCCTCAGTCAGCAATTGACTAGGCGGCACTTCGCCTCATGGGTTTATGGCAGAAAAAAACTTGCTTGTCTCTACTGAGGATATTGCCTCCATCACTGGATTCTGCAAATGAGTGGAAGAAACAAATGCCCAAATAGTATCACGCACCATATATAGCAAGTGACATTCAGCTTTAAAGGCAAGAGATGAAAAATAATATTTGGTTTACAAGGCTCATACATAAACTCAAACCAGAAAGCCACTGAAAGACTTTTTTTTTTTGTCTTTTTGTTGTTGTTGTTGCTGCTATTTCTTGGGCCGCTCCTGCGGCATATGGAGATTCCCAGGCTAGGGGTTGAATTGGAGCTGTAGCCACCGGCCTATGCCAGAGCCACAGCAACGCGGGATCCGAGCCGCGTCTGCAACCTACACCACAGCTTACGGCAACGGCGGATCGTTAACCCACTGAGCAAGGAAAGGGACCGAACCCACAACCTCATGGTTCCTAGTCGGATTCGTTAACCACTGTGCCACGACAGGAACTCCCACTGAAAGACTTTTAAAAATTGACTTTTTGTGGGAAAAGAATCTGAAAGCGAATGGATGTGTGTACATGTATAACTTAATCACTTTGTTTTAATGGCAGAAATTATCGCAACCTTGTAAATCAGCTATACTTCAATAAAACTTTAAAAAATTAAAAAATAAAAAGTGGCTTTTGGGTTTCTCATAGAGGAACTATTTCAGTTTTTCTGCCTACTAGGAGAGAGAACATTGAGATACCAAGGATGAAAGTAGTAGCTTTAGCCAAGAGTTTAAAGATTAGAAAGTTAAAAGAGTTTAAGGCTCTCTATTCAACCCCATGTTGGTCAGTCCCCCAAAGAGAGAATTTCAACATTATTCCATTTTTGTCCTTGTCTACTCATGTTTTCCTGTCTTTAACATAAATAAATTAACCAGAATTAGTGCTGTTTGGAAATATTTATATCTTTCTATTCTTGTCCCCCCTCCACCCACCCAATCACAAAAAGAAGATTTTGATCTAGAAATAAAGAGATACAGGGTCCCAGATTCCAGAGTTACGTTCTGTGTCATTGAAAGTCAAATTATTTAACAATTAGGTTGTCCTTCTTCAGACTGTATATTAGAGGAGCAATAATCCTGGGAAGGTTGTAAATTTTCACACATATCAGGAGTCCTCTAATCAGAGAGGGTTAAACAGAAGAAAAATTCAAAATACTTCAGAACTGGTGTAGCATGGGACTGAGCAGTCAGAATGGACACCATGGCCAATCCCGTGTGGTCTGAGTGTTTGCATCTCAGGCTGGGGTAAAACATCAGGCTTGGAACAGCCAAACTCTTTAGAGAATCCCTGAGGGTTATAAGGATGTCAATTGTTCAATAGGTTGGTGAGGTAGAACACTTGTATAAATGGCTGCAATGGTTCTCCTCTTTGCATCTACACCTCTGACTATGTTACCTACGGCTCCTCCCATCAAGAGGTGGAGTTTATTTCCCACTCCTGAATCCTGGTTGACCTTGTAATTTGCTCTGGCCAATTGGATGTGATGGAAGCGACACCTGTACCAGTTCTAAGTCTAGGATTCAAGAGGTTTTCCACACTGCCCTTCTCCCCATTGGACTTATGTTTTAGAGAACAAATCCAGGTTAGCCTGCTAGAGAAGAAGAGGCCACATGGGGCAGAACTGGCCCAGGTCTGCCCGCCAAGGCCCCAAATACATGAGACAGCCCAGCTCTCCTGCAGAGCCACCTCCCTGACCTGCAGCTGAGCAAGGATACATGAGAGAAACCAAGCAAGGCCAGCTAAAAAATCGCCAGCACCTCCTAGCCTAGGTGGCTGACTTACAGAATCATGAGCTCTGGATGTGGCTATGTGGTTGTTTTTGTTGGCCTCACCAGTGGCAAGTGGAAGTTCCCAGGCTAGGGATCAAACTTGCACCACAGCAGCAACACAAGCTCTTGCAGGGACAACACTGGATCCTTAATGCTGGGCCACAAGGGAACTCCTGGCTCTTGTTTTAAGCTGCTAAGTTTCAGGGTGATTAGTTAATGCAGCAACACTTAATTGATGCAACTGGAGTATCTCCTAGAAATTTGGATGGGGAGATTCTTATGTTCTGTGAGTCTTTGCTCAGGAGTAATAGTTCGCAAGCCCAGGGAAGATACAATTTTTGTGTTGCTTTACTTCCAACCAGTATAGCCCACATCTTTTTCCACACTGCTAATATGTAGTTATTATAATAATTTCTGACTATAAAATATTCCGCTGAAAGAGGATAATATCATTTACCTAATCCTGCCCATGTTGGTGGGCTGTTAGCTTGGTTGTAATTTCTGAGAATTATAAATAATTTTAAGCATATAACATTTCCCTTGTTTTGGATGATGTCTCTAGGATAGATTCTTTGGGACAAAATTACTAAGTCAAGGTTGTGAACAATAACATGGCCCTTGAAATATGCCATCAGCTACTTTCCACAGGGGCTGAACCAATTTCCACTGACACCAGCAGGGTTTGAGCACCCGTGTCATCACACACTTGCCAGCACTGGATTTATTTTTAGGAGGTACAAATTTAGTAGATGAAAAATTGAAAAATGGGAGCTTTGGTTACAGTTCTTTGACTGGATGAAAGCCTAGGGCAACCATGGAGCTGTCTGATGTATATACCACTGGATAAATGAGGTTGGCTTAAAATTTTGAAAATGCAGAGAACTAAGGAAAAGGTAAATGTTACTTAGATATTTATTTCTGGAACATTTAAAGCAGCTGTAAATTGTAGAAAGTGGTGGGTACTGGCTTTTCTAAATGAGTTTTCAGAGGAGGAACTTTCATCATTCTAGGTATGGTGTCTGACTCTACCTTTACTTTCCTCCAAATGCATGTTTTTAATGGGTATTATTTAACATAATCCTAGAAAGGGGATAACAGGATTTTGCAGTAGGTTTTTACTGAGTTCTGAATTAAAATTATTCTGTGATTGTGCAACACTCCCCAAATAATGTGAGCCCTGCTGGGAGAAGCTTCCTCCCAATCTGAAGTGGGCTGCACACAGCTACCAGAGAGGCTGGTGAGGCCAGAAGACACTCCCACAGCATATCCAGATGGTGACAAGAAAGCATACACATGTCTCAGCTAGGAGAATGCCATGGTGCCATCTTTCTAGTACAAGTGATTTGTGGCTGATAGTAGTTAAAGCACTGACAGTTATAAAAGAATTCATTTGCTCCTCCTAGAAAACAAATGAGACACTCAAGGTTACCACCTAGAAACGTTAAGATCACTTTCTTGCATTCTGGCAGGCTCTTTGTGTGGCAAGTTAAGGGGGGGGCGGTTTATAGCTAAAGCTGTAGGAACTCAGTATCACTTTCAGCTTATCACATCCATGCGACAGCAAGGAAATTCCAGAAGCTTCTGGGCACAGGCACATGCCTTGCCAAGAGCAAGTCAATACCAAGATTGGAAGGAAAGTCCAATTATGCTGGTGGGACATCTGCTGGTATAGCTCACAGGCATCTCAAGTTTAACATGTCCTAAACTGAACTTGCCATCCTGCCCTTGAAGTCTATTCTACCTGCAGGTGTTTTTGACTCCTTTTTCCTATTACCCCAAATCCAGTCTGTCAGGAAATCCAGTTCTGCATCCAAAATATATATAAAACCTTGACCATTTCTCACCACCCCAACTGCTACCACCCTGGGCCCAGTCACGATCATCTTTTTCCTTGAGACTGTAATAAGTGATGTGACCTCACCCTGCACTGTTCTCCTGCTACCCTTTACTACTCCATCTACACTGGCCTCCCTGCTAATCCTTGAACCACAAGGTTTCTTGCTGTTCCTTGAACCTCCTGGTTTTTGAGTAAGTCAAGTGCACTCCCATCTCAGGGCCTTTGCACCTGCTGTTCCTTCTGCCTAGTGTTCTTCTCCCAGATACCTACCGGGCTCACACCCTCATCTCCTTCAGGTCTTTACACAGATATCACCTTCCCAATTGCAGCCAAACCCTTTCATACCTACAGTCCCATTCCTTTGTGAATTAGTCCTTCGTCCTTAGTACTTTCTGCTATCCTGTGCAATTCATAGTACACTGTACGACATACTGTGTGTTTGTTGTTGACGGTCAGCTTCCCCTCATTAGAATGTAAAGTCTATAAGAGCAGGGATTAGGTCTGTTATATTTCACTGATGCATCCCCAAATCTTGGAACAAATCTAGTGCAGAGTAGGCAAGAATTTTTTCCTCTCCTTAATTTTAGACCCTGGAATCCGGGATAAGAAAGAGAAAAATTATGAAACCCCCAACTCTAAAAGAGGTCATGGTAATTTGCAGCCACAAAACAGTAAAAGATGTTATTCACAGAGGGGCATTCCCATTTGGACTCTAGAAAAGCCAGAAACACCAGGACGCTTTATTGAACATCAGTCCCAGGAAGGCTCTTGAGCTCAGATCTCACAATAAAGACTGAACACTTTCTAGATTGAATATAATCAAATGTTGACCATTTCAAAGATTTTTAGGGGGCTTCTAGAATCTTTAATCTAGAATAGCTGGGAGGTGAAGTCACAATAAGGAAGCAGCTGAATCCCGACTGAGAAGCAAGATCATGGAAGTGTCTGCTATGATGGGCTGAGGGACTTGTCTGAGGTCACACCACCAAGTGGATGGAGCAGGAGCCAGGAAGGGTCCAAGGAAGCTGCTGCATTTTGCTCCCAAAAGAAAAGGTGTGCTTTCTGAATCATTTATTGCCCAGGGATCATCCACACTGCTGGCTGCCTTCATCAGTCAAGACTGAGCTGAGCAAAATGGGGAAAAATCAATACCTGCAGGGATGGTGCCACTGATTTTATACCAAGAATAAGACATAGTGAAGAATTTTATACTAAGTAGGTTTTTTCCCTCTCTTAACCAGCTGGCATTTTATTTTGTTTTTAAGTGAAACGCTATTCAGTCTTTTAAGATGAGGGAAAATGTGCATTTCAACAGAACAATAGAATACAATGGACTGAATCTCCCCAAGACCCAAGATAACTTCTAATTAGCTCTGAGTTATCCACCAGGAACTCATATAATGTGTGATCACTAACTTATTTAATGGTACAGAGATAGCTAAAAAGATTTTACACTAATCCTAATTTATTTAACTTTCAACCAGACAACAGCTTAAGCCCTGTGTAAAATGGCTGCTCATGATTTTCTACAGAAACAGGCTTTCTGGTGTAGTATTTACTGGGCTGTTTTATCTGCTTACAGTAATGGAATGCATCTTTAAGAATCTACAAAAACAAATGAAGAAATGCGAAAAATATAAAATCAAGAGTTTGGTTGCCAGTTAATAAACATTGTCAGATATGTGGTCGCTAAAAGATCTCATAGCCAAAATACATAAAGACAAAACATGTCTGTGAATATAAGTTAGTCTGAATCCATGATGAATGTAATACCCCTTAGGAGGGGGTACTCTATTTCTAAGAGTGATATGATTTTGATTATCTCCAGTACAACTTAGTTTAAGGTTCTAAAACAATCTTGGTTTCTTGATTAATAAATGTTTTTTATAATGTTAATACGTGAAAGATTTTCGATTTAGGGTGAAACTAGAATACACTTTCACACCATGCACAAAAATAAACTCAAAAGACTTAAACATGAGACAAGACACCGTCAAACTCCTAGAAGAGAACATAGGTTTAAAGACTTAAACATGAGATAAGACACCGTCAAACTCCTAGAAGAGAACATAGGCAAAACATTCTCTGACATTGACTGTACACATGTTTTCTTAGGTCAGTCTCTCAAGGCAATAGAAATAAAAACAAAAATAAATAATGGGACCTAATAAAACTGACAAGTTTTTGCACAGCAAAGGAAACCATTAAAAACAAACAAACAAACAAAGAGACCATCTATGGAATGGGAGAAAATAGTTTCAAATGATACAATGGACAAGGGCTTAATCTCTAAAATATACAAACAATTTATACAACTCAACAGCAAAAAAAACCAACAACCCAATTGAAAAATGGGCAAAAGACCGAAGAGATATTTCTCTAAAGAAGATATGCAGATGACCAACAGGCACATGAAAAAATGCTCAACATCACTAATTATTAGAGAAATGCAAATAGAACCTAGAATGAGGTACCACCTCACACGGGTCAGAATGGCTATCATTAATAAGTCTACAAATAACAAATGCTGCAGAGGATATGGAGAAAAGGGAATCTTCCTAAACTGTTGATGGGAATATAAATTGGACAACCACTATGGAAAACAGTATGGAGGTTCCTCAGGAAAACTAAATATAGAACTACCATATGGTCCAGCAGTCCCACTCCTGGGCATATATCTAGAAAAAAACTTTCCCTGAAAAAGATAACATGCACTTCTATGTTCATCACAGCACTATTCGCAATAGCAAAGACATGGAAACAACCTAAATGTCCATTGACAGATAAACAGACTAAGATGTGGTGCATATACACAATGGAATACTACTCAGCCATAAAAAGAACAAAATAATGCCATTTGCAGCAACATGGATGGAACTAGAGATTCTTATACTAAGTGAAATAAGTCAGAAAAAGACAAATCCATATGATATAACTTATCTGAGAGCTAAAATATGTACGGCAAAAATGAACCTACCTACAGAAAAGAAACAAACTCATGGACATGGAGAACAGACCTGTGGTTGCCAAGAGGGAGTGGGATGGATTAGGAGTTTGGGGATGGTAGATGCAAACTATTGCATTTGGAGTGGATAAAAAACAAGATCCTGCTGTACAGCACAGGGAACTATATCCAATCACTTGTGATAGAACATGATGGAAGATAATGTGAGAAAAAGAATGTGTGTGTGTATATATATATACATACATACACACACACGTATAACTGGGTCACTCTGTTGTACAGCAGAAATTGACAGAACACTGTAAATCAACTATAAAAAAAAATCGACACTGAAGCCCAGGCTCAATTGGGAACGGATGGCATGCTGATGATGTCAGAATCAGAACAAGAACAGGGGGAAATTATAATTACTGGAAGCCCTTTTATCTATAGAATCACTATGAGGAATACCTGGCTAATGGAGACTTGAACAGACGTATCCGAAAAGTTTGACCATCGGTTTAACATAAATTTAGCTTTCAGAGATAAATGGAGTTTTCTCCAACTCTAGATTGACTGGAAACAAAATGATATGTGAATCAGGACCCAGTGAGTTGTTTAAGCAAATAAGTAAATAAGGCTTTTCATTTGTTTGGAATCCATAATATGAGAGGGAACAGGGATGCCGACGTAGGCCATGCTTCCACTGTGGCTTTTATTTTTATTTATTTATTTTTTATAATGATTTTTATTTTTTCCATTATAGTTGGCTTACAATGTTATGTCAGTTTCTACTGCATGGCAAAGTGACCCAGTCTTATATCTACATAGATTCTTTTTTTTCCCATTATCCTCCATCATGTTCCATCACAAGTGACTACATATAGTTCCCTGTGCTATATATACAGCAGGATCTTATCACTTATCCACTCCAAATGCAATAGTTACTTTTAAATGTCTGGTGGCATTTTGTAGAAGAACACAGAAGAATGGACAGCTGATGGGAACCACACAGTGAGAGATTATTCTCTGAATAACCACATTTGTGATCAAAAGAGGTAGTTTTATGAAAACTCAGCATGTTGTGACGAGCTGTGTATTCTATTTTCCAAGTACTAGGAAGACTGAGAATATTGCTCCATTATAGCACACGTTTACTGACTTCCCAAAAAGTTAAGATTCCAGGTGCAAAACCATCCTTATTTAAAGTGAACAGAGAATTTTAAAATGAAGAAAAATAATGAAAAGCTATGATCCCAAATAAAAAATTCATGATGAATGACTGTCAGGGAGTATGGATAATTTCAAACATTTCAGTGAGCTATGTTAGCAAAGCAGCTATCTTTGCCTCTCTGTATGTCAAATTTTAGATAAACAAGTTTATTTAAATATTTAAAAATCTAAATAATTTATCTCTAATTTGATGTAGATATCATAAGAGAATTTCATAATATTAAAAAATAAGTTAAATTTCTCTTAAAATGAAATACACTAAAACAGGCTGTAGTAAAAGATTAAAAGAATTATGCATTTATGTCAGAAGGACCAAAAATCAATATCATGTTCAAAATTCATAGAACATCAAACATTCAAATGTAAATGACCAAATGTTATCATTACTCTTAAGTCATTACAATTTTTAAAAACTACAGCATTGGCTCTGATAATCATTATTTGGCTGTTAATTGATTTTGACATTGTCTTTGTGAGGTTTGGGAGAAAAGATTTTTCCTATTCTTGAAGAATATTTAAAGAATTTCCAGATTGGTTGGAAGCCTGCTTTGTGAAATTTCACTCTGCCTAAATCAAGATTAAATCACCGAAGGTGTCATAGCAAGAAGTAAAACTCTAGGGAGGCTATTAACAATTTAGCGTTTCTAGTTCATGTTGGAGTGTTAATTCCACTTCCTAAAGAAAACGGGAGAAGCAGGTAGTCATTAAAATTAAGATCTTGTGACTGCAGAAATGTGCCGCCACATTTATATTAGAGCACGTTCAGAGTAACATGCAAATGTCCCCACAGAGGCAGTGAGGTTTAGTGAGGTGTCAGCTTGATTTCTCCCTAACTTACTTCTTCACAGTAAAATAAATACAGATAACCAACTTCTCATGATTCGCGAACAGAAGTGAGTTTCTGCGGACATGTCTAGCAGTGTCCTCTGAGATAAGGAGTTCTCTGGGCCAGGGAATAGTGGTGATCATTAAGACCACAGCTGTCATCAAACCCATGAGGACTCAGGTTTGATCCCTGCCCTCACTCAGTGGGTTAAGGATCCAGCGTTGCTGTGGCTGTGGTGTAGGCTGGCAGCTGTAGCTCTGATTGGACCTCTAGCCTGGGAACCTCCATGTGCCGTGGGTGCGGCCCTAAAAAGACAAAAGACAAAAAAGAAAACAAAACGAAAAAACCATGTCTGTGTATCTGTCTTTTCTGCACTGTAGTTTCCTTCTATCCTGCTCAAGCTGGTGACTTGGAGTCACTCTGAATAGCAAGCTCTTAGGTATGCGAGGCTGGGAAGGCAGCGGCCTGGAGAAGTGACTGGGAGTGAAGCTGGGTAAGAGGTGTCAGCCAAGATCTCTGAGAATTCTCAGAAATACATGGGAGGGGCTAGACATCTCGTAATCAAGTCCAACCGGTGTTCTACTCGTATTTGCCACTAAAGAGAGGGGCATGTTTGAAGACTTGGAAAAAAGTTCAGTAGAGAGTACTCAGTATTACATGTAAAATAGTGAACAATCTGCCTGGAGGTTCCTTCCTTAAGAGAGCATGGACTTGTGTGCTCAGTAAAAATGGGTACTTTTTTTTTTCCTTCTATTTTCTTTTTGCAGCCACACTTGCAGCACATGGAAGTTCCCAGGCTAAGAGTTGAATTGGAACTGCAGCTGCCAGCCTACACCACAGTCACAGCAATGCCAGATCTGAGCAGCATTTACAACCTATGTCACAGCTTGCAGCAACATTGGATCCTTAACCCACCCAGCGAAGCCCAGGGATTGAACCCGCATCTTCATGGACAGTATGTTAAGTTCTTAACCCACTGAACCACAGTGGGAATTCCAGAAATGGAAACCATTAATGTGGATAAATGTAACACTTGGACTCTTGGTTTTTAGCAGCAAGTTTCCAAGATCAACCCTGGCTGACTTGAGCAGAGAGATATTATGGGCTGACAATTTGGGGGGCAGTGGTAAGCCTAAGCTGTCAGGGACAAAGCCCCCGGCAATCACTGCCACTGCTACAAGGTACCACCTCAGCTTGCACAAGGGCCACTGCTGACTGGGAAGGCCATTACCCTGCAGCCATGGCTGGATGTAGCCCTGCTTTTGCTTGGTAGAGCCAGGAAGTCACCTGGCAAACTGGGCTCCCATCACTTCTCCCTTGCTTCTCAAAGTCACAAGCCCCTACATCAGAATGTGCAATGAGGAAGTCTGAGCAGTACAGCTGAGACCTCCACCCGTGGCCCAGCTGAAAGGGAGGCTGGGATCGGAGCACAAAGTATAATTACTGGAGGCAGCCTTGGCAGCTTCCCATCAAGAGTTATAAAGGTGGATGGAGTTCCTGTCATGGCTCAGCAGTAACAAACCTGACTAATATCCGTGAGGGTGCAGCAGTAACAAACCTAATATCCCTGGCCTTGCTCAATGGGTTAAGGATCTGGTGATGCCGAGAGCCATGGTGTAGGTCATAGACAAGATTCTGCATTGCTGTGGCTATGGTATAGGCCAGTGGCTACAGCTCCGATTCGACCCCTAGCCTGGGAATCTTCATATGCTGTGGGCGTAACCCTAAAAAAAAAAAGTCAAGAAGAATTATAAAGGTGGAGAACATCCCCCTAATATGGAGAGGGGTGCACATGCTGGGCCATCAAAATGACAGAGCCAGGCTCAGAGGGAGAGGGTTTCCACAATGGGGAGGAAAACTCCAGCCCTCTGAAAAGGTGGGACCCTTTGTTTTCTTTAAATTAAATACATTAATATTTTTCCTGACGATACAGATGCATTGTGAGAGTCTTCCATTTCTAACATTAAGGCCTAGATGAAAAATTCTCAGACTAAAATGGCCTAGATGTGCTGATAAAATATAGCCCACATTTCCTTAAATATACAGCTGAACCAGCAAGGAAATGAGGGAAGTCCCCAGTGGGAAAACACAAGGATGAAATTAAAACCTGGAGCGGTGGTGGCTGCCTCAGAACATGCTCATTCTGGTACCCAAAGGCTTGAGTTCCCACTTCCTTTCTCCTATTTACCCAAGGTCTCACCTTCCATCCTCATGTTTAGGAAACTCAATCTCTATATTAATCTCACTGTGAACTAGGACAAAAAAGTTCTTGGATTGGCACCAATCTGTGGTTCATGCTTTGAGTAGCTCTGCATTTAGACTTTGTTAAATCAATCACACCTGTTAATTTTTTAAAGCTAATTCCTAAATAAAAGAAATAGAATGTACCTATATTCCAAACCAGTAGAAGAAAAAAAAAGGCATACATTTCTTTACCTTTCAATCAATTTATAGGAAGCCATAAGAAAGGGGGGAGGGGAAAGAATCAGAAAAACATGAAAATAAAATAGAAAAAATTAACTCTAAATATGATCATAATAAGTTCAAATAAAATAAATGGACAAGTTACAAGACAGAGGTTGTCAGATAAAATCTAGTTTTATATTATTTACAGGAAACTGACCTAAAAGCACAAAAGCAGAGCAAGGCTGAGAATAAGCAAAATAAAGCAAAAGAAAGGTAAAAGAGACCTTAAGGTAAAAAAGTATTAGGGGCAATACCGGGTATACCATAAAAGTTAAACTAAGAAAACAAAAGTGTAACTGAAATAGTCATACAAAGAATAACACATGAAACAAAATCCAACTCCATGCTCTTTATAAGTGACACTTCTAAAAAAAAGATATGGAAAGGTTGCAGGAAAAAAAACCTACCAGGAAAGTAATAATCAAAGAAATCTAGCATAAATTAATTTATAAAATAGATCTTAAGATAAAAATCACTATTAGGGCTAGAAAAAGTTACAATAAAATATTAAAATTTTCAAATCACCAAAAAAATAAAATAATTCTTAACACTGAATGCACAAGTAAAATAGTGTCAAAATATAGGGAGCAAAAATTTATAGAACTATAGGGAGAAATGTACAAATTTACAACATGGCTGATTATCAAGTGGATGCAAAATTTAAGTAGACATAAAATATCTCAACAAAATAATTAATAAGCTCAATTAAATGATTATATATAGAACTTGACACTCAACAACTGAAGGCCATATATTCTTTAATGCACATTTTAACACTAGTGATAATAAAACTAGGCCATAAGGCAAGTCTCAAAAGTTTTCAAGAATTAGAATCTATATAGATAAGGTTCTCTGACCATAGTGCAATTCAATTAGAAGTCAGTAAAAACAAAACAACCTGAATGTTTGGAACCCCAAAACCTCACTTAAAAATAACTTGTTATCCTGGAGTTCCTGCTGTGGCACAGTGGGTTAAGAATCCAATTACAGTGGCTCAGGTTGCAGTGAGTTAAAGGATCCAGTGTTGCTGCAGCTGTGGTACACGTCACATCTGTGGCTTGGATTCGATCCCTGACCCAGGAACTTCAATATGCCATAAATGTGGCCATAAAATTTCAAAAAAAGGAGTTCCCATCATGTCTCAGTGGAAATGAATCTGACTAGTATCCATAAGGACACAGGTTCAATCCCTGGCCTTGCTCAGTGGGTTGAGGATCCGGCATTGCTGTAAGCTGAGGTGTAGGTCGCAGAAGTGGCTCGGATCTGGCGTTGCTGAGGCTGTGGTGTAGGCTGGCAGCTACAGCTCCAATTCGACCCCTGGCCTGGGAACTTCCATATGCCGTGGGTGTGGCCCTAAAGAGACAAAAGACCAAAAAAAAAAAAATTAAAAAAACAAAAACTCATGGTCTAAAGAAGGTATAATAAAATTAAGAAATTTAGATCTGTGTGATAATAAAAATGCTATATATCAAAAATTATACAACTGTACAAGTGACCCTATGAAGGATATTTAGAGCCTTAAATGATTATATTAGAAAAGAAGAAAGGCTGAAAATTAATAATAATAAAAGGTAGAAAAAGAAAAGAATAAACCTAAAGAAAAGAGAACTGTAGGAGTAAAGATGAATGAAACAGAAACAAACATATACAAAATCAACAAAGTCAAGAGATGGTTCTTAGAAATCAAGAGTGTAGATAAACCTCTGGAATAGTTACTCAGAAAATGAGAGAAGATATAAAACACCATTAGGAATCAAAAGAGGTGCATAATTACAGATACTGCAGGGCACTCAGTGGCTATGTGTCCCATGGGCAAATTATTCAACCTCTATAATGCTCTGGTTTCATCATCTGCAAATTAGGGTTATCTAAAGTACTAATCTCATATGATTTTCCTGGAAGTTAAACTGGCTAATGTATGTAGTATGCTTAGATCAGTCTTTGACAACAAAAACAGTAACTAATACACTGACTTTGTTGTTCCCATTGTTGGTACTTTGTTGTTTTCTTTAGTTAGCTGGACTATTTTATTAGTATTTTCTAAGAACATCTTTTGATTGTGTAGATCTTCCCATTTATTGCACTATTTTCTGTTTTATTAATTTCTTTTCTTATATCTAGCATTTCCTTCCTCTGCTTTCTTTGGGCTTAATCTGTTGTTCTTTTACAAGCTTCTTTGGTTGAACATTCAACGCATTTATTTTCAAAGTTTCTTGTTTCCAAATTTTTTGTTTTAATGCTAAAAATGTGCTTCTAGCCAAGGTACTAAAGTGCTGCCTAAGTTAAACTGTATAATTTTATTACTTCAATTCTAGAGAAGTTTAAAAACATGCCCAGGAGTTCTGTGATAACCCCCTATCAAAAGCTACAGTCTAATCTCCAGCTTCCTTCAGCCTTAGTGACTGACCTCAAGTGGAGGGAAGTAATGGGCAGTGGCTCCTCAAAGGTCATACAGCTTTACACCTACCCAAAGGCTCTACTGAGATTCATCCTTAGAATGAGTCACTGTGTTCTGGGGAAGCCCAGGCTACGTGCAGAGGCCAAGTCTAGGTGTTCTAGCTGACAGCTACCATCAACTGCTGGACACAAGAGGAAGCCTTCAGATGATTCCAACCCCCTTGCCTTTGAGATGTGCCAGCTGATGCCCATGGAGCAGAGGAGCAGAGACATGGTAACTTTTCTAATTTCAAACCAAACTAGAGATTTCTCAGCAAAATAAATGTCTTTTTTTTTTTTCCTTCAATCACTAGGTTTCAGTGTGGTTTGTTTTGTGGCAATAGATAACCACAACAGTTCTAAATAATTTCAATTTTAACGTTACAAAATTCTTTTATTTAATGCTATGTGTATTCCATAGGTTCCAAACAAATAATGGTAATGGTGGTAGTGGGGATGGGATAGTTTATTATATTACTCATTTCTAATTTAATTTGACTATGGTTGGTAATGTGGTCTGAGTATGTAATTTATTTTAAATTTGTTAAGAAATTTTGTAATAATCTATAAGTATAATTGTTTCATGTGTTCTTGTAAAGAATATATCTTTGTTCAGTGTGGGCTTTCATTCATGCATGTATTTGTGTGTGTACATATATATATCTATACTTACACATTATATATACACACACATATGTAAAAATACACAAAAACACATATAAAAACACTGATCTAACAGAGATTACACAGAAGTCTACATTAGAAGAGTGGTTTTCAAACTTTCTAGTCTCAGGACCCTTCACATTTTAAAAAATGGAGGACCTTGAAGACCTTTGGTTTATGTGGGGTATCAACATTTATTGAAACAGAAATTAAAGCTGAGATGTTTAAAATTTATAAATTCATTTAAAATTATAATAATAAAACCATCCATATTAGCAAATATTTAACTTTAAAAAATGCACTTTTCAAAACAAGGAAATTTAGGAACACGAGTTGTGCTGTTTTATATTTTTGAAAATTCTTTAGTGTATGGTGTATTAAAAAGGGAGTTGGGCTCTCATATTTGCTTCTGCATTCAGTCTGCTGGGATATATTTTTTGGTTGAAGTACATGGAGAAAATTCATCCTCACATAGATACATAATTAGAAAAGGAAGAAGTATCATAATTATCTTTCCGGGGAACTGTGGCTATTCTTCTTTAATGCTACACCAAAATTCAACAAGTGGTAGTTTCTTAAGGGTAGCTGTGACATGGAATAGAAACCATATCAATTAACTTTTCATACTCTATTACACCGAAATCAACTGGCTTATCATGCTTTGAATGGGTATTTTTAAACCATATAAAATTTTGTAACATGCTTTGTTTGTCATCTCAAAAATATAGGTCCATTATGTTGTAAAGATGTGCCTAAATGTTGATGCACTTCATTCTTTAATATAAAAGAAATCACATTCATTACTACTACTACTGACCTCATCAGAAAAGTCTGTAAGTGCTGGGAAGCTGTCAAAATTTCAGTGGTGATTACACATTTCTAAAATTCTAATTTTTGCTTGGAAACTCAATTTTGTAGCAATAAATGTGTCAGGTGTTTTCTCCAAAGTGACAGACTTCATTCATTTTTGAAAAAATGACTGCCAAATGCTCAAACCTACTCACAGTCTGTCCATGGTTGTTCTTTTCAGTAAAAATGGTTTCCCGACTTTAGGAATGACAGTGTGGGAAGCTCCATGGACCCAATCCCCAGAAAAACAAGCATAATTGGTAGAAATTATAATTGCTTTAGGCCATGCCCATGGCATGTGGAAATTGGCCAGGGATCAAAATGGCCAGAGATCAAACCCATGCCACAGTAGTGACCCCAGCTGCTGCAAGAACAATGCCAGATCTTTAACCCACTGTGCCACAAGAGAATTCCCTAGAAATTATTTTTAAGGGTCTAAAATTGTCTGAAAGGCATAATAAAATGAAATAGTTATTCAAGAAAATCAACTAACACTCAAAGTCTGTGGCATTTCAACCATGACCCATTCTATTCCTCCCCTTTTCCAGCTCAGTATGATGAAAATTCCACACCAAGAATACAGGACTCCCTTTCTTGCCAGTTCTCACTTAAGGGCTACGATATGCCCCCAGGAGGGGCAAGTAACCTGTGTTTCTCATCTTGCCCAACTATGCGTTGCAGAGGCTAAACTCTAGACAAATACAGCTGAGAGCTTAAAGGTTCCCTTCCTCCACCCAGCTCCCACTCAGAGAGTAAATGCTCTGTGTCAGGTATGGCACATGAAGAATGTTGGTGCTAAATAACAAATGCTGGAGAGGGTATGGAGAAAAGGGAACACGTCTACACTGTTGGTGGGAATGTAAATTGATACCACCACTATGGGAAACAGTATGGAGGTTCCTCAGAAAACTATAGAACTACCACATGATCAATCAATCCCACTCCTGGGCATATACCCAGACAAAACTTCCCTTGAAAAAGACACATGCATCCCTATATTCATGCAGCACTGTTCACAATAGGCAAGACATGGAAACCACCTAAATGTCCATCAACAGAGGAATGGATTAAGAAGATGTGGTATAGATACACGATGGAATACTACTCATCCATAAAAAAGAACAAAATAATGCCATTTGCAGCAACATGGATGGAACTAGAGACTCTCATACTAAGTGAAGTAAGTCAGAAAAAGAAAAACAAATACCATATGATATCGCTTACATCTGGAATCTAATATATGGCACAAATGAACCATTCCACAGAAAAGAAACTCAGGAACTTGGAGAACAGGCTTGTGGTTGCCAAGGAGGAGGGGGAGGGAGTGGGATGGACTGGGAATCTGGGGTTAATAGATGCAAACTATTGCATCTGGAGTGGATAATCAATGAGATCCTGCTGTGTAGAACAGGGAACAATATCTAGTCACTTGTGATGAAGCATGATGGAGAATAATGTCAACAAAAGAATGTATATATATGTGTGTGTGTGTGACTGGGTCACTTTGCTGTACAGTAGGAATTGACAGAACACTGTAAACCAACTATAATGGAAAAAATAAAAATCATTAAAAAAAAAAAAAGAAAGTTGATGCACTGATTGCCCTAGCTCCAGGGCAGAGGTTTCACCCTGGAATATGTAAGCTGAGAAGGCCAGAGGCTACAGCCTTCACCTGATTCTGCTGGTAAAACAGGGGTGTCACTCTAAGAGAAACTGGTCACTGTCCCCTCCCTTAGCTCCAGATTTGTGGATTAGAGATTTTGCCCAGGGGAAGAGGCAGCATGTAAAAACAAAGACCTCCAGACCTCTTCCCAAAGGAACTGATTTTATTTGGAACAGATTATGAGGATGCTCAAGCCCAAGGGCGCTCTCAAAACCAAAGAAGTCTTTGGTGGTAAGCAAGCAAGAGGAGGCTATCAGTTTAATCATAGCAAGGAGCTAAACTGCAGGCCGGTTTCTTTACCAGAGAGAACCAAGAAAAGAGAAGGTTTAGACAAGTCTTCCTGAGGTCAGAACAAACCTCAAAGACTGGCCTCAAAAAAGTCCCTTAGGAAAGGGGCCTAAATTTAATTGGATCAGACTGTGGAGCAATTTTTGCCCTGAGCATCTTGTAAATAAACACGGTAATCAGCAACTAATAAAGGATCACAGCTGGATATTATACCAAAAAATGCAGAGAGTTTACTGGAGAAATTAGGCAAAAAGACAGCTTACTACAACATGATCATTCCAGGGTGACTAGGTAATACTTCCAAGGCTGCATGCCTGAGAAAGCTTCATGAGAGGATTCATGAAGAGGGCAAGGAGAAATAGACTCCACTCCAATAACTTACCAATCACTGTAAAATAAAGTAAACAAGCAAATAACAATAACAAGCTCTGAGAGAAGGGGGGCCAGTAAGCACAGCTTCTACAATGTATTATCCTAAATATCTAGTTACCAACAAGAAATTATGAACATGCAAATAAGCAGAAAAATAGGATCCAAACAGGGAAAATAAAAAAGAAACAAACAAAAAACAGGCAACAGAAATTATGACAGGACCCAGATACTAGATTTAACAGATATAAACTTCAGAGCAGCATTATAAATATGCTCAAAGATTTAATGTAAATCATGTTTAAAGAAGTAAAGCAAAGTGTTTTGGCAATGTTTCATCAAATACAGAATATCAACATAGAGAAATTTAAAAAAATTAACTCTGCTGCTGAAAAGTACAAAAATGAAATGGAAAGTTCACTGAAGACCCTCAACAGTAGATTTCAAAGGGCAGAAAAATGAATCTGCAAACTTGAAGTTATATCAACCAAGACTAAGCAATCCAAAGAATAAAGAAAAAAACAAGAATGAAGAAAACTCAACAGAGGACTTGACTGTCAAGATAGCAGAGTAGAGAGACCTGAGCTTGCCTTCTCTCATGGCACACCAAAATTACAAATATTTACAAAACGACTATCAATAAAAAAGACAGGAACCTACTAGAAAAGATTTTCTATATCTAACAATATAAAGAAGGAATCACAGTAAGAAGTTACAATACAGTCAAGAACCACAACCCCAGGGGAGCAATCCAAACACAGAATAATTACAACTGCAGAGGTTCTTCCTAAGGAGTGAAGAGCCTGAGCCTCACATGAGGAGCCCCACCCTGAGGGTCCTGTGGTGGAAAGATGACACCCTAGAACATGGCTTTGAAGGCCAGTAGAACTTACTTTCAGGAGACCCAGAGAGCTGTGGAAAATAAAGACTCCACTCTTAAAAGGTGCACACAAAATTCCACGTGTTCCAGGACCCAGGACAGAAGTAATGTGAAAGGAGCCTGGGTCAGACCCACCTGCTGATCTTAGCTTCCTAGAGAGGCAGGAGGCAACTGGAGCTCACCCTGGGAACACAGACACTGGCAAGAACTATTTGGGGGAGCTTGTTTTATCACATGGACATTGGTACTGGTAAGCACCAATGGAATCCTACCTCTAGCTTATCTGCTTAAGCACCCAGCACCACTTCCACCTACCAGTATGTACCACCAGTACTGGGATGCCTCAGGCCAAGCAACTAACTGGGCAAGGACAGAGCCCCATTCACCAGCAGACAGGCTGCCTTAGGACCTGGTGAGCCCAGAGCCGCCCCTGGATATGGTCCTGCTCATGAGAAGGTCCAGGACCTAGTCCCATAGACCAGTGCACAGACACTGGACCCAAGATCCCCAGGGACCTGCATTCAGAAGCCCCTGGACCCAGCTCTGCAAACCTAGAACATTTTTCACAGAATTTGAACAAATACTTTTAAAATTTATATCAAAACTCAGAAGACTCTGAATAGCCAAAACAATCCTGAGAAAGAAAAGAGCTAGAGATATTATGCCCCCTGGCTTCAGACTATATTACAAAGCTACCGTGATCAAAAGAGTATAGTATTGGTACAAAAATAGATACAAAGATCAATGGAATAGAATAGAGAGCCCAGAAATAAATCCATGTACTTACGGTCAATTAATCTATGACAAAAGAGGCAAGAATATACAATGGAGAAAAGACAGTCTCTTCGATATGTATTCTATGAAAACTGGACAGCTATATATGAAAAAGTGAAATTAGAACATTTTTTAAACACTATATACAAAAATAAACTCAAAATGGATTAAAGACCTAAATATAAGTCCAGAAGCTAGAAAACTTCTAGAAGAAAACAAAGGCAGAACATTCTTCAATACAAATCATAGCAATATGTTTTTGGATTTGTTTCTTTGAGTAAAGGAAACAAAAGCAAACATAAACAAATGGAGCCTAGTAAAACTTACAAGCTTTTGCATAGCAAAGGATATCATCAGCAAAGCAAAAAGATGACCTATTGCATGGGAGAAAATATTTGTAAATGATATGACCTATAAGGGGTTAATATCCAAAATACATAGTATCCAATATACAACTCAATATTAAAAAAACCTATTAAAAATGGGCAGAAGACTTGAAAAGACATTTTTCTTCCTTTGTGTGTGTGTGTGTGTGTGTGTGTGTAGGGCTGCACCTGTGGCCTATGGAGGTTCCCAGGCTAGGGGTCTAATTGGAGCTATGGCTGCCGGCCTATGCCACAGTCACAGCAACACCCAATCTGAGCTGCGTCTGTGACCTACCCCAGAGCTCACAGCAACACTGGATCCTTAACCCACTGAGCAAGGCCAGGGATTGAACCTGTGACCTCATGGATACTAGTCAGGTTTGTTAACTGCTGAGCCATGATGGGAATTCCCGAAAAGATATTTTTCTAAAGGAGTCATACAGATCACCCACAGGCACATGAAAAGATGCTCAAATCACTAATCATCAGAGAAATGCAAATCAAAACCACAATGAAATACTAACTCACACCTGTCCAGAATGGCTACCATCAGAAAGAACACAAATAACAAATATTGGCAAGCATGCAGAAATAAGGAAACCCTTGTTCACTGATGGTGGGAATGTAAATTGGTGCAGCCACTGTGGAAAACAGTATGGAGGTTCTTCAAAAAACTAAAAATGGAACAATCATAGCAGCAATTTCACTCCTGCGTATATA
This sequence comes from Phacochoerus africanus, assembly GCF_016906955.1. Taxonomy (NCBI): domain Eukaryota; kingdom Metazoa; phylum Chordata; class Mammalia; order Artiodactyla; family Suidae; genus Phacochoerus; species Phacochoerus africanus. Next base: position 105,661,088 of record NC_062544.1, read on the forward strand.
TCCAAAGAAAATAAAATTAATTTGAAAGGCTGCATGTACCCCAATGTTCATGACAGCATTATTATTTTTTTCTTTTTTCTTTTTGTCTTTTTAGGGCCACACCCATGACATATGGAGGTTCCCAGGCTAGGGGTCCAATTGATGCTGTAGCTGAGGGCCTACGCCAGAGGCACCACAACACAGGATCCAAGTCGCATCTGTGACCTACGTCACAGTTCACGGCAACGCTGGATTCTTAACCCACTGAGTGAGGCCAGCGATAGAACCTGTACCCTCATGGATGCTAGTGGGGTTTGATAACCACTGAGCCATGATGGGAACTCTGGCAGCACTGTTTACAATAGTCAAGATATGGAAGCAATCTAAGTGTCACTGATAGATAAACATATAAAGAAGATATGGTACATATATACAATAGAATACTACTCAGCCATAAAAAAGAATGAAAATTTTTGCCATTTGCAGCAACATGGATGGTCTTGGACTCGGGCAGTAGTATACTAAATGAAGTAAGTCAAACAGAGAAAAAAACACTATGTTACTTATATGTGGAATCTAAACTATAAAACAAACTAGGAAATACAACAAAAAAGAAACAGACTCAGAGATATAGAGAACAAAGTGGTGGATATCAGTGGAGAGAGGGAAGGAGGGGGGCAAGATAAAGATTGAGAATTAAAAGGTAAAAACTACTATGTACAAAATAAATATGCTCTAAGGATATACTATATAGCACAGGGAACATAGCCAATATTTTACAATCACTGTAAGTGGAGTATAAACTTTAAAAATTGTGAATCACTATGTTGTACACCTGAAACATATACAACCGCACATCAACTATACCTCGATTAAAAAAAACAAACAGAATCAGACTCACAGATGTAGAAAGCCAACCTGTGGTTACTAAAGGGAAAGGGGGGAGGGACAAATTAGGAGTATGGGATTAATGGATACAAACTCCTAAGCAACAAGTATATATTATATAGCACAGGGAATTATAGCCATTAGCTTCTAATAACTTTTAATGGAATATAATCTGCAAAAATACTGAATCACTGTGTTATACACCTAAAACTAACAGACTATTATAAATCAGCTATACCTCAATTAAAAAAACAAAAACAAACAAACTCTTATGCTGTGCCTTCTCCCCCCAGCTGGTGTACAAGCTCCAAGAAGGCAGGAAACTTTCTTTGGTTCACCACCGTCTGTCAGCACTTACAACAGCATCTAGTACATAAAAGGCACTCAAATCTTTGTTAAATGAATCAGTTAACATCTTTGGAATATGTTCCTCTTCTTTTGCTCTTTGCCCGTATATTTTTCTATGAAATTTTAAAAACATATCATTCTCTAAAAACATTAACTCTCTCCTTTAACATTTTAATGTTTGAAGGATTGAATATTTTAATGTAAAATAAGCGATTACATCTACTCTATCAGCACGTCAAACTCTCTTCTTCTGATTTTAAAACACTGTCATCTTACTTTTTAGGTTTTGAGTCCCTGCACAGCTGATTACTTACAAAGGTAACAAATCTAACACAAGGGTTTGTTACTTCTGTAACAGAAGAGGGGATGACACAGTCCATTTCCAGCCTGGTGTCCTCTTTTCCACATACACACAAATGACCAAGACACAACCACCATTTTTTTTTCCTGGTCAAATATACATCCTTCTGAACAACAACAACAAATTACTGATTTTATCACAGTTAAGAACCTCAGGATAAATGGCAGAACTGAAATTCTGATGGAGAAATTCATCAACATACTCCAGAAGGTGTTTTGACTTATCCTACACTGCTATCTAAACCGCAGACTGGGGTTCTGCCACCCACTAGAATAACTTCCCATAATTACAGACAAGAAAGACCTACTTTCTGGTCCTGAGGTTGGGCAAGTTGTTGCCAATTTGTCCCGTTTGATAGCTGTGTACTGTTAGCTCACATATGTCACAATGAATGGGGCACTTGACCTCCCTGCTCCTGATGAGGCAGTTTTACTGACCCTTTAACTAATGGGTGGATCCTGCGCTATTGCCCCAGGCATTAAGGTAAATTATTAATGAGTTTTAAGGCAAAAACTGCTCATAACTCCTTATCTTGCCTCTTGAAAAAAATCCCAATAAAGAAAATATAGGTAAAAAAAAAAAATAAGACAAAGAAAAAACGGCCCACTTGTTTTGTTCTTCCATTCCATGAGTGGCAAATGGTAAATGGAAATAATGTTTGTTTTTTTTTTTTTGCAAAGAGAGTTGAGAAGATATTTTAATTAATTAGCTAAATTATTTATTTGGCCACACCCACAGCATGCAGAGGTTCCTGGGCCAGGGACTGAACCTGAGCCATAGCAGCAACTGGAGCTACAACAGTGACAATGCCAGATCCTTAACCACTAGGCCACTAGGGAACTTCCAAGAAGATTTTTTTAAAAATTTTTTCTTTTTTGGCTGCTCTACGGCATGTGGAGTTCTCTGGCCAGGGATAAGATCTGAGCTGCAGTTGCCATCTGGCTCTCAGCTGTGGCAACGCCAGATCCTTAATCCACTATGCTGGGATCGAACCTGCGTCCCAGTGCTCCCAAGGCCCTGCCAATCCTGATGCACCACAGCAGAAACTCCCCAAGACGATATTTTTAAAACGTGGGTCTCAAAACAAAATTTCAGTTTTTAGAGTAAGTTTGATATTATAAGAAGTCCACATCTATTTGAACTGGGTTGTTAGGTTAATTTTTAAAAAATGGTTATTTACATATTTTTATAAGATCAAACACTTGATTTTGGTTTTGAATTCAGTGGGTAGGCATAGTCATATCTAGTTTTGAGTTCAAAACTTTAGTTTTTTTAAGTGTAAACATAACAGTACTAAAAGACATGCCACAAATGAAGATTTGTTGGAGGCTACCAAATCCTAAAACATTTTCGTGAGAATCTTCTATGTAGTTCAGATACTATGCACAATGCTGATAGAAAGAAAAGTCCAGGTATGTGATGTGCCCTGAGGGAAATCCCAGCGAACAGGGTCAGCCAGCCACCTGAGTCATCTCAGAGTGACAGCAGCAGGTAATCAGCAGTATGGTCTGTGAGGTCAGAGTAAAGCTAGAAAAACAGCTTTTTGTTTGTTCAACACTGTGTGGACAATCAGGGCTTACAGAGAAAATGGGTAGCATTTGGAACGAAGAGGTCTTAATCCCCCATAACCAGTAGAAGGTGACAATCCATTCTGACAACTTAATTCCAGTGTGTGATAATTGTGTTCTAAAAAGAACCATGGAGGAGTCAGTACCACTGATTCTATTAGGATGGATTTTGAGGACTAAAGGATTGTGTCTGAAAAGGTATGAGGCCTATGAAAATAAGTTCAGATGTTTCTTGTGTGATTTTATTTAAATGCAATATTAAAACTAGTACAAGATGGCCCCAGAGACATTTAAGTGGCCATGTGGAGACCGAGGCAGCCTATGGAATGGATGTGAAGCTGGGTTTCTCTCTCAGGTGTCCATCCTGTGGGGTGGGGGTTTTGAGGACTGGTACAGGAGAGTGCTCGTGACCACAATTTATACTGAAAACCAGATGATTTCCATCGTAAGAGCTACTGAGACACTGGATTTAAAAGTGCTTGCTGTGTCATACGTGCATGGTTATAACTCATCAAGAATGAACTGGTGTTTAAGTGCTATAACAATCTGGGAAGAGCTCAGATCAAAAGGGAGAATCTGCAGGTCTGTGGCTCTCTCAAAATCTAGGTTCTATTAGACAACAAGAAACCTTTGCACATACTGTTTTACTAGACTAAATATACTCCAGTATGTGGTCAAAGCAAATACATCTCCAGTCTGTCAAGGCAAATGCCATCATATCGCCACAGTCATTTTATAACCATCTAATATTTATCATTTACCATATACTTGTTACTTTTCTAAACACATTCTATGTATTAGGTCATGCAAGCCTCTTGAAAGCTACCTGAAATGGGTGTTGCTATTATATCCAAATAATAAAACTGGAAAGTGAGGTCAAAGAGGTTAAATAACTATCCCAGATCAGTGAATTAAGAAGAGTGGAGCCAGGAGTTCCTTGGTGGCACAGCTGGTTAAGGATCCTGCACTGTCACTGCTGTGCCTTAGTGGCATACCACAGGTGTGGCCAAATAAACAAACTAACAAAACAAAAAAGAAGATGTAGAGCCAGTCAGAGACAGTGAATTAACACGTGAAGAGCTCAAACTTGTATCTACTGATTTCATAGTGGTTTCTTCATGTATAAAGATGTAAAATTTCCTCATAACTTAGTAAAACTCAGTAGTGATATAAACATGCTATATTTCAAATGTTCAAAAGTTTAAACAAAATAAACCTGATTAGAAAATCTGCTATTTGAATTCTGATTCTAGCTCTGTTTACTGGTGATGAGACTCAAAGAAAATTCTCTTAGTGATTCTGAGCCTCTGCTTCCTCAAATATAAAAGTATAGATTTCTTGGGAGGATTAAGGGTAATGTACATAAAGCCCCCATCTTATTATGGGCACATGAAAAAAGGGATCCATTATTATTTTTATTATGAGAAAATCTAGGGCAAATTCCTGTGTAAACTGTGCTCCATGAATCCAGAGGGTATCGCTATTATTACCCTGAAAATGGCAACGAAATGGGATAATACATGGCAACTGCTGGAATCACAGCATATTTCTCAACAACAAGGGAAGTGGTTGGGTCCCTAGGAGCCTCACACAGTTAGCAAAAAATTCCTCCAGTGCCTACAGGAACAAGGGGACATTTGCTAGCCTTGCCCAACCCTACAACCCAGGCTGGGCACTGAGAACAACTTCCACCTGCCACTACCCTGGACAAAATGTTTTGAATAGGCTCCTGAATTGATCCTGAGAAGCCCATGCTTCAAATAAGTTATCTAGGTGCTTCAGAACAAGTTTTAAGATCCAGTGATTTAATGCAATTATATCCTGCTGCCTTTTTTTTTTTTTTTTTTTTAAGCCTGGAAACAGTCCATGGGTCTTAACTGCCAGTCTCTCTGTTCTTACTTTTTCCCTTCATAATACAGCAAATTTGGACCCTGGGAAGGTTTTTTTCTCCCAAGACCTCACATTTCCATTATTACTTCATTATCTCCATTACTACTTCAGGGGACTCCTTTAAAAGAAGATGAGGGGTGGAGTTCCCAATGCAGCTCAGCAGAAACATATCCGACTAGTATCCATGAGGATGTGGGTTTGATCCCTGGCCTTGCTCAGTGGGTTAAGGATCCAGCATTACCCTGAGCTGTGGTCTAGGTAGAAGACGTGGCTTCATCCTGTGTTGCTGTGGCTGTGGCGTAGGCCGGCAGCTGTAGCTCTGATTCCACCCCTAGCCTGGGAACTGCCACATGCCACAGGTGTGGCCCTAAACAAACAAACAAACAAATAAACAAACAAAAGATGAAGGGTGTTAAATAGGGTGGTAATGGCCTTATAAAAAAACTTTACAGTCTCTGGTGTCCTTTAGAAACTCAGTATTAGTGTGCAAAAACTGGGGTATAAAATACTCAGCAACTGTTACATATAGAAACGTTGCTTCCTCAACCCAGTGAGACTCCCACCCTAATGACTGCAGTTCCTCAAGACTGAGCTGGTGTTGTAGGTAAATTTTCCATGGTGTTCCCTTGGCTCTAAGCCCCTTATTTGAATTTTTTGTGGACTGTGTCTCTTAAAGTGATGTACTTGCTACACCTGGACCCACTGAAAGGGAGTATCTCTCAAGGTACTAGTGAAATGGACCCTATGGGTCTTCTCTCACCAGATCCTCCACCTGTCTTTTGCGTGTAGAAAATCTTTAGCCAAATTGTGAGTTTAATCAGAGAAGTAAGAAAATGCAGAAGCAAAAAAAAAACCCAGTCATACAAGGCCAAATAATAACAGTTTAGTTATTAAGCAAAGTCAAAGACCTTTAGATCCTTCTCAGGGGCTACAGATACTATTGTGAGCTGAATTCTGTGAGCTGTCTTGTAGATACTTAAACCTCTTCCAGGTATAAGAAGACAGCCTATAGCCATGAGGACAGACTGTAGCCATGACATAAGCTGCCACAATTCCAAGAACTGGCTCCAAGGAAATGGGAACAAACTAACCCTGGAACGGAAGACTAACTGTACTTAATCAAGATGATGTTGTCAGACCACTGCATGACCCATTTCAAGATGACTGTCAGTTAACGGTGCTGTTTCTACATGTTACCCGATTCTTCTGCCCATACACCCCCAAAACTCCCCTTTAAAATTAAGCTCTTGCCAGAGTTTCTGTCATGGCTCAGTGGTTAACTAACCCAACTAGTATCCATGAGGACGTGGGATCGATCCCAGGCCTTGTTCAGTGGTTTGAGGATCTGGCATTGCAGTGAGCTGTGATGTAGGTCACAGACATGGCTCGGATCCCACATTGCTGTGGCTGTGGTGTAGGCCAGCAGCTGCAGTTCTGATTCAATGCCTAGTCTGGGAACTTCCATATGCTGCAGGTTCAGCCCTAAAAAGACAAAAAAGAAAAAGAAAGAAAAAAAAAAGCTCTTGCCCACTGGTTGTCAGTGAAGGGGGAAGTCATACTTTGGATGGGAGTCCATCCTCCCCCCGACCGTTCCCCCACTGATTTTGGCATGTGAAACAAAGCCAATTTTCCTTTCCACCAACCTTGCCTCTTTATTGGCTTTAGAAGAGCAAGCAGCTGGAACCTACTTTCGGTTACACTAGCTACAGACCACCTGCATCAGAACCACCTAGAATTGAATTAAAAGCAGAGCCTGACCCAGACCTAATGAACCAGAACCTTTCATAGGGACCAAGGATCCACATTTCTTCAAAGCTCCCAGGTAATTTATATGAGCACTAAAGTTTAGGAACCACTGGTGAACAAAATGACAGATAATTCCTTCTGGGCAAATTAATGTTCGGCAGATGGCCGTTAGCCTACATCACAAATATATTAAAACCATAGTCAAGATTTTTGCTTCACTCAAAAAGAAACAGAAATAAATGTGTGCCAAAGATTTCCTGGATGACATTTTGAAAATTCAAGTGAAAAGAACACATCATAGGAGGTTATCTTTATGACGAGGATAAGGGCTTTTCCTTCTTAAGCGAGCCTCCAAAGGTACAAACCAAAAGCACACAGCTGCTATTTTTCTGGTTAATGAAGCACATCATAGGCAAAGTTAACAAGCATGACAAGTATGAAGATAATATCTGCCATCTTTAGATCTAAATATCTAGAACATATAAGCAGTACCTGCAAATCAACCAGAAAAAGCCAAGGATACCAACAGAACAATAAGCAAAGGATAGGAATAGAAAATTCACAGAAGCACTAATTTGCAGAGAAACACAAATAAAGTTTACAATGAGATCAAAATGGATATAAGTGCCCAGCAAACAGAAAGTTGGATAATACCAAATCCTGCAAGGAGGTGCAGAAGCCAAGAACCTTCAAAAACCACCTTAACTTAGTGTAGCCACTCTGTCAAATCAAGTCAAATCATCTTTCCATACTTACTGCAAGAAAGCATGCCCGTGATCTATGTGTGGTCCAGCAAGTCCATCTAGGATCTATATTCCAGATGCAAAGAACTACATGTACATAGAGTATTACGAACGCAGTTTTTTAAAGTTGAGTGTTGGGGAGTTCCCATTGTGGCTCAGTGGTTAACGAATTCGACTAGGGACCTTGAGGTTGCGGGTTCTATCCCTGGCCTTGCTCAGGGTTAAGGATCTGGCATTGCCGTGAACTGTGGTGTAGGTCACAGATGCAGCTCAGATCCTGCGTTGCTGTGGCTCTGGTATAGGCCGTCGGCTACAACTCTGATTAGACCCCTAGCCCAGGAACCTCCAAATGCCGTGAGTACAGCCCTACAAGAGACAAAAAGACAAAAAAAAATAATAATAAAGTTGAGTGTTGGGGGAAAATATTTTAAAAAAGAACATCATCAATGGTACAATATCATTTGTGTATTGAAAAAGTGCATAGTATAAAAGAGTTCTGTGTGTGAGAGTGGAGATTGGAAAGAGAAAAGAAAAAACTAAATCCTGGACTCCTAGCTGAGTTAGAACAACAAACAACAAAGAACAGTGGGTAGGGTAAGTCGATCTAGAGAAAGAAACTTTAAATTCATCTCTAAGACAAAGGAATGAATATTTTTGTTAATTGGGATGTACAGTACTGACTGTAAATGGCCTTAGCACTGCTGTACTTAAAGGTAGATCTTTGTGGGCTGGCCAGGAGCTGACATCCAGGAATCCTGCAGCCATGCCCAGGGCCCTACCTGCTCAGATCCCACCACGCAGGGCTGGGTGCAAAGACACCTGCAAGTTTACTGAGAGTCCCCTTTCCCCCAACACCCACCTCCCAATCTCACTCCCATGAGCACCTGGAGATGGCATAAAAGACAGATATGGTGATGGGGGGGAGCTGCTTTAGGGGTATTTTTCCTGAGTCAACACAAAGTAATAAGCAAAATAAGTGCAATTCAAGAGGGAATAGACAGAATCAGAATTTTAAAAAGAAAAAAAGAAAGAGATATTTGAAATGTTTCCCCTTTCCTGTGGGTGGTGTAGGTTAGTGACTTCCTAAATGGAGGAAGTCCTGGATCCCTAGATGGAGGAAGGCAGCCAAGCCTTCACCTGGTTATCTCCAGCTGTCTCAGGATCCAGCAGCATTTCAGTTCTTTTGCGTTGAGGAGGGCTGTCACTGCAGGTTGGGCCCAAGAGGAAGCCAGGCCAGCCCACGCTCTGGGTTCTGAGCTGGCAGCTATTTCATTTGGGGCCAGAGCATCAGGAAGGTGGCCCTTTCTCTTCCTTTCAATTCAGAGAGAGGGCTCCGGTGTGCCTGATCTGTGCATGGGACACAAGGGGACACAAAGAAGATGGGGCCTGGCCACTGGGGAGGAAGTATCTAGTGAGTGTCAGTATATCATCTTCTGTTCAACAGTCAGCTATCAATCCTCTGCAGAGTAAGAAAGCTAACCTAAGAGAGGGAGACCACTGAACATCTTATGAGATCTTTGATCAAATTCACTTTTTGAGTATCTACTGCATGTCCAGAGCCACACAAAGGCATGTGATATGGGAGAGGAGATATGAAAAGTTTAATAAGAACTCAGTAACCAGAGAGCAAGGTGCTGAGAACTACCCTCAGGTACAGAGGATTAAGTGTGACTTAGCGAGGCAAATACTCACTGTGCAGACAGCAGAGGAGGGAGCTGACAGCTTGAGAGAGCAGATGTGGCAGTGGGTCTTGAAGGATGAATGGGATTCAGATAAGTGGAAAGAACAATGGGAAACAGTAAGAGCAAAAGCAAAGAGTTTGAGGCGAAAGGATCCCCTCTCTCTGGAATTCTACCCGCTGACATTTTTCTCTTCATTTCATCTAAGTACACCTTCCTCTTTCACGCTGTGCCCCATGATCTTAGAAGAGTCTCTTCTGGTTTTCTTGTTTCTCATTCAGCATCTCATGACAACTATGAAACTATGCATGTTTCACTCCTATGTGGAGGAAGTCTTGTACTAAAACATTAGGTTGGGAAAACATTAGTGCCACAAGAATAAAGACAAATCATCATTTTTCCAAAGGAGGTAATTACCCAGCCAAGAGAGATCATCTACGCTAGCAGAGAAAGAAGGAAGAACCAGTAGGGCTTTTACAAGTGGTAAGACTGTCCCTCATTTCTTCAGAGTGGAACCTACAATCTTCTGATGGTTTCAATGATATGCCTTTCATTAACATATACCTGGGCACAGTACACTCAGCCCCTGGTGACTCAAAGATAGGTATAATAGCAACATTCTCCAAGACCCCCCAAGGTAAAGCTCTCCTTCCAGAAAGTGACAATGTCAGCTTGGTTACTCAGAAAAATGAGAACAGGTGAAAGAAGCCCAGGAGGTGGGGTACCCTGGGGAGTTGGAAGAATTCAGACACGTGGATGAGAGGCAGAAACAACTTTTCAAAAAATATTTATATTTACATATAAGTTGTTCATTGGTTTCTTAGCAGAAAGATAAGTGTTGAAACCCAATATAAAGAAGAAATCAGACTTTACGTTATCATGTAAAGCAGATACTTTCAATACAAATTATTTATTCATTCAGTAAATTCTAGAATTTATGTTATTATCTTGGTTGCAAATGATTTTCAGAGACCCTGAAATTGCACATGAGGAGAGAAGTTCTGGCATTGAAGTTGTTTTTAATGAAAGAACAGATTTTTATTTCACATATTATATATGCAAGTATAAGATACATAATTCATGCATATGTATACATGCATGTATGTTTATGTCTGTACACGTCTATATAGATATATGTATATATTTACATAGCTATATAAAATAATGCTCTTATATATGTAATAAAATTAAGCCAGGTCTTCACCACACTCTATGAAAATCCCTGTACACAATGACTAGGCTTCTGACTCCCCATCAGCAGGGACTATGTGCTTCAGCATAGCTGGGGCTCCCCCAGAACAGATTCCCCTGATCCACTTTCTTGTTCTCTCTGCAGGCAGCAAATTCACAGCATTCTGATCACGAGAAGCACCATTATACCTCACAAATCAATACGGACAACTCCTCAAATTTGATTCTTGAATACAAGTTTGCAGCTAATTCCTGCAAGAATTTCATTATTAACCGAAGCGCAATTTAGAATCTGTGATTGAAACACCTGCCGGCTACAATTCCCAATTCTCCTCTTCAGCTAGATTACCCTACATTTGTTGGGAAACGTATTAACCTTAAGTTAAAGAAAGTTCCATTTGTGTGCTTGTATATACACAAGAACACGCATAAAGTGGATAACATTATATACTACCTACTTCCTCTGTTGAAAAAGAGTAAAAAGAAAAATATTAGGTCCATGGCAGACTTAAAGCAAAAGAAGCGTACAATCAACACAGTACAAGTTTGGAGATTTGGGAATAAAGGAAGAGCTCACATGAAATCTGTATTTTAATGGCCATGTGCAAAGTCTACTTGACAGAAAGTTTAAGCTGTTTTTAATGAAGTTTCTTCTTTTCTTTCTCCCCGAGTCACGTCACTCAGATTGGCAGGATGGGCAGTTTGACTATTTTAACGTCACTCATAAAAGGGCCCTTTTGACAGTGTCTGATGCTTTGGGAGAGACACAGTGAAGAAGGTGGAGGCGCCATTAGCCAGACCAGCAACCAGAGGGACCACCCACCTAGAAGCCACATGCTCCCTCTCCCCCATCAAGAGTAGGCCTTTAGAACCTAGTGGCAGATGTTTTAGGTAATGGCTCCAAACCGAATGCAGTCTCTTGGTCAACTAGTTCAGCAATAGCTATATAAAACAGCTCGGGTTTGGTAACGTTGCACTTGTACGTTGGGCTCTCTGTCCTGATGTTCCAAGCTTTTGATAAGATGAACCAGCACAGAATTTTTGCTTCTGGGGTGATTTTAGTTATTTGTTTTTGGTGAAATGAGAAAAAAAAAAGAATTTTGGAATTAAACACCTGATTTCTAGAAGGAGAAACAAAAGACAATCTTGCACCTTCTCCCTCTACCCTCATAGCCTGAGCAATCTGTTAGAAGAAGTCTTGTTGGACGAAATCCACAGGGGACTTAGTTCAGAAGCAAATTGCACCAAATCCCTGGCCTACTTAATTTACCTCATTATAGCCGAGAGCACTTTTTAATCATGCCAACAAATTGCTTCAATGACCATTTATAATTTGCTTTTCCTTTAGATAGTGTTCTCACTTTTCTCCATAGAGTCTCTACTTGCTTTCATGTCCTTTTGCCCTCACACTGGCACCGGGTCCCCGGCCACCTGCCTTTTCTGTCCTCTCCAGCACCACTCCCCTCCAGGACCCAGGAAGAGAAGCTGCTTCAGAATTCCTGATGATTAACATAATTAACACCTTTTCATTCTAGAACAGACCAGTAGTCACCTTTCAAGTGTGGCAATTATGGAAATAAGATACGCAGATGTGTAGTAATTCCATAATAACTACCCACCTATGAAGTTCCAGAGGAAGCTGCAAGGTTTCCAACCTGCTTAAATATGCAGTGATGCTAATTAGGGTGATAACTTGTGTTTATGCGGCGCCATCCTGCCCCAGCCACCTAAACTGGCATCAAGGCATCAAATTAACAGTCACCTATAAAGAGTGACAACATTCAGAACACAAGAGGAATCTTTTCAGAAAGGAACACAGGCAGAGGAAAACTTAGGGCATACTGGCATTTCTTTTCTTGTGGAAAAGACTCTCCCTGTGAGTTAGGTAATGGGGCAGAAAGGAAGTTCAGACTTCTCCCTCCTTCAATTCTTTTAGAAGATGAAGATGGTGGAGATGAAGATGTGGCATGACTGAGCCCAAGACTACTCCAGATGCCAGAACCCTGCAGGATGCAAAGTGATCTGGAAAGTTCAGGATGGTCACCCTAGGAAGACCTAACTGAACAGGGTAAATTTGGAAATCTGCGGTGAAATAAAGAACCTGCTCCTACTGAACAGGATGGGGAGCTGAGGCTTCATAGCAGCATGTGTAGAGAGACAGTGTTTGCACACTTTCGGTCCATTGAGCAATACGGCTTCTAGAGACAGAGAAGCAACCATCAGTGTCCCTAACCGAAAAGCTCTTCAAATCTGCAAGAGAGCAGGCCAGCTCTGTCCTCTAGGTCCAACCACAGGCAAGGGATGCACATTCACTCTCGCCCCTACATTTTCAGAGGGATGCTGGCAAATGAAGCAGGAGACAAAAGAGATCACAGAGGTGGAAAGTCTGGAAATCAGTGTAGCTGGATAAGCAAAGAAACAGTTCTGAGGTGGGATGCTAAGAGGGCAGAGATGTACCTGTGATATACAGATGTTTCTGGAGTTTTAAGAGAGGCTGGACTTAGTTTTATTTCATTGCCAGTAAGCAAAATTAGATTCCACTGGTGGAAGTTACAGAGAAGAAGTTACACTGAAGGCATACATGTCCATGAAGTCTTGAAATGGGCTGAGCTTCCTGATATGGGATTTGCTCAAACAGAAACTGAACAACTCCTTATAGGTCTTGGGTGGGGGACCTGATCATGGGCAGTGGGAAGGGTACGGCTGCCTCTGAGCCTCAACCAAGGAGAGCAAGGCCTGCAGAGTGGGTGGATAAATGGAGCCGAACAATTGCAAGACCACAGCCATGCTCTTACGTGGGCTCAGACACACAACCTTCCTTGGTTTCCTGTTCCTTTATTTTATTCTCCTGCTTTCATTTTTTTTAAGTTTTTAAAATTAGTGTACAGTGAAATACAATTTTCTGTGAATAGTTCTATGAATTCTGGCATGTAACTTGCATGTTTACCACCACCTTATCGAGACACAGAGCGATTGTATCACCAAAATAAATTCCCTTCTGTTGCCCCTTTTCCCAAACCCTGGTAACCACTGATGCCTTCCCCATAGTTATGTCATTTTGAGGGTGTCAGGTAAATGGAATCCCATTACTTATAACTTCTTGACACTGGCTTTTTTCATTCAGCCCAACACCTCTGAGATGCATCCAAGTTGCTATGTGTATCAACAGTTCAAATTCTTTTTTTTTTTTTTTTTGGCTTTTTGCCTTTTCTTGGGCCACTACCATGGCATATGGAGGTTCCCAGGCTAGGGGTCTAATTGGACCGTAGCCGGCAACCTATGCCAGAGCCACAGCAACGAGGGAGCCGAGCCGCATCTGCGACCTACATCACAGCTCACAGCAACGCTGGATCCCTAACCCACTAAGCAAGGCCAGGGATCAAACCCTCAACCTCATGGTTCCTAGTCGGATTCGTTAACCACTGAGCCATGACAGGAACTCCCTCAACAGTTCAAATTCTTAAACAGAGGATGATGGGGAACATCCATTGGCTACTTTGAAATCTCTGGTTTTCCAAACTTCTTGGCTCATTTGGAGAGCAATGAATCCGTTTAAGGAAATTATAGAATCTGATGCCTCTAGTGACCTTTTTTTTTTTTTCTGCTGATGTTTAATTTTAAAGGAACCTGAATTCTAAAAAAAGAAAAAAGTACATGCTCACCATAAAAAACCCATAGATCAATCCATATATATATGGATAAGAAAATGAAATTTTCCCTCTACAACTTTTCCCTTTAGAGGAATACACTATTAATAATTTGATCCCTATCCATTATAGCCTCTTTTCTACACTAACTTAGGCATGTATATTCAGTATTTATAAAAATGGGAGCTTAATAAAAATACAGTTGTACAACCCAATACTATAAACATCTTTCCCCATCAATTCATATAGTTCTACCTCACTATTTTTAAGAACTGCATCATATTCCATTACACAGATGGACCAACATTTACATAATAGGACCCCAACTGATGAATATTTAGACTATTTCCAACTTTTCACTTCTGTAACGCAGCAATAAACACTTTTGTTTATATATCTCAGGGTTTAAAAGCATTTGAAAGAAATAGAGCTCTTCAGAAGAAAAGGTATTTGCTGGAAGAGAATATTAGGTTTAAGAAATGGTATTGCATGAAGGAAGAAGAACATAGAAACATACAGGATTATTAAAAAGAAGCACCAGAATTAAAGCTTCCTGACTTGTACGAGCCTGAAGATGTTTCAGATTAATATCATATTAATTGGTCTCATATCCACAGACCCAGTGGTTCCTCTTTAGACAGTTAAATGTGTTTCTCCCCCGAAGCTAAGAGCTGTTTCCTGCCACGGATTTTACAATCCTGCTGTCACTGAGCTTTCTGGACTCAGTACGCTGGAGTTGATGCCAGAGAGATTAGAAGTTGCCAGCGTAAGGATGCAGGGCATCGTTTGGATCCCCGTACCTCTTTCCTTCTTGTTCCAGTCCATCAACTTCTATCTCCTCCCCGCAGGCCTATAGGGACTGATTTTGCTTCCCCAAGAAAACTGATCTTACACTGGCTTCTTTTGTTGAGTCTTGTGAATGACCTGACAATTCAAGCACGTTTGGACCTTTCTCAAGGCTGGCCGCTGCTCACACACTACCCCAATTCTTCAGATGATGCTTACCTAGGCAGTTTTTATAGGTAAAACCAGGTAGGTGAGGTCTCACTATTCTCCAACTATTCCACAAACCCAGCCAGGAATGAGGGCTCAGGGACCCCAGCTGGGTGCAGACAAGCAATGATGCTGTAAGAAACATGTAGATCATCAAGGTGAGGGATGCCTGGAGAGTCAGAGGCTCAGAGCCAAGTCGCAGACTAGAGACCCATTTACTCTGAAGCCATCTGTAAACTCCAAAGAATCCTTTGCCCCCAGCACTCCATGGCTTAAATGGACTTTTATACCCACAATTTCATTTGGGCCCCATTAAATTCCAGGCAGCAGGGCTAAACCTGCAAAATCTGTCTGGGGTTCTGGGCTTTTACTCAGCACACTGCTATACTCACAGGGCCTACAAAGGTCATGGAGAAATGAGGAGGCCAAAGGGAGGCCAGGAGGAGCGGCCCATCTCTGCTGGTCTCTGCAGGGGGTCACATGAGATGTGGAGCTTAGCAGTTGGCACTGCAGTCTCCCAAAGACTAAAGAGTTTGCTCACTCCCTGCCCCCCACAACACACACTATTATTAAACTCCCTAACGAACTCTTTCAGGCATAGCAGCCCTTTGAGTGAAAGAAGGGAGTTGCCCCCAGACCGACTTAGGTATCTGTTAGTTCTGCAAGTCTGGCCTGTAACCATTCATTAGGGGAAGAGATCTAGTTAGTCCGGATTGTGTCAGGCAGGACTGTCCACCGGGGTGGGGAAGCTCCTCTGGGCCAACAGTTGAGGATGTGGCAGAGCAGTGAGGTATGTAAGGGACTCATTAAGAGAGCAGAGACATTTGGGCAAGTCAACTCAAACTGGGCATCTATTCCAGCATTCTTGACAGCTAATCTACTCCAATTAACTGAAGAAAATGGAGTGTTCTTGGATAATAACATGTGCAATTATAGAATAAGACCAGGCTGCTTAGTTCCTTGCCTTTAGATCCTTAGGAAAAAAGTAAAAACATGAGGAGGGAAAATGTCTACCTGAGGTTATTCCTATGCTCTTCTTTTCTCTCCACATTCCCAACCCGAGGATACCAAAAGTGTCACAGTGTCATTTAGGATTCCTTGGGTTCTCCTTTTTTATATTCACTTACACACTCTCTTAAATGTGTTATAGATTCAAGTGAAATGAACTTTCTCACTGCAATCCATTTCCCTCATCATTAGCACCATTGCCAAACCCATGAAATCTCCACAGTTGTTTGAGGCAAATTTCTAAGTACTTTGTTTTATACACTTGGATTTAGTGAGAGATCCCTTAAATAATTCAACTGGTTTCTATTTGATTGACTATCAATAACTTCAGATTCTTCCTTAGTGCCTTAAAAAGGGCAAGGGACCAGTGAATATTTGTTAATATGGAATGAGTAGACATATAATTAGAAGAAAATACACCAAAATTATAACCAACAATTTATCTCAGACTATGGTATAATTTTTCTTTCCTCTTAAATGTCTTTCCAACTTTTTATAAGCTAAAATAAATAGCTTTTAAAGACAAAATGTAAAAATATATGAAAGTAAAATATAAAATATATAAAAATTTTAAAATATATATTATATATATATAAAATATATAAAACTTTAGAAGATGTAATACATATTTTATAATAGATTTATATAAAACACATAACATTTTATAAAATAAGATATTAATATATATTAAGAAAATAATATATTTTACTATTTATGTGCAACTTTTTGTAAAATTATATAAGATATAAAATATAAAAAATAAAATATAAAAATATGGTGGTGTAGAAGTACTGCAAGGTCATGATTAAATACAGTAAGATCTTGGGGTGTTGAATCTTTTTTTTTTTTTGTCTTTCTGTCTTTTCTAGGGCCACACCCATGGCATATGGAGGTTCCCAGGCTAGGGGTCTAATCAGAGTTGTAGCCACCGGCCTACACCACAACTACAGCAACACACGATCCAAGCTGCACCTGCAACCTACACCACAGCTCACAGCAACTCCGGATCCTTAACCCACTGAGTGGGGCCAGGGATCGAACCCGCAACCTCATGGTTCCACTGAGTTATGATGGGAACTCCAGGGTGTTGAATCTTAAAAGCTCATGAATCTTGCTTTTGGACTCAGTGGAATTCTGAGCAGAACCACCATATGCCCTATCAGAAAGGGCCGATTCTTCCAGTAAGCAGAGATTCTTCAGCCATGAGGGAAAGAAAGAAAATACAAACCAGCAAGCCCACATTTCATTTCAAAGCTGATCGACTCCAAAAGCACCAATTACAAAGCAGATCTGGGGGCCACATCAACATTTGTGAATTCCAATCAAATATTCAAGTGACTTTAGGAAAATTCTGGCAAACAGGCAGGTCCAAGTAAGAATCCTCTTGATTTAATGATACTAAGTGCTACAAAAACACAGTTATTTAGAGCTTTCCATCTTCCCCATGTCAGTGTTGGTCAGAAGCCAGAAATCTCAGTTCTCAACAGACTAAGCCTGAACTGTGCTGCTTGGAAGGCCAGAGGGTGTAGCAGACAATAGAAACAAAGTGTAAGAGCCCTTCTTCAAGAAGGTTGGTACCAATCTTTAAACCAATCCAAATCAATCTTTCAAAATACTTTCTAATCATCTTAGCTGGAATTTCTGAAACAAATCTTTTCTTTCTTCAAGCAAAGCATTGTGTGTTGAGATCCAGAGGGCAGGAAAATAAGACGCTTCTGCATAACTTCTGCTTGGCCGTGATGAGTCCACACAACATGGCAGGGAATCTTTCCCCAAGGTCTCATTTCAGACTATATCAGAGAGAGGCTAACTGTGAGGATGTCATCCTGAAATGTTTCATATCAAATCACTAAATTGAATCATGCAGACAAGTTGTGACTTTGATAATTTCAAACTGCAAACTGATTGCCCGTGGCAGCTATGGAAATTAATGTCGTAACAGGAAAACCCAATGGTGTACACAACTTCAACAGACCTGCACTGACAGAAGGGAACTGGTGATTCATAGTCCCCACACATTTCTGTTTGTGACTGTGATACCTTCTACACTTTTCAATGGAGATGCACTGTAAACCATGGAAAACTTAGTGCTGAGAAGTTGGATACACAGAACTGGGGGATCTATGTGGGGCCTCTGCCTGGGGAAAGAGTTGAAATCAGCAGGTGTTTCATACTCACCTGGGCCTGCACTACTCTTAATTTGCCCCAGTGTCTTGTATTTTTTAAACTCTGAAATCATTCATAATTTACCTAAGGGTAACTAAAGGTACTGTACTGTCACCTTGCGATAATTTTCTTTTTGGTCTAAAACAGATCATGAAGGGTTTTTTGACATTGAGGCAAGGTTTGCACTGAGCTGTTTTATTTTTTATCTATTTGCTACCTAGGACACATAGAGTTTGGATGCTGGACATTCAGGACAGGTATAGCATAAAAGAAATCATGACTGGTAAACCCGGTAGTACCTCCATGGAGAACATTTACAATTCAGACTCCTGGGCACCATGACTGGAGATTGTGATACAAGGTGGTCTGGACTGGGGTCTAATTGATTCCAACGCAGCTGGGCCACAGATTGGCCCTTGGGAACCATTGATCTAAGTGAAATACTTAGTGCCAAGTTATTAAAGCGTCCAGGCCTGGCTTCCCATTTTAATGGCCTGGTGCTATTTATTATAGAATGTTAAGATCTTGAGAGGAGAACAAAAGTTCACAGGATAGGATGACTAAGGAAAAAACACACACAATGGTAAAACTGAGGATAGGAGACACATTTGCAAAATTGCTTCTTCCCCTCTAGTTGTTTATTACAAGTGTGTTGCTATGGTGATGGGAAGAGGGCTGAACATAGAGGTCTGTGAAAGGGGCTGCAAATTGGAGAGGGCTTAACCTGCAGAAACCTTTGTTAGAATTATTTTCCTGAATTGGGTTGAGAGGCTGCCTCATCTACTCTCAGCTAGAGGTCTGTCAAGTCTCTTAAGGTTCTATTAGCCACTGTATTCTTTGTTTCTCTCTGTCATGCTGGGGGACCCGAAGCCTTGGCTACAAAGAGACTGTGTCCAACCTGATACCCTAGGTTCCTTTCAGCTCTAAATTCCTAGACCTCTATTCTGATTTTGGGGGATTTTTGTTTTTAGGAGCTTTTTTTTTTTCTGTTTAGGCCATATATTTATAGAAATATAAATAAATAAATATGAAGATATTTTTAAATTGGTGTGCCTGCTTTAAGCTCTTCGGGGGTTTCGTGCTTGTCCATAAGTACACATATGGCTGTGAGCCATGAGGGCGACACCCATGTGTGCTCTGTTGGTGCTCCTCTCTGCTACTGCTCCCCACTCAACTTCCACACACTCTCCAAGTGGGGTGATGGGAAGTCCCCTTGTGTGGATACATACCTTTTAAACAAAAAAAGTGTTCTGGGTCCTTGAAGATTAATTACTGCCTAAGAAAAATATTTGAGATGTGTATACTAATATCAGAAGAAATTTGAATTTTGTGGAAAGGAATTACCCAAAAACAGTAAAAAAAAAAAAAAGTTCATGTTTAATTAATTTTTTGGCCACGCTTTTGGCATGTGAAAGTTCCCATGCCAGGGACTGAACCTGCACCAGAACAGTAGCCAGAGCCACAGCTGTGGCAATGCCCAACCTTTAACCTGCTGAGTCACTAGGGAACCCCCTAATTAACTTGAGTTTTAATTCACCCTTTGAAGGAGTGATGAAGATTTAGATAAAGGAGGAAGGAAAAACTGAACAGGGCTCTGGAATGTCACAGCTTGAGGGGAAAGGGACAGTCAGAATGATGGTTCATTTCCTGGGGAGAAAGAACTTAAAGCAAGATGAAAATTTATAGAGTTGAGAGTGAAAGAGAGAAAGGTCAATGAAGGTAAATTGCTATTTACAAAAGAAATGATGGTTATACAAGTGAGAGAAACAAAATTTTGACAATTCTAAATTGATTTTTGAAAGGTGCTTTTTTTTTTTAACAGTGGCACAAGATACTTTCCTCAAAATAGTGTTCCCTACAAGACAAGTAGAATGAGTAATTAAGTGATGAAAAATAATAATAAGTATACTTATTAAGGGTGGAGTTTTAGGGAGTTCCCATTGTGGCTCAGTGGGAAAAAATGTGTCTCGTATGCCTGAGGATGCGGGGTCGATACCTGGTCTTGTTCAGTGGGTTAAGAATTCGGCATTGCCATGAACTACAGTGTAGGTTACAGATGCAGCTCAGATCTGGCGTTGCTGTGGTTGTGGTGTAGGGCGGCAGCCACAGCTCTGATTTTACCCCTAGCCTGGGAACTTATATGCTGCAGGTGCAGCTCTAAAAAAATTAAAAAAAAATTTTTTTAAAAAGAGTGGAGTTTTACTCCCAGCTAACAAAAGTCCAGGACTAGATGCCTTCAAAGATGAATTCTACAAAACATTTAGAGAAGAATTAACACCTATCTTCCTCAAATTCCAAAAATCTGGAGGGCAAGCAATACTTCTGAACTCATTCTATGAAGCCAGCATTACTTTGATACCAAATGAGATAAAGATATCACAAAAAAAATTATTGGACAATTTCACTGATGAACATAGACACAAAAATCCTCAAACAGATATTAGAAAACCAAATGCCACACTATATTAAAAGGATCACACACCAAGATCAAGTGGGATTATACCAGGGATGCAATGATGATTCAAAATTTGAAAATTGATAAATGCAATACACCACATTAATGAATGAAGAATAAAACCATATGGTCATATCAACAGATGAAGAAAAAGTAACTGACAAAATTCAATGCCCATTTTTGATAAAAACTGGCAACAAAGTGGGCATAGAGGGAACCTACCTCAACATAACAGCATATGACACACCCACAGCTAACATCATACTCAATGTTGATGAGCTGAAAGCACTTCCTCTAAGATCACCACTTTTATTCAACATAGAATTGGAAATCCTAGCCTCAGCAATCAGACAAGAAAAAGAAATAATAATCAGACAAGAAAAAATAATCCAAATTGGAAAGGAAAAAGTAAAAGTGTCACTCACTGTAGATGATATGATGGTATACATAGACAATTCTAAAAAGGCCACCAAAATACTACTAAAACTCATCAATGAATTCAGTAAAGTTGCAGAATACAAAATTAATACATAGAGATCCACAGTATTTTTATACATTAATGAGGAGCTATTGGAAGGAGAAATTGAGAAGACAATCCAATTTACAATCACATCAAAAAATAAAATAAAATACCTAGGAATAAATCTAACTAAGGAGGTAAAAGACCTATATTCTGAAAACAGACACTGATGAAAAAAATTGAAGAAGACAAAATCATGGAGTTCCTGTCGTGGAGAAGCAGGAAAGAGTTCAACTAGGAACCAGGGGGTTGTGGGTCCAATCCCTGGCCTTGCTCAGTGGGTTAAGGATCTGGTGTTACCATAAGCTGTGGTGTAGGTCACAGATGTGGCTCAGATCCTCCATCACTTTGGCTATGGTGTAGGCCAGCCAAATATGACCCTAGCCTGGGAATCTTCCTATGCCGTAGGTGTGGCCCTAAAAAGCAGGAAAACCCCAAAAAACAAAAAACAAAAACAAAAACCAAAAAAAAAAGAAAGATATGCCATCATCATTGACTAGAAGAATTAATTTTGTTAAAATGATAATACTTTCCAAGGCAATCTATAGATTCAGTGCAATCCCCATCAACATACCAAAGGCATTCTTCATAGAATTAGGACAAATAATTCTAAAATGTGTATGGAAACACACAAGATTCAGAATAGCCAAAACAATCTTAAGAAAGAATAACAAAGCTGGAGATAATCCGCAATCTTTGGTTTCAAACTATGCTACAAAGCTATAGTCATCAAAACAGTATGATACTGGCACACACAAAAAAAGACATTTAGATGAAAGGGCCAGAACTGAGGGCCCAGCAATGAACCTGCACTTACATGGGCAATAAACCTGCACTTACATGGGCAATTAACCTGCAACAAAGGAGGCAAGAATATACAATGCGGAAAAGGAAGCCTCTTCAATAAATGGTGCTGAGAAAACTGGAAAGCTACATGCAGAAGAAGCAAACTAGATTACTTTTTCACACCATATACAAAAGTAAATTTAACTTTTTAATCCATTTTGAGTTTAAGACCTGAAACCATAAAACTTCTAGAAGAAAACATAGGCAGTATGCTCTCTGACATCCATATTAGCAATGTTTTTTTGGATATGTCTCCTTGGGCAAGGGGAACAAAAAGCAAAAATAAACAAATGGACTACATCAAACTAAAAAGTTTTTATGCAGTGAAGGAAACTATCAACAAATGAAAAGGCAGCCTACTAAATAGGAGAAGCTAGTTGCTATCAATCTTTCATATAAGGGGCTAATATCCAAAATATAGAAATAACTCATACAACTCAATAGCAAAATGAAAAACAAATGAATGAAGGGATTCAGAAGACATGGTATACAGACACTGTGGAATACTACTCAGCCATAAAAAAGAACAAAATAATGCCATTTGCAGCAACATGGATGGAACTAGAGACTCTCATACTAAGTGAAATAAGTCAGAAAAAGAAAGACAAATACCATATGATATCACATATCTGGAATCTAATACATAGCACAAATAAATCCTTCCACAGAAAAGAAACTCATAAACTTGGAGAACAGACCTGTGGCTACCAAGGGGGAGGCAGAGGGAGTGGGATGGACTGGGAATCTGGGGTTTATAGATGCAAATATTGCCTTTGGAGTGGGTAAGCAATGAGATCCTGCTGAATAGCACTGGGAACTATATCTAGTCACTTGTGATGGAGCATGATGGAAGTTAATGTGAGAAAAAGAATGTACATATATATATGTGTGTGTGTGTGACTGGACTGGTTTGCTGTACAGCAGAAAATTGACAGAACATGGTAAACTACCTATAATGGAAAAAATAAAAATCATTAAAAAAATGTAAAGATCTAAATAGACATTTTTACAAAGAAGACATACAGATGGCCAAGAAGTACATGAAAAGACACTCAAAATCAGGAGCCATCAGGAAAATGAAAGTCAAAACTATTTTCAGATATCATCTCATATCTGTCAGAATGGCTATTATCCAAAAGACAACCAGTAGCAAATACTGTGAGGAGGCAGAGAAAAGGGAATGCTTATGCACTGCTGGTGGGAAGGTAAACTGGTGCAGCCACTATGGAAAACAGCATGGAGTTTCCTCACCAAATTAAAAATAGAACTACCATATGATCTAGCAATTCCACTCCTGGGTCTTTAACCACAGAAAACAAAAATACTAATTCAAAAAGATATGCATCCCTGTGTTCATTGCAGCATTATTTACAACACCCAAGATGTGGAAGCAACCTAAGTGCCCACTGATAGATGACTGGATAAAGTAGATGTGTATATATACACACACACACAGGCACAGACAGTGGAATATTACCCAGCTATAAAGAATGAAATCTTGCCATTTGCGACATGTATGGACCTAGAGAGTATGATTCTAACTGAAATAACTCAGAGAAAGACAAATACCATATGATTTAACTTACATGTGGAATAAAGAAAAAAAGAAACAAATGAAACAAACATAACAAAATACAAACAGACTCATAGATATGGAGAGCAAACAGGTAGTTGCCAGGGTGTTGGAGGGAAGAATTAAGAGGTATACAAACTTTCAGTTACATTATAAATGAGCCAAGGGTATGAAATGTACCATGTGGGGAATATAGTCAATCATGTTATATCTTTGTGGAAAAATAAATGTTTTTTTTTAAAAGATAGCTAAAAACCAAACCAAAACAAACAAAAAGAGTGGAGTTTTAAATTTAGCTAAATTTGAGGTAGGAACTAAGGCTCAGGTCCTTTAATGCTGGTTAACTTCCCAGTAAGATGATCTGAGGGTAAAGAATCATATTTCATGACCTGGAACATAAGGAGTGACAATAGAATTCATCAGTGACTGAATATTTACCAAATCTATTTCCTTTTATTTACTAAATCCTTAAGTAGGTAGATGAGAGTATCATCAAGTTTAACAGGATTGGAAATTACTAAAATATTTCCTTACGGCTGATGTTTCTTGCGGACAGGCTAAAAATACAAGAAATATTATGATAAAATGAAATGTTTTTTCCCTTTGCAAACCACTAACGACACAAGATGCAAGAATATTATAGCCTGTAAGGTGTATAAGCAAAGGACTATTTTGTTCAACAATACTATGCCTAATGCTGACCCAGACCGTGGAAAATGGTAATTAGACAACAGGTGTGTCCTGGAGGCATGAGGAATTTAAGGGAGTTGAATATCACACATGAGGACAGAAAGGAAGGATGCACTTGGTCTTTGAATATCACCAATGTTTTCACCTCAAATTCTTATTTTAGATATTTTTTAAATGTCCATCCCAAGCCTCTAAGGAAATATGCGAAAGATGAGAAGAAACACAAAAAATGCTACACACTCTTGTAAAGAAATACTTAACAAGAAAATACAAACGAAATAAAAACTGTAAACCTGTTCTAGAACAAGGCAGAGAAAGAGAGGGAGAGAGAGGTGGGTGAGGTGGGGAAGATGTTACACAGAGGGAAGAGGGAACCAGCTATGCAGGCTGACTGCCTGGTTTGCCACAAAGAACATGAGCCGTCCTCCACCCAGACTCACTGGCTCCCCCTGGAGACCATGCTGGGAAAGTGAGTGGGTGATTCAGGGCTCAGCTCATCTTCCCTGCAACAGGCTGAGTTCCAGCCTCGGTCGCTGGTTCCAGCAGGATCCCAGTACTGTTACCAGAAAAACCTCCACGATAATGAAACTGCCTCTGGAGGAAGTCACTTTGTGTTCAAAACAAACCACTAAAAGGAGCTCTTGGAAAATAACCTATAATAAAGCTTCCTCTATACTAAGTTGAAAACTTCTAAGAAAAAGTAAAGGAAAATGATGGTTGGGAGAACTGCAAGCCCCATGTGAAATATTCTCCACCGTTCCTGGGGTCCAGCTTGGGAAAGACAAAGCGTTCAGAATGTCATATGGATGTCTGTCCCATGTCACTCTGCAAAAGCACAGGAGCCACTTCTCTTCACCAGCTCTCAAGGAGGGGTCAAGGCACTGAAGGTTTAAGAGGCAAACTTGCTGCCGTGGGAAGACACAGGGCTGGAAACTGCCATTTCACCCCAAAGTCCACCCCACTCCCCTTTACAAATGCCCATGGCTGTCCCTTCTGTGGCCAGGCCACTAACTCTCCCAGGTAGGTCTCCAGTGTTTGCAACTCCAGAGTCTAGCACTGGGTGGGACCAGGCAGGACTGGGCCGCTGGGTAGCCTGGGAGACTGGGAGTCAGGACACCCCTGCTGTCTGCCTGCAGCCTGAGAAATGCCCTGCCCAGAAAGGCGTGGGGCTATAGCCCCACTGTCTGTAACTCACTAGGGACCACGGTGGAGAATGAACCAATGTGGCGCTCTGCTTCCTCATCTATACAACAGAAGAGGGGCTACATCAAAAGTCCAAATGTTCTACTAAAGATGCTGATAACAACAGCTCTGTGTGTGCTGTCCAGGTCACCATACTTTTCAAATGTCATCCTACTGGACTGTCACACAATCCTTCCTCTTGGGCCTTAGCCTCACTTTCTGGATGGGGAATTGGAGTCCCAGAGTGATCGCAGGTCACATGAGTCAACAGCAAATTCAGGTCTCAGGTCCATGTCTTCTTACAATCCTGATGATGATTCAATTTGTATTTTGAATTTTATATTTCTGGGCTCTAAAATATTACTCTACGGTATGTATTTATTATATTGATTTTAAAATGCACTGTAAAATAAAACTGACATTGTTTTGACAGACTCCTTGTGTGGGCTGGGGTTGGGGGAAGGGTTCAGGGGTAAGAGTGGCTGTCACCCCCCCTCTGTCACTGGGGCTGTCTGGAAGGGGCCTGGGTGAAGAAGGGGCCTCCTTACATTCTCTGTTCTAGGGGGCAGGGTGGGGCAAGGGCTGGTAACTGAAGGCACATTAACACCAGCAACTCTTGCAAAGATAGGAAAAAGTACACACACACACACACACACACACACACACACGAGAAAGCATGTACATGCACATACATATAGCATTCTAAAGTCCTGAAGTCCAGAATTCCCACCATCATCATCGACAGCTAAAAACACACAGCACTTTACAGTTTACAATTTCCCCTCTGCACAATATTCTCATTTCAGGAGGTGACATTATCAAAGCCATTTAGGGGCAGAACTTGCTTCAACCCAGACTGTAAATTGGTTCTTCTCCCACTGTGTGGGCTTGGGCCACAGTCTCTGAGCCTGCCATCCTAATAGATATCCCAGAATCTCAGGCAGCTCTGGATACGGCAGCCCTTGAAGCTCAGTGATTAAGGAACACAGTGAGCCACGGGGAGAACGCATGAGTCTGTCTATCTCATAAAACCCGAGGGCCAATCTAGTCCTCGTAGGCTCACACCCTCTCTTCTCTCAAAGGCAAAGAGGTTTCTCAAATGGAACAAAGCAATTTCTTTGCCAAGAGAGCTTTTATGTTCACCTTCCAAATAGCATTTCTGCTTTTTCAGAAAGAGCCCATCAGAGGAACACCTTCTTTGAACGGGAGGAAGTAAATAAGAAGAGAGATTGTGTCTGGGGCTCCAATTTTTCTCCAATAGGATCTGAGTGCTTCGACCTAAGGTACCTGCACTAGGAATGCCAGTTTCTTCCCCTGATTATGCCCAGGCCTGGGGAGGTTGCTGCGATGCTGGCAGGAATCACTGTAGCATTCCCAGGGTTTATAAGGAAATTCCCAGATGCTAGAGAAAATAAAAAACATCAAGTCTTAATGTATGGATTCTATGGCCTTGCCTGTGATGTTCTCGCCATCTGTACATCTTCCTTATGGGTGCTCCACTGTTCAGCCCTCTGTTTAAACCTTGAAGACTCTGTTAAAATACCAATGTGATCTGATAGAGTAATAACCATTATGAAAGAAATCCTGATTGCCTGGACATAGTGTAACAAGAAGATCTCCAGTGCCACTGGGGAGACTCCAGGGAAGAGAGGCTGTGTGCTTGGGAGGAAGGACAGCAAGGGGTGCCGGCTGTGGGCAGGGGCCTGGGATATGTTTCTAGTGGATACCACTAGCACTCTGCCCAATCCCCTTGGGTCTCTCCTCCCAGGTCCACACAGCCCATCCAAAGGCCTGCGCCAGTGGCTGTTGACCTGCCAGTCTGTACTCTCAGATGGCTGCAGGTGCCTGGGGATTCACATCCCACAAGATGACTTTTGCCAAGAACTGACTGGAGGGCCACGGATGCAGTCCAGTCCCCTTCTCAAGTGGGCACCAATTCTGAGGCATAGCTTATGTCCAGGGTTCCTGTAGAATTAGAACTCATCACTTGGGTCTGGCTTTCTTCCCTTCCATGTCCTGTGTCTCCCAGCCCCTTAGAGGTTTCCTCGGGAAGCACTTTCTCAGTCAACTACTTGTACCCAAATCCTGATTTCAAGGTCGCTTCTGAAGAACCCACCCCAGGACATAGGTCCTGACTGCAAAGGACCAGTGGAATGGGGCTTCTCGGATGAGGTGGGGGCAACACAATCTATACCTACTCTTCAATTTCCAGCTGCCCCCCTACCCCTGCCAGAGCAAAGATGAAAATTATACTTGGAATTTAGAATTCTCCAAGCAGCTAAAGGAAATTAGCCCTTTCTCAACACAGCAGCTGTGCTTACCAGTGTATTTAATCACATTCATAGCTCCAGACCCATCTAGCGCTGCCGCCTAACACTTGTGGGCAGTAGGGCTGGTAACAGCGGCTGTTTTCTCAACAGTGATTAATATTATTTGCATAAATTTGTAGAGGCACTTATCACAAAGAAAGTCTCCACCTAGGCAGTGCATGAAAATCAGCATAATATTAACCAAAAGAGGAAATTAAAAAGGAAAATGGCACCAGAAATTTTAGCTTATCAATCTTCATTCCTCCCCTTTAACACTGTTTCACTGCTGCTTATATCACATTTGCATAATTAAATTGCTGGGAGCGTGTGTTTTAATTTGGATGGAAAGTATATATTATTTCTACTGTGTAAAAATTATTTGATGTTTGAATGAGTTTTTAATGCTCACTCTTCAAATTACTAAAGGCGGAAAAATAGTTTTGTTTTTCTGTTTCCACCCCCGCCCCAACCTATTTTAAGCATGAGGCATTCGGACATTGCTAGAAGGTTACAAGACTACAGAAGTGAGACCAAACTAATGCAAACAGGTCTTGAGGAGGTGACATGGTGCGGGAGAGCGCCCAGGCCAACCTGCCCAAGCCCCAGGCTCTTATTTTGGAGTTAACTGTGTGACCCTGGGGTGGGGGTCATTTTTCTCTTTCTCCTTCATTCATCCATTTATTCCTTCAAGAAATATCTAGTGATGTCTACTCTGGGCAAACAGGGAATTAACTAGAGCTACTTATAATATGGAGTGACTAGCTCCATATGGCTATCCAAGTATAAACCTAAATTAATTAAAATGCAGTTCTTCAATTACATTAGACACCTCTGAAGAGCTCAACAGCCACCAATGGCTGCTGTACTGGACTGCATAACACAGACCATTTCCACCTGCAGATACAGAACATTTTGACCTGCGGAAGATTCTACTGGACAGTACTGAACTTCATGATCACTCAGTCTTTTCATCTCAAATGTTCTATGACTGGAATGATGGGAAAATATGCCCAAGTTCATACTGGTAACCACTGTTTAGTGCAAGGCTGAAGTTTCTGCCATCTAGAGTCTTCGATAGAAGTGGATGGAGGTGAGGTGGAAACATCAGGGACAAAGGGACGAGTTTCTCCTCTTGAAGGACATGAGAGCCCACTGGAGGAGACAGACACATGTACAAAGAGTGCACTGGGGGTGGGGGCAAGAGAATGGGTTCTAAGCTGAGTATAGAACCAGCCTCTTCAAATTTCCAAATGGAAGCCTGGCTGTTGTGCCAACCACCTGGGAACGTCCGAGGCTGATGCCATAATTGGTGCTCCCTCAGGATAAAGAGCCTATAATGTTCTTCAATACGTGAGCTCTTAATTCTCCTGCAAGTACTGTGGGTACCATAAGGGCGGTAAGACTCCTCCACAGAGGTGGTTATAGTTCAGCATAAGGAACAAGAGAAGAACAAGTAGACTGTGAGGAGATTTACCCTCTGTAACCAGGCCCTGGGATGGTGTGACAGTTTATGTTATTTTCCACAACTCTTCACTTGGCCTTGGCCATGTGACTTGATTTGGCCAATGGGGTGTTAGTGGACAGCACACAAGCAGAAGATGGGGATGTCTTCACATGGTTGGGTTTGGTCTTTTGTGCATCTGCCAGTGCCAGAGGCCTTTTTCTGATTGGTCTTCTGGCCCTGAGGGATGGAGCAGAGCTGAATCCAGCCTGTGGGCTGCAGGGAGCGGGGCTCACTAAGCCTAGTGTAGAGCAGAGAAGCCCTGATGATTTGCAATCACATGACTAAGAAATAGATACTTACTGATGCAATGCTACAGAATCCTATAGTGGTCTGTTATATTATTGAGCTGGAGTTCCTGTCATGGCTCAATGGTTAATGAACTCGACTAGCATCCATGAGGATGTGGGTTCGATCCCTGGCCTCACTCAGTGGATTAAGGATCCAGTGTTGCCGTGAGCTGTGGTGTAGGTCACAGACGTGGCTCTGATCTTGCATTGCTGTGGCTGTGGTGCAGGCTGGTGGCTACAGCTCCAATTGGGCCCCAAGCCTGGGAACCTCCATATGCCGTGGATGCTGCCATAGAAAGACAAAAATGACAAAAATAAATGTTATTGTGCTAACAGCAGACCATTACAGATGGTGAAAAAAGGGAGGGTGAGGCCCAGTTCAGAAAAAGTATTGTGATTTTGTTTGGTAACTGAGCTCTTTAAAGGGGCTGGCCTAGTGGCACCACATTAAGCAAAATGAAGACGGACCATGGAAGCTTTAACAACCACAGCCCCCCGTGTGAAAGTTCAGCTATACCATGGAAACCTGCCCAAACCAGAACAGCTACTTAAAGAGAGAAACCTTGATGCTGGAACCATCACCATATCATAACGTTGATTTCACAAAAGACGTAAGTGCCCAAGCCATCCTCACTGAACATATTATTTGCCTCTACTGTAAATTCTTTATAACTGAGAGGGGAAGGGGAAACTTTAAATATATTGGAGTTCCCATACTGGCTCAGTGGTAATGA
This sequence comes from Phacochoerus africanus, assembly GCF_016906955.1. Taxonomy (NCBI): domain Eukaryota; kingdom Metazoa; phylum Chordata; class Mammalia; order Artiodactyla; family Suidae; genus Phacochoerus; species Phacochoerus africanus. The sequence continues at coordinate 105,691,395 of NC_062544.1, forward strand.
ATTTGACTAGGATCCATGAAGCTGGGGGTCAGATCCCTGGCCTCACTCAGAGTGTTGAAGATCTGGCATTGCCATGAGCTGTGGTGCAGGTCACAAACATGACTTGGATCTGGCATTGCTGTGTCTCTGGTGTAGGGAGGCATCTGCAGCTCCAATTTGAACTCTAGCCTGGGAAACTCCATAGGCCATGGCTGTGGCCCTAAAAAGCAAGCAAACAAACAAACAAATAAATATAAACACATCCCTCAACTCTTCATTTCTTTTGTCTTCTATCAACGTTATCATCAGACATCCCTGGGGATAACATTACCACCATGTAACAGCATCTGGCCCAGGAGGAGAGACGAACAAAGACAGATATGAGAGAAGACGTGAGCCAATCCCCTTGCCTGCTCCATGCTCCACGCCTGCTCCCTGTGGGCCAGACACCCCTCTCACTGCTGCCCCTTGGATTCAGGGCTACACTCCCTGGTGATCTGTGAGGGAGCTGGTGGCATCTCCTGCTAGAGGCAACAGGGAAAAGAACAAGACCTAAAGCATCTGTAAAATTGCCTCACATATCAGAATACTTCCTAAACCATATATGAAATGCCACTATATTAACAGCCAAGAAGTCACCAAAATTCAGCAGACATGTTAAGTATGTCATCTTCAGAGGAAAATACCGGAAATGTGGTTTGTTATAAGATGTGGATGAAATGGAAGAAAGTGCTATGATCATTTAATAAGTTTTTCTCCTTCAAGTTCGTGGTTGACATTGCGTAGAGAAGCATATGGGGAGGGGATATTAATGGGGCAAGAGTCAGAATCAAGCTTCTCCATTTGAATTTTTGTGCACTGAAACAGGCATATGAGGAATGCACAGCCATGGGCCACTGCAGAGCCAGAGGAAAGGGATGGGCACAGAGAGGAAAGGGCCACCTGTGAGACTAATGGACTCGCATCACAATCTAATGCCTGCGTCCGGACTTTCTGATGAGTTGAGGCTTCTAATAGATTTTCCTTGTCTGTATTACAATCAAAGCCAGTTTAGAGGCCTCTCATAATTAGGATGTTGCTACTGATTTTAGAGCTAAAGTCATGTAGGAAATATGCAAGGCAGCTACTGCCTAATAAAGAGTCAGAGGAACAAAGAAGCAGACCACTACTGATAAGACAAGCCATGGTCTTGTTTTAATTTGCATCCCGTTGCATTGTAATCATTCATAACAATGAATAAGCCTCTGTCACCGTGGAAGATGCTCCCAGAGCCTAACGCTAATTATCTTTTTCTTTCCCACCTGGAGCCTCATGAGGTGATTACTGACGTGAACAGGGAAACTCAGCAGAGCTGACATGCCCTTCTCTTTTATTTTACGCAGTGTACGCAAAAAACAGCCACTGCGCTTTGGGCATCTTTATATTGGCTTTATATTTTCTAACACTTTAAAAAAGATAATAGTGTTTCATGCCCAAGTTTGATAAGTTTGTATATACTTTCCCACCCATATTCTTTGTTATCACAGCAACTGGTGAAATTGAGCCAGCTCTGGATAAAGGGTAAATCTTACTTTGAGTGGCTCATCAGAACAGTATTAATGCTGAATGTGCCCTCCTCCCTGTTCATGGCAGAGAGGGAGAGAAGGAAAGAGGGAGGGTGGAGGAGGGAGGGAGAGAGGGAAGGAGGAAGGGGGGAGGGAGGGAGGAGGCGGGAGGGAAGGAGAGCACCTGCAGGTGGAGGAAGGCAGCCTTGGGAGCTTTTCTATGATTTGGGGGATGTAAGCCCAGAGATTCTCAGTGTCCCTGCAAAGCACAAAGCTTGATCCAATCACCTCAAGAAGAAACAAGGTGGGTCCTGTTGGCACCTGTGTCTGCAGATGGCAACCTCACCAGCCAGCGTTCCATCCAGCACAGCCTCCTCACCCAACCCCCACTCCACCCCTGGGACCCCTGAGGTCTGTAGCAAGGCCTCACTCTCATGCTCAGAAGCTGCCCTAAGGGGCTTCAGCACACTTGGTCTGGACCACCATTCTATGCTTTCTCCTGTTGTATTTTTTACTAATTTAGTGCAAGTCTCTCTTCCCCACTAGGCTGTAAGCTCCTTCTTGTGGGTGAGGGGATTGCTTTTTAAACTGATGTTTTATTCCCAGTGCCTGACTCAATCTGTGGCAGGCATTCAATTCTCTCTCCTTCTTCCTCCTCCCTTCTTTCCTTCCTCCGTTCTTCTGTGCTCTCCCTGTCTTGAGTGTCTTTATATACGTTCCACACACTCTGCTAACTGCTAGCGGATTGCGAACAAGACGGGTCCTCAAAGACCATTCCATCGAGATGTAGAAACTAAACATGATAATGTCATAAAATGCTACAGTACAAGAAGCCCAAGATATTACCTGACTCTGGTTAGAAAAGGCTGTGAACTGAGCCTCAGAGACAGCAGCGATTTGACAGAGGAAGAAGGCGAGCAGAGGAGGTGGGGCTGGGGAGAAATACTGCTCCTGGGAGAGGGAACAGCTCAAAGGTGGGCAAGAGTCAGACCAGCGAGGGGGACTGTCAGTGGCCAGAGTAGTTGCAGTGAGAGGACACGGAGGAAGGAGGGCAAGGCAGCATTAGGGAGATGAAGTCAGCAGGGACTTTGAAAGCCAAGTTCAAGACTCCAGGCTTTATCTTGAGGGCACTGGACTCAGTGACAGGCTTTAAGCAGGACAGTAAGTTGCTTTCTCGAGGTGCTCAATCAATAACTGCCGAGTGGATTACCTGACACACTGAGGACACATTCACTGGGACTATCATTCTTGCCACCTTTGACATGACCCACCACTCATGTCTGGACACATAATGCCACCAGGACTTAATTTTTCCAGCCTCTTTAAAGTTCCCATTGCCTCTTTCTTATATGTGCGTCACAATTAACACTAGATTTCTTCTTCCACAGCATCAATCCCATCCTTTCTGGCTACTGAAGTCTTTGGTTTTCTTGTTCTGCAGAAGCCAAGCTCCACAAGCATCCACTTGGTGATTCTACTAGTGCCCAGAACATGAAGCCCAGCAGAGCAGGAGGAATGTCTATGGCAGAAGTGGGGAGGGCAGCTAAAAGGGACAAGAAGAAGGATCCTGCCATTCAATATTTTCAATATTTTGGATGATGTTAATTTTCACTGTGAACAATTTTTCATAATAACTGTAAAACAAATAAGGAAGTGTATTTATGTACGCCATGGAAAATACATCTTAGGCAAAATAATTGAAAAAGATAGCAGCAAGCAGAGATGCTATATCCTTGAGTTCTCTCCCATTTTGTTTTGTTTTGTTTTGGCCACACCTGTGGCATGAAGAAGTTCCCAGGCCAGAGATCAAACCTGCACCACAGCTGCGATCCGAGCCACAGCAGTGACAATGCTGGATCCTTAACCTGCTGTGCCACCAGGGTTCCCTGGTTCTAAAATAATTCACCTAAAAAATTATTTTCCAAGTAGTTTTGAGTATATATCTCTGAACGTGACAAAAGAGGGTAGTGAGTTAGTCGTTTGATTTGAGGACTCTTGTCACATACAGACTCACTGGTTTTTCTGATGAGCTTCCAACTTTTCTAATGACTTAAAAATAACCTATAATACATGAGTCATTACTCAGGATTTATCTTCAAAGAACTCCAATTACAGAATGTAGGCACTGGAATCCCCCCTTTTAGATACAGGAACAAGCATTTAGTTAAAAAAATCATAGGATTCACACGTAAAGATTTATACTTTTTTTCTGAATAGAATGGGCACTAAATAAAAGTGCCACCCCTGCAGCTCTAGCCAAGTTCAAAGGCACATTGTATCAGAGTGAAAGTTTATCCCAAAGGTAAACTCAGTCCAAAGTTACACATGTTCTAACTAGACTTGCTTGTCTATTGCTTTCAAGCCTTCAGCATGCAAAATGTTTCTCTACCTTTGGACAAATCATACAGTTCATGGTCTAAAAAAAGGGGAGACCTGATAGCCTATACTGTTGCAGAGAAACATGACAGATATTTTCCCCAGGTCTCAAAAGATGGAGAGATGGCCAAGCCCCTCCAGATCAGGCTCTGATTCATCTTGCCAACTTCACTTCTTCCTCTTCTCCTTCATGCGTTTAGCACTCCACCTAGAAAAGGGAACCCTCCTATTACACTGCTGGTGGGAATGTAAATTGGTATAGCCACAAGGAGAACAGTATGGAGGTTCCTTAAAAAACTAAAGATAGAGCTACCAAATGATCCAGGATTCCCACTCCTGAGCATATATCCAGAAAAGACAAAAACTCAAATTCAAAAAGATACATGTACTGCTATGTTCACAGCTGTACCACCCACAATAGCCAAGACAAGGAAGCAAGCTAAATGTCCAGTGACAGAGGATTGGACTAAGATGTGGTACATGTAGGCAATGGGATATTACTCCGTCATAAAAAGAATGAAATAATGCCATTTGCAGTAACATGGATGGACCTAGAGATTATCATACTAAGTGAAGTCAGAAAGGGAAAGACAAATACCCTATGATATCGCCTATATGTGGAATATAAAAATGATAAAAATGAACTTATTTACAAAACAGAGATAGATTCACAGACATAGAAGACAAACTAATGATTACCAAAGGATAAAGGAAGAGGAAGGGATAAATTAGGAATTTGAAATTAAGAGATACACACCACTATACATAAAATAAACAATAAGGACCTACTGTATAGCAAGAGGAACCATATTCAAGTCTTTTATAAGCTATATGTTCTTTTTCAGATGCATGTGTATGTGCAAATAAACCTGAACCACTTTGCTGTACACTTATAACATTGTAAATCAACTATATACTTCAATAAGAACCTAAATTAAAGAAACACAAACACTCCAAGTAAAATTTCCTTTCCTTCCCCATATATAGACCTTCCTTTTCTGCATCTACACTCTTGCTCATGCTGTTCCCTGTCTCTGGAATGCTCTTCTCTCCATATCTGCATGTCCAAATCATATACCTGTGTTTCAAACTCATCTCAGATACTGCCTTCTCTAAGCAGCCCTAGTATTTACAGAAAAAAAAGGAGCCTCTCCTCCCAGTGGAATTCTCCCCATGCATGGACCACCTTGTGCCATCTACTCTGGGCTCTGTGAGGGCTGCCAAAACCACTGGTCATCTCTAACGTAGAGCTTGATTTACAACAGGCATTAGTGCCTGTTCCCTACATGAGCAGTAGGGTATTGGAAAGTTAGGAAGAGGCAGATTTGCTGATTTAATTAAGTTAGAAAAGTAAATGGATAGCGAGGAGGCAATAAGAAGAACAAGGCCTCAAACACGAAAGGATGAAGTTTCAGGTCAGGTGAAGCACTGACCACCAGCACACACTATTTGGCATTTCGGGTCCCTACACAAGGTATCCTGGAGAACAAGACAAAGGCTACTATTGAGTGTGTCTGTGACATGCTAGGGTTTGTGCAAGTATCTTTTTCTTTAGGGCTGCAGCTGAAGCATATGGAAGCTCCCTCACTAGGGGCTGAATTGGAGCTATAGTTGCTGACCAAACCACAGCCACAGCAATGCAAGATCCAAGCCACATCTGCAACCTACATCACAGCTTGCAGCAACACCAGATCCTTAACCCATTGGGTGAGGGCCAGGGATCGAACCCCATGGATACTAGTGGGGTTTGTTATTGCTGAGCCATGACAGGCACTCTCTATGCAAGTGCAATCTTGACACTGGTTTATTTATTTCTCAAATACGATTCTAGAATGTATATGTTATCACTCCTGCTTCACAGAGGAGGAATGGTGGTCAGCGAGACTATGTGAACTCAGGGAGGTCCAAACAGCTGAAATTCCTTCTCCTCCAAAGCCTATGTTCCACTCCTTATGCTGCCCCAAGAATATCACATTCTAAGAGAGAGAAACATAATTGAACACACACACCAAGCTCCAGGAAAACAAGGGTTAAACATTCACATCAAACCCTTGAGCATTCTTAGTTTCACAGCAGGAAAAAAGAAAATCTTAAGAGATCAATAGAAGTCCCTCACATCTGCATAATATATCACACTTCCCAGAGCTTCCTTCCCCATCCACAAGTCTGCTTAACTACTAGATTCAGCATATTCAGAAACAGGGTTTGGCTGTGCCTTGCCAAAGAGGGCCACAGCTCCTGATTCTCATCTTATGTAAGACTCAGAAAGCTCAGTGACTTCAAAGAAGAGAACAGCTTCTGTAAGGTTCCCAGGAACCAGGAGAGCCAAGGAACCAAAGCGCCCTCATAAAGTTAGGATCTGAGGGGATCACTCTTCCCTCAGTTGGTCTCTAAGGTATCAGTGTCAAGAGAGACGGGGCAGATCTGGAAAATCAGAGGATCCCCAGCGGTCGGACCATACTAGTAGGACACAGAGGGAAGGCTGAACTCTTGCTGAATTTACCACATACCCCAGCTCACAATGTACCACATATAGAGCCTAGTTTTCTACAATAAGCAATAAATAGTTTACAACACAGCAATAAAACATCCCTCCATCTCTCCACCCTATCTATTTCTATGTCCTTTTTTTTTTTTTTTTTTTTTAGGGCAGCACCCATGGCATATGGAAGTTCCCAGGCTAGGGGTCAAATTGGAGCTACAGCTGTCAGCCTACACCACAGCCACAGCAACATGGGATCCAAGCTGCATCGGTGACCTACACCACAGCTCGTGGTAACACCGGATCCTTAACCCATTGAGTGAGGCCAGGGATCAAACCCATGTCCTCATGGATTCTAGTTGGGTTCGTTACCACTGAGCCACGACGGGAACTCCCTCTCCATCCTATCTAATATAGCTCCTAGAAGGCAGTCACGACTTGACCAGGGGCAAAAGAAGCACCTGCAGAAGAGTGCATGCTCAGGAAGTGCAGGTCTCTGGGGTCATCCTCTGGGCAGCCTGGTTATCTATATTGGTTCCTGAGAGCTGGCTCCAAAGTCCATCCAACTCGGGAACTCCTCCACTCTCAGCCCCTATGCCTGACGCTTCCCCAGGGGTCAGAGTGCAACTTCCACACTCATCAATACTCAACATGTCTTGGGCAGGCATATGAGAAGGACCTGTAGTGGCAGAACTAGTAGTAATAGTACTCACAATAGTATTACTAGTAGTAGTCATAAGAAAGCAGCTTCTAAAGTCCTATCCTTCATGTAGACCTGAACTCTAGCAAAGGCGAAGGAAGGCTTTAGAAGGGCAAAACAGGAATAGGGTCTTTTCTACCTTCACCCCATTTATCAAATATAAACATAAAGCCAATTTCCCCTTGGAGCTCTGGTACACATACAAGGCATATAGGCATATAAGCGTCTCCTTGGAGGGGTCTTGCTATGGAATGGAAGGCCCAAGGTACTTCATTCTTACTTTCAATGAAACAGCATAATTTTTCTTTATGTAGGTTTTTCCTCAATAAAGTGAAGGAAATATCACCATGGCACCACTGTCAAGGCCACACATACCCTTCTGAAAAATAAGACTTGGATTATTTTGTCCATCTTGCCATTACTAATACAGACATAAATTCTCTATGCTATTTCATGGGTATATTTCCAGGCACATGGTGTATAGTTTATAATTTAATAGTGCATTGTGATAAATGTGATTTGTGAGAGTCATTTCTTCACAAACACAGATCTTTTCCATATTTTATGCAAGCCTACTATTCATCATATTTAGTGTCCTCATATTTAACTAAGAAGATAATGAAAGTGTAAGTCAAAGGAATCATTTTATAAAACTCCAACTTGGCTGTTTCTCTCTCCTCTATAAACGGGTGGCTGTCCTTGACCTTTTGTTTTTGATTTTATCTTTCCTGTTTCTGTTTTGAGTCACAGGCCTTTTTAAGACTAAAATAAAAGTTATGGATCTTCTACAGAAAAATGTGCATGAACAGAAACACAGTTTTCATATAATTATATTTCCTTGCAAATTTCTTTAAGATTAATACAATGTAGAAGTAATCTTTATAAAGAGTTCTGTAACTTTCATTATTTTTATGCTTATTGTGCACATAAACCAAAAAGTAATCCTCAAGAACAAACTTCAGTTTGAAAGCTTGCTTTATATTTAGCTTCAGTAAGAAATTCAGATTATGGCAAGGAATTTGAGAGCCAGGGGTGTGTGTGTGTGTGCACGTGTGTGTGTATGGGTGAGTTTTAATATATCCAAAGCTAGGCTTTCATCAAGCAATTCCAGAATTATTAGTCTTCTTTTGCAGTAAATTCATGGTCCACTCTTTACAATGGCTTTCAAGAAGTGTCTTTGTGTTTGGCAAGGTTTGCTTCACTGGGGCTGCCTCTGTCATCACAGAACAGATCCAGAAATTCAGATTTCCATTTAAAGTCTCTGAGCAGGAATAGCCCTCAAAGGAGTTGGGTGGTGTTGCATGGATTTCTTTCTGTAGAGAAATTAAGGAGGCTTTGTTCTTTTGGAGACTAAGTGGCAGGGCCTCTTCCTCCAGCACAGGGAAGTTCACAAGACACCCGCTCCATCCTGCTCTTCTAGATTGAAAGCTCAGTCAAAAGAACTCAGGGTTTCTCAGGAGCATCAGTGATGGCAAATGTAGGGGCATACTTTTCACTTGACACAGGAGCTCTCTGGATGGAAGATGAGTCAAGCTGCTCAACAGTTGTTCTCTGGACATCCAGCAAGCCTCTGGGCAGGAGTGGGGAACTTCATACCCTCAGTCACCACTTGATAAACCCCTTTGAAGCCGGTGAGGCAAGGCCTTGGCTCTCCTAAACGACAACTTAGCCTGGCAGGAAATACTTCTGGGATTGCCAAGGGAAGGCTGGGTACCAGAATGCATGGAAGCAGAGACTAATGGCCCTTCCTTCTTTACAAAAGGAATCAAACCAGAAGCTGTTTGGTTGAAACAACACACATCTGATGGACAAAAGCCATGGCTTGGTCTCCCAGAAATACTTTAGGAATCTCATCCAGTTGCAACTGATGAAAAGCGTAACTGCCAATTTCTCCATGATATATTTTAAAATAATTAGAAATCTCAGGCATTCCAGAGTGTATGGCATTTGACAGGTCACTGCTTCGTTCTTTCTCTTCTTATTCCAGCCAGAGGCCATAGATACCCACTGCCCACACTCCGGGATTGCTCCCAGAGCCTTCCTAGTTGCTTAAAGACAAAGCTTCCCTCGGAGACAAATCCAAGTTTCTGCCTTTTCAAAGGTAGCCATCTTCTGTACCATCTGGTGAATCTCCACGGCAGATGGACAGATGTTCCTTTCAGTTGTGTCCAGCGTCAGTCACGCAAGGGACAACTGAGGTCACCCTGTCCACAGGCTAGAGAACCTGACCTTTCCCTCTCTAACCAGGTCATTTCTAGGACGTGTGTTCTCAACAGGGTGATATTGCTGCCAAAAAGGTAGAATGTGGCTTTTTGGTAGGGGGTGGGGGGCGAACATGACTATCTCCTAGCTTTTAAAATGATTTGCGGCCCTCCAAAGGACCACTATATGTATACATGCATACAAACACATGTACGCACACACGTGCACACACACACACGTGGTATTTAAATTTTATACAGAGGAGTAATTAGGAAAAACGCCTTAAATTCCCTTGGGTACAAAACAACAAGAAAAAAGACAAGCACTGCTCTGGTATATTTGAGGGTGTTGGGATGTTTCCAGACTGTTCCCATGTCTACCTGTGGCCTCGGGTTCTTTGCTCAACTGCAGATGCCCTCTGACTCAGCTCCTGGGTACCACCGAGATTCAGGGACCACTGACTCCTTCCACACAAGTGCTCCGATCAACACTGCAGCCATAGAAGAAAGGTGAGGTCACACCCCACACTGTCTCTGCTCCCCCTTCCTTTATCCCTCAAGGCATCACTTTCTTGACTAGCATTTACAACAGTATTTACTGAGATCATGAGAAAGGATTTGCCTTTCCAAAAGAGACATAAAAGTCACTATCAAGTTTTTGGTGCTCCTCTAGGGATCTGAGCTTGTCCCTTGGTCCCAGGGACAAGGCTCTTGTCCTGCCTTCACCCCCCTACTATTGATGGGACTCGCCCCTTTCATGTATGATCTCGTTCTCCCGGCGCACCAAGGCTCAGGACTCTCCAGCCTCCAAGAAGAAGTCAAAAGTACTTAACATCATACTAACCTCCCCTCCCAGAAAAGTACCCTTCTGATTTGCCCAGAAGAACAGCTTAGCTCCTCTGAGCTTAACCTCCTCCTTTAGACTAGGTTTTCACCACTGCAGAGGCCAAAACTCGAAACAGGAAGCTGTGTGGCATATGGAGGAAGGCAGATGACTCAGGGCTGGCTAATGGGGAATGAGAAAGCTCTTAAGGTCAGACAAGGCCACCTCACAAGAGAGCAGGGTACAAGCATTTTCTTATTTTCTTATTTTTTATTTTTTGATTGTTATTTCCCCAATAAAATTTCTTTTCTTTTTTTTTTGGAATACATTTTTTTTCTACTGTACAGCATGGTGACCCAGTTATACATACATGTACACATTCTATTTTCTCCCATTATCATGCTCCATCATAAGTGACTAGATATAGCTCCCAGTGCTACACAGCAGGATCTCATTGCTAATCCATTCCAAAGGCAATAGTTATTAACCCCAAGCTCCTAATCCACCCCTGCTCCCCCTCCCCCTTGGCAACCACAAGTCTGTTCTCCAAGTCCACAAGTTTCTTTTCTGTGGAAAGGTTCATTTGTGCCATATATTAGAGTCCAGATATCAGTGATATCATATGGCATTTGTGTTTCTCTTTCTGACTTTCTTCACTCAGTATGAGAGTCTCTAGCTCTATCCATGTTGCTGCAAATGGCATTATTTTGTTCTTTTTTATGGCTGAGTAGTATTCCATTATATATATATATCACTTCTTCCCAATCCAATCCTCTGTCAATGGACATTTGGGTTGTTTCCATGTCTTGGCTACTGTGAAAAGAGCTGCAATGAACATGCAGGTGGCATGTGTCTTTTTCAAGGAAAGTTTTGTCCGGATATATGCTCAAGAGTGGAATTGTTGGGTCATATGGTAGTTTTAGGCATAGTTTTCTAAGGTAACTCCATATTGTTCTCCATAGTGGTTATACCAGCTTACATTCCCTCCAACAGTGCAGGAGGGTTCCCTTTTTTCCACATCCCCTCCAGCATTTCTTATTTGCGGACTTATTAATGATGGCCATTCTGACTGGTGTGAGGTGGTACCTCATGGTTGTTTTGATTTGCATTTCTCTAATAATAAGGGATTCGGAGCATTGTTTCAAGTGCTTGTTGGCCATCTGTTTATCTTCCTTGGAGAAATGTCTATTCAGGTCTTTTGCCCATTTTTCAGTTGGGTTGTTGGCTTTTTTGCTGGTGAGCTATATAAGTTGTTTGTATATTTTAGAGATTAGGCTCTTGTCAGTTGCATCATTTGAAACTATTTTCTCCCATTCTGTGAGTTGTCTTTTTGTTTTCTTTTTAGTTTCCTTTGCTGTGCAAAAACTTGTCAGTTTGATTAGGTCCCATCAGTTTATTTTTGCTTTTATTTCTGTTGTTTTGGGAAATGGTCCTGAGAAAATATCTGTAAGGTTGATGTCAAAGAATGTTTTGCCTATATTCTCTTCCAGGAGTTTGATGGTATCTTGTCTTATAGTTAAGTCTTTCAGCCATTTTGAGTTTATTTTTGTGCATGGTGTGAGGGTGTGTGCCAGTTTCGTTGACGTGCATGCCGCTGCCCAGGTTTCCCAGCAATACTTGCTGAAAAGACTGTCATTTTCCCATTTTATGTTCTTGCCGCCTTTGTCAAAGATTAATTGACCATAGGTGTCTGGGTTTATTTCTGGGTTCTCTATTTTGTTTCATTGGTCTGTATGTCTGTTTTGGTACCAGTACCACACTGTCTTGGTGACTGCGGCTTTATAATACTGCCTGAAGTCTGGGAGAGTTAGGCCTTCTGCTTGGTTTTTGTTCCTCAGAATTGCTTTGGTAATTCTGGGTCTTTTTTTGGTTCTATGTAACTTTTTGGATTGTTTGTTCTAGTTCTGTGAAAAATGTCATGGATAATTTGATAGGAATTGCATAGAATCTGTAGATCGCTTTGGATAGTATGGCCATTTTTACAATATTAACTTTTCCAACCCAGGAGCATGACTATCCTTCCATTTCTTAAGCATTTTCAAATCACAGAAATAGATCGGAAGCATCCACCACGCACTGGGTCAGAATGGTGCCCATGGGCCTTGAAATCTGCCTTCTAGTCTTTTCTTCCCATGACTTTCCTTACCTGGACTTTCGAGGCCATCAGTATCTGGCAGCCTCCCTCTTTGGGCTTAAAGAATCTAAGAAACCACTTGACTCTGGCCTCTCCTAGGGATACTGTCTCCTACTTACTCTATGAAGTTATAAGCTTAGTACCCATTGCTTTTGGGTCTCCTCCATTCAGAAGCCTCTCCGGACATCAGGGCCCCACTGGTTAGAACAAGCAGAGCTTGGCTCCACTAAGCAGTGACCTACTTTACTGAATAAAACTAGATAAAGCTCTCCTCAGGGGGCCAGTGAAATAGGCACACATCCATACTGATGTATTTGATTAACAATCTGGAGTAGCAGAGTATTAACAAGTCAGTAATAACTAAAGTAAAACAAGGAAATGCCATGTTACAACTTTCCATCTTGCTTCCACTGGGTAAAACCTACTTATTTAAAATAACGCTAAATTAACAAACACTCCCCACTATTCCCTCTACCCCAATCTTAGGGGCTTAATGCCCTTGAAGTTTATTTTCTCTCTCCTCTAACAATTCAATTCAAGCTTCAAAGGTGACCTGCCACCTGATGCCTCCAAGGCACATGTTCTTTCCATCTTGTGGCTCCACTGTCCTGTGGGGTGGGGGGGGGGGGGTCTCACAGCCCTGTGTATCCAGCAGGCAAACAGGGAAAGAGGTGGTGGGAAAAGCATCTCTGCCTCCTCAGGAACCTCAAACCAGAGGCCACACACATGTTCACACCCATTGGCTAGAACCTCAACGCAAGGGATGCTGGGATATGTAGTCCAGTTGTAAGCCACATGAGAGGATGACCATGGTTGATGCATCACTGGCCACCCTGTCACCCTCCTTCTCCCATTAGTCCACAGGGGCTGAGCAGAGTCTGTGCTGGGGTCATGATCTCATGGGGAGGGGCCTTATGAGACCATGAAGACCAATCTCCTTTTGCTGAAGGCTAGAGGAACCCGGCAGGGGCTTCTCCTTTCTCAAGCTTCACCGCCCGCCATTTTCATAGACTGCAAGAATTACAAATCAAGCCTCTCTGGCTCTTTCAGGGATTTCCAAGGAGAATAGGTTTCAATGAGCTATCTTATTTATCTACAGGTAATTATCATTTTTGTTCCAGTTTTTCTTGATTTCATCCCCTAAATTACAAACGATGTGTGGTAACAGGCTTCTTGCCTATTAAAACTGGGAGCTCTTTGAGGTCAAAATAAAACAGAGTACCCTTTTAGTACTTTATCTGCTTTTAAGTTAGGAACCAGAGAGAAGCCTAACAGAAGCCAACTTAAAAAAGGGTCCTGGAATCTCAGGAAATGAGAGCCCTACTCTGAGAACAGAGCAAACAAACTCTGCTAGGTTAAGGCCAGCCCGCCAAAGAAACTGTGTTTACTACAGTGTAACTTGTCTTCCAAATCTGTACTAATTCCACACACATGTAATTGCAGACAAGAACTATGGTATAGTCTTGTCTAGGTAAACACTTGCCTTCTGTTATAGTGTGGAAATTCAGAATGGTCTGCTGGCCTCACTCCTACCTTATGGCTTCCCCTCCCCACAATGATTTGAGTCATCTTCTTTCCTTTCCCCCAACACCTCTGTCAAAGCACTTCCATATTCCTAGTATGGTTATCTTTTTTTTTTTCTGCTTTTTAGGGCCGCACCTATGGCATATGGAAGTTTCCAGGCTAAGGGTTGAATTGGAGCTAAAGCTGCCAGCCACAGCCACAGCCACAGCAATGTGGGATCCAAGCCAAGTCTGCAACCTACACCATAGCTCATGGCACGCCAGATCCTTAGCCCACTGAGGCCAGAGATCAAACCCGTGTCCTCATGGATACTAGTCGGGTTCATTACTGCCGAGCCATGAAAGGAACTCCCTGTTCATCATTCCTGAAGGAGTTGCTCTCAGCTCTCTACCAGAGTTGGAAGGCTGCTAGAAAATTCCTATTTGCCAAGGAACTAACTGTGCTAAGGGTAAAGAAATCACTTTTTTTTAGAGAAATGTCTAGTTAAGTCTTCTGCACACTTTTTGATTTTTTGTTTGTTTGTTGTTGAGTTGTATGAGTTGTTTGTATATTTTGGAGATTAGGCCCTTGTTGGCTGCATCATTTGCAAAGATTTTCTCCCATTTTGCAGGTTGTCTTTTCATTTTGTTTATCATTTCCTTTGCTGTGCAAAAGCTTTTGAATTTAATTAGGTCCCATTGGTTTATTTTTGTTTTTATTGTCATTATTCTAGAGGTGGATCAAACAAGATGTTGCTGCGATTTATGTCAAAGAGCACCTCTAGGAGTTTTATAGTATCTGGCCTTATGATTAGGTCTTTAATCCATTTTGAGTTTATTTTTGTGTGTAGTGTTAGAGAATGTTCTAATTTTAGTCTTTTAAATGCAGCTGTCCAATCTTCCCAGCACCACTTATTGAAGAGACTATCTTTCCTCTGCTTGATGTTCTTGCCTATTTTGTCATAGATTAGTTGACCTTAGGTACTTAGATTAATTTCTGGGATTTCTATCCTGTTCCATTAACCTATATTTCTGTTTTTATGCCAATAACACACTGTTTTGATTACTGAAGCTTTGTAGTGTAGTCTAAAAGCCGTATGGATAGCCAATATGTACATGAAGAGATGCTCAACATCACTAATTATTAGAGAAATGCAAATCAAAACTACAATGAGGTATCACCTCACACTGGCCAGAATGGTGATCATTAGTAAGTCTGCAAATGATAAATACTGGAGAGGATACAAAGAAATGGTACCCCTCCTTCACTGTTGGTGGGAATGTAAATTGGTACAACCACTATGGAAAACAGTATGGAGGTTACTCAGAAAACTAAATATAGAATCACCATATGGTCCAGCAATCCCAATCCTGGGCCTATATCCAGAAAAAAATATGTAATTCAAAAAAGATAGACACACCCCTATGTTCACTGCAGCACTATTCACAATAGCCCAGACATGGAAACAACCTAAATGTCTACCAACAGATGAATGGATTAAGAAGATGCAATGGAATACTACTCAGCCAAAAAAATGCAATAATGCCATGCGTAGCAACATGGATGCAACTAGATATTCTCATGCTAAGTGAAGTAAGTCAAAAAGAGAAAGACAAATACAATATGATATCAATTACATGTGGAATGTAAAACATGGCACTAATGAACCTATCTACAAAACAGAAACAGACTCACAGACACAGAGAACAGACTTGTGGTTGACAAGGGGGTGGGGACAAGGCAGAGGGAGTGGGATGGACTGGCAGTCTGAGGTTAGCAGATGCAGACTATTACATTTAGAATGGATAAGCAACAAGGTCCTACAATACAACCCAGGGAACTACATCCAATCTCTTGGGATAGAACATGATAGAAGACAGCATGAGAAAAAGAATATATAGATATGATTGGGTCATTACACTGTACAGCAGAAACTGACACAACACTATAAATCAACTACACTTTAATAAAAAAATTTTTTAAATAAAAAAAGACATCACTTTTCCAAGAGTGCCTGCCTACTAATGAGCGCTTGTTCCCCAAAGAAAGATCTCTGGTGGTGGAATTTTAGGAACTGATTATGAGTTTCAGGGAGAACCTTTGCCCTGGGGAGAAAATTCCAATGCTGGGTTGAATCCTCACCTCTAAACCCAAGAATGCCCTTGGGCTTAGCAAAAGCCCTGCAGAACCTGATGTCTGCTTATAGCCCAATTATTGCACCCATCTTGAAGACCTGGTGCTGTTTTCTGGTGTCATCATCGCTACGGATACATTCTTAATAGAGATTTGGGGGTAGAAAGTCTTCAGGGAAATAGTCATAATCAATCAGCACTCCCTTATTGTAAGAGAGCTGATTGTCAAGACTGTTGTTGGGGAAAAATATTTTAGAAGGTCTCAAATCAAACTGTATAATCAGCACTCATGTTTTATGCAAATTAGAAGATATATTCTTACAGTGCATCATAGGAACTAATCACCCCAGCACCATCGCTCAGAGAAAGCATCTGCCACCCAAAATTTAGAACAATAATTCACAGCACATGGAACAGTGCATCACTGCAGATTAGACTTGTTATAAATTTATAATGATTTCATATAAAAACATTACATTTTAATAGTTTCAAGAAATGACAAGGTAGAGCTGGTATAAATGTTTAACTAGCACTGTCTCATATTTCACACTTTGTTTATTTCATTACGGGGTATGCTAAAATGAAACTGCTAGCTTAAAAAAAAAAGTCACCAAATTCAAAACCGAAAACTTAGGAACATATACTCTCAGTAAACCAGATTTCTAGCCCCGAGGATATTCTACAGCCTCTTTGAGATAAATACCTGGGTATTTCATCTAACTATCTAGTAATTTTTCCATACAGGTAATTTTTAAAAAATCATCCTTACCTGGGTGAGAGGAAAAATAAGGCACAGCCCTCATAATTGAATTTATATCCAT
Organism: Phacochoerus africanus; assembly: GCF_016906955.1. Taxonomy (NCBI): domain Eukaryota; kingdom Metazoa; phylum Chordata; class Mammalia; order Artiodactyla; family Suidae; genus Phacochoerus; species Phacochoerus africanus. Next base: position 105,708,090 of record NC_062544.1, read on the forward strand.
AGTGAAGGCTACCATGGAGGGTCTTGTCCCCTCATGTTCTCTGGGCTGAACTATATACCAGTCTACTGTGACTTTACATGTATATCCATAAAGGAATGAGGATCACTCAAAAAACATCAGGTCCTGTTATAGGAGAATGAGATGTGACAGTCACTGGGTTGTGTCAGACAAACAGATGAGACCTGAAGCTGCCTGGCAGGAAGGCATCTGATTTGTTATTGTCAGGTGTGCTCTATAATCAGCCAGTGCCCTTTCTCTTGATAATCTCTCTCTTTAAATTCTCGGTGATTCTACCCTTTCTTTTCTGACGTAATCACTCACAGAAGTCCAAGGAGGCAGTGGTATTCCAGATCACAGCATTAGAAACTCTATCCTTCCTATTTATTAACTGTAGATGAACCAGACTTAAAACTCCATGCCATACCCATCAGTGCAAAGGGGCAGTTGTGGGACAGTATGTTTAGCTGAACTCTGTCTTCTGGGATTTTTAACTTTCTTAGTCATTTCTGCAACATTGAATGATTATGACCAAAGGCCAGATGTTATCTGTACAATCAGCAAATAAAGATTTATTTTTGCTAGCTAAGGAAAAAAAAAATGTTCCTGTGGTCTAGATGGGCCACAAGGAAGACAGGGTCAGGGTAGAAGGCGGGGGTAAAACCAGGCAAAGCCCATGAGAGCCAGGAGCTTGGGGAGCAGCTTCAAGTGGTATGGGCAAGCCTCAGGTAGGGAACAAGTCCTGGGGAGCAGGAGCTAGAAGAACAGAGCAGCCTGAGAGGTGGGGTGAAAGGTAGAATAAAGCCAACAGTTTAGGCAGCAGGCTGAAAACACTCCATTCTCCATCCTTGGGAAAGTGGGACTCTGAGGAAGGAAGGACGGTTGCTCAGGTCCAAGGTCTAGGCAAGGCAGGGACGGAAAGGTCAGCAGCAAGGCTGTGATGGTGAGTTGGCAGGAAGGAATTCAGGTTGTAAGTAATCTATAGAATCTAAACCCCCTTCACTTCCCAGGCATCCTCTGAAACCTTGGGAGAGCACTGGACCCTATGGTTTACCCTAGAGATGAAAGTCGTGAATATATGAAGACATTTGCATAAACATTTGATCCTCATAATAACCTATGGGGCAGATGCTTTAATCTCTAGTTTATCAATTACAAAAAGAGTGGGAGTTCCCTCTGTGGCTCAATGGGTTAAGAACCCGATATGGTGTCTGTGAGGATGTGGGTCTGATTCCTGGCCTCACTCTGTGGGTTAAGGATCTGGCATTGCTGTAAGCTACAGAGTAGGTCACAGATGCAGCTCCAGTGTTGATGTGTCTATAACACAGGTGGGCAGCTGCAGCTCCAATTCAACCCTGAGCCTGGGAACTTCCATATGCCAAGGGTGCAGCCCTAAAAAGAAAAAAAAAATGTTTAAGGAAGTTAAGTAACTTATCCAAGGTTTTCCCATGGTGTAATGAGGGACTTATACTTAGACCTGAAAATAAAACCTTGTCTCTTCAAGAGCAATATCTTGGAGGAAATGAACAGCAGCCCCAATCAGCAGCTTTGAGCCAACTGTGAGAATGTGTCAGTGGTGTGGGATAGAACATTCCTCTGAGTGCTGGCAGGAGGGCCACACCAGCCTTGGGGTGGGTGAGAGCCAGTGAGATGAAATCACAGACTGCCTTTGGGCTCCTTCCCTCATTGACAGCTCAATACGGCAGGGCTGAGAGCTCCCTGAGACTGGAGATTGACCTGGGTTCGCTCATTACTTCTTTGCCCCACGCCCAGCACAGAGCAAGGTACAGATAGGGCTCAGCGCCTTAGCTGAATGCACTCATGAAGTGGGAGTGGCTTGGGTATCAGGCTTCTGCCTGCCAACCTGACCTGCAACCCACTCTTCTTAGGTTGTCTTCCTGCTGGAGACCAGGAGATTTGATGAGAGCCCACTTAATTCAGGCTACATGGGGGCAGGTGTCATGGCAGGCAGACCCATGGATAAACAAAAACCACAGAGCCAACACTTAGATGGTAAGTATGATTCTAACTGTTTTTCAGAAGTAACTCTTCTGGAGATGCCATCGTGGCTCAGTGGAAACGAATCTGACTAGGATCGATGAGGATGTGGGTTTGATTCCTGGCGTCGCTCAGTGGGTTAAGGATCCAGCATTGCTATAGCTGTGGTGTAGGTCGCAGACATGGCTCAGATACGGCATTGCTGTGGCTGTGGTATAGGCTGGCAGCTACAGCTCCAATTTGACCCCTCGCCTAGAAACCTCCATATGCCTTGGGGGCAGCCCTAAAAAACAAAAAACAGAAGAAGTAACTTGTTTGATCATCACAATAACCCTATACATGGAGAGTATTATTAGACTCCCATCTCACAGATGAAGACATTGAGACACTGCAGGTTAGGTAACCAGAAGTCACAGTGCTAGTAAGTGGAGCCAGGTTTTAAACCAGATATTTTGCCACACTGCTTCTTACACAATCTCCAGCCTCAGGGCATTTGGGGGTAAACACACCATGAAGGAGTGGACTCTGCAGGACAGCTTGTGCTTGAGTTCCTCCGGGGAGGAACAGGTACAAAGTTCACAAAAAGAACTCATTTACCCAAACAAACCATAGGCCTAGTACAATTCTGGGTGCTAAGGACACAGTAAAGATGCTAAAAAACAGACTTCAGAGTGCTGAAGGATATAAACAATAGAAAATAAGCAGGCAAAGAGACCAGACACCAGAAGAGGATGAGTATAATAGAGAAAAAACAAGCTGGGTCAGGAGGCAGAGGACACAGAAGCAGGGTGGAGGGGTGCGGAGGCAGTTCACGGAGGCTGGTCAGGGAAGGGTCTTCCTGTCCAGGTGACACCTGAGTAAAGACCTGAAAGGAGGAGAGAAGCCTTGTAGGGGAGAGAAAGCATCTTCCAGAAAGAGAGGCCTTGAGGTAAAAGCATGCCTGCTGTGTCTGAGGGGCAGCAGGCATGTCTGGATTGGAGAGATCAAGAAGAGTGGCAGGAGGGATGCTGAGGTATGACAAGAGCTGAAGCCAAACCGTGACAGCCCTGCAGGTGAGGAAGGGCTGGGATGTTCCTCTGAGATGAGACGCGAGCCGTATCTCACTCAGGGGTTAAGAGGATAGCCCCAGAGGTCCCTGTGATTCAGTGGCTTAAGGATCCGGCATTGTCACTGCTGTGGCTCAGGCTCGATCCCTGGCCTGGGAACTTCCGCGTGACACGGGTGCGGCCGAGAAATAAAAAATAAAAGGATGGCCCTGGCTGCCATGTTGAGGACAGGATGTGGAGTGCAGGCGGGGGGCACTGGTGAAGCAGGAAGACAAGTTCTGGCAGTTACAGTAATTCCAGTGAGAGATCAGCATGGTGGGGGTGTTGACAATGATAAGGTCCTTTTTTTTTTTTTCTCTCTTTTTATGGCTGCACCCATGACATATGGAAGTTCCCAGGCTAGGGGTCAAATCGGAGCTACAGCTGCCAGCCTACACCACAGTCTCAGCAACACAGGATCTGCGCCGAGTCTGCAGCCTATACCACAGCTCATGGCAATGCTGGATCCTTAATCCACTGAGCGAGGCCAGGAATCGAACCTGCATCCTCATGGATCCTAGTTGGGTTCCACAATGGAAACTCTCAACAGTGATCAGGTAAGAACAACAGGGGTAGGGGTAGAGAGGAAGCAGTTAAAGATGACTTGACTTGTTCCCTCACTTCCTCCGGGCCCCGATGGAGAAGCATTCCTAGCCTGTGCAAGGTATGGCTTGAGAGGCTCAAGCTGCCATGGCTGAGCTGGGGGGTAAAAAGAGGTGACGGGGCAGCAAGCCCAGGAAAGGAAGGCTCCAGAATGTCTGTGATGCCCATGGTCAGTTGAGCAAAGATGGGGAGCAGACTGCCGACACCATCAGATCTGAGTTCAGAGTCTTGGGTGCTAAAGGTGCAAACTCAAGAGATGACAGGAAAGGCAAGAACCTGGCTGAGCTCCCTGAGGAACCAGTATAGTTGGAGAGAAATGGGCTTCATGAGGCATTTTCAGCACAGTGGTGTTCAGAGAGACCAGCACAGGAAACTGAGAGGAATGGCCTGTGTGTCAGGAGGGGACGCAAGAGTGTGATGTCCCAGAAACCACGGGAGGGGAGTTCCCTGAAGGAGCCACTGGCTGTGCCAAAGGCCGAGGGGAAGGACCCCAAGAAGTACTGTTCACAAGCTACCACGCTCAGGGCTGCTTTGATGGAGGCGTGGGTATGGAAGCTTGACTAACCAGACCCCAAGGAGATCTGCTGGGAAGGAGAGGGAGAAACGGGACAGTAAGACAAGGATGTGGGTCAAGAAAGTTTCTTCTCCTTTTTGAAGATGGCTGATGTAACAGCATATCGTACACTGATGGGAGTGACCCAGCTGAGGGGACTGCTGGTGATACAGGAGAGATGGGGAAAGATGCTAGAGGCATGTCTTTGCACAAGAGGAGGGGACAGGTCTGAGGCAGAAGCAGAGGGCTTGGTCCCCCAGGGGAAGAAGAGGGAAGGAGAGTTGCAGAGAGATGGCAGTGTTGAGGGTGGGAGCTTACGGCAGTTCTCTCCTGAACTCTTCTATTTGCTCAGCAAAATAGGAAGAAAAGGCATCAGCCAAGAGAGAAGATGGGGAGAAAGTGATGGGTCTGGATATCTTTTCAAAGATTTTAAAGATGAAACAGTAAATTTGGATTTGACTGAGAGAAAACTCTTAATTGATGAGATAAACCTCAGGAAAAAAAATAGGCAAAATTACCAAAGTACTAATTCCTTCTCCTGTTGTTGGAAAAGTGCCCTGGGACATAAACTCATCTTTTTCCTGGGATCAGGGCTGATGTGGGCCTTCCCGGAGGATGCGGGCAACTGAATCCATCAGAACTTATCGCATAACCTCCAGAAAACTGCTTCAAAGTTCAAAACATGCACTGTTGAAAATACATCATTATCTGGGGATTATGTTATGTTATGATATTACTGTAAATTTTCATATCCTGTGTGACTAAAATATTTCTTCAAAGCAGCATCTTATTGGGTGGTAGTTACATAAGTGTCTATCATTTTGTTCTTTGCACACATCTGTGGTGTGTAATATCAGTAATGATAATAAAATGCAGAACCTTACTCAGATGTTGATATAATGAATGTGCATTCACATGCCAGTTTCTGCCATAATATCTTTAAAGATAGATTCTAAAGCTTTGGTGTTGTTTCTAGGGAAGGTGGATTTTTTTCCCCATTCATATCAAGATAAATTAAGAGCATCAGCCAGTTTGTAAAAAAAAACAAAATAACTGAGTGAGCCTATACTTGGTGTTTTGCTGTACACAACAGTACATAGCTCACTGTCTATTTAGAAAGGAGTTCAAAATAGTCAAGCAAAGATGAATTTGTGTTTAGAGGAGTTGTACAGGTAAATATGTATCAAATTTTGCTGGTATGTAGTGAATTAAATGACTATATTCTAGTTTCCTGAGACACCATTAGTTGGAAGCCTTTAATAAAAAAATAGGCCACTTCTCACGCCAGATCAGAGAGCAGAGGTATAGGACCTTAAGTATGTGGTCCTACAGGCCTAGAACTATGTATTAAACAGCATGAAAGATGGCAACCCATCAGAGTACAGCTGAGCAGAATCAACAGAAAGTTCCTAGGTACGACAGCACTAAATTATTCGGGGATTTTTTTTTTTTTTGAGAAAAGACAACTTTAAGAGAAAAGACAGAATTTGTGACTAAATTAGAGACTGACATATTCAGGCTACTACTGATAAAGCAGAGATCAGTCAGGACCATTCAAATCAGCAAAACATTTATAAAAATAGGTCCTTGCAGGATTTGTCAATTCTTCCTTTCCTGTTTTTCATTTTCTTAAATTGTGGTGAAATCCACATAAAATAACATTTACCATCTTAACCATTTTGGGTGAAATTTCTTCCTTACTTGGAATAGGTATGAAACCAGATACACTATTCTTCATGGTTAAAGATGTTAAAATATATCTGGATTCAAATCCTGGATCTACCACATACTGACCTGGCCACCTGTGCCTCAGTTTCCTCATCTGAGGAAAATGGAGTTTTCCTATCTCCCCTCATAGGGTTGCTCTAATGTTATCCAGATCAGTGACTCAGGTTAGTGGCCTAGTCCGGAGAAAACACTCAATACACGGCGGCTTTTTTATCATCATTAAGTGGTCTAGACAGTAACTTTTAAGAAAACCATTTCCTAGTCTTTAGTCACCTGATTAACAGTGGGTGACGATCACTGAAATGTTCCTCAGCAGCAGGGAACCTTCCAGCATTGCCATGGCTCAGAAGCTCAGGAGAACAGAGCCCCACTCTGGCTGCCCTGCTCCTGGGAAGTTGCTGGGCAGTGACACAGTCTCCAGCATCCGTCACTGCAGCCGCAGCCCTGTCCCCAGCCTGGCCAGCTTCCAGCCTTTGTCGTGGTCATGGAGGCTGCCAGCCTGCATACCACCTCATAGTAGGTTCTCAGAGCCATGCTGCCGTCCTCAGAATGCCATGGGCCCACTGATGGGACTGATACTGGAGGCTCTGGCTCTCAGTGGTCACGGAATTAAGCCTAATAAGGCACAAGGAGCTCCTTGCAGGACACACAGGGATGCCCACAGTAATTGGCCACAGGCCTCTGATTCCCCGGGGGCTAAGGATTATGTGCTGGCAGCAGGGAAGGGCCCAAGACGGCTCAAGACCTTGAGGGGGCCAGATGGGATCACCTGGCTTCATGCATAAGTCATGAGCAGCTCTGCTGACTGCTCTGTGCTCTCCTGTGCCAGACACGGTGAGGCCGAGCCCCAGTTCCAGGAAATAGACAACAGGGGCCTCCCCTGTGCTGGGAGATGGCTCTGGCCCAGGGCTGCTTCCCCACCTCTGACTGTGGCTATGAGAAAGCTGACTTCGGAGCTCTGGGTTCTTGCAGAGACAAGCAATAAAAACATGCATTAGGCAGTGTGTGTTTTCATCTGGTCGCCACTGAACCCCTCAGCAAAAGGTGTATAACTCTTGACAGGAAGGGTGTGCCTTTCACACAAAAACAGCTTTACTGAGGTTCTTTCTAAGACAGGTGAAAGTGTAGAATGTGGTAGGGATGTATGCCTGGGTCCCGGATATTTATGAAGACACTTGCCATTTCCAAAGGACCTCTCTGCGTGTGTGTGCACGTGCAGGTATGTCTTTTATTGATGGCTTTCTCTGTGTGGTAACAAAGGATGCACTGCACTGTGGTCAACCCTGTGTATCACACCTCCTATAATCCCAACATAAGGACCCTACCAAGTAAATCAGCACTTGGCTTTGAGATGTTAAGTGACTCGTCCAAGGACACACAGCATGTAAGGGACAGAGTGAACCTGCCCACCTGTGTCCAAGTTGACTTCTGTTAATCCAGGCACTGGAGCCCGACTCTAAAAGTGCTCACTCAGTGCTCCCCCAGCCCAGGTCCTGGCCTCTGTGCCTGAATTGATGGGTCACCAACAATTCTAGTCCACCTGCCCTCCGCCAGACCCTGAGTAGGGCGCTTTGCTCTGGTTGCGACATTATTAATGCATTTGTAAGTGAATGGTACCATTTACACAGGTAGGAAAACTCTCGTACTTCCTGCTAGCCTGTTTCAAAGCTTTATTTAATCAATTTTCTCTTTCTGATATTTCTCTCCTAGTGCTGCTCCAAATATCCCCCCTTGTGAATTCTTTACTTGATACACTAGCCTTTAGAGACAGAAATCCTAAACAGTTGTGTCAATTTTGAATGTCATTATCATTTTGAATATGGGGTAAAGTAAGAAATAAAAAAGATTCTCAGTAGAAATCCAGATATAAATAGACAGACACAAATTAGAGATCCGGTCCCTTTCCCCACAAACATAAATGAAAGTATCTGGAATTGGCTAAAGACAGACTAGATTCTGAAAGGGGAATCTCTCAGACCCAAATCTTGTTTATAGCTTTGTTAACCACCCTTTCTGGATTTTCAGAAGTCACCTCTAGACCATGTTAGCTTTTAGAACCACTTGGGAACCATGTTAAAGCACAGATTCTGATTCAACAGGCACAGGGTTGGACCTGAGACTCTGAATTTCACATAAGTTTCCAAGTACTGGAACTCCTAATGGTCTGGGATCACGATTTGAGTAGCAAGGGGCTGGAGGTAACTTTATCACACCATCTAACTATCCCCAAGAAGGCACTTTTTCAATATTTTCACTAAATTGAAATTCTAAAGTAAGTTTTCAAAAATAAACAAATGGGACCTGATTAAACTTAAAAGCCTATGCACAGCAAAGGAGACTGTAGACAATGAGAAAAGACAATTTACTGAATGGGAATGTTTGCAAATAATATGATTGATAAGGAGTTAATATCCAAAATATATAAATAGTTCAAACAACTCAACATCAAAAAAAAAAAAAACCAAAAGACAAAAAAACAACCTGATTTAAAAATGGGCAGAAGATCTGACTAGACATTTTTTCAAAGAGGACATGCAGATAGCCAACAGGCATGCGAAAAGATGCTCAGTCTTGTGCTCGCTTTGGTAGTAAATATACTAAAATTAGGACGATACAGAGAAGATTATCATGACCCCTGCACAAGGATGACATGAAAATTCATGAAATGTTTCATTTTTTACCAATGGCATTTTTCACCAAACTAGAAGAAAAATAAATTTTAAATTTGTATGGAAATACAAAAGACCCTGAATGGCCAAAGCAATCCTGAGAAAGAAAAACAGAACAGGAGGAATCAGGTTCCCTGACTTCAAACTGTACCATGAAGCTATAGTCATCAAAACAGTATGGTACTGGCACAAAAACAGAAATACTGATCCATGGAACAGGACACGATGACCAGAGATAAACCTATACACCTATGGTCAATTAATCTATGACAAAGAAGGCAAGAATATACAAAGGAAAAATGAAAGTCTCTTCAATAAGTGGTGATGGGAAACTGGAAAAGAATCTAAAGCCACAAGTAAAAGAATGATATCAGAACACTAACACCATCCAGAAAAATAAACTCAAAGCGGATTAAAGACCTAAACATAATACCAGAGACTATAAAACTCTTAGGGGAAAACATAGGCAGAACACTCTTTGACATAAATCACAGCAGTATCTTTTTTTGATCCAGCTCCTAGAGAAATGAAAATAAAAATACAAATAAACAAATGGGACCTAATTAAACTTAAAAGATTTTGCACAGCAAAGGAAACCATAAAGAAAATGAAAAGACAACCCACAAAATTAGAGACAATATTTGCAAACAAAGCAATGGACAGGGATTAACCTCCAAAATACACAAACATATGTTATAGCTTTATATTCAAAAAACAAAGAACTCTATTGAAAAATGGTCAGAAAATCTAAATAGACATTTCTCCAAAGAAGACAGAAAGATGGCCAAGAAACACATGAAAATATGCTCAAACACTGCTCATTATTAAGAGAAATGTAAATCAAAACTACAATGAGGTACCACCTCCCACAGGTCAGAATGGCCATCATCAAAAAGTCTACAAAAAATAAAAGCTGAAGAGGGTGTGGAGAAAAGAGAGCCCTCCTACACTGCTGGTGGGAGTATAAATTGCTATACCCATTATGGAGAACAGTAAGATGACTCCTTAAAAAACTAAATATAGAACAACCATATGATCCAGTAATTCCTGGGCATCTATCCAGAGAAAACCTTAATTCAAAAAGATACATGCACCCCAATGTTCATTGAAGCACTATTTACAACAGCCAAAATAAGAAAGCAACCTAAATGTCTATCAACAGAGGAATGAGTAAAGAAGATGTGGCATTTATATATATACAAAATGGAATACCACTTGGCCACAAAAAGGATGAAATAATGTCATCTGCAGCAACATGGATGGATATAGAGATTATCTTGTTAGGTTAGAGAAAGACAAATATCATATGAGATCACTAATATGTGAAATATAATAAAAATGATAAAAAATAACTCATTCATAAAACAGAAAGAAACTCAAAAGTTTCAAAACCAAAGTTACAGTTACCAAAGGGGAAATGTTTTGAGGAGGGATAAATTGGGAGGTTGGGACTGACATATGCACACTACTGTATATGGAATGGATGAGTAATAAGGACCTACTTATACACAGGGAAATCTACTCAATACTCCGTAGTGATGTATCCATGGCGAAATAATCTGAAAAGGAATAGATCTATGTATATGTGTAACTGATTCACTTTGCTCTACAGAACATTGTAACTATCCCCAAGACAGCACTTTTTAACACAACATTGTAAGTCAACTATACTCCAATTAAATTTTAAAAAGATGCTCAATCTGGCTAATTATCAGGGAACTACAAATCAAAACCACAATGAGATATCACCTTATACCTGTCAAAATGGCCATCATCAAAAAGAACACAATTAACAAATGTTGGCAAGGATGTGGAGAAAAGGGAACCCTGACACACTGTTGGTGGGAATGTAAACTGGTTGCAAGCCACTATGGAAAAGAGTGTGGAGGTTCCTAAAAAACTAAAAATGGAACTGCCATATGACCCAGCAATTCCACTCCTGGGTAAAAAAACTCCAAAACTGAAAAAAAAGTCCAACACACTAATTGCAAAAAATACATGCACTCCAGTGTTCATAGCAGCTTTATGTACAATAGCCAAGATATGGAAGCAACCTACATGTCTATCAATAGGCAAATGGACGAAGATGATGTGCTGTATGCATACAAAGGAATATTACTCAGTCATAAAAAAGAATGAAATCTTGTAATTTGCAACAACATAGATGGACTTGGAGGATATCACACTTAGTGAAGTTAAGTAAGAGAGAGAAAGATAAATACTGTATGTCACATATATATGAAATATAAAACCACACAATGAACTAGTGAGTATAACAAAAAGAGAAGCAGACTCACAGATAAAGAACAAACTAGTGGTTACTGGTGGGAAGATGTAAGGAAGGTGGGGCAATATGAAGGTGAGAGATTAAGAGATACCAACTATTAGGTATAAAATAAGCTACAAGTACAACCACTATGGCAAATAGTATGGGGTTCCTTAAAAAGCTAAATATGGAACTACCATATGATCTAGCAATTCTACTCCTGGGCACCCCCAATATTCATTGTGGAGGAGCATTATTTCATGCTTTTTTTTATAGCTGAGTAACATACGTTTGTGTATATATATATATATATATATACACATATATATGCCACATCTTCTTTATCCAGTCCCCTGTTGATGGACATTTTGATTTCTTCCATGTTTTGGCTATTGTAAATAGTGTTTCAATGAATATTGGGGGTGCCTTCAAATTATATTTTTCTTCAGATGTATGCCCAGGAGTACAAGAATATATTACACAGCACAGGGGATATAGCCAATATTTTATAGTAGCTATAAATGGAGTATAACCTTTAAAAACTGTGAATCACTATAGTGTACACCTATATACTTGTATAATATTATACAGCACCTATACTTCAACAAAAGAAGAGCCTTTTGGGAGTCTCTTGTGGTGCAACAGGTTAAGGATCTGCCTTTGTCACTAGAGCAGCTTGGGTCACCGCTGTGGTGGGGGTTCAATCCCTGTCCTGGGAATTCCATGTGCTGTGGGTATGGCCAAAAAAAGGGGGGCAGGGGGAGAGACTCTTGCTCAATCATCTTAGTATCTGCTCTAGAAAATCTAGTTGTCCTACTAGGGCCTGTGATGAGTGAGTTTCACATCCCAGGAAACAGTAACACTTGGCCTCATTTAAGAAAAACAAGAAGGGAATATATATAAACACACATTGGTTCCTGTGGAGGATGTGGGGAAACTGCCCACATACCACAGCTGAGTGTTCTATGGCTTTTCTCTGCCAGGAGGGTGGATCACCAGAGCTGCAAATATGCCATTCTCATGAAGAGCTGAGGGATTTCCTGGACCCATCTGCCACAATTCTTAACATTTATCTCACTGTGAGTTCAGAAAGAACTCTTCAAGTTGGTTTCATAAATAATTCACTTGGCTTTTGTCAGAGTTTATTCTGTTATTCAATCCCTCTGTTGGGTTTTAAAATTTGAAAGTCATGTTCTGTTTTATGGATGCAATCATCTTTGAAGTCTTTGTGAGAATACTAATTAGAAATTTTTTAAAGAGTCTTATTTCTTATATTATTTTCCCTGTGGCCATTGGCTTTTCTGGTTCAGCTGTGGCCACTCTACGGCCACAGACTTTCCTCAAATGTCCAGTGATTTTTCTTTGTACATCTTCATAAATGAAGATCTAATGAATGAATCCTCAGCAGGTTAAGAGTTCAAAATATTATCTATGAGGATGAGGGTTTGATTCCTATCCTCACTTAGTGGGTTAAGGATCCAGTGTTGCTGCAAGCTGCAGCATGGGTCGCAGATGCGGCTCAGATCCTGCATTGCTGTGGCTATGGCATAGGCTGGCAGCTGCAGCTCTGATTTGACCCCTAGCCTGGGAACTTCCATATGCCGCAGGTGGGACCATGAAAAGGAAAAAAAAAGAAGAGTTCTGGAACTCAGGAATTTTTAAGATCTTAATTTTGATTTCCTTGGGGAACCTGTTCCTGAAGGATGCTTCTGAGAGCTGTGGGCAGCCTTGCCCTTGGGTAGGTTAGTGAGAAATAAAGAAGAAATGAATGAAGATTTCAATTCAGTGGGGGACCAGGGGTGAGAGGGTGAATATCTACTTTGGTGGAAGGTAGAGGCTCTGGGTGGCCAGATCAGCCCAGCCTAGAATTCAGTTATTCTTGTGCCCAACACAGGGCACCTTGGTGAAGACTCTGGATGAACAGCTCCAAGGTCTGGCTGACCCTGGGCCCTGCCCTTCCTCCCAGGCCCTGCTGTCCCTGAGTCCAGGGTTCTTCCAGAGATTCTCAGTACTCCTATTTCTTTCCCTCCAGTGGTCTGTGGCCTCCTAACTTCTGAAAAATCTTTCTGTTAAACTGTGTCTTCTAGAAATTTCACCAATTATGGTGAGGTTGTGCATTTTCACTCATTTTTATACTTATTTTGATTATTTCATGACTTGGGGAGGCAATCACGATTAAAAAAACATGAAATTTTTCACTATCATAATTTAAAATCTCAACTTGTTTAGAAATATATGTCAATATATGCATATCTGTTTATGTGCACGTGTGTACACACAAACACGTCATGTGTGTCTAGAAAGAAATAAAACATTGACTATGTTAATGTATGGATTGTGAGTTTAAGGATGATATTTTCTTTTTACTCTCACGTATTTCCCAAGTTTTATACCAGGACTGCCTATTCCCTTTTTTTGATGCTGTAATTTTTTAATAACAAAGTCACATACCATAAAATTCACCATTTTAAAGTATGCAGTGGGTTTTAGTCTAGTCATAAAGGTGTATAATCATCACCACCATTGGTTTTATAATACCTTCATCACCCACCCTCCCCAAACCTCCAAATTTATCAGCAGTCACTCTCTATTCCTCTTTCTCCCCAGCCCCTGGAAACCACTAATCTTTCTGTCTCTATAGATTTGTCTAGTCTAGTATTTAACAAAAATGAAATTTTACAGAGTGTGGCACTTTGCATCTGAGCTTAGCAAAATGCTCTTAATGTTCATCCATGTGGTGGCATCTATCTGTATTTCATTTCTTTTTAAAATGATTTTTATTTTTTCCATTATAGCTTGTTTACAGTGTTCCATCATTTTTCTACTGTATGGCAAAGTGACCCAGTCGCACATGCATATATACATTCTTTTTCTCACATCATCCTCCATCGTGCTCCATTACAAGTGACCAAACATAGTTTCCAGTGCTATACAGCAGGATCTCATTCTTATCCACTCCAAAGGCAGTAGTTTTCATCATTGTATTTCATTCCTTTTTATGGTTGCATTATATTTCACTGCATGGATATACCACATCCATTTATCCATTCATCAAGGAGTTGGTGGACATTTGGGTTGTTTCTAGTTTGGGGTCATTATGAATAATGCTGTTATGAATTTAATGTGCACATTGCATATTACTTTTATACTTAAGACTGCTTTAGAAAAACTATAAAAATATCCTCTAAAATACAGTTAATAAGTAACCCTTTTCACTAATGTAGACTGGCTTTGTTCCTATTACTCTAAAGCATTTGGTTTTACTTTACTCTTAAAACCCTTCTAATACCTGCAAATACTTGGATTTAATACATTAAGTAGAAGTAAGCATTCTTACATTAACTGGTGGTCAACTAATAAATTTAGTCTTCTTTTCAACATGATGAAAGTACACTAATACATGTTAACAATTTCTACGGTATTTACAATCACTATTTCAGAAGAGTAGGTCTCCCTGTTAAGAATATCATCTTAGAATATATTTCATTCTGTCACATGCAACATTCAGAAAACAATACTTGTGCACTGAATTAAAAACCTGCCCAGACTGTGAAAAGGAAAAAAAAAATCTATTTTGCCACCCACTCCTGGAGTGCAACCTTTAGAAAGGGATTATTTCCATTACATTTTCATCAGGGACTGGCAAAGAAAAGTATATCATGTTATTACAGAGCCTAGAAATGTAATGACTTCCAGGTTGCTAAGCAACGCTGCAATGTTAAAGGCCCCAGTATCTGTGATCTCTAGAGACACTCTCAAATTTCATTAAACCTTCTCATAACCATTACACAAAAAGTCCATGTGGAGTTTATAAACAGACTCTATTTCTTGACATAATAATGAAGGAATTAATAAAAACAAGTGGCATCAAAACTTTTGTGGTACTTAAAACCAAGTATTTTGTTTTTAATTAATGAAACCTAAAATGTTTCTTGGGGGTTCATAGAAACAAAGCAAGTACTACCGGTGTATAGTAAATAAAGTAGTTAATATCCTGACAAAATTTATACTGTGTAGAACTTTGCGACTTTCTTTCAAGAAAGGATAACTACACTGTGTATATAAATCGGGAAGGGAGGCAGGGGTAATTGTAAATGACAGTCCCAATCATTATTTGCTTGAAGGAGGGTCGTGATAGTAGCATGTTTTCAAGTGAAATAGGAAAGCAAGATGGTACAGGAAACAATTCTCAGGAACTCTTTCAATATATTTCCTTTAGCAATGGTGTAGGAAACAGCTAATCCTTGAAAGAGAAAAAGATATGACGCGTCTCAAAAACAACCCCATGTGTGTCACTGGGATGCTGCTATAGGAGTTTTGGCTCAACTTCCTAAGATGCTACTGAGAGCTGGCGTCTCTGCATCACACCCATAGGTGTGGGCCCCCTAACCTCCTCATCCATCTCCTGAAGTTCCAAGGGGGAAGGGTGGAAAGAGATCGTGTAGTTTTAAACAGTCTTACTCATTTAGCCCACAAATCAAAACATGAAAAGATCAAAGTAAACATCTACTGACACAGATCAAAAGGGTTATTTATCGTGATGGTTGATTTTAAAACCAAATTCTCAAGCAGAAACTAGGCCTGCGTGTGGGACCATCAGATTTGCTAACCTAAAATGGGGGTTTCAGAGTTGCAGTGTGTTCTTATTACTCAAAGTCCCCAGGAACCCTGACTTGGGAAGCACATGTCCTTGATATGAATTAGTTCACCGATAAATGGATGGGTGGTTCTCTCTCTCTCTCTCTCTCTCTCTCACACTCACACACACACACACACACACACACACACAGAGTCATCCAGGCCTAGGCACAATGTTTCTAGTTTTCAATTAGTCAGTATATCTGAGCTACACGAATCAACTGCAAAGTGAAAATTCAGATTTTGCAAAAGATATGGGACTTCATATAATCATTATCAGTGATGGTGGAAGAATTACATCCAGAGCCTTCTGACAGAAAGACAAGACTGGATGGTCAAGTATGAAGACAGGGCAGGCACTTTAAAGGGAGATACTAATTTGAATAGCAATGAAAAATTAATGAAGACATTAAACAGTTTTGCAAAAAAAGACCTCATTTTATGATGATGTTGAGAAGGTTAATCTGGAAGCTGTTATAATGTGCCATCATGCAATTTTGATAATGTGAAAGATGACACACAAAAAAGTATAGAGTTGCTGGTAGAGCCGAATGTGACGGAGTGAAAGGGCCAAGCTACAGGCCACCCTGGCAGGGCCCAAGTGGGGTCTGACACTCAGAGTAAGACCAGCCTCTGCTGACTCTCATGGGCAGGGCAATGTGGGGTCACCTCTATCCTGGCTGGAGTCAGGAGAGGTCTCAGAATTCTGCAGGCACCAGCAAAGTCCCTGCCTCTTGCTCCCAGGCTCTCCTATCCCATCTGCCCAATATCAATTGGAACCAATCTCAATATCACATTATCCTAGTTTACACTGGTCACTAGACAGAGCCCAGTTCTCCAGGGTTACCGCTTTCCCCTAGGACTCTCACTCCCATAATGCTCTGTTCAGCCCTCTCTCAGGCTCCTTGTTCACCCCTATTTAACTCTGACCACTGAGCACTGTGGACAGTCACCAGCAAAATCTTCTCTACATCCTCATCCTCTTCGAAGGATGTTCCCTTCACTATCTCACTCTAAATCAAACACTGGGCTTTCCCCGCATGACACTGCTTCTCCCGCAGGCATCTTTGATTATATTCTTTGCCTTCCAGCCCATATACCACCTGCTAGCAAATTCAACTGGATCCATTTTCAAGATTTATCCAACATAAAACCACTCCAGCCATGACCAGGACTCCCCAGGATTAGAGGAACCTGCTGACATCTCTCATTCTTCACCCTCTTCAATGATTACTCTCAGTGCAGCAACCAGATCTTCTCACGCCTCTGCTCAAAAGCCTCCAGAGGCTCCCATCTCACTCAGGATAAAGGTTACTTTGTATAAGGACTTAAGGCCTTAATGATGTCCTCCCTCCACCAAACCCATTATCTCCCTTTTACCCCTTGTTCATTTTGCTTTGGACACACCAGCCCTTTGGGGCTTCCTAGCACATATTGTGAGGCACCTGCTGTAGTAGCTGTCCCTGTTTAGTGTGTCCTGCTCCAAATAGTGCCCTGCTTCCTCCAGGTCTGACTCAGATGTCATCTCAGTGAGACCTTCCCTGGCCACATTAACTAGACTTGCAAACTTGCTGCTTCATGTCCTTTCGTTGCTTCTATATTCTTCTTCTTAGTGCTTTTACTATCTAAAATATAGTTTCTTACAGTTTAATATAAAAATATAAGTAGTTTATTTAAATAGCAGCTATCATCTCACTCTCCCCACTAAGCTTCAGTAGAGCAGGGATGTTGGTCTGTGCTGTTCATAGCTGCAGCCCCAGCACCGAGAACACTGCCTGCCCCAAAACAGACATTTCTTAACTACTGAGTGAATGGTCACTCTCAGTGAAGGCTTTTTCTGCATAGTATTACAAAATGCTAAGTAACCCATTATAAGAATGCCTTCATAATGTTGTTAAAAGACAAAATCAATTTGTTTAAATAAATTTCAGTTCCATTTCTTGAGGT